>NC_137901.1:47034872-47758263 GCF_963455335.1 Martes martes | reverse complement strand
TGCATGATTAATTTTGATTATTTGAATACACAATAGCAGTTGCCTGTTTGGGTCTAGACAACTCGGGATTTGGGTCCATAAGCTTTTGTTCTTATTTTGTCACCAATTTTCTGGTAAAATTCTTTAACCTCTATTTCCTAGTTAATCTACGTCAAAGACACATTATAAACATCAGCAGGACTGGGATGCCTGACTGGCTGAGTCCATGGAGCATGTGACTCTTGATCTCTGGGTCATGAGTTTGAGCCCTACGCTGGGCATAGAGCTTACTTTAAAAAAATCAGCAGGACTAGTAAGTGAAACATTAAAAGCTGCTTATTGTTGTTTGGTGCCAAATGGTAATGGGCATCAGAATAATTCTTTTGAAGTCTAAAATAATTTTATATACAATCTACACATATGTACATATGCTTTGTATATATAGTTTTTAAATCTAAAATAGTTTTATAGGTAAGATTTTTATCTCTAGTAATTCTGAGGTAAACAAGATAATCAGCACCCATCTCATTGTGCAGATGAAAAGGAAAGAGAAAATTAGTTACGGAAAACTTAAACAAGTTGCCCAGGAGCCTAGAGTATGAAATCTGAAAAGAATGGAAGTTCTGATATAGGTCGTTCTTGTTCCAAAAAAGCTGTTTCTCAGTTCTACATTCAGTTCGTGGTATGTGTGTTTTATTTACAGTTCCTGGTGATAAACAAGATAAAGTCAAACAGAAAGCATTTGTGGAGCCATATTTTAAAGATGATGGAAGGTAAATTCGTCTTGATTAATACCAGCGATGTGATTGGAAGTACAACAGAACTATCTTTGTCAGAGTACCTCTGAACTGCTAAATTGCTACCTTGGTTAAAATCAAGTTTGTGTCATTACCTTATGATTTAACAACAGAGGAATTCAAGCATAAAAATGACAAATATTACAAAAAAGGAAATTTATATCACCACTACTCTTACTCTTTTTTTGACAGTGGTAATAGTTATTTTCTCTCTTTTTTATAACAAATGTTTTTATTCTTGTTCTGTTTTAGTAGGGACTTTATATGAACTTTAGGAATTTGTTATATTACATATTGTAACCATTATATAATATCAGACTTTAGGTGGCAAGCCTTAGGTTATGCTTGAGAATTGTTACGTGAGGATTTTTTAAACCTTAAAAGAAAAACTGCGCATCTTATATTTTGAATGGTAATGCTTCTTTGTGCCTTTTATTCAAAGATGGCAATTCCTTTTTTTTTTTTTTTTTACGATTTTACTTATTTGAGACAAAGAGCACAAGCAGGAGGAGGAGCAGAGGTACAGGGAGAAGCAGCCTCCCTACTGAGTGGGAGAACTCAACATGGGGCTCCATCCCAGGACCCTGAGATCATGACCTGTGCTGAAGTCATATGCTTAACTGACTGAGCCGCCAGCTTCCCCATAGATGGCAAATTCTATAACTTTTAATCATGTACTAATCATTCTAGAAGTGAATTTAGGCATAGTAATTCAATTCAAAAAAATTTTTATGTCTTTTTTTCTTCAAGTTATGATGCTAGCAAATTGAGTCACTCAAGAAGCAAAGTTTATTTTCTACTTATTTCTGTGGAGAATTTTAGAGATCTGACAGACCAAGACAAATTTTTACTGATGCCTGTAAGACTCTAATAGATAAGAGCTGTTGTTTTGTTGTTAAATGCTTAATTCCTTTATTTACCAGTTCTCCAAAGAAATAGTACCCTAGCATCCCAAATGTGACTAGGGAGTTTTTATTTGTGGGGTCATTATGAACTAATGGATTTAAATGTTTCATGTGTTTTAGTCTAACTACTAGGGTTGCTCATTGCCACAGTTAGTCATTGTTTCTAGATCTTTTAGGTGGACAGTTAGGATTATGGTTTTTGTTTCGTTTTTTAAGATAACTACACTTTTTCACATTGATAGCAGCAGTTCAAGTTCAGAACTTTTTATGTCATAACCTCTTCTGTCTCACATCTTACCTACTTCCCCCTAATGAGAATCCCACTTCTCAGTGCTACAACATAATTTCTCATTTAACTTATTTTTTAATATACAGAGCAGTCTCAGAATAATATAAACTATCACCAATAATATGACTTATGAAAATGGTTTAAGATGTCTTTTGGGTTTTTTGCTCTTAAGATATATTCTATTGGAACAACCATGTTATCTGCATCTTTTCATAAAATAAAAATTCTAAAAGTGAAAAGAAAAGGTATATTCTGAATGTACAGTCCAGGCACTGTGTTTTAAAGCCATTTGGAATAATTACTTTTTGTGTAGATGTGTCACTGTGACTCAGTCCCTGCATTTGTTTTATTTTGCCTTTGAATTTTGTAGTTTTTTTTATCTTTAATTCTTTTCTTTCTTTTTTTTTTTTTTTATAGATTTTATTTATTTATTTGACAGACAGAGATCACAAGTAGGCAGAGAGGCAGGCAGAGAGAGAGAGGAGGAAGCAGGCTCCCCGCTGAGCAGAGACCTGATGTGGGGCTCGATCCCAGGACTCTGAGATCATGACCTGAGTCGAAGGCAGAGGCTTAAACCACTGAGCCACCCAGGCGCCCCTTTAATTCTTTTCTTAAACTATGTAAAATATGTACATGGTATCAGAAGCTACAAAAAGGGGTATATTCCAATATAGCTGGTTTCTATCATTGCCCCCTCTACCATATTAATGCTCCCTACCCCTACAAGTGGTAACCATTTGTTTAAAAATAGGGTTGTCAATCCATTTTTAAAAATAAAAGCCAATATTTATACAGAAATTTATAGTCATTCTCTCTCCCCTTAAGCAAATGGTAGAATGCTATGTATATTTTTTGTGTTTTGCTTTTGCTTTTTTCATTTAAGTATATATCCTAGAAAATCACTCATAATAGCGTATAGTGGTATTCCACATTTCTCTTTTTAGTTGCACAGTACTTTATTGTTTGTACCATAGTCTATTCCTTAGTAATGGGTATTTGGAGTATTTACAGTTATGCTAACACTGAACGCTGCAGTGAATAATGTTGTACATTTTCTTTTTATATTGTTGTGTATCTTTGGGATAGAGTCCTTAAAGTAAGACTGCAGAGTAAGAACTGTCATTTCAAGCATTTGGTATTGAAAGTCCACTAACTTCTTAAAAATATGAGTAATTTTATATTATTCTGAAACAACTAGATAGCTGGAGACATAGGAGGTGGGTATAAGGCATGAGGATGGCAAAAATCTTAAAATTAGCACTGTTCCTTTCCCCACAGACAATAATAGCAAACCCTGGGAAGATGGGTTGTTTTGTATGAGGGATAAGAAGCTTAGTAATCTCTTAGGTGATGCTTTAAGGTCTAGTACAAATGCCAGTCGTAGGAGATTCCCTGCAGCATTAAAACAACAGTAGCAGAATAAACAATCCTCAGAGGAGAGGGTACAGCCAAAATGTACCCTATATAAGCTTTTAAGAGTCCATAAACCATTTGAAAGAAAGCAATTTTTATCTGTCCTTTTAACTTACAGATTGCTCTAAAGTTGAGAGTTCTTGGGCTTAAGCCCCCACAGGACCTATAACCTCATATACTTTGACATAGAGCAATTAAAGCTTCCCTTTGAGAGAAAGTGTTTGCCAGCTAGAGGGGCATGGGATCAGAATCCTTCAGAGGAGTGGATACCATCCCAACAAGTCATTTTACAAATCGGTTTTTGTGAGTCAGGCTCTTGAAGCTCTCTGGGGATGTCTCTAATATACACAGATATGTATACCATCACAAGTCTTCATTTACCTATTTTGTAAGTTTGGACTTGTCTATATTGAGCTTTAAAACTTAAAGCAGGGTACAGTATATTAAAAACATCTGTACTTCTGTTTGCTCTTTCTTCCCAAAGCCCTCTATACCTCATTAACCCATACCTCAGTGGCTTTGACCCTCCTAGGTTCCCAGTAGTTCTCAGTAGGATCTGATCCATTTAAGGACAAGTGCAAATAATTGTTCCTAACATTTTGAAGAATCCAGGGGGCATGGAGGCAGAAAAAGAAATTTTTAGAGTGTGCCTGGGTGGCTCAGTCGGTTAAGCCTCTGCCTTCAGCTCAGGTCATGATCTCAGGGTCCTGGGATCGAGGCCCGCATCGGGCTCTCTTCTCATCAGGGAGCCTGCTTCCCCCTCTCTCTCTGCCTGCCTGTGACCTCTCTCTCTGTGTCAAATAAATAAATAAAATCTTTTAAAAAAAAGAAGAAACAAAAGAAATTTTTAGAGAAAATGACACATAATGCATACACAGAGAAAAATCTTTTTTGGGGGGTTGGAGGAGTGGGTTAGCCCAGAAATACAAGTTCTTAAAGAAAACTGAGTTAATAGACAGTTACTCTCTTTCTTGGTTATGTTATAGAACCCCAATTCCTGGCTTTAATAATACAGTATTTCTTTCTAAATTAGGTTATTTTAGGGGCACCTAGGTGACTCCTCAGTTAAGCATCTGACTCTTGGGGCACCTGCGTGGCCCAGTCGTTAAGCAACTGCCTTCTGCTCAGGTCATGGTCCCAGGGTCCTAGGATCAAGCCCCGCATCAGGCTCCCTGCTCAGTGGGTAGCCTGCTTTTCCTTCTCCCTCTCCACCGGCTTGTGTTCCCTCTCTCACTGCGTCTCTCTGTCAAATAAATAAAATAAAATCTTTTTTAATTAATTAATTAATTAATTATTTTAAAAAAGCATCTGACTCTTGGCTTCACCTGAGGTCATGATCTCAGAGTTGTGAGATCGAGCCCCATCAGGCTCCATGCTCAGCTTGGAGCCTGCTTGGGATTTTCCTTCTGCCTCTCCCCCCAAGCCCCTCACTCTCACTCTCTCTCTCTCTCTCTAAGTAAATACATAAAATATTTAAATAATAATAAATTAGGTTATCTTATATATTATATTCAGCCAATCAGAGGCAAAAATAGAAAGTAATAGTTATCTTTTCCAGTTAGAGAACAATATATATAAAAATACCTGACATACAGTAAGCACCTAATAAGGATTTAATGAAGAATGCATGAAAAAATATGTTTTTCTAACATACTTAGTAAACATTTCAAATTAAATGAATGAATGTTTGGGGATTATTTCTCCTCTGGGCCCTCACCTTCGTTAATTAAAAATCTAAACCAAAGGTCTTTGTAGTAACAAATGGATTAATTTTTAAATTTAATTCATTTTTCTTCCAGAGAAACTGGCTTACAAAATTTTCCTCATATTGAGGTAGTTCGGAAAAAAGAAGAGAGAAGAAAATTGCTTGGACACACATGTAAGGAATGTGAAATTGTAAGTACGAATGTGAATCCTGTCTGGTGGGTTTTTTAAAATACAGCTTGATAGATTAGAAATGCATGATTTAAAAATCATAGAGCTATATTTTTATCTAGAAACTTCATTTGACCCAGAAATAGCAGCATGGGTAAGTAAAGAGCACACTGGCTGTGACTAAGAAGATCTAAATACTTGGAAATGAAAGCCCTCAATCTCTCAGATTTTCATTAAGTGAATCTGGAACCTAAGCCCTCATTCTTTTTACCAACTTAAAAACATTTGTGCCATTTTTCTTTTCTGTGTTTATTTGTATTTGGTTTAATTTCTTTCCCCTAGTGTTACATTACAGCCGAGGCCCTTCCTTATTCATATACTATTTGGGGAAAACTCTGATATTTTAATAGGAAACTTTAACATTTATTACTTATCCCAGCACTCTCAGGAAATGAGATATATTCATGATTTTTTTTTCTAAATAACTGGTATAACTATAATCTCCTAACTTTCTCCCCAAGCACTCTTTCCTACACAATGCCATGAGCAAGCTCTATGTCATCCTTAGAACACAATTATATTTTCCTTTTATACATTGGCTATCTTGGACTGTTGAAGTAGAAGTAGTACTAACCAACCAATCACTAAATATCTCAGGCAGGCTCTGTGTTTTCTTGAAACATGTTTTTTTATTTCTTCCCTTGCTGTCTGTTGGCTTTTAGGCGCTTGCCTCTAGTGATTTAGTTCCCTTTTAAATTTTCCTTTTAACAGCTGTGGGCTAGAAAATTTGATAACCAGCAGATTAAAGTTATTTATGGATAGCTTGTAGTGCAGGTAAGTAAGCATTTGGTGAGAAGTAGGCTCTTAACTAACAGTGGGAGTATAAATAGAGATCGCAATTTTGGAAAGCAGTTTGACAGTACAAGCAAAATCTGTATCATGAGTTTTCATAACACAAATTTGAACATATCATGATTTCTTAACTAAAGACCATAGTCAAGCCTCCAGTTTTGAGTTAAAACTGTAATTCTTTACAATCTGGAACTAACACTACCAGTTAGAAAAAAGCTCTTGTACTAGAAACACAGATTCCTTCCTTCTCTCAGGAATCATTTCCTATACTACTATTCAGGCTCCAAAAACCGTTGTCTCAGGGCGCCTGGGTCAATTAAGCGTCTGCCTTCAAGCTCAGGTCATGATCCCAGGGTCCTGGGATCAAGCCTGAATCGAGCTCCCTGCTCAGCAGGGAATCTGCTTCTCCCTCTCACTCTCCCTCTGTGCTTCCCCTCCCCTCAAATAAATAAAATCTTCAAAACTAAATAAATAAAAACCATTGTCTCATACATTTTATTCCAATATTTTTGTTGTTTAAGATAGGGGATAAACCTGTTCCCTGTTAACTCTGTCATGACCAGGAGTGAAAGTGCTAGTCCTCTGTATTTAAATACTATCTGTATGCTTACAGTTCTTAAATGTATCCCAATGTCTTCTACCTGTGGAATATGTCATACACATGTGGAAGTGTAATAATCATCTCACATTTCACTATATCCAAAAGCAAACAGTTTCTACCGCTGATTCCCAAACATCACCTGAGTCTCCTCTATCGCCATTCTTCTGGCTATTTAAACCAAAGTTCTTATAGTTATCTTCTCTTCTTTCATATCTCAGTAATGGATCTATCAGCAAATCCCACCAGTTCTACCTTCAAAGTTATCCCATTTCCAAAAAAAAAAAAAAGTTATCCCATTTCCATGCACTTGATATCACCACCACTATTCCCCTGGACCAAGGCTCCATTTCATCTTGTCTGAACTATTGAAATAATTGGCTTCTAAGTGCTTTCCTTCTATTGCTTTATTTTAATCAACTGTTTTTGGAAAGCCGTGTTAGATCACAGCAAAACTGAGCAGAAAGTACAGAGAATTCCCATATACCTCTGTCCTCATTTTTCTTTTCTTTTTTATAATTGTCTCCTCACAGTGTATGTTCTTTCTTTTTTTTTAATTTTTTTAATTTTTTTTTATGTTCTTTCTTTTTAAAGAAAGATATTTCTGAGATGTTAATAGTTTTTATTGCCCACAGTGGGGAAATTGGGATTAAAGGTCCTTCTGTCGGCACTAAGTGCTTCAGTTCCTGGCCTCCCTGGCCAGAGAGGACTGGGAATCCAGGATGCTGGGTATCAAGGGGCAGGACAGGGCCTGAGAGCAGCAGCATCCAGTGGCTTGGCTAGGACGGACATCTACTTGATTTCTGTCTTCACTGTGTGCTTTTAACACAATGATCTCTTGTTGCCTAATGATCTTCTTAGAATAAAAATTAAATCATGTCATTTCTATGCCCGAGACCCTTACATGTCTTCCCATTGCGCTCAGAAATAGAACCCAAAGCCCTTATCAAGGACGGCACCGCATTTCTCTCTGATTTTATCTTCTGCCACTCTCCCAGTTGCTCACTGTGCTACAGCTACACCTACACCAGCCCACTGTTGCTCTTGTATGTGTTGTTATTATGGTGGCAGTGTTTCTCTAAATGGATTGATAATCATGATTCTCTAATTAGGGTCATCCCATCCCATGTCCAGGCTAAGGTAACCAAGACTTGTACTCACAGCAATGAGAAAGATGAAAAAGATAACCCCCCAAAAAGTTGTTTCAGAGGTATTCAAAACACCTTTCCTTCAAACTTAAGTTTTAGCCCTTAGTCTGCCACTTTCAATAGAAGATATTGTCAGTAAATTATCAATTTGATTTTCAGTTTCTCAAGTATGAGGTAGAATTAGCTGGATTGTGTGATCCTGTCATGTGTTCTATTAAGCTTTATACTGCTGCTTTGTTTTCTTAGGGCTAGAGCTTGAAGGACTTGTACATTTTTTACATACAAATTTTAACCTTGCTTTCATGAAGTTCAAGTTCTTTGGGTTGCAATTGCAAGAAATTATGTCTTTGATCCTAATTGGAAAAAAATATAGTTTAAAAGGGGAAGTCATGAAGGCTTCAACATTCAAAGCTTAACTTTCATTTGTAAAAACTTGGATAAGAAAATTACTTCAAAACACGCATGTTATATCCAAATAACAACTGAAAAAAGTGCTGTTCAAAGTACAGTTTTGTTACTGGTCTTACAGTTGAGTTTGCACAAGTATATAAATCAGCTTTGTTACTCAGCATGCCGTAAAGCTAAGCTGGCAGTTTTAGGGGGGGAGGTGTTTTTTGTTTTTTGGTTTTTTTTTGTTTTTTTAAGACTTTATTGATGAAAAAAGCAGCATATTGGTTTACATTGTGATACAAACTCCAAGCTCCTTTTCTCATTTGTGGAGCAAACATTTCCAGACCAGCAGTAGTTACTGTTAGTATTAATTACTAATATTATCTTCAGTGAGTGTTGTTTTCCTTAACGTGCTGAATACTTTAACTGCTTTCTTTAGTAGCTTCTAGTTTATAATCAATAAGCCTAACAGTCCCTTTATTATTTCTAAGTGAAAAACTTAGCAGTTTTTATTATTAGTATTATGCAGATATTCCAGCAGAAGAAAGAGAAAAGAAATTGGCTTCCTGTTCAAGACATCGGTTTCGCTACATTCCACCCAACACACCAGAGAATTTCTGGGAAGTTGGTTTTCCTTCCACTCAGACGTGTATGGAAAGAGGTGAAAGTACAGATTATTATATTTTGTAATTACTTTTTTTAAAATACTGTATATACCCAAGCCTAACCATTAGACTTTTCCCCCATGGTTCCTCTTACCTTCTGCTCAAGGGCTAGTTCTTTGACATAAAAACAAATTCCTAAAGATAAAAGGCTCATCTTTAACTATGAGTCATGCCATTGAAATCAGAGATTGTGTATAATCACTTTAATATGATTGTGCATTCATTATCCTTGTTTATCATTCAAATTTCAGAAAGTTAATTTATCCTATAATCAAAATGACTTTTAGTAAAATAATAACATTACAAAAGTTGCTAGCAACGTTATATTGTTAAAAAGAGAGCATCTTCTTAAAGCAACTAGTCTGAATTTTAGCTTTTAAAACCTCACTTACCGAGAATGCTGGGTATTTATAAACCACATCTGAGTAAAAAGAACCTTTGTTTAGAGGACTGTTAACAACTAGCTCGTTCAAATATGGCACTGACATTTAATATGATTTGCGAATGTATATGGCTTTGAAGCTGAGGATATCAAGTAGTAAGATAGTTTTTCCAAAAGGTGCAAAGTCTCTTGTAACTATTCCCATATTTTCACTTTCCCCATTAACAAGCTGAATTATATTCCCTTTGACATGATGATGCTGCCTGGTCATCAAATAGAATTAAACAATCTAGATAGAGCCTGTGTTTTTATACCTACCATGGCCTTAAGGGGATATGACAGAGTGCAGACCACGTGATTCAAGATGCCTTAGGAGAATCAGGTGGTTGAAGAGTATAGGGGCAGTCGTTTAAAGAAGTAGCTGCCACAGAAAGCCTTTGATAAGCATCTGGAATTCTAATAGTGAAGAGTTCTTGTTTAGCGGGTTCTCCATTTGCAACTTGTAGGAGGCAGACTAGGAAAGTACTCCTGAGCTCTGGTTCCGGAGGTTAGACAGATCTTGGGCAAAGTCCCAGCTCTTCCACTTCCATAGCTTTGTGAACTTGAGCAAGTTCTTTAACCTCTTGGGCCTCCGTCACCTCATCTGTGAAGGAGATATAGTGGAAGCTACTTCAAAGGAATGTGAGCATTAGCTGAGATAATGTATACAACACATTTGATAAATGTTTGCTGCTATTATTGTTAGTATAAACGAGGAAACTGACGGTAAGTAATGAAATCATTCATTAACATTGCACAGCTAATAATCAGAGGATCATGTAAACTAGAGTGCATTAAATAAGACAGATGTTACCTGGTATATACTGAAAGAAATACATGTTGCAAATACAATCTTCTAAATTTGTCATTTGTTTTTAAGGTTACATTAAGGAAGATCATGATCCTTGTCCTCGTCCCAAAAGACGGCAGCCTTACAATGCAATGTTTTCTCCAAAAAGCAAAGAGCAGAAGACATAGATGTTGAAGCAAAAGCACAATAGGGGGCAGTTTGTTTCTTTTTAGTTATTTATAGTTAAAGTTGGTATTAAACATTGATTTTTTTTGATCTTCTGTAAACTGACTTATAAATCATTTTTCTGTTGAAAGTGTTTTTAAATGGCATTTACCCACCACACAACTATTTAAAATGTGGATACGCTTATGTTGTATTGTCTTGTTTTTGCGCCTTTAAAACAATAAGGTGCTCTCATTTTGCACTCTAACTTAAGAGTTGTTTATGTACTTTATTTGGTAATACCTAATTACAATTTTGAAAATATGATAGTTGTAGTCTGTGATTTGTTGCCTTTCCTAACTTTTCTTTTTACTCAGCCTCCCCTTGGTATTTACGTTCAGCAGTGGCTTTGTGTTTTTCATTCTCTTGAACAGTTGCACTTCTATGGGTCATTCCAGTGTCAGATATTTATATCTTTAAAAAAAAAAAAGGCTAAATTTTAATAGTCCTTTAAACTTTCCAGCTTTTTTCTTTTGTTTACTTGAAATATGTTACTATTCTGCAGTGCATTGCTTTGGAGGCTCAACCACAACCGCATATAACTATGTTACAAATTAACATAGTTCTCTGATCTGATCATAATATTCCAGGTCTTCACATGGCTCTTTTCATTAAACTTTTCTGGTGCAGTTTTCAAGCTGAATTTGTCAAGTTCTTCTCTGTTCATGTATTCAAGTTCAGTAGTATTGTTTCTCTGGAATAACTGACATTATTAACTTCCAATTTGGCAACAAAATAGATTTCTCTGTTCAGCAAATTTCTGTTCCTCTAGGACCTAATATCTGAGTCATCAAGATGGCAGACCACATCTGTGTCACCGTTTCCGGTGGCATTTTGTTTATCGGTACCTTTTTTGAGTATTTCTTTAATCCATATCTTGACAGTACTACTTAAACAGAAGAACATGAAACACTGAATGGAATGCCTCACTGAAATCTAACTGTTTACATAAAGCCCTTCTCAGAGTCCTAAAAATCTCTGCTTAGTCTCATCTTCATTGATCAAGGTTTTCATATGAATAAATGACATCAGTTTGTGTTCTCAGAGAGGATCGCAAAAGAAATCACATATAATGAGTATCTACTATAAGTCAGACCCCTTATGAGCATGCATGGCTGGGCTCTGAATGTGTTCTGAATTTTTTTACAACCCTATCATAGCGTTTATTCAGCACTTTTCTTCACTTCCCAAATTGTTTATCCTATGTTTGATTTTTGTTCCCTGTTGGCAGTCAACCAACCTCTCCAAAATAATAGCAACCATTCAGTGGTAACTTGCTATATGCCGGGAACTGTGTTATACTCTTCACATAGATTTTTCTTTTTTAATCCTTGAATAATCTTGTGAATTCATTTGTCAGCTTAACATTTAAGCTGCAAAAAAATGGACCCAAAAAAACAGATTAAACAACAAATGACTGGTTTTATTTTTCTCACATTTAAAAGTCTGGAGGTCAGCAGTTCAAGGCTCGTCAGTGCAACCCCATGACACCCTCATAGACCCAGATTCCTCCAACTTTCTGTTCTTTCATACTTTGCATGTGGCCTTCATCCTTGTCGCTATCAAGCAGTTATGCCACCTCCGTCATCATGTCCATGTTCTAGACAGAAGGAAGGGAAAAGAAAAATACATGTCATTTGCTTCTGTCCCTTTTAAAGTTTTCCACTTTAAATAAACTCGGGGATGGGGATGGGGGGCTTGGCGCCAGCCTGGCTCAATCAGAAGAGCATGCAACTCTTGATCTCAGGGTAGTGAGTTCAAGCCCCACATTGGGTGTAGAGAATTATCACTTAAATAAATAAACTTGAAAAGTTTTCCAGAAAGGGACAGCTGGGTGGCTCAGTCAGTTAAGCATCTGCCTTCACCTCAGGGCATAATCCCAGGGTTCTGGGATCAAGTCCTGCTTTGGGCTCCTTGCTCAGTGAGGAGTCTGCTTCTCTCTCTGCCTGCTGTTCCCCCTGTTTGTGCTACCTCTGTCAAATAAATAAAATCCTTAAAAAAAGAGAGAAGGTTTTCCAGAAGGCCCCACCCAATAATTTTCCCTGTTTCTCAAGGGCCAGAATTAATCTCTTGGCTACCTCTGATAACTAAGAGTTGAAATTAGAGCCCAGGATTACCTAGTTACCGAACCAGAGCTTATATCCACTGTAATATGGTGGCCAGAAGTCTGAGAGACACTTGGATTTGAACAGGGCACCACAGGATGTGCAGTTAGAGCTCTATACTTCCAATGGGTTTTCCTTTTTGAAAGGAAGCCTAAGGGGTGCCTTTTTGGCTGAGTGAGTTGAATGACCGACTTGGTTTCTGCTCATGTCGTGATCTCACGGTCCTGGGATTGAGCTCTGTGTGAGCGTGGAGCCTGCTTGAAAGACTCTCTCTCTTTCTCTGACCCTCCCCACTACATTTGCTCCCACACTTTCTCAAAGAAAAATATATCTCTCTCTTTAAGAAAACATATAGAAAAGAGTAACAGGCACCCTAAACAGACAGGAAGCAAGAGATTGTCTTCCTGGTAGCTTGACAATAATCCATCCATTTGTAACTAGCATTTTTCATTTTCTCTAAAGGTCAACCTGTGAGGTTAGGTAAACTGAGGTCCCTCTTCCTTTTTTTTTTTCTCCCCTTTTATCCGTTATTGTCCAGCTCTACCTTTTTTTTTTTTTAAGATTATTTATTTGTTAACGTGCAGAACAAATAGAACACGAGTGGGGTGGGGAGAGGGAGAAGCAGGCTCCCCTCTAAGCTCGATTTCAAGACCCTGCAATTATGACCTGAGCCAAAGGCAGACACTTAACTGACTGAACCACCCAGGTTCCCCTTATTACTTCATTTAAAGGTAGAACTGGTCAGGAGCACCTGAGTGGCTCAGTTGGCTAAATATCCCGATCCTAATATCAGGGTCCTGGGATCCAGCCCTGCATTGGGCTCCCTGCTCATTGAGGAGCCTGCTTTTCCCTCTGCCTGCCACTCCCCCTGGTTGTGCTTTCTAGTGCTCACTCTCTCTTTCTCAAACAAGTAAAATATTTTAAAATATATATATATATATATATATAAAATAAATGAAGTAAAAAAAAACTTTCTTAACACAAGTTAGAAGGATGCATTTAAATGCAAAACTATTTCATGACACATATTACATTCTCAAACTTAAATAGTTAATGTAGGGGTGCCTGGCTGGCTTGGTCGGTGAACCATACAACTCTTGATCTTGGGGTGGTGAATTTGAGCCCTATGTAGGGTATAGAAGTTACTTAAAAATAATTTTTAAAATCTTTTTTTTGAAAACGTGCATAAAAGGGCTTTATTTTTAAAGCATTAGATGTATTAGATATTTAATATAAATGTCAATCCTATTTATATGTAGTTTATATAGTTTCAGGTCACCTATAAGCTTTTTTTTTTTTTTTAAGATTTATGTATTTATTTGAGAGAGGGGAGGGGTAGGGTCAAGGCTGGTATGAGAATCTGGAGCAGACTCTCTGAGATCATGACCTGAGCCAAAAATCAAGAGTCGGAGGCTTGACGGACTAAACCACCCAGGCACTCCTGCCTATAATCTTCTTAAAAATTTTTTTAAGTAATCTCCAGAGCCAACATGGGGCTTGAACTCACAAACGAGATCAAGAGTCACACTTTCCACTGACTAAGCCAGCCAGGTGCCCCAAAGACCTCTGATTTTAAGCTTTGGAAACATGTAAAACTTATAGGCTAGCACTTAACATATAAGTAACAGCTTTCCTGCCCTTGATAAGCAAGTATCCTGATGAAAGCACGTGAAACCAAAGATTATCAGAGGCTGTAGTCTCAGTGAGTTAATCATGGCTACCTAAATGTATACAGAAGACGAAAGATGTCTTGAGAAAAGCACAAAATGAAGGAGATTATTTTCCAACACCTTTCATGTAGTGAAAATTTTCCCAAAGTCCAACTAGAAAGGCTGGTTTGTAGGCTCGGTGTATTAGTAACACATGATAAACTGCGTCTAGCATATGTGTTTAAAAATGCATAGAGGGCGCCTGGCTGGCTTAGTCTGTAGAGCATGCAAGTTTTGATCTTGGGGTCATGAGTTCAAGCCCCACATTGGAGGTAGTGTTTACTTAAATTTTTTTTTAAATAAAAATGTATAGAGCACACTCTTGGGCCCTCTAAAAGAAATAACTGAAAAACCTTCCTCATCTGGTCTTCACTTCTTAATTCAGTTAGGAATAGTTTTACATAAACCAAATAGCACTTATAAATTTATTTAACAAACATTTATCTTTACCAGGCACAATACTAAATGATGTATCAGAAATAGGAAAATTTTACAAATTACCTCCAAAGTAGCAAGCATTTAAAGAAACCTACCCCTAAAAATCTCATCTTGTTAATCTTGACATATAAACATAACAGTGTGGGATTTAATTTTTTAAAAATACCGCTTCAGAAATGAGCATTTGAAATACATCTCAAGTTTTACATCCTGCCGTCTGTTCTCAGCAAGCCTGGCAGTTTGAGAGACATCTCAAAATCTTTCTCTTTGCTGAGTTAATGCTGTCAGAATGGTTGCTTACAAAACTCCAGTGTGCTCACGAACCTGAGCGCACTTAAATAATTTACAAAACAGTTGTCTGCTGTCAGACCAGCAGAGGCCAGAAGAGAGCTGTTTTTAGAGACTACTGCCTGGAAAGGAAGGGATGACTAGGAAGGACTATTTTTTAAAAGAAAGTTTCTAGGATGAATAGGATATGAAATGGGAACTTTTGGTATAGTAAGGAAGGCTCAGTGGGCAAAAATGAGCTTTCAACATAGCTATTGTTGGAATAAAACAAATGGCAGAGGCAGTAATTCATGGTCTTAAAAATACCAAGCCTTGTGTACTTACCACATACAAAGAGATATGTGAAATCTTGTTATTACCCCGTGGGATACCAGATATAAACATAGAAAGATGCCTGAGAAGTTGAAGAACCTTAGAATGAGTGCCACGAAACAAACACACACAAACAGTAAGGATAATTAGAATTCAGACTGTGCCTTAGGATAAATTAACCTAGAGAAGCAGAAAGGAAAAGATAATGTACTCTAAGTTGGGAAATTCACCTGAATGTGTAAATGTTAACATACCAAATCAGAAGGGGCCCTAGAGAGAATTTAATTGAATTCTCTCCTTTATAATAAGGAAACAGAAGCCCGAAGAGAATTAGTGACTTGGCAAGATTCCAATGGGGTAGAACTAGAATGTAGCCTGGGTTCTGTGTGTTCTTTCCCCTTCCTCAGTGCTGGAGGCATACTTCCTAGACTTGTGTCACCGCTAGAGAGCAGAGTTAGGGGATATTAATAAGAGAGGCAGTATACTCTGTCTTAAAGGCAAGACTAAAGAGTTTGGACTTGAGTCTATACTCCTGTGGTTTTCAAACCATTACCGACATCCCTTTATTGAGTCGGGATGCCTGGGTGGCACAGCCGGTTAAGTGTCTGCCTCCAGCTCAGGTCACTCCTAGGGTCCTGGGATCAAGCCCTGCATCAGCATTGGGCTCCTTGCTCAGTGGAGAGCCTGCTTCTCCCCCTTGCTTGTGCGCTCTCTCTCCTCTCTCTCTGACAAAGAAATAAATAAAATCTTTTCTAAAAATTTAAGATTAAAGTAAATCTTACACAGAACCCCAATGAACAATGATATTTTAAAGTCATGTTTATTTCAAGCATTCAAATTTAATAAGCCTTTGCTCATAAATCCAATCAGCAAGACTGACTAAATACAAAATTATGACATGATTATGAATGGCAGGGAACATCGGCCTCACTACCCATGACGTTCCAGTCAAATATTTACTGTACTCCAAACCAGTTCAGTCAGACTATCTGGGGGTAAAAGTCCAGGCATCAGTATTTTTTCTAAAAGCTCCTTAGGTGATTCTAGTGTGCAGCCAAATTTAAGAACCACTGACTTAGTTCACTGTTAGAGGTTAGT
Organism: Martes martes; assembly: GCF_963455335.1. Lineage (NCBI taxonomy): Eukaryota > Metazoa > Chordata > Mammalia > Carnivora > Mustelidae > Martes > Martes martes. The sequence continues at coordinate 47,741,966 of NC_137901.1, read as the reverse complement.
TTGATATTATTCAAACTTTAGTATAGATCAGAATCACCTGAAAGGCTATTACGCCGCAACTATCAGCCCCACCTCAGAGAAGGGAGGGGCCCAAAATTTAGTTTGTGTACATGCTCCCAGGTGAGGCTAATGCCGCTGGTACAAGGACCACAAGAACCTAATCATAAAAGTCACCCAGATGCTTGGTAAATGGAGGTTCTTAGGTTCTTCCTGTGGGGATTTTGATTCAGGTATAGCCTGAGGATTTATAAGCTTAAAAAGTTCCAGAGGCACCGAGGTGGTTCAGTTGGTTTCCAGTCAGGTCATGGCTCAGTCATGATCTTGGGATTGTAAGATCCAGCCCTGTGTCGGGCTTGGAGCTTTGAGAGGAGTGTGCTGGAGAGTCTCTCCCTCTGCCCTTCCCCTCACTCGCACAGATACTCTTGTGTGTGTGCTCTCTAAAATAAATAAAATCTTATTTAAAAAAAAAAGTTCCATTAGGATGAGACAAATCTTAAGAAATTTTGCTTAGAACAACAGGGAAAATTAAGCAGTAAAATTTTAAGCTTCCAGTGTCCCCCTGACTAAAAATACTTTTTGAACTGGGTAGTAATGCATTGATTCTGGTAGAATTATCAGGTTAGCAATATAGGTAAGATAATTTTGGTGGGGGGGGGCAGGGATAGTCAGGTATCGAGTCAAGTGTACAGGAAAAAAATTCAGTAATCTGTTATAATATTCTAAGCACAAAGAGCAGCTAAGGCTAGGACGAAGGCAGCAGAAATGGGGGGGGGGTGCGGTTAAGAAACCCCTTCATGGTTGTTACAGACCAGAGCTGTGGCAGCTGCGGACACCTGATAAAGATGAATGTGATACCTATCACCAACTCCGTGGTTATAAGGGACATTACGAAGCAAGAATCCATTAGATGAAGTCTCCCACTGGAAATGAGAAGAGACCCTTGTTCCACATGGTATTTATAATTGTAAAATTAAAAAAAAAAAAACAAGGATGAATTAATCTGTAATTCTGAAATGAACTTCTTTTTTACACATTAAAGAATTTGGGACACCTGGGTGGCCCAGACCTGCCTTTGGCTCAGGTCATGACCCCAGGGTCCTGGGATGTAGCCCAGAGCCGGGCTCCCTGCTCGGCGGGGAAGCGTGCTTCTTCTCCCACTCTCCCTGCTTGTGTGTGTGTGTGTGTGTTTTTTCTCTCTCTCGCTCTGTCAAATAAATAAATAAAATCTTATAAAAAAAAAAAGAATTCATCAACAATGACATAGTAGATATTTAACCCCCCCAAAATAATTAAATCATAGCTAAAAAAACAACCCACAAAATATAGGAATACTTTATAAGGCTGTAGCAGTTGGGTTGGAACATTCTTCCTGATACATTTCCCTAATATGTGTTACTCTCCACTCAAGGTCAGGAGTACACATTATCATCTAGTTGGAAATTTGCCAGAGATCTGCCTTTTTTTTTCTTTCCTTTTATCCTTTATTCATTTATTTACTTATAGAATCATTCATTCGTGTTTACAGACTCTGGGCCCTTTTCAGCGTCCATTAACATTTCCACCAAAGGCTGGCAGGACTAATAAAAGGTGAAACTCAGACCAACCTTAGACCATCGATCTATTTTGACAAGATTGTTGGCAGAAAAGTTGCCCTCAAAATAAGAAGGGTGGTTTGGATTTCCAGTGATCTAGGAGGTGGCCGAAAAACTTACGTCGATAATTCTTGGATAACAGAGATATGGACAAGCTGGAGGAGGTCTCTAAATTTAACTTAGAGAAAATTATTCAGGTTTCCAGGTAGGATCCATTCAATAAAAATCATTCTTTAAATGCAGTAGAGATCTGCTGAAGCAACACCAAATAGAGATTCTAAGTTTCGAGGGAGAGGAGAACCTTGAAGAGGGGAGCTGAACTGTGCTGACGGTGTTTCCGCGGGACCGGAGGCTGAGCGGCCCAGGCTTCGCCTATCAGAGGGTTTCCACTGCGAAGCCCAGAACCCGGTGGAACTGCTGGTAGATTCATGACTGGACACGGAAGCTTGGGCCTCATTACAACTTCCCCCTCAAGATATTTGTCAAATGCTGAAGTCACACAGGATGGGAGGCTAAAAAGCTGTAAAGCTCTTTTAGGGAAAATGATTAAAATGGTATATTTCATTTATATTTTACCACAATGAAAAAATTTTAAAAACAGTTTTGAACAGACTCACTGTGCTAAGGAAGCCAGCAATAAAGTCTTAGTTGAAAGACCTGGAACAATGACTTCAGAATGGGCTAGCAACAGCGGGCTTTGTCTCAAGAGCACTGCAACCCCACCTGCCCTCTGCTTAGTCCCTGCTTGCCTGAGGGGCTCCAGCCCCACCCTGCCTGGCAGAGGGAAAGTGTGAGTCCTCTTAAGGAGGAAGATTACCTCGTAACTGGAGCTGCACGGTATTCAGTAACCAACAGAAAAAATTCTAAGTGGGTACCTGCCTAGCTCAGTCAGGAGAGCATGCAATTCTCTATCTCAGAGTCCTAAGTTCAAGCTCCAAATTGGGCCTGGAACCTACCAAAAAAAAAAAAAAAAAAAAATCTAGGCAAACCAAAAGACAGGACCCTATAACCAAAACTCAGGGGAGAAGACAGACTCACAGGTGATCCGAGACTAGAGTTAGCAGACAAAGACTTGAAGATCACTGATTAATATGCTTAAGAAAAGAGGAATTTTGAGAAAATCACTTTTTAAAAATAGAGAATTTCACCAGAAAATTAAAATCTGTTTTAAAAATACAAAGGAAACTCTAGAGCTGAAACATACTACCCGAAATTAAGCACTCAATTCATGGTTTTAGATACAACAGAAGACAAAAATCAGTAAATTGGAATATAGGTTAGTAGAAAATATCCAAACGGAAGCAAGGCAGGGGCCCCTGCCTGGCTCAGCTGGTGAAATGTACAACTCTTGATCTCAGGGCTGTAAGTCCCATGGTGAGTGTAGAGATTTTAAAAGTAAAATCTTTAGGGGACGCCTGCATGGCTCAGTCGGTTAAGCATCTACCTTGGGCTCAGGTCATGATCCCAGGGTCCTGTGCTCCAGTCCTGTGTCCAGCTCCCTGCTCAGTGGGGAGCCTGCTTCTCCCTTTGCCTACCACTCCCCCTGCTCATAGATTCTCTCTCTCCCTGACAAATAAATAAATAAAATCTTTAAAATAAAATCTTAAAAAAAGTATCACAGGGTAAAATAAGTGAATCCTAGGAATAATCTAGTGCAACTTCTTATCATAAATTGGGGGTACATGATTAGTTGTCTTTCTTTTCTACAGATGAAAAGATAAATTTGAAATTTGGAGTTTTAGATGACAGCTGCAATGTCCTGTCAGCTTTACATAGTATAAAAGTGATTTTTGTATTTTGATGGCTCAGGGTCAAGATTATCTTGATCCACACAGTTGGGTCAAGTAAGCTATTGGAAAACAGCCTTGCTTGCTATGTTTCAACATGTGTCGTACAGGTGTGATGTGTAGTATCTTTTTTTTTTTAAGAGTTTATTTATTTGACAGAAAGAGAAATCACAAGTAGGCAGAGAGGCAGGCAGAGGGTGGGGGGGAAGCAGGCTTCCCGCTGAGCAGACAGCCCGATGCGGAACTCAATCCCAGGACCCCAAGATCATGACCTGAGCTGAAGGCAGAGGCTTAACCCACTGAGCCACCCAGGCATCCCTGATGTGCAGTATCTTAATTGGGCAGTATTCTGTGAGCAGACATAACCAGGTCCAATTTTTTTTTAAAGCTTGTATAAACTTGTATAAGCTTGCATAAGCTTGTATAAACTTTCTAATTGATTCCTATAGTATATTCACAGAGATAGTGGGGAAAGCTTTATTCTGAGTTATCACAAAATTTAAGTTCATCTAGCAGCGCAAGTTAACTCCATGCTATCTGATTTATCAAAATTTTACATATATAACGTGTTTTTCATGGCATTTTTCAAATTACAGATTTTTCATAGTTTTTTTTTTTGAGTCTTTATTTATTTATTTGACAGGAGAGATAGTGAGAGAGATAGCACAAGCAGGGAGAGCAGCAGGCAGAGGGAGAGGGAGAAGCGGGCACCTAGCTGAGCAGAGAGCCCAATGTGGGGCTCGATTCCAGGCACCCTTAAATGTGTTTTTTAAAAATAAAAACACAATTAAACACTCAGGATCCTAAAATACCTGTATTCTTTTTGAAAAACATTTTATTAACAGTTTTAAAAATACTAATTAATTAAGGGCACCCGGCACTCTCAGTCTGGAGAGTGTGTGACTCTTGCTCTCAGGGTCGTGAGTTCAAGCCCCGAGTTGGGCATGGAGTCTACATAAATAAATAAAGAAAGAAAGAAAGTATTAGGGGCACCTGGTTGGCTCAGTCGGTGGAACATGCGACTCTTGATCTCAGAGTTGTAAGTTCAAGCCCTATGTTGGATGTAGAGATTACTTAGAAATAAAATCTTTCCAAAAATAAATAAAATATTAATTTAATTAATTAGAAAAGACTATCTGAAAGCAGAAATTCACACTAAAGAACTTATAACCAAAATGGTGAGGAAAATCCCAGCATATCACCTCCTCTACTCCGAAGTCTGGGGTTCATTTCAGATCTTGTGTGTACCCAGAAGAGACATTCACTCATTCTTTCATTTTCTCATCCATTTAACAAATATTTAGTAAGGGTCAATGTCCTTGTCATTATTGTAGGGGCTGATGACTCAGCAGAGAACAAAATCCCCACTCTCTCCGAATTACATTCCTACAGGCGGCAGAGACTATCTTGATAGGAGGCGTCAGGAAAGGCCTCAGGAAGGAGATCAGAACAAAGTGAGGAGCTGAGCCATATCTGAGGGGGGAGTTTTCCGACAAGAAGAGCGGCATAAAGTCTTGAGGGTAGGAGCATGTAGCAGGCAGAGTCCTCGTTATCTGGAGCAGGGCAGATATCTGGGGGTATCTGGTGGGAAACATGGTCACAAAAGAAGACAAGGACAAGATAACGTAGTGCTTTGTGCTCAGAAAGGACTAGACTTTGAGTCTAAGTGAGATGAGGAACCACTAGGGGAGGGGATGTGATTGGACCTGACCTGTTTAAAAGGATTATTCAAGCTGATGCGGGGAGAGGATGAAATAATGGGGGAGGGGGGAAAGAGTGGGAGTGGGACGTCTTAGATTGCTGTAGCTCATGGTGAGACATGGTGGTTTATGAGGCTTAGCAGGGGAGCTGAGCGTCAGAAGGAGTCACTAGGTGACTTAAAAAGTGGAAGGGAAACGCAGAGTCAAGGGTGCTCCGAAGTTTCTAATTTACACAGCTAGGTGGAAATGGAGACGAGGCGGGTTTGGGATGGCATGACAGGAACATGTCTTGGACAGGTTAACATGGAAATGCGCATCAGGCTTCCAAACAGAGGCACGGGGTAGCCAACTGGATATCTGGCTTTGAAGTTCAGGGAAAAGGTGGGAGACGCCAGTTTGGGAGTCATCTACCTCCTGGCGCTACTGAAAGCAACCAGCCTGCAGGAGGTCACCAGGGTTTGGTTGAAGGTAGAAAAGAGAAGGCGCTGGGAAGCTTGAGTTAGATTAGGGCCGTGTCAAACCGGGCCCATGGAAGAGTCTGGGTGGGGAGCGTCACCTGCAGAGGATTACCAGACACTTCTTCTGGTAACAGAGACACTAGATTACAGGGCCTGATGGCAGGAATCCTGATGGTCCCTTAGGGCAGGTGGATAATTGGTTGTAAGTATAGCCTACTTCTTGTCCCTACCTGTCAGGAAATTTATATTGGGGGGGGGGGGCACTGTGGGATGTTGGAAGTAGAGTGTGCCTACCTGGGGTGGACTGAACTTCCCCACCAGGAGGCCTGAAAGCCTCACCGGTCCAAGGGTCAGGGTCACTCTCCTATAGGTTGAAAGTCTGGCCTTTCTAGATCACCATAGGCTGCACCAGAACGTGATGGACAGCAGGGAAGCGGTACGTCAGCTACCACTTCTGTGCCTGTGAGTTCCCTGCTAGACACACCTGCGAAAGGCCTGTCTGTGTGCGGTGGGGTCAGACGCCCTCGTCTGGGTGGCGTGTGGTAAGCTGCAGTCAAATACTGCTGAGCTGGTAGCCCTTCTTTCTCCATGACATCAACGTGCGAGTCTGTCTTTATTCTGATCTAGTATGTGCTGACATTACTGTTGGTATCTCAAGGATCCATAGCATTTCCTTTCTTTCTGAGTTATACACCGTCATTTTTTTAAAAGATTTTATTTATTTATTTATTTGAAAGAGAAAGAGAGAGAAAGTGAAAGAGGGAACACAAGGAGGGGAAGCAGGAGAGGGAGAAGCAGGCTTCCCTCCGAGCAGGGAGCCCGATGTGAGGCTTGATCCCAGGCCCCTGGGATTGTGACCTGAGCTGAAGGCAGATGCTTAACGACTGAGCCACCCAGGCACCCCTACACTATCTTTTTTTTTTTTTTAAGATTTTATTTATTTATTTATTTGACCGAGAGAGAGAGAGAGATCACACATAGGCAGAGCAGCAGGCAGAGAGAGAGAGAGAGAGGAAAGCAGGCTCCCCGATGAGCGGAGAGCCTGATGGGGGACTCTATCTCAGGACCCTGAGATCCCAACCCAAGCTGAAGGCAGACACTTAACTGACTGAGCCACCCAGGTGCCCCTGTCATTTTTTTAAAGTGAACTTAACTCCACACATTTTATTTCACAGATATTAATTGACCACTACTTATTTGCTCACAGTGAGTCCAGCAGACACTAGAGGTAGACATAGAACAGTCTTCCCAGGCCCAGATGAAAACTTAAAGACCACATCAGTACTTCTAGAACATTCTAGAACACCCACAGAGGTATTTTCCAAAATGTGAGCAACGTGGATTAGTATTCCAGGACTTGACAGAGAAGTCGGTCTACTGACTGCATCTGTGGATGCAGCCCACAGGCGGCCCATAACTCAGCTGGTGGGTATGCATGTTGGGTACAAGGCACCTGCTTGGCAGTACCACCTGTCCTGCCAGCTTACTCCCTGGACACCCAGTTTGTTCCAGACAAGTTAACCTGACACAGCTGCTGAATTATCCAAAAATGTTGCCTGGCACACCCCTTCTTTACTAGGCATAGAAAACTCATGAGCACCTCCTTAATCATGCAGGAGAACCGTGCACTGGGAAGGCATGGTGAGACTCTTGGTTTCAGCTCAGGTCATGATCTCATGGGCCACGGGATTGAGCCCCACGTTGGGCCTCTACTCAGTGGGAAGTCTACCTGAGAGTCTCTCCCTCTGCTCCTCCCCCACCACAGCTCGCACACATGTAGTGTATGTGTACAGTTTCTCTCTCTCTCTAAATACATAAATCTTTTTGAAAAAGACTGTCTTTGCTGAACCAGTTAAAAAAAAAAACCTGTTAATTTTATTAAATTTCAACTTTTTTTTTTTAGATTTATTTATTTGAGAGTGGGGGTGGGGGGTCCGGGAAAGGGGGTGGGTAGAGAGAAAGGGAGATAGAGAGTCACAAGCAGACTCCATGCTGAGTGTGGAACCCAACACAGGCTCGATCTTACAACCCTGAGATCATGACCTGGGATGAAACCAAGAGTCCATTGCTTAACCAACTGTAGGTATCCCAGGTATCCCTAAATTTCAATATCTTTTTTTTTTTTTTTAAGATTTTACTTGTTTGACAGAGAGCAAGTGAGACAGCACAAGTAGGAGTGACAGAGGGAGAGGGAGGAGCAGGCTCCCCACAGAGCAGGGAGCCCAAGCCGGGCTCAATCCCAGGACCCTAGAATAAAGGCAGACGCTTAACCAACTGAGCCACCCAGGCACCCCTAGACCTATGGATTTTAGTGCAAATTTTCATTGATATGGTTTCAGATTCTACATGGCAACTGACCTTTAAGAAACTACCACTTGCTGAAGAGGTTTGATAGGGAACCAAAGACTAATACCCAGAATTATCTGAAAAAGCTATAAAAAGACTGTGTGATACCTGATTTTCTTCCTGTAACTCAACCAAAACAACAATTACAAACAAACTGAATGCAGAAACAAACACGAGAATCCAACTATCTTCTGTTGAGCCAGATATTGAAGAGATTTGAAACATCTCTTTAAAGTCTATTGTTTGGGTGCCTGGGTGGCTCAGTGGGTTAAGCCGCTGCCTTCGGCTCAGGTCATGATCTCAGGGTCCTGGAATCAAGTCCCGCATCGGGCTCTCTGCTCAGCAGGGAGCCTGCTTCCCTCTCTCTCTGCCTGCCTCTCTGTCTAGTTGTAATCTCTGTCTGTCAAATAAATAAATAAAATCTTTTATAAAAAAAAAAAAAATAAAGTCTATTGTTTGGGGGCACCTGGGTGGCTTAGTGGGTTAAAGTCTCTGCCTTCGGTTCAGGTCATGATCCCAGGGTCCTGGGATCGATCCCCGCATAGGGCTCTCTGCTCAGCAGGGAGCCTGCTTTCCCCCTCTCTCTGCCTGCCTCTCTGCCTACTTGTGATCTCTGTCAAATAAATAAATAAAATCTTTAAAAATAAATAAATAAGTAAAATAAAGGTGTTTGGAGGGACACCTGGGTGGCTCAGTGGGTTAAGTGTCTGCCTTCAGCTCAGGTCATGGTCTCAGGGTCCTGGGATGGAGCCCCACATCGGGAGCTCTGCTCAGCGGGGAGCCTGCTTCCCCCTCTCTCTCTGCCTTCTGCCCGCCTCTCTGCTTACTTGTGATCTCTGTCAAATAAATAAATAAAATATTTAAATAAATAAAGTTTATTGTTTGGAGATAATATATAGTTATTTTTCATAAATAGTTTCTATTTGGGGGCACCTGGGTGGCTCAGTCAAGTAAGCAGCTGAATCTTGATTTCGGCTCAAGTCATAATCTCAGGGTCCTGGGATGGAGCCCTGTGTCCTGCTCCCTGCTCAGCGGGGAGTCTTTTGGAGGCTTCTCCCTCTGCCCCTCCCCCAAACTGTGCACACGTGCGCACACACTCCCTCTCTAAAATACATGAATAAATCTTCAAAAAATATATTTTATTAAAATGTAATGAGATTATTTTTGTTATTGTTGGAGGGATTAATAAGTAAATTTTTAAAATATCTCCCCTTGGGGCACCTGGCTGGCTCAGTCTGAAGAGCATATGGCTCTTGATCTCAGGGTTGTGAGTCTGAGCCCCACGTTGAAAGTAGAAATTACTTAAAAATAAAATGTTTTAAAAATAAAACTAATTAATTAGTTAGTTAATTAATTAACATCGCCCTTTGGGGCACCTGGCTGGCTCAGTCAGTAGAACAGGAGATTCTTTTTTTTTTTTTTTTTTAATTTATTTGACATACAGAGATCACAAGTAGGCAGAGAGGCAGGCAGAGAGAGAAGAGGAAGCAGACTCCCCGCTGAGCAGAGAGCCCAATGTGGGGCTCGATCCCAGGACCCTGGGGTCACGACCTGAGCCAAAGGCAGAGGCTTTAACCCACTGAGCCACCCAGGCGCCCCAGAACAGGAGATTCTTGATCTCAGGGTTGTGAATCCAAGCCCCACATTGGATATAGAGATGACTTCAAAATAAAATCTTTTTTTTTTTTTACTTCAAAATAAAATCTTAAAACAAAACAAAACAAAAACCCTAAGAGTCTGACCTGGAGTTTTCCCAGACTTAATGCTCTGTAAGGAAAAGTGTTGTGCTTTTGATTCATGTTTTTTAATGAGATAATTGTAGATTCACATGCAGTTGTGAGAAATAATACAGAGAGATGTCCTGCACCCCTCACCCAGTTGCCCCCAATGGTAACATCTTACAAAACTGTAGCACAATATCACAACTAGGATTTTACCTTTGATACCAACCACCCATCTTAGATTTCTCTAGTCTTATCTGAACCCACTTGTGTGTGTGCATAGAATTCTATACAATTTTATCACATCTTCGGGAGTCCACAGCAGTCACCATGCCAACCGTTCATCTGTCTTCCATTTCTAAAATTTTGTCATTTCAAAAGTGTTAGATGAATGGAAGCGTATCGTATCTAACTTTGGGATTGCCTTTTTTCACTCAGTGTAATTTATCCAAATTGTTGCACATCTCAGTACTCCCTCTCTTTTTATTGCTGACTGGTGTTCTATCGTGTGGATCCAGCACAGTTTGTTTAAACTGTTGGAGGACATCTGGGCTCTTCCCAGTTTGGGGCTATTACAAATAAAAGCGGCTGTGAGCATTCATGTAGTGGTTTTTGTGTGAACACACATTCTCATTTCTCTGGGAAATTGCCCGAGTGTCATTACTGGATCATATGGTAATAGCAGATCTAGTATTTGAAGAAACTGCCAGACTGTCTTCCAGAGCGGCTGTGCCACTTTACATTCCAGCAGTGTATGAGGAATCCATCTCTCCACATCCTTGTCGGCATTTAGTGTTACTGCCTATAGTAATAATAGTCACTATGTTTTATTTTCATCACTCTGATAGGTGTGTAGTGATATCTCATCGAGACTTTAATTTGCATTCCACTGAAGGCTAATGATGCTGAACATCTTTCCACGTGTTTATTTTCATCTGTATAAACTCCTCAGTGAACTGTCTCTCCAAACATTTTGCCCATTTTCTAACAGGATTTTTTAAGTGTTGAAAATGGTTTAGATTGAAGTGGAAATCTGCTTACTTGTGTCAATAGGAAGTCCCTCTTGCAAAATGTATTTAAATGGAAGTCAGCTTTAGGGGCACCGGGTAGCTCAGCCCTTAAGCATCAGGCTCAGGTCATGATCCCAGGGTCCTGGGATCAGGCATTGGGTTCCCCCTACTCTGCAGGGAGTCTGTTTCTCCCTTTCCCTCTGCCTGCCGATCCCCCTGCTGTGCCCTCTCTCTGTCAAATAAATAAATAAATAAAATCTTAAAAAAAAAAGGAAAAAGAAAGAGAGTCAGTTTTACCTTATAGCAATTTCAGAGGTGCTAAGGGTTGCTAAAGGCTACCTGCTGAGTAACAGTTTTTAAGGTAGGATCAGAAAAAAATAAAGCAGGTAGACTAGATCCTTGGGATTTTACTCCCTTCTGGGGCTCAAACTTCACACACACACACACACACACACACACACACACACGCCTTTTCCACAAGTCTGCTGGTTCATATCCATTTCTTTCACCAAGAAGGTATCCAGCCAGTATGAACCACCTCAGGTGAGGACACAGACTGAAGTGGCTTGTTTCAATCCAGAGCATCTCTCTGCCCCTGTTCCGTGGTGAGGACCTTATGGATCCCCTGGGCACAGTTAGAGGGTGACTCAGACAGGATTACTGGTTCCCTCTGTAGACTTCCCACCTTCAGAGTGTCGAATGGCCAGCAGGTGTGCTTAAGAGTGGAAAAGGTGGGGAAGACAAATGCCTCTGGACAGGGCCAGGGCGGGAGGGGGGTGGGTGTGGAGGGGAGGGTGGAGGTGGAGGGGAGGAATTAGAGCGCAGGCCGTGAAGGCAAGCAGCTGCCCAGAAGTACTGTCCAGCCTTAGTCAGCAATCTCAGGCTTTCAGTGCTCAGCGCCAACCTACCTTATCAAAGCTCTTAACGTATCAGCACAGGCCAGCACTCCACAATTTGGTAAGCTGCTCTAAGCCTGAAGAAAGATTTTAAAAATATATCTGAAAGTGCTCATTTCAAGCTTTGATTCCACTGTCTGCACATCCTTTGATGTCACAACAAAACTTAACGTCCCGTTGACCTTGCCCTTTTGAACATGGTTCTACCATTTGCTGAGAGAAACCTAAGATGTCTGCTTTCTCCTTCAAAAAAAAAAAAAAAAACTTTCCCCATTTCATTTTATATTTTCAGTTCCTTTTAGATGATAAGCTGACATTGAAGCACACTAATTGGTTATGTTATTTTTAAGTGAATTTTTAATGGCAAATAATTTGTTCCATCTGGGAAAAGGCTGATGGCATTTTCAGCAACCAGGCACAAATCAAGATAGATTATTTCCAGCATTAAAAAAAAAAAAAAGTGTATTTAGATCCACATCATACTGGTCTTTCAGTGTCTTGGCATTTCCTGATCCTCAAGCGGGACTAAGTCCTTGGCTGCTTTTCTCATCCCTGAAGCACTGGCCTCTCACAATATTAGAGATTTTGCTCACCACAATCCCACCCCTCCAGGGTTTCTGTCAGCCAGTTTCAGGTGGTTGCTGGGGGCATTTGTGGTTCACACTGCGGTGGGAATTCACCCATTTAACCCACCCATTGGTGAAGGCGTTAGGTGGGTGTCACACACCAGCCTCTGAACTTGGCATCTCCGGGTGTTGGTCCCATAGCAAACCATCCTCTTACTTAAGAGGAGGAAACAGAAAGAGCCATTAAGCATTTAGGGAAAGCAAGGGACAAGATCGTCTTGGGGTCCCATTTGGATCCATCCAACTCTCTCTCATTGGCCCTGTGGGAGCTCTAAAACTAAAAGCATTCATAAAAAGAAAGGAAAGAACAGTTATTGGTACACTCATATGCATAGCAGCATCTTTCACGATAGCCAAATGTGAAACAACTCAAATGTCCGTGGATTGATGAGACAATAAACAAAATGTGGTCTATAGGTACAATGTATTATCATTCAGCCAGAAAAAGGAAGGCAGTTCAGACATATGTTACAACACGGATGAACCTGGAAGAGATCATGCTAAGTGAAATATGCCAGACACAAAAGAATAAATATTATATGATTCTGCTCACCTAAGGTCCCTAGAAAAGTCCAACTGACAGCAACAGAAAGTAGAAGAGAGGTTACCAGGGGCTGAGGAAGCAGGAAATAGGGAATTGTTTAATGGGTATACACTTTCACTTTGGGATGATGGAAAGTACTGGAGACAATAACATGATGGATTTTCTGCCACGGAACTGTATACTTAGAAATAGTTAAAATGGTTAAGTTTTATGTTTTGTATGTTTTATCACAATTTTTTTTAAAAAGGAAGGAAATATGTTTGTGCTCTTCACTGCCCTTTTAAAAAGAAAGGCTTCTGGGTATCATTGCTCAGGGAGGCAATGGTTAGCGACCAGACTAGCCAGTGGCGAGCTGGTAAATATTTATCCACCGGCTTTCTAACAACAACAAAATATCTGTATGCAAATATGTGTACAGAAGTTGGTTAGAAATTTTACTGATATAAAGGATGTGAATCACATGATTTACAAATAATAAAATATACAAACTCTTGCATGTCAATGATTCCTCAATAAAGCTGACTTTCACGAAATGATTTCATTGACTTTTGCTCAACTCTTGTATCCACAGCCAACTGTGGTGGCAGCTGATGAACAAATATCGTTCTGACATGAATATTGGTTGATGTTTTAATTTACTTTAATGGGTAAGACAAAAAAGGAAGCAATAAAGACATAGGTGAGAACATCACTTATGAATGATGTAAGCAATTTTTTTGTGATGCATTGGATGATCATTTTTATACTGTGTTTTTCGTTTGCTTTTTAAGTAGGTTCCATGCCCCATGTGGGGTTTGAACCCTGGGATGGAGAGTCGCACTGTACCAATTGAGCCAGCCAGGCACCCCCTCCCTCCCCTCTTGATCTAGCATGGCAGGGACTTGTGCTTAAAAAGGGGTCATAGAAATCCATGTCTATCAAAGAAGTATGGGGAAATTTACCGCAGGCTTGGCCCTCTGGGCGCTTTCTTCCTAGTCTTCCGATGCTCAGTACAGCAATTTAGTGAACTCAGCAATCAGAAAAGGAGGAAGAACTCTGGGGCACCTGGGTGGCTTGGTGGGTTGAAGCATCTGCCTTCAGCTCAGGTCATGATCTCAGGGTCCTGGGATCGAGACCCACATCTGCTCACATCTGCTCAGCAGGGAGCCTGCTTCCTCCACTGTCTCTCTCTGTCTGCCTCTCTGCCTACTTCTGATCTCTGTCTGTCAAATACATAAATAAAATCTTAAAAAAAAAAAAAGAAAGAAAAGAAAAGAAGGAAGAACTCTACAGAATGTATCTTAAGTGGGAATCTTGGGGTGGCTGCCCATTAAATGGGATTTCATTGGTGAGACCAGCACACCACGGAAAAAACAGGTGGGAAAACTTCACAAGCCCTATGATAAAATGAGGCAATAAAAATCGTGCAAGTGTGTAGAGGCCTAAGAAAATATTTTTATTTTTTTGTGTTTATTTTTTTAAGTAAACTCTACACCCAATGTGGGGCTGGTACCCACAAACCGAGATTAAGAGTCATATGTTCTACTGACTGAGCCAGCCAGGTGCCCCAGAAAAATATTTAAAAACAAAAACAAAAAACTCAGTGCCAGCTGGTCATCAAATATTATGTAACTCATGGACCCTTTTAAAAAGGAAAAAAAAATGTTACAGACTTATCTTAAAAGAAAAATAATTCTCATGGACCTTCACTATCGCCTTAAATGATTTTTATTTTTTTTAAAGTATAAACATAAACTAGGCATAAAGCTTGTATGCTTATAACCTTCCTATAATTATAAAAGTAAATGTATTAAAATACAAACAAAACCACAAAAATCAACCATATTTTAATAATGAACACCACTGATGTAAAGAACATTAATTTAATATGATGAACAATATTATTGAAAACAAGTTGCCACTGTTGGGGTTTAATTGGTTTGTTGAAAAAAATCAATCAGCGAGTAAATCTTGACTTCATCGGCGCCAGCAGCAGGCAAACTATGGCATCACTGACCTTCCAAGCCCCACCAGGCTCTTCACTGCTACCTGAACATCAGGGAGTGGAAAGTACTATCTATCTCTCATATAAGGAATGTTTCCTTCTCTCGTATATTTTCCCACACTTGTCACCATTGATAAACAAACAAAGCAAGAAGATCATATTCACCACATAGTTCATAAACATATTTGGTATTTAATTTTACAGTATTGAAGGTTGCCTGGGGAAAATATTTTACTTGCTTTTTTTTCTTATAACTGATTTTATAATCATTTGAGACCCCATTCCTGTCCAGCAACGAGAACTACCTCACGAACCCAGTCCCTCCAAGGGGAAAACCGTTTTGTTTTGTTTTTTTTAAAGATTTTATTTATTTATTTACTTGACACAGAGAGAGAGAGAGAGAGAGCAAGCACACAAGCAGGGGGAGCAGCAGAAGCAGAGGGAGAAGCAGGCTCCTCACCGAGCAGGGAGCCCGATGCGGGGTTCGATCTCTGGACCCTGGTATCATGACCTGAGACAAAGGCAGAGGCTTTAACCCACTGAGCCACCCAGGCACCCCTCTTGGGTCAATTTAATTATTAGACCAGCCAAAGAGCCTGGAAGGGAAGAAGGAAAGCTTCCCCGCCCCTACAAACCCCCAGGACAATCCAGCACTGAGACTACTTACTCCCTGAGCACAGACGGTACGCCTGTCCCTGTCGTTGGTGGTAGACACTCAGGGGAGACAGTCCCCTGTAGGCACTATTAATCCCAATGGGAGCTCACAAGAATCAGCATAGAAGGGACAAGCCCAGCCATCCGCAGAAGCAAAGCACTTCAAACAGGGCTGTAAAAAGGAGCCAGCCCCTCTGCCAAATAGAATCAGGAGCTAAGAGCGCCCGTCAAGCCCATCAAGAGACCAGAGGGCCTCTAGCGTGTGGGCCGTCGTCCTTAGGACTGAAACCTTTTTTAAAGGTGCCTGGGTGGCTCAGTCAGTTAAGCGTCCAACTCCTGATCTTGGCTCAGGTCTTGATCTCAGGTTCATGCATTTAAGCCCTGCTTCGGGCTCCACATTGGACATGAAGTGTACTTAAAAAAAAAAACAAACAACCTATTTGATCACATTGTGACTGACAGCCTGACAGAAGGGTGGGGTGCTCTGTATGGATCCTAGAATCTAGGAGAAGGAGCCTAAGAGTAAATATTTGCCAGTGTTTCTCCTGTGCTGCAAATACTGTATGTTGGACAGGTCACTGCATAAAATAGAAGACAACATTTACAGAGCTCTTGCTGTCTGTGCCAGGCCAGAGGTTAGCTTAAAATCCCCTCTCAGTTAATCCTGACAAATACATAATGAGGTAGGTTTATCCATCAGTCTTTTGTAAGTTTGATTACTGGGAATCAGTCTCCTTTGGGATGGATTTGCTCCAAGGGGTCTGAGGATAACTGAATATCTCGACTTGCAAAGCGAAGAGTCTGGAACATAGTGAACCCCGCCAACATACAATTACCCTGAGGGTGCCAGGCTGAAACAGATGGCTGGGCTCTCTTCAGTCATCTTGATTACAAAAGAGATCATCTGTTCCAGCCGTCGGTTGACCCAGGCAGCTTATCAAAGTCATGTTTTTGTTGCAAGATGCTGGACTCCAAATATGCAAAACCCAGATTGGAATAGACATGAGACCTGGAGTTCAAATGGGCCAGTCTCTGCAGAAACTGGAACCGTTTTCCTCATACATGCTTTACTTCGAGGACTCATAAACAGAAGCAAGAATGTATTCCACTAAAGATAGGTGACATGTCTGGAATGGCTTTTAGGGGACAAAAGTGGGCACAGAGGGGGAATGCATTGGCAAGGATTCTAATTGCCAGAAAGGAGAGGAACCCCCGTTCCCAAAAAGGCATCTTGATAGAAGATTTAAAACTGGAATCATTGACATTATGATCTTACTACAACATGTAAATATCTAAAAGGTGGAAATTGTCATTATTCTGACCTTACGCAGCTTCCAGCCTAATGTCAGTCTGAGCTGATCACTCTAAGACAAGTGATTATCCTGTGGCATGGGGAACACCCACCCGCTGCCCCCACATAATCGAAACCAGCAAGGCTGGGGAGGACTGGCATGCTGTTATTATACCGAGATGAAAGTGGCTGGCAAAGTGTGTCTGGTTTGGTAATTAGACCCCTCATTACAGCTCTCAAAAGTAAAGCCAGACCCAGCAACTTTCTTTGACAGTAAAATATTCCTACCCTCTTCCAGGCGTGGATACTGATCTAAGCGGTGTATTGTTGATAGTAATAAAAGTATAAAATATACACATGTATATGTATAGAATATGTAGAAAGTAATGTATTGAAGATCAGAGAAAACTTAGGAAACAGAATATCCTATGATCTGAAAGACAGTCAGACAGCCTCAATTATGTACATATGGATGAACGAATGGGGACTTAGTGCATCAATATGGGCTCCATGGAGTTGTGGGCAGAAAGAAAAAGGAGGGGCGCCTGGGTGGCTCAGTTGGTTGAGCATCCAACTCTTGGTTTCAGCTGGGTCACGATCCTGGGGTGTTGGGATTGAGCCCTGTACCATACTCTCTGCTCAGTGCAGAGTCTACTTAAGATTCTCTCCGTCTGTATTATGCTGAGCGAAATAAGCCAATCAGAGAAAGACAATTATCATATGATCTCCCTGATATGAGGAAGTTGAGAGGCAAAGTGGGGGGTTTGGGGGAAGGAAAAAATGAAACAAGATGGGATTGGGACTCTTAATCTCACAAAACAAACCGAGGGTTGCCGGGGCGGGGAGGGGGGGTAGGGAGAGGGTGGTGGGGTTATGGACATTGGGGAGGGTATGTGCTATGGTGAGTGCTGTGAAGTGTTTAAGCCTGATGATTCACAGACCTGTACCCCGGGGGCTAATAGTGTATTATATGTTAATAAAAAATTAAAAATTAAAAAAAAAATAAAGACGGGTAACACTCAAGGACGCCTGGAACTTTAAAAAAAAAACACAAAACGGTTCTCTCCCTCTTCCTCTGCTCCTCCCCCTGCTCTCTCTCTCTCTCTCAAATAAATAAAATTTTTTTTAAAGATTTTATTTATTTATTTGACAGAGAGAGAGACAGAGATGACAAGTAGACAGAGAGGCAGGCAGAGGCAGAGAGAGAAGCAGGCTCCCCACTGAGCAAAGAGCCCGATGCAGGGCTCGATCCCAGGACCCTGAGATCATGACCTGAGCCGAAGGCAGCGGCTTAACCCACTGAGCCACCCAGGCGCCCCCCAAATAAATAAATTTTTAAAAAAGAAAGGAAAAGGAATATTTTGTAAATATTAAATATATGTTTGTATTTTATTTATACATATTTCATTTATTTTTAAAAATGCTGCTTTTACATTTTATAATATATATAACATATATATGTATATTATATGTAATTTGTATGTTTATATGTATGCTATATATAATATGTTCACATTTTATTTATAAATATATATTTTAGTACTCCTTTTTCTTCCTATCCATGTCTCCTTAAAGTCCATCATGATGCAATATCCTGGGTCCCCATTCATTCATTCCCCCACTTTCTCCTATTCTTATACAATCAGATAAGGGAGATAAGATTGCAAATAATGAGCATAGTATTTGTGGGTTTGTTTGTTTGTTTGTTTGTTTTTAAGATTTTATTTATTTATTTGACAGAGAGAGAGAAAGAGCACAAGCAGGCAGAGCAGCGGGCAGAGGGAGAGAGAGAAGCAGGCTCACAGGACCCCTGGGATCGTGACCTGAGCCCAAGGCAGACGCTTAACTGACCAAGCCACCCAGGCACCCCTTATTCGTGGTATTTCAATTCGAGGATGTGGGGAGTGGTACAAAAGGGTAGCTATTGCCAAGACTGTGTCTCCACACACAGGAACAGAACAGTTCCAATGATTCCAATTGTCCCTTTCTTCCTTTTTTTTTTTTTAATTAAAACAATAAAAAAATATATTTTAAATAAACTCTACCCCCAATGTGGGCCTTGAACTCATAACTTGGACATCAAGAATTGCATGCTCTACTGACTGAGGCCAGCCAGGTGACCCTCCAATTGTCTTCTTCTTCTTTTTCTTATAGATTTTATATATTTGTTTATTTATTTATTTGAGAGAGAGAGAGAGTGAGCAAAAGGTACCTGGAGGGTAGGGAGGGGAGAGGCAGAGGGAGAAGCAGACTCCCCAGTGAGCAGGGAGCCTGATGCAGGGCCAGATCCAGGACCCTGGGATCATGACCTGAGCAGAAGGCAGACGTTTCACCCACTGAGACACCCGGACGCCCACCCATTGTCTTTTTCAGGCCTGAAAGTAATTTATAGGCCGAAAATGTTTTTTAAAGTTTTACAATTTTTTTTTTACTGATTATTGAAGGAATTTAGTCGTTTGTAGAAAATATAGCAAAGCAGAAAGGGGGGGGGGAGCATCTTCTATAACCCTTCCCCCACCGTGGCTATGAACAGCTGTTTCAGCCTAAGAGGTGGAGCTAAGTGAAATCTTCCAGGAGCAACAAACGTCCTCCGGTGTTCTGGTGTCCGCCCCTCATTCCAAGAGCTTCTCATCCACGCTCCCAAAGCCAGTGACACTTCCTAGGGCAGCCTTAGTCTTGAACAGAATTGGGAGCCCCTATAAAGTGAATGTTCAGGGTCCCCAAGGGGGCTTCTGCCCAGAAATACTCTGTTCCATCCAATCTGCTCCCCCAAATCAGAACTCGGGAAACAGCAGGTGTGATTTCACAGTAAAAGGAGGCTAAATGTAAATGCCCATTGCCTTAAGCTCATTCCCGCCAAGAAGAGACTAAGGACTGTTAGATGTGTCTACGGGGAGGAAGAGGGATGCCCAGCCCCACGAAGGAGAAAGACTAGACCGCCACCCAGGAGTGAGCCCTTCGGAAGCCAGGCAGCCCCACTTGTTGTGACTCTTTTAAAGCCTAAATGGGCCCTATTTAACTTTAAACACGGCTATTCTCTGAGCAAAAGCCACCTAAGTGGTGTTTGTCTCCCCACTCAACCCCCTGGCCCCCCTCGCCCCCCAGCAATGGTGCTCTAGAAATCTCTGTCAAGTGGGAAAGCGGGTCCCACCCAGCAGAGTCCCATCACAGACACCCTTCTGCGTCTCCCTTCTTCCCTTTTGAAAACGACCTCTTTCTCTCACATCTCCTAACTGTTAAAATTCACTTAAAATAGCTGGAAGCCTATTGGGCCAAAGTGTCCTGTTTCACATGAGAATTTCTCATCATTCCCCAGCACACAATCTTTCATGGCTTGTCTCCGGGTCTGAATTAGACATGGCTCTGAGGTCGCTGAACCTCCGATTGATTAAATCCCTCGCGTTGGCTCAGGGAAAGAGCTGTCCTGTGTATTTATTACAGAAAATTATCTGGTGTCTTTCAGATTCTTTTGTAATGAACTCGTTCCCTTGTTTCCTGGGAATTCTTTGATATTCCAAATGCTTCTGGTACATTTTACATGAGGCTTTTCTAGCTTCTTCTTCCATAGAAACAGGAAGTTGACAGAAAGTCCCAAACATTTATTTTAGTTCCCAAAATTGGGATGGGTGTCCCGCGAGTTCTGAAAATAGGAAAAGCCCTTCAGCATTGGATTTTGTCTTTACCAAAAGGTTCAACAGATTTAAATTTAGTCTGAAATTTATCCACGACCCACCTGGTTGGGTTTGGAGGCATCTTTACGCTCATAAATATTCTTGGCTCTGAAAATACTACACCTGGAAAATGGCTCTATTTCCATTTCTGGATAGGATAAAATGAGTGTAACAACAACAAACATCGTTGACGATGGTAACATGCCTTTCACTGAACCATTCTATTCTCTCTTTTATAACAGGAATTGCTGTATTAGCTCATCTATGGGTCCTATCCACCGTGTTGCCTGTTTGCTTTTAATAATTTATTGAGGTGAAATTCTTTTTTTTTTTTTAAGATTTCATGTATTTATTTGACAGAGATCACAAGTAGGCAGAGAGGCAGGCAGAGAGAGAGGAAGGGAAGCAGGCTCCCTGCAGAGCAGAGAGCCCGATGTTGGGCTCCATCCCAGGACCCTGGGATCATGACCTGAGCTGAAGGCAAAGGCTTTAACCCACTGAGCCATCCAGGAGCCCTGAGGTGAAATTCTTATAAAATTAAAGTGTTTTCAAGGAAACTATTTCAAAGTGAACAATTCGGAGGCATTTACTCCATTCAGTGTTACGCAACCACCGTCTCTATCCCGTTCCAAAACATTTCCAGCATTGCAAAGCAAAACCCTGGGCGCATGAAGCAATTTCTCCCGGTTGCCTCCTTCCCCCAGCTCCTGGCACCCCCCTCATTCCTCCCACCCTCCCATCCCTCCCACCCTCCCCACCCCTGCCAGCCATCCGAGTTCTGTCGCTATGTGCTTAATCTATTCTGGATCTTTAATGTAAATGAAACCATACAATATGTAGTCTTTTGTCTGGCGTGTTTTGCTTAGCGCCCTGGTTTGGAGGCTCACCCACCGTGAAGCTCATGTCAGAGCTTCCTTCCATTTTATGGCTGAGTAATTTTGTATATTATGTGCATGTAACCGTTTGTTTATCCATGGATGGATACTCTGGCTCGTCCTACCTTTTAGCTATTATGAAGAGTCTTGCTATGAGCATGTTGGTACAGGTGCTTGTTCAAATGCCTGTTTCAAGCATTTTGCGTATATCCCTAAAAGTAAAATCGCTGGGTCATGTGGTAATTCTGTGTTTAACTTTTTGAAAAACTGCCAAACTGCCTTCCACAGTGGCTGTACCATTTTACATCCCCACTAGCAACGTATGAGGGTTCCAATTTTTCAACATCCTTGCCAACGCTTTCTCTTTTCTTTTCTTTAATTATTGTTATGTGGGGGGCCTTTATAATACTCTGAAAAACTATGATATTTCCAAGATGGGCGATTAATTTGCAGTTTATACTTTCTGTAGTCTGTAAGTTGCTGGGCTTTCTTCTGGCTTAAGTTAATGGTTTCCTCATAATTCGCTTTGATCTATTCATCACACAAGCATAGGACAGTAGCCAATTCCCAGCTCATGCTGTTCTTTCTCTGTAAGAAGTTCCAATAATTTGGTGGGATTGTCTAGGAGGGTAAGGATACGGGAGCAAGTGAAAATTCCTGGCTCCTCTAGCAAGGAGAAAAGAAACCCTGTCAAAACCAAAAGGCATCATTCATGGTTTCTTAAACACACACCTGTGCCTAGTTTAAGACCAAGGCTTCTTTCTCTGGCTTCTCAACCTGGGACGGGGAGCCAGGAAGGAAATGAAAAGAGATGGAACGAAGGAGAGAACAGACTAGGTCATGGTATGTGAAATGCATGGTCAAGGGATGCTTCTGTTGGACGCCTCGTATTAATAACCTAGTTACCCCCTTAGAAGGCTGGAAGGGTGATCGAGATACTTGGCAGGCACCTGGATCTACCAGGAGTTGGGTGTGGATGAGCCCCAGGGAATACTGTAGCCCAGCCCCTCAGTTTCAAAAGAAGAAATAGAAATGCACCGCCTGGCCCCTGTTCCCTGGGGGAACTCGCTGCAGAACTCGGATAAGCCCCACGTGCCCCGACTCCAGCTGACGGAAGAGCGGATGTTTTGTAACTGGGATGAAATGCGTAGAGCAGCCGGGGAGTAAGGGGGATGTTCTGCTGGTCAGACCCTGCTGACCCTGGAATCAATGTTGCCTGCTGTGGTCAGGAAGGACGAGCCTGGTCCCCAGAGAACTGTAAAATATACCTAAGTAATTTTTACCTTTGGGTCTCTAAGACGGTTTGCATGAAGCCACACGTGAATGGAGCACTGTGTTAAGGTTTACTCCTCAAAAAGCTGACATGAAGTTGGGGAGCAAACTAGAAACCCTCTGGAGAGGGAGGGCTCAGAAGGTGTGAGTCCAACCCTCCACCCAAGGAACCAGGTGTTCTCAGCCCAGCACCGCTGGTGTCCCAACTCAGCCTGGTAGGACTCAGTTGAACCAACTTCCTGTCATCAGGAAGGCCTGCCCGTGTATCCCCTGGGGTCCCACCTGTGCCAGAGTTGGGGTGATTGCTACTTGATGTGAAACTCTTGCTATTATTGTGGAACAACCTCTAGCTCTGAAATTGCTCAAAGTTCATTTTTTCCCCCAGCTCTTCTAAGGTATGATTGACAAAAATTGTATATATTTAGGTCGTATAACATGATTTTTTTTTAAGATTTTATTTATTTATTTGACAGAGAGAGAGATCACAAGTAGGCAGAGAGGCAGGCAGGGAGAGAGGGGGAAGCAGGCTCCCCACTGAGCAGAGAGCCCTATGTGGGGCCCGATCCTAGGACCCTAGGATCATGACCCGAGCTGAAGGCAGAGGCTCAATCCACTGAACCACCCAGGTGTCCCTAACATGATTTTTTTAATGTGTACAATGTGGTTTAATATATGTCTCCATTGTGAAAGGATTACCACAATGAAGTTAAAGAATATATCCATACCTCAAATAGTTACCCTTTTTTTTTTCAGACTTCATTTTTAAAACCCAGGGCCACAGGCTCCCTATTCTATGCACCCTGAATCTCTTACTGCTCCCACCCTGCTTCCTCCCCACACTTTTGTACAGTCTGTTTCCTCTGCTGGAAGGCACAGGTTCTAGATTTCCACCAACTTCTACAAATCCCTTGAGACTCAAGTCCCATACCACCTCCTCCAGGAAGTCTTCCCTGACCTCATGGTTTCTCCATCTCACTTTTACCACAGCATGGCTCATACCCCAACATGCTTTCCTGTTTACTTATACTCCTTCACAGCGAGTCAGCAAATCTCTGGAGGATAGGCACTGGCTCTTCTACCCCTGCCTCCCTTGTGTTTAGTTCCCTAGCGACTTGCAGCAGGCTCTTGATGATGGAGGAGATGAGAAAAGAGTGATCGTGGGATGTCCGTCTCTCCCTCTGAGCATCCTCCCTGTGGAGGCTCTGGGAGGCAACTTCCCTCATGGGTGCTCTTTGGCAGAGGGCAGACTTTTGTCCCAGGACCCTGGGATCATGACTTGAGCTGAAGGCAGCCGCTTAATGACTGCGCCACCCAGGTGCCCCTTGGGCTGAGTTTTCATAGTCACTTCAATAACTGATCTTCCATTCTCCCTCTGTCACCTGTAGCAGAGGGGACGGGGTCACTGTCGCTCTTCCATAGTGTCTGAATGTAACTCCAGACAGCCACATGGCTCTCTCCTTAAACTCTCCCTGGGTCCCAGGCCCCAAGGGTCTACAGACCCCCCCACTCCATAGCCAAGGTCCTCCCCAGACACCTGATACCACCTGCCACCAGAAGTTCTCTTTCCTGACTCTGGGCCTCCTATCCGTTGTTGTCGCTGTTTTGCCCTTCCTTGAGCCCCTTCAGACTCCCCCTGCAGCTCCAATTATGCCTTCTCTGTGAAGCTTTCCCCAGTCCTCCCAGGCTGAGTACCCCCCCCCCCCGCCCCCAGTCTGCCATCTGGCAGCACCTCTGCCAGCCTCTAGCCCCGCCCCCTTGCCTTCTCCCCAGTTGCAAGAAAACTCCCGGAGGGAGGGCCGGGCTTTACTCACCTCTGGAGCCCTGACAGCTAACACACCGATGAGCAAGAGAATTGCCTTTTCCATGGATGTCTAAGCCAACCGGGTCTTTGGGTCTTCCTGAAGCAGGCATTACTACTGTGGGGGTTAAGGGAGCGAAGGGGCAGGACAGGAGCCGAGCTGCGTGTTCTTCTTGGTTGGAAGCCAAACACAAACATAGTCAGCTATGTATCTGCTAATTGTGCGTGCAAAACATCCGCATATTAAGCCCATTCAGCCTGGGCATTGGTCCTGTTATCCGGGAGGGGTGAGCAGGGAAATCTGGGTGACAGTAGCAGCTGGGCGGGAGGGGAGGGCAACGGCTGGTGAGGAAGGGGCAGGCAGGACTTGGCGGAATTACCACACTCGGCCCTGCTCAGCTGCTGGGTGGCTGTCACCAAGCAGAAGCCCAGGTTTATTCTGGCAGGACACGTTAGTCTCCCCTTCCTGGCCAACACCTTCTGGGAAGCATTATGGTATAACAGAAGAGATGGGCTTCAGAGCTGCGGAGACCTGGGGCCAAATCCCAGCTCAGCCACTGCTGGCTGTGGGATCTCAAGCAAGTTACTTAACCTCTCTGATCTTCAGACTCCTCTTCCAAAAAAATAGAAAAATTTTTTTAAAGATTTATTTATTTATTTATTTATTTGACAGACAGAGATCACAAGTAGGCAGAGAGGCAGGCAGAGAGA
Organism: Martes martes; assembly: GCF_963455335.1. NCBI lineage: Eukaryota > Metazoa > Chordata > Mammalia > Carnivora > Mustelidae > Martes > Martes martes. Next base: position 47,717,030 of record NC_137901.1, on the reverse strand, counting down.
GAGAGGAGGAAGCAGGCTTCCCGCTGAGCAGAGAGCCCCATGCAGGGCTCGATCCCAGGACCCTGGGATCATGACCTGAGCCGAAGGCAGAGGCCCTAACCCACTGAGCCACCCAGGCGCCCCCCAAAAAATAGAAATTTAAAAAAAAAAAACCATATTTCACAGGATTCTTTATTCCTAGAGAAAATATTTTTGAGTCCTCATTTGTATCATCTCTTAACTAGTCAATAGGAATAGACAAGTTCTTTAAATATTAGTTTCTTTTCTTTCTTCTATTTATTCCCTAAGCCAAGCCCAGAATCCTTAAAAAAATCCCCTTCATTCTTTCTTTCCTCTGGTGCCCATTATATTTCCTCCAAGGAAGGTCATCTAATAATAATAATAGAAACACCTAACGCTTGTCAGGTACTTACTACGTGCTAGGCACTCACTGAAGGACTTTCATATATTTACTAATTTAATGCTCCTAACACAAAGAGATTGGGATTTTACAAGCAAGGGAAGGGAGTCACGGAGAGAGGAGGAATCTGTCAAGGTCAGGCGGCTCTCAGATAGTGAAGCTGGGATTTGAACCTGAGCATCCCAGTTCCAGCCCCTAGTGGGAGCCAGAGGGCCTAGAGTTCAGTCCGTCTGGAGGATACCGCGTCTGCATAGCTGTCTCTCTCCGCAGTCCCTTCTTTTCTCTTCTCTCTTCTTCTCAACTGAAGAAACTGAAGGTCACTTTGGGCAGGGTTAGGTGCCATGCTCAGAGTTTCACAACTACTTATGGCATTTATCCTGAGCCCCATTCCTGTGCCCTTCCTCTGAATTGGGCAACACCGGACACTCAAAAGAAAGGCAAATGGCTGAAACTAGTCATTTTATTGAGTAAGTCATTTCTATGACTTTATCCTTCTAGTTGTAACAATCATTGGAAGGTACCTGATCTGATGGTTAAAAAAAAAAAATTTCCATTAGATACCATGATGTTTGTTTTCATGTAATTAATACCGATCTGAAAAGCATTCTTTGTTTTTGCTAGTGTTTCAATTTCTGCCCCCATAAATATTTGTGCTGTTGTCTTAGTTTCAATGAGCTTTTGCTGTTTTCCTTGGACTGGGTTTTTCCGATGGGACAGGGGGTGGAGTGTTTACAGTCATCTTCAGAGCTTTGCATCCAAACCACAGTAGCCACAGCTCTGAGATGACATCCATGTACAGTCAAAACAAGCCTGGGGTGCCCCGTGAGCTCAGCAGTGCTGTGTCTCAGCGGCAGGGTGACCCTGAAGCTGAAGACACTCGGGGGCAGCCATTCCGAGGAGGAACAGCAGGAACAAACCCGTCACTGAATCTTCGTGAACTTCGCTCTTGAATTGACTGAGGTCCCCACAACCCAGAACAGAAGTCTAGGGAAGAATGCTTTCTTGTGTCAAGGGGGTCCACGTGCCACGAGACAAGAGTCAGTAGGTGGCCTGGAGAAATTGGAGCATGAGTTTACAGAGGGTGGTGTGGGTGATGGGACCTCACAGGAAGAACACTTAGCAGATAGAAAATTTCCTGGCTCCCCTGTATAAGTAGGTAAATTCTTTGTTTTGATTTCGTCTTCTGTAAAATGGGAATAAGAATACTTGTCTTGCTTTTCCCCCAGCGATCAAATTGATCAATTTGCAAACTGTAAAGTGCTCTGGAAATGTGATCAATTATATTATCGTTATTCTGTAATGTTTATAATAAAGGAAGTGGCATTTCCCCAGAACAGCATATATAGTATATTACAGAGATTTCCACTAAAATGCACCAGAAAAAGAAATGATACAATTCTTATGAGAAACATCTATTTGCATTTTCAAACCTAGGGAAAGAGAGACAGCTTGACAAACGTAATAACAGAACAACAAAACATAGCAAGGTAGTGATGGGTGGAAGGGACTTAAGGTAGTGATGGGTGGAGGGGACTTCCCATGGACACCAGCCCGAAGTGCTCCAGACACACAAGGAGGGGGAGGCCAATGAAATGTGCACCACGGAAGAACCAACTCCTCTGTGTGCACAAGGTGGGACCAGACTCAAGTCACTGGGGCTCCCACCCTAGGGTAAGGGGAGCTCAATGTCAAGGCAATGTTAGAGCGTGCTGCAGACTAAATTGTGTCCCGCAAATGCGTATATTGAAATCCCAACCCCACAGTGTGGCAACACTTGGAAATAAGGTCTTTGTGAGGTAATTAAGGTTAAATGAGGGCATATGGATGGAGTCCTAATCCACTAGGACTGGCGGCTTTATAAAAAGAAGAGCTCTCCTGCTCCCCTCCCACCCCCGCTTCCCCCCAAGAGGAAAGGCCACATGAGGACAAAGCAGACATCTGCAAACAAGGAAGAGAGCTGTCACCAGAACCCGAACCCTGCTGGAACTTTCATCTGACTTCCAGCCTCCCCAACGGTAAGAAAACAAATTTCACCCATCTGTGATGTTTCGATATGGCAGCCCCAGAAGACTGGGGCATTGGCAATGTCTTCATTTTTCTTTTAAAACTAAAAAGAAAATCAAGTTTTTCTTTAAAATGCACTAATCTCAGGGTGCCCGGGTGGTTCAGTCGGTTGAGCGTCTGCCTTTGGCTTGGGCTGTGGTCTTGGGGTCCCTGGATCAAGTCTCCTGCAGGGCTCCCTGCCCAGTAGGGAGTCTGCTTCTCCCTCTCCCTTTGCCCCTTCCCCAACTCGTGCTCTCGCTTTCTCAAATAAATACATAAAATCTTAAGAAAAATTTAAAATACATTAACCTCTCCAATTTCTACCCATATACTCAATAAAAGTGAAAGAAAACCCACAATTCCAGTGGAAAAGTCTTACTGGGTACCCTTTCGTCTCAAGGTGATCTCCTGGAGAAAAGCACAGTACACTGCCCACCCAATTCTCCTCAGAATCAGTCTGCTTTTTTAAAAGTTCACAAAATCAGGGGCACCTGGCTGGCTCAGTTGGAGGAGCATGGGGCTCTCGATCTCGGGGTCACGAATTCGAGCTTCACATTGGGAGTAGAGAGGACTTAAGTAAAATTAAGTAATTTTTACTTAAGTAAAATTTTTTTAAAATTCCAAAACATTAAAAAGTTCTCAAAATCGGGAATGCCAGAGTGGCCAAGGATCGTACGTGTTATGGGGTCTAGTCGTGCACCCAACTCTCCATTTCATTCCCATAGTGGACAGACCGGAAGCTCACACGTTGGATTCTGACCACCTGAGATCATAGCCTGGTCCTCTCGTTCCTTGGCTGTGGAACTCTGAGAAACTTGAGAAATCTCCAAATGCCAGTCTTCTCATCTGTGAAACGGGAACAATAATCCTAACAGCCTCCAGCTTCCACCTGTTGTAAAGAAACAAAATAACGTAGCCCAGGGTAGTGTCTGGCACCCGGTAAGCCAGTAAGGGCCCAGTTAATGTTAACTTATGACTCTCCATCTCAGAAAAGTCAGACCCAGGATCAAAAAAAAAAAAACTGTGCGATGGAGCTCAAGCTCCAGACCTCCCATTAGAGCGTCCACCCCACTCCTCCACGCCTGCCAATGAGCTATCTACGGAACTGTAAAGCCAATTAACAGAGAATCAGAGTGAGGGGAGGAAAAGTGTTCGAAGAGAATGAATAGAATTAATTTAATGAAGTCCCATTCAGGAAATCCTTTCACTCAGGACAAGCGAAGCCATTGTCTACATGACACAGAAAGGTATTATTTGTGTCAATGTGCTTTGCAGCTCCACGCAGTGAGCCTGGCACCGTTGCTCCGGTATTGTGCAAAGCGATGGCAGCAGAGAGGCTGGCACGGTGCGGGACGCGTCCCCAACTTGAAGAATGGGTGGCCCTGGAGGACGCAGAGGACGCACCCTAGGCCACAGCGCACCAACATGGCCCAGCTTCCCGGAGCACCAATTTTATGAAGCAAAAGGCAAAGATCTACATGAATTATAAGGCAACGTCTGATACCTGAAAGAACTTTCTGGCATGCCATGTTCTGGTTCTGGCTGCGCCTCCAGTTCCACAGGGGCTGCGACCTGGGCTCTGCCAGGGAACTCTGGGGCAGGGGGACAGACGAGCCCTGAGCCCCGAGCCCCGGAAGGGGAGGCAGCCACGCCACTGGCCTTGCCATCCCAGCAGCCTCCCGCTTTCCCGCAGAGTGATCTTTGTCAGATGGGACAGGCTCAGCCTCTCCTCACTGAGGAAACAACTTACACACCTCCCTCTGGCTGCTGGAGTGAAGTCCATGTTTCTTTAACTTGCCACGTTGCCCTGAAGCCTGACTCCCTACAGCCATTCATTCATTCATTCATCCATTCATTTAACAGAGAGAGCACATGAGGGGGAGGGGAGAGTAGCAGGCAGTGGGAGAGGGAGAAGCAGGCTCCCCGCTGAGCACAGAGGCCCGTGGGGGACTCCATCCCAGGACCCTGGGTTCATGACCTGAGCCAGCCAGGCATCCCTCCCCACAGCCTTTTAAGTCTTTGACATCCCACGGCTGCTCAAACACACCTCCTTCCCTCCATCCCTCAGCATCCACGCCCCCCTTCTCCAACAGGCCTTCCCTGTTCTTCCCGAGCTCCCCGCCCCCTGTGCAAAACCTTGGCTGTCTGAGAGTTCATTTACAACCCCCTCCAGTGCAAAGCTTCTCCCCCGACCCTCCACCCCCCGCAGGTGCTCAGAACGCCAAGGGAAGTGCTCACACCGTCACCACCTAACTGCCAGGATTCACCGGCTACGCGAATTTGTGTTTAACGGGCTGTCGGAAGGCGCTGACTACGATTTGGCTCTCATTCGCTTTTCCAGTTTGACCAGAAAGTTTCTTGACGAGGTTTGCGCCGCTCTTTTGAAATGAAATCTCAGCAGATTTCATTTCCAAACAATTAAAACAGGAAGTGAAATTCTCAAGGGCGCTCCACTGTGACAAAAGTCACATTACGAAACCCAAGCGTCCTCATCTGTTAGGTGGCTCCCGCGTCGAGGGCAGCGTGACTTTCCGGGACTCCCGCAGTCAAGACTCCCTTGAAATTCACTGAAAGAGGCTCTCACCGCGTCTATTTCACCCGCTGCCAGGCAAAACGGCTGAGGGTTTTGAATGCCAAAGTAAGCCCCAGTAGACGCTGAGTCAGGTCGTGGGAAGAAGGGGCTGCAGGGAGCCAGGCGGGAGGCCAGCGGCAGCTTAGAAGACACAAAAGTGTTTCCTTTATTGAGAAAACAAAAACAGAAAGTTTTGTGGAGGAAGTTTCGTGTCCCCAGGCAAGTTCCGACTGCACCAGAACAGCTGAGCTAAGCTCAGCCCGCCTCTTCCAGAAAGAGGGAGAAGAGAGGGGCTGTCTTCCCCGCACACCAGAGCCCAGGGAACTGACCCCAGGGAGTTCTGTCCGCCTCAGAAACAGCACAGCACCCGCTGCTCACGCTTATCCCAAGGAATCCAGCAAAACCAGACTTGCCCTCAAGACATCACCAATTCTCAGTGCTTCTGGTTTTGTCTGATCGTTTCATGTCTTTATTTGTTGCTGTTTTGTTTTTCCGGCAAACGGAGGTGAACAGTGGTCAATGAACAAATGAACCGAAAAAAAAGAAGTCAATGGCCAGGCCGGGGGTGGGGGGGTGGGGGCGTGGGAGAGGTGGGGTGGGGGGGTCACAGGCATGGGCTTGAGCCAGCAAGCAGTGAAAGGTTGAGGCGGAGCTTGTTTTCTTGGTTCTTACAAATAGGCTCATGATTTGTGCTCCTGGCGGCACAAATCATGAACTCGGCAAGGGGCCGTTCATTGTATTGTTGTCGTTTGTTTTGTCATCCATCAGTTCATCTGACATTGCAGGGAAAGTCACCTACTGGGGCGCCTGGGTGGCTCAGTGGGTTAAGCCTCTGCCTTGGGCTCAGGTCATGATCTCAGGGTTCTGGGATCTGGGATCACTGGCATTGGGCTCTCTGCTCAGCAGGGAGCCTGCTTCCCCTGCCCCCCCCCACCCCGCCTCTCTGCCTACTTGTGATCTCTGTCTGTCAAATAAATAAATAAAATCTTTACCAGAAAAAAAGAAAGAAAGTCACCTACTAACAATGGTAATAGTTCTTAGACCTTAGGGCTTCAATCACTCCAGGACTTACCAAATGCAGAAGTGGCCCCAGAATCCCAGAACTTCCGGTGTGGAATGGTGTAGCAATGGGCAGGCGCTGAAATTTGCATTTTTTTTTTTTTAAGATTTTATTTATTTATTTGACAGAGATCACAAGTAGGCAGAGAGGCAGGCAGAGAGAGAGGGGGAAGCAGGCTCCCTGCTGAGCAGAGAGCCCGATGTGGGGCTCGATCCCAGGACTCTGAGATCATGACCTCCCAGGACTCTGAGATCATGACCGGAGCCAAAGGCAGAGGCTTAACCCACTGAGCCACCCAGGCGCCCTTGGAATTTGCATTTCTTTAAAACTCCCAGGTGCTGCACATGTCACCAGAAATAGGAACACAGTCTGAGAAGCCTTGCCTGACTATATCCATCATCAAATCCCTAGAAAGCCCAGAACTTAGGTGGTGCTCAAGAATTACTCAGTAAACTGAATTGAAGCCACTTTGAAACAATCCTGGACTCCCAGAGGTAACAGGCCGGCTTGTGCAAATATTTAAACGTTTTCTCTGCTGAGACAGACACAACCATGCAAGAACAATTTTACAGAGCAGAGTGGTCTCCTTGTACGGCAGATATTAGGTGGAGAACAGAATTTGCGACTGACTTAGTGGTGAGTTGACTTAGCTATGGACATCCTGGGAATTATTAAGAAAAATAGGAAAATTATTTTCTCATTTTTACCACTTACCCCTGCAGGTACTTCCTTCTTCTCTTTCTCTCTTCTTCTTCATCTCCTCTCTCCACCATCCCCCTTCCCTACCATCCTCCTTCCCTACCAACCCTCTTCCCCACACTCCTCCCCTTCTCCACCCTCCCCCCTTTTTTCCACCCTCCCCCTTCCCCACTCTCCCTCTTGTCTACCCTCCCTCTTCTCCACCCTCTTCCCCTTCTCCCTCCTCCCCTTCTCCCTCCTCCCCTTCTCCCTCCTCCCTTCTCCACTCTCCTCTCTTCTCCACCCTCCCCACTTCTCCCTTCTCCACCTTCCTCCTTCTGCACCCTCCCCCCACCTCTCTACTCTCCCCCTTGTTCACCTCCCCCTTGTCCACCCTCCCCTCTTGTCCACCCTCCCCCCTTCTCCACCCTCCCCCACCTTCTCCACCCTCCCTCCTTCTTCACCCTCCCCCCTTTTCCACCATCTCTACAAGGCTATCAGTGAATATTTGTACAAATACTTAGAGTTCTTTGGAAGAGAGAAGCTGTATTGTTGCCAAATGAAATAAATAATTTCTGTTTTTCTTTAAGAAGGTAGATTGGGCAATATTATATTAAAAAAAAAGAATCCCCTGAATTTGTCTTCTTTATAATATCTTGTGTATCAAACTTCAGGGTAAACAGAAAGCCTTACTTTTTTATGACCTTGAAGTTTATAGTCAAAGGTGACTTGTGCAGTGAGTTTACCAGTTGGCTATTTTATAAAATATTTCTAAATTTATAATGGTGGTTTGTTTTCTATAAGTGGTGTCATATCAAATATCCTCTTGTGTTCTTGAGTTCTCTCACTATTATCAAGTTATTTTATTGCTACTCATCAGGTGGCAAACCTGGAGAGATGTAAATTATATGGGCTTATAATTTAGCTTTTGTCCCCTCTTGGTTATTTTGCAAAGAGAGAAAGTAACTTTATAAGTCTTACAATTTAAAAAATATGCATCAGCCATTAACTTATTTGTATTTCAGATTACCATTCCAGGTAAACATTAAATGCATATTTTAAGTGCACTGTGTCTCTCATATATCAGTCTGGTTTGGTTTTTTTTATAGTGTTTTGGTAACTTTTTTTTTTTTAAAGATTTTATTTATTTATTTGACAGAGAGAAAGATCACAAGCAGGCTGAGAGGCAGGCAGAGAGAGAGAAGGAAACAGGCTCCCCGCTGAGCAGAGAGCCTGACGCGGGACTTGATCCCAGGACCCTGAGATCATGACCTGAGCCGAAGGCAGAGGCTTTAACCCACTGAGCCACCCAGGCGCCCCTGTTTTGGTAACTTTTTAAAAGCGATTTTACTTATATTCAAGAGAGAGCACACAAACAGGGAGAGGAGCAGAGGGAAAGGAGAGGGAGAAAGAATCTCCAGCAGACCCCACGTTGAGCACGGAGCCCAAATCGGGGCTTGATCTTATGGCCCCGAGATCATGACCTGAGCCAAAACCAAGAGCTGGACACTTAACCGACTGAGCCAGCCAGGTGTCCCTTGGTAACTTCTTTAAAGCTTTCTTTTTATTAATCTTTAGAAGATGAACACTGTATATAAGCATACGGGGAGGGGGGAAGCTATAAGGGCACCTAATGAAATGTCTAATACCAGATCTTTTAAATTTACCTCTGTATCAGAATCACAAATAACACATTTAACTACAGGAGGAGTTCTGAATTTTAACCCTAACTTGGGCATTGTGTATTAGGAGAGGTTGACCATGTAAACTGAAACTGTCCTGTCTCTTATTAAAACAGCCCCGATAGTCTGGGAGGTGGCCATCAACCCCTGCGAGTCTTCATGGAAAAGAAGTAGGCTCCTCTGCTTCCCAATACGCACCATCCAAAACAAAATCAGAATGGTGAATAGGAGAGCCACAGAATGTTGTCAGCTCTAGAGTGCCCACAGACTTTCATGATAGTGGTGAATGAGAGAAGATTCTAGAAAATTACACAATCTCCCAAGGGTCTTTCTTGTTTTTAAGGATAAATGATAGAAAGACATGATAGATGGTTAGATGATAGATAGCATCTATCATTTACTGCGCCCTTATTGCCTGATAGGTGCTGGGCCAATTGCTGAGTCTTTTTTTCTAATTGAGATGTAATTCACATATTGTAAAGTTCACCCTCTAAAATTGCACAGTCCAATAGGTTTTAGTATACGCACAAGGTTGTGTGACCATCACCACTATCTCATTCCAGAATATTTTCATCATGCCCAGTAGATAGAAGTATTATAAAATCAATTTTCTATGTAACGAGATAAAGACAATTTTGACCTCTTAGCGGTGGTTTTAGAATTCCTTACTGTAAGAAGCTTGCTTTTGCTGACGAGATGCGTTGATAAGGCCAGGCTGCAGAGCAAGCGGAATGTGACTGCAGGACAGAGGAGGGACTCACTGTGGTCTCCTGGGAGCAGGGGCTGAAGGGTAGGGAGAAGGGACCGTGCTGGAGTAGAGGTTTTATTTAGCTCAGTGTTCCAGATGCCTGGAACAGTGCCTGGCACCTAGCATTTGCTCATTACATGTATGTTGCCTGGTTTAATTCTATATTTGTTAGATATCGGGCTCTATTTATATCCATGTCTATTAGATCACATCTTATTTTATTTTACTTTGTTTTTAAGATTTTTTTTTTAAGTAATCCCTACCCTCAACATGGGGCTTGAACTCATAATTCCGAGATCAAAAGTCCCATGTTCCACCGACTGAACCCAGGCAGGCACCCCTACACCGCCCTTTAAAATCACCTTGTTCAGGGGTGCCTGAGCGACTCAGTTGTTTAAATGTCTGCCTTTGGCTTGGGTCATGTTCCCAGAGTTCTGGAATTGAGCCCTGGCCCACGTCTGGGCTTCCTGCTCAGCAGGGAATCTGTTTCTCCCTCCCCTTTACCCCCACTCCTTCTCTTGATCATTCTCACTCACTTTCTCTCCCTCTCAGATAAATAAGTAAGGAAGTAAGTAAATAGATAAATAAATAAAATCTTCTTGTGCAGACCTACTGAATCTTTGTTGATGTTTTGTCTCCCTGATCCAACAGTTTCTGAAAGAATGACTTTCAAATCTCCCATTTGGACCATAGCAATTGTCAGTTTGCTCATGTAATTCTGATCCTTTTTTCCTTCCTCAATTTCAAGGCTGTGTTGCGGGGCATAGGCATCAGGATTCTCAACTACGAGCGACGGAAATTGACTTTGGCCCATTGCAAAATGGGCCAAAACACTGGGCTCGGTGCTACCCAGCTGCACCGCAAGCCACAGAAGAAGACACGTGGCAAAGTTGCAAATATCACAGTATCTCTGCAAAGTTACCTATGCTGCTCTCCAGCGCCCTGAGCAGCTCCCAGCCACTGGAATGTGACCAACGGAGCTAAAATGCTGCCCCAGCAACTCCGTCTTGCTAGAGACCCCAGCCTGCTGGAGAAATTCCGTGGTCTTTGCTTTTCCATGTCACTAGCTCCTAAATGGAGGAGGCAAAGGTATGTCCATTGGTAGAGCCTAGATCACATGACTTGCCTTGAGGACCACGACCCTGGGAAATGACAGTGAGGTATTTTGAGCTTTTATAGGAGAAGGTAGAGAATCCTTCAAAATGAGAAGCAGGTGAGGATTCTGGGCAAGATAAATGTCTATTCCAGCTACGTATATAAATGCCTGATTTGTCTATCTTCTTGATATGTTTGGTTGGTCCTTGACTTGCGTATTTTTGCTGTGAGATATTACCTTCTTGACCTGCCTTTTTTCATGTGCCCTGCAGGGCTAACATTGGCCAGGGAAAGAATAGAGCTGGCTTTCACAGTATTGGGCAGGAGCCCCCATCCTGAAATCCCTCCCTGGCCTGGATCCCCATTCCATCTTGCTTTGTTTCAAGCCCAGTAGGGCCAGGGGAAAGGGTTTTCCTTCAGGGAAAAGTACTTTTTTGTTTCTTTCTAGATTTCTCGCACCTGGCTGTTGGTAGGCAATCCAGTCTATCTCCTAGAGGACAGACACTCTTGACAACGAGTATACCAGCTCTTGCCAGGGCCAGAGTTCCTTAAAGGGAAAGAATCTACCTACAGCCTACTTCTTGGGTTTCCCAAGGACCCAAAACTTGGCCTGGGGGGAGCGGAAAGTCCATTTCTGAGAGAAGTGAACAGAAAAGGGGAAAAGGAACTTTGACTTGACTAAGGGGCTGAAATCTATTTATTCCAAGTATTATCCAAGTATGCTGAGAAAAAAACTATCACCTACTTAAGACGTATATAGCCAACACTGTATATCCAGTCCCTTAGCCTAAGAAATAAAGCAGCACAGCCTCAACTGAAGCCCTCTGTAGCCCTCCCAGCTCCCACCCTCATTCTACCCCAGAGGTTACCGCCATCTGACAAACATTTTTTATCATTTCTATTTGTGTTTTAAGATTTGATATGGAGGATAGTATACATACGCATTGCTCTGCAACTTGTTTGTTCACCCAACATCATGTTTGGGGATTTATCCACGTTGACAAATATAACTCTGATTCCTTCCTCTTAATAGCTATATAGCACTCCTTTGTATAAATATAGCATGATTTTTAAAATTCTCTTGTTGATGGCCATTTCAGTCATTTCCAGTACTTTGCTAATATAGGTCATGCTGTCAGAATAGTCTAGCTTCTATTTCCTTGTGCATGTGTAGAAAAAAATCCCTGGATATAAGTTACTTGGTTTGAGAGCACACACATCTTTACTTTTTTTTTTTTTTTGTAGTCTCCATGCCAAGTGTGGAGACCAGTGCAGGTCTTGAACTCACAACCCTGAGATCAAGACCTGAGTTGAGATCAAGAGTCAGATACTCAACAACCTGAGCCAACCAGGTGCCCCTGCACATCTTTAATTTTACAAGTGATAACTCAATTTCTTTGATGGTTGTATTTATTTATTTAAAAATGTATTTCTTTCTTCATTTAAGCAATCTTTATGCCCAATATGGGACTCCAATTCATGACCTCAAGATTGAGAGCCACATGCTCCTCCAACTGAGCCAAACAGGCACCCTAGTTATACCAATTTACACGCTCATGGTAGTTTGTTTCCATAGCTCCATGTGGTCCCCAATGTTTGTCATTGTCAGCCTGCTTTCTTTCTCTCCCATCTAGCAAATGTGAAGTGTTATCTCACTGTGGTTTTAATCTGCACTTCTCTGATGGCTGGGGGCTTGAGCATCTTTGCTTGTATTTGTCATTCTGTTTCTCTTTGCATTTCTCTTTCCTGAATTGCCTATTCATATCATTTACCCATTTTTCTCCTGGCGCTTTTATGTTTCTTTATTGATTTGTAGAAATTCTTTACATATCTTGGATAATCGTTTGTTAATTATAGGCATCACAAACAGCTTCTCCTAGTCTGGTTTATTATTTCACTTAATTTATAATGACTCTTGATAGGCCAAAGGGTTTTTTGTTTTGTTTTTTTAAAGACTTTATTTATTTATTTATTTATTTATTAGAGAGAGAGAGAGAGCATGCATGTGCACCAGTTGAGGGGGAGGGGCAGAGGGAGAGAAAGAAGAAAACTCCCTGATGTGGGGCTCAATCCCAGGACCCTGAAATCATGACCTGAGCCAAAAGCAGATGCTTAACTGACTGAGCCACCCAGGCACCCCAAAGGTTTTCTTTTTTTTTTTAAAGGTAATCAGATATGTAAGAAATCTGGAATAAGCGTGAAAGATTGTCAGTGTTCTCAATAGAAAATCATGCATTGTTTAGAGCACATTTTTCCAGGTTGTTGGATTTTAGTCGCTCACTAAATAGCTCACTGTTTTGAGCTATTCTACAACGTTTAAGTTGCAAATACTGATAGCAATGTAAAATAATTCTTGTCTCTGGACAGGAAAACAAGTTCTGTCTGGTGGCCCTTGGATTGACTCCTCTACCACACCCCCTTAATCCCTCTCCTCCAGCCTGCCTGTAAAAATTTATTTCAACATGCATTTATTCCTTATAAATTTGTGGTTCTCTGCTTCCTCATTCTTTTTTTTTTTTTAAAGATTTTATTTATTTATTTGACAGAGAGAGATCACAAGTAGGTAGAGAGACAGGCAGAGAGAGAGGGCGGGGGACGCAGGCTCCCGCTGAGCAGAGAGCCCGATGCGGGACTCAATCCTGGGACCCCGAGATCACGACCCGAGCCGAAGGCAGAGGCCTAACCCACTAAGCCACCCAGGTGCCCCTCTGCTTCCTCATTCTAACAATTGTAACATCTGCCTGCTTCCCTCATTAATAATGAAGTAAATAAAATCTTTAATATGTATTGATTTTATATCTGTATGATTTTACCTTTTTGAAGATTTCCTTTAACAAACATGTTAATCTCTTCCTTTACTTTGTGTTTTTGAGTCTTAAGAAGTCATTCCCTCTCCCAACCTTATAAAGATATTTTCACCTATATTCCTTTAGGCTATTAAAGTGTTACCCTTATTATTTAAGCTCTCTGCAATAGATTTTTACTCGTGATGTGAGATGGTGATATAATTCATTTTGTTTCCCTACGGAGAGCCAGTTTCCCCAGTGCCATCTACTAAACGCTTCACCTTGCCCCACTAAGTGGTAATTCTATCTCTGTTGTATATGAAGACTCCTTCATGCATAAGTCTGTTTTGGGGTCCCCATTCTGTTTTACTGGTCTGTTTTTTCCATTTCTGCACTAGTGGCACACTTCCGTAATTTCGGGAGCATTATAAAAAAAATCCTAACATCTCTTGCCATGTTCTTTGTATTTAAAATTACTATGGCTGTTCTTGACCCTTTACTTATCTGTATTAAGAATCAGCTTATGAAGATCCACAAAATATCAACTGGGATTTTTCATCTAAATTCTATTGGATTCAACAAATTACTTTAGAGAGAATTGCTTTCCTTAGAATTTTATGTCTTCCCAGCCACAAATACGGTGTATGTCTTCTATTTGTTTAGATTTATTAAAATATTTTCTTCATGGAGTTTTATAGTTTTCTCCACACCAAGTCTTTTTTCTTTTTCTCCACACCAAGTCTAGCACATCATTTGTTAGTTTAATTCCTAAGTAATTTGTGGTTTTGTTGCTGTCATAAACAATATTTTTCAGATGTTTATTGCTGGCACATAGTAATGCAATTGGATTTTTGATATATCATTATTATGTCCAGCAACCCACAACTGTTCTTAACCTTAGAATTTTAATGTATGAGCTCTCCACCAATTCTTAGTGCTTCTTGGACACAAGGGACTCATTTCAGTTTTCAAACCTTCCCATGGCACATTTTTCAACTCAGTTCTATGCAGAATGTCAGGCACATTGCAGACACATTCAATAAATATTTGTTCAATAAATAACGGTCAAAAGAAGGCATTGTCATTTGAGGAATTGTGCATTTCTCTATGATCAGCAAATTCCATATTCAGCTATGTAAGCATTAAGAATATGATATATGCATCCCCTCCCTTCCAATTATATAAAGGTAAAATCTGCTTGAAATAAATATTGAGAGCAGCCCTGAAAGAAAAGAGGGAAGAATGGAATATCACAAATTGATATCTAGGGGGAGATGAAGAGAGGGCACTGTTGCTAGGCAACCACCTTCATTCCAGACGGGTGCTGACCCAGTTCTACGAGGGTCTCCTTTCCCTCCCTCCTCTTCCTCATCCCCTCCTCTTCTCTCTTGACAGAGTCAAGAACATTACAGACAGAGATTTATTTTCCCTTTTGGAGAAGGTATGTTGCCATTAAGTTCAGATTGTGATATAGGGTTTTGTGATTAGAGACTTGGATTGTTGAGATCTGAAAGGAACCCTAGAGATACAGTGGTCCTGTTTCTGAAGCAAATTGTCCCCTGATGAGGAACTCATAACAGAATGTTGAGTCAGATGGGGACTTCAGGGTAAGAACGACAGGTTCTGCTTTGGTATTTGAAATGATTGTGGAATATCCACCTGCATACTGAGAAGCACAGGACTGGAAGCAGCTGAATAGTTTGAAGAAACTTACATTGACAGGTCGTCAGTTCAGTGTGAGGGGAGGTTGAAGGCGGGGCAGTAGACAAATGACCACGGAGGGCTGATACTGTGAGAAGAGAAGACGCTGGGCATGGAGCTCGGTATACCACCTCTTAGAGGAAGGAAGGCATGGTCAGGAAGAGATGCCTGTCAAGGATGCCTTCGAGGAGGAGCTGGAGGGGTAGGAGGTGGAGAGGGGTAAGGGGAGGCGGGGACCATGCAAAGTTTTTGAGAGGAAGTGGGAAAGGGACAGATGCCAAAGAGAAGTCAAGGAATATCAGCAGAGAGTAGACTTAGTGCAAGGTCGCCACGGGTGACCATGGTGGGTGGATGAGTTCTTTGCTCTTGCCCCTTGTCCTTGGAATGCTGAGGCCCCAGATGGGCTAGTTTGGTCAAGCCACTTAACTTCTGTGGGTCTCTGTTTGCTCATCTATCTATTGGATGTGATCACAACAACTCCCTTCAGCACTGTTCTGAGGATTACTAAAAAGATGCTCAGTGTCTTGGTAATATCTCTATCCTTGACTCCTTCTAACTTTGTCCTTCTCACCCAAATCTCCCCCTTGGAGCCCATCTGATAGCTTCATACCTCCCATATCATTTGAGCTTCTCTCTGCAAATTCCTCTGTGAAAACAGAAAGCTTTCTGTGAAAACCTTACTCTGATGCAAGCATGCGTGGTGGGAGAGGGCTGACTTCTTCCCTCATCCCCAACCCTCCTGCAGAGGCACAACCCCACCCCACCCCACACCTCAGCCATCCCTTCTGACCAACTTGAATCCTCTAGAAGCTGAGGGAACAAATGAGGCAAATGTCTCCTTGGAGATACACTGTCCTTTGAGTGATTCTAAACGGAGATGTTCAAATGACCCTTCTGTCTTCTCCACTGAAAGGATGTATGGTTGCTAGGAAACCAACAGTAGGTGTTAACCACACCTGGCAAGAAAATGCTCTTAACCTGAAGAGGAATTATCTCCACGAGAATTTTTAGCCGCTGTTTCATTATCATCTTTCAGAGATTTAATTTCACAAATATGTATGGAATTTGTACATGCAAGGAACTTGCAGAGCCCAGATTGGATCGCATCATTCCTAACTCAAAAGCCTTCCATGCCGTTCCATTCACAAAAGGAAGTCAAAACTGCTTACTCTGACCTATAAAGCTAGCTTTGCCCCACCGCACTCCCTACTCCTGCCCCACCTGGTCTCTGCTCGCTCTCTCCATTCTACCTTGTGGGTCTTCCTGAAATCCTGTCCTGCTCTTGCCTCCACAATGACTCTTAATTCTTCAGAACGTTGCTTTAAAAATACTATTAAGTCCGAACAGAATGAATTGCTTGTTCCTATTCACGGAGGATTTCAGGGCGTGCACGCATTCATTCAAGAAAGATTTTCTCTCCTAGGTACTCAGTACATACTGAGTGCACCTTGTTTACCTACTTTCGTTATAGGGCACAGTTGGTAACGGTTCTATTCTTGCCTCTATCATAAGGATTTCCCAGTAGTGACAAAACTATAGCAACTGGTAATTCTTTGATTTCACAAATTATGGTCCTGGCTTAATAAATACAGAGCTGAGAATTTTAAAATTTAAAAAGCAGCTAGTAATTATCCCAGGGTAGTTTTTAAAAAATTAAATACACTCTGTTACCCTATTGTGCTTAGCACGGCCCTGGGAGACTTCCTCCTACATCGAGGCTTTGTTCGGGTTTTCTTAAATGTGGATGTTCCCAGAATGCGTCTCCTTAAGAGAACAGG
Organism: Martes martes; assembly: GCF_963455335.1. Classification (NCBI taxonomy): domain Eukaryota; kingdom Metazoa; phylum Chordata; class Mammalia; order Carnivora; family Mustelidae; genus Martes; species Martes martes. The sequence goes on along the minus strand of NC_137901.1, from coordinate 47,700,487 downwards.
TATTGTTTCATGCTCCCTAGCTCACTCCTAAGGAAAGAAATGGCTTCTCCCCATGATACATAAACAATTCACCCATCATCAGTCATCAAATCAGGATGAGTAAAATAGCCAACTTTGGTTTTCCTTTTGACACATGCTTAAAATTCTCTCTAAATTTCTTTGCACAAACAAACCCCGCTCCATGCCGCCCTGCATTTTGCCCACGTCATTGTGACAACATGTCTGATGGGGCAGTGGTTCTTTGAAATGTCCTTACTTTGCCTCCCTCATCCACGTTCCCTGGAGCCGGGGTACATTTCCCAGCATGATCCTAAATTACAACCACTTGTATTGCCCGTCTAGTATGAAAAGCAGAAACCAATTTGAGTATTTTGGAGGGACTCTACCAGAAGGAATTCAGTATGTAAGTGATGAAAGAGTAGAGAAGCCAAACAGAGTAGCAACAGCTGGAAGCTACTCAAGCTGACAGGGCAGAAAGGGTTCATGGAGCCCAGGATTTGGCATCGCCTGGCAGGAGCCCGTCTCACAGAGGAGAAAGGCTATCACCAAAGACACCACCCGAGGTAGACAGAGAGGGAGGAAGGCTGCTCCCTTTCTCCCCACTCCAATCTTCCAGGAGCTTCTGTTGGTCAAATGGAAGCTACATCCAGCCAGAGGGTAAGGAACCTGAGAAATGCTGTTTCCTGAAATAGCAGAGAAGGAAAGGCAGGAAAGGAGCTGGGGAGAGGCAGAGAAGGGATCTGGCAGCAAACAGGAACCCAATCCATGCCCTGAACGCTGGAGATGCAGCTCTGTCACACCAAGTGTTTTTCTGATTAAGTTTAAAAAAGCCTTTTCTAAGGAAGAAATGAATACCTCTGCATTATAATCATGTCCCATATTTACATTTTAAGTGGTTTTCAGGAGTTTATTTCCAATTAATAAATGTCTTTCTTTTCAACATTTAATATTCAAATACCTGCTTATAAAAATGCATCTTATTCCTATTTTTGCCAAATTTAGTCCCTAGAGGTTTTTCTCGGTTTGGTTCTATGTTTAGTAGAACTTTCAAGTAGCACATTGAGAGCTTTAGGCGAATTTAAATAATCTCCTTTAAATTAGAAGGAAACTCTCAGTGCACTGTAGGATCCCTTCTGCTGCGCTGAGCCCGTCATCTGAAAGTCATTTGCCCAAACATTCAGAGTGTACTCCTGGGAAACTCAGCTGGGAAGCTCAGAACCATGGAGTGCAAGTAGGAATCTGCTAAAAAGCACCTAGAATAAGGGGAAGCAACATAGAAAGATCATATTTCTGTTCACAATTAAACTGGGCTATTAAAACCACATATTTACTTTTGGGAACTATAGTGTTCAGAAACTCTTGTCTACATGTAAGCCACAATATAGAACTCCTCTACTACTGTCATCCATCTTTTTTATTCTAAAAATAATAAATGTTCATTATAGAATCTTTAGAAAATAAGAGAAAGTATAATAGTTAAAATTTTTGAAAACAGATAACTTCAACATGGGAAGTTAAGCTCTATTAACATTGGTGTTTAATGCATGGGGTGTGTGTGTGTGTGTGTGTGTGTGTGTGTAAAACAGCCTGTGGACCTACCATGTAAAGTTATATGCCCTGATTTGCATCATTTATCATTTTATTTTGAAGATTTCCTCAAACTGTAATTTTCCTCAGTGAAAAATTATTTTTTTAAAGATTTTATTTATTTATTTCACAGAGAGCAATCACAAGTAGGCAGAGAGGTGGGGTGGGGGGGAAGCAGGCTCCCTGCTGAGCAGAGAGCCCAATGCGGTGGGGGGGGATGGGGGGGCCTTGATCCCAGGACCCTGAGACCAAGACCTGAGCCGAAGGCAGAGGCTTAACCCACTGAGCCACCCAGGCACCCCTCCTTTTGTATTTTTCTAGTAAACAATGATTTGGAGTGGTACTGGTCCAGAGTAGTCTTTATAGTCTAAAAAGAGGAGTAAATGAGATGATGCATAAAGAATTCAGCTCAGTGACTGGGTCGCTGAAAATATTCCACAGATGTCAAGTGCCCTTAGTATTCTCAGCAGTATCTTCATCTGAATAGGACTTCATAGCTTACGAAGAACTTTCACATACATTTACACTTTGAGTTGTCACAGTAACTCAGGGAAGTGGGCAAGGATGAGGATCCTTTTTACCTCCAGGTACTTCCACACTGTGGCTCACTATGTTAAGTTGCTCACTTGCTGATGGCATTTAAATGGTCATTCTGGCCTGAATTATTACACTCTGATTTTGGCAAAAGCAGATAGACTGAGTGGACAAGGTTGGCAAAGTACTCTTCATTCTAGCAGGCCAGGGCTCCAGACTCCTTGCTCATGAACGGTTTGATTTTAGGCAAGTTACTGAAATCCCTCCCAGTGTTTGGCCAATGCCAATAATAACAAAAATAGTAATACCACCATGCCCTCTGACCTAGGGTTAATGATAAAGCACAAAGAAAGATAAAGGAGTCAAAATTATGTCTTTTTTTTTTAAAGATTTTATTTATTCATTTTTTTAAAAAGATTATTTATTTATTTATTTGACAGAGAGAGATCACAAGTAGGCAGAGAGGCAAGCAGAGAGAGAGGGAAGCAGGCTCTCTGCTCAGCAGGGAGCTGATGCAGAGCTCGATGTGGGGCTCAATGCAGGACTCGATCCCAGGACCCTGAGACCATGCCCTGAACTGAAGGCAGGGGCTTAACCACTGAGCCAGCCAGGTGCCCCAAAATTATGTCTTTAGGAGTAGAACTTAAGAAAGTATTTTGACGAGACTATTCTAAACAATAGTGCATTTGAGAATTAAATAACAATCAAAGCACTCGTATAGAGTGATTGACATGAGCTCTTAACCTTCCCTTCCTTCCGCTGGATCTGCTTGCAGTCCAGGTGTGTAGTAATCCTTCAAACTGTTCCTAACACAGATCTATACTTCTTTTAGCACCCATCTAGAGGCAAGAAGTGAGCTACCGCTGGGGGAAAAATCCCAAGGGGCTAGCCTTGATTCAGTGAGAGACTGACTGAAAAGTTGCATCCAGGTCAAGGTCATGGCTCCCCACATAAACTGAAGAGGCCAGGGGCCTCGGTGTCAATGGTTTGGCACTTAGGATTGCTCCAGATTAAGGTTCATCAATTTGTTTTCAAAGAGCTGCCCCCAGAGTCAGCAAGGTTAATCCATTCTAAGCCCTAAGCAATGAAATAGCCAGCAAACACATCCCACAGGGGAAGAAGGAAGAAAGCTGGACACACTGTCCTAACCATTTAAGAACCAGTCATGACAGAACAGATCATTCTGTTGAAGAGTAGCACTCCACCATTGACCAACAAAACAGGAAGTTTGGTTGAATTTGGGCTCAGAGTTCCCAGCCTGGCAGAGAACTTTCTAGGGAATAAAAAGAGAGGCAGAATTAGAAGTGGTATTTGGATGCTGTTAAAGTATATTTCGCTTTACCCAAGAGAAGACGTGGATATGAATTGCCTCTGCTACTGATCACCAAACTAACACGGATAAAACAGGCAACAGTAAGCCTTAAATGAGATGAACAGCTGCTAAAAACAGGAGTGTGACCAATTCTTGACTTGTCTTGGCATTCTTGTCTCAGAGAAGAGAGGAAGCCAGGAAGGTAGCTACAGCACTGGCTTTATGTTTGGTGAGGCAGAAGGGATGTATGGGTGATAGGGAAAGGTGGGGCCTGGAGAATTAAGCGAACATTCCACCTTAACCTTGTTGACTCATTAAAAAAAAAAAAGCATAAAGATATCAAAAAGATATGTACAATGAATGATGACTTTTGAATGATTTACTTCAAAATTATCTAATGGCAGCAGGGAGTAGGTCTCCCTGGTAGGTGGGGGTATAGAAAAAAACAGGAATGTCCATGTGCTGGTAATTACTGCAGTAAGGTGATAGATCTGTGGGGGTTCATTCAGCTACTCTCTGTATTTGTGTGTGTTTGACATTTCCCAAATAATAAGTAAAACAAAATAAAATTATATATGGCTCATTCCGAGGCTAAAAAAAAAAAAAACTTTGAAAGGAAGAATGGCTTTAAAATATGACAGGCTTTCAAAAAAGAAACAGTGTATGGATAGAGATACACACAATCCCACTTAGGGAGAAAATGTGTGTTTTTGGAGTGAGGGTTGGGAAGGCAGTATCTGAAGCAGTGTGACTTGACTAGGAGCCATTTGGAAATTTGTGGGGACATTTTTGCTTATTGAAATCCCTGGCAATGCTGGTTCTCAGTGGTGGAAGGCTAGGATTGTTAAAACCCCTTTCATCCGAGGAGCCTAGAACTGTTCCCTCAATGCAGGTAGTGCCCCCACTGTATAACACTGATGTGAGGAGACCAAAGTGCCAAAGTGGCCACCGACATGCTCTTCTATTAATCTGATCTTAAAATCACATGATCCGTGAAGGAGAAGGATAAATAGTAAAGGTTGAATAACAAAGGCCCACATGAAATTGTAAGAAGTGGGTCAAGAACACCAAAGATTGAATGGTCAACAGTATATTCAGGTACAATAAGAAAATAATATTTGCAGCTTTCAGAAAGAGGGGATAGTGTCCTCTAATCTAGAAAAGGTAACACAAACATGGTCAGAAGAGAACTGGAAAGCAAAATGTTAAGAGGAGAAGTAGTGAGAACACACCACCGGGAACTTACACCCATATCCCAACAAGGCTGCACTTGGGTCCCTTGCCCTGGAAGACTCAACACTTGCCTCAGGCTCTGGAAGTTATCCTGTCCTTAGTAAGGAAAAATCGAATAAACCACAGGCCAGTGGTTCCATCAGGGGGTGAACAAGGCTGACCTCTGAAAAAGGCATGCCTGCTTTAGCCATGTACACTATGGATCAGACCCTCACATCAAGGAGCTCATAGAGCTCCAGACATGTTGAAACAACAACTCCAAATGTCAAAGACACCAGGAGATGAAGTCCTCAATGAGCTGCACAGAGGTTAATGGCATGAAGTCCAAGAAAGGAAGACCTGTGGCTCGAGTCGGCAGGAAGTCCTTCGTGGAACAAAGGGATGTAACCCCGGTCTTAAAAGAGGGGCAGGTTTTGAAGAACTATAGGAAATAAGAGATGGACGTATCCGTGGAAAGTTCACATTTGGGGGAAGGAAAGAAAATGAACAGAGGCCTCATCCTTTTGACGGTGTCATAATTTAGGACTTCACCTCTACACACTTTCCTCTCTGGCATGCAGCCTTCTTGTCTCGCTCAGCCCTTGGTATTCCTGGGCTCTCAGATTCCACAGCACACCTGCCTCTGACTCATTGCTGCTCAGGCCCTCAGGTTTCTGTGTGCTCTGGCCCCACACCTCTCACAGCTCTTGGCCAAATGCCCCATTGCCTCGGCCTCATAAAAGGAGGTGTCCCTGGCCACCCTCGGACAAACAGCTGAGACAAAGGAAATGAGCACAGTGTTTCACTCTGAAAAAAATTCGTAGTCTTTGGGTGCTCTCCTGGAATCAAATCCAAGGGAAAAGTTTGTCTAAAAACGTTCTCTTTCTCTCTCTAGGAACAGATTCCTTTTGATGTATTCACTTTTTTTTTTTTTTCTTCTAAAAACTGGTACCAAACCTGACAGAGCAATTCACTTTAGATGCATCATGAATGATAGACTGGAAAGTTTTCAAATAATATTTACTAAAATGGTGGTAGCTGAACTGTGGCAGTCTGGTATCTGGAATCAGCTTAAAAAGCTTTGATCCATCAGCTCCACCAAGAGCTGATACATCTAGGTGAGCGGTGATACCAACTGTGGCCAAAGCACCTGCTTTATAATTCCTGTGTGAGTCGGGTGCAGGGCTCGTGGGGCTGGAAACAGATCCTCACGGTCCTTCTCAATGTGATTTTTTTTTTCTCAATGTGATTTTTTAAAAAATATTTTATTTATTTATTTGACAGACAGAGATCACAAGTAGGTAGAGAGGCAGCAGAGAGAGAGAGGGAAACAGATTCCCCGCTGAGCAGAGAGCCCAATGCAGGGCTTGATCCCAGGACCCTGAGATCATGACCTGAGCCAGAGGCAGAGGCTTTAACCCACTGAGCCACCCAGGTGACCCTCAATGTGATTAAAAAAAAAAATACTCTAGTATTTAATACTTCATTATATTTCTGACATCCACAGTCTTGCAATTAAGGAAAGATAATTTTGCTTCTAAAAATTAGAAACCATACTCCCTAGTAAAATACCCAGGTACACAAATAGGATGGGGTTGGCAATATAATCAAAATGCGTTAAAATACACTCCTCTTGGAGGCAGCTGAGGTGAGCACCAGCGGAACACTGTGTTTTTCTTTATTTACTGGCTCTGCCAACACCATGTTTGGGTTCTTGGGTTGGTGCTTATCTGAAATCATGTTGACACAGGCATGAATGTTCTGAATTTTTGAAGTGTGCGTGTGTGTGTGTGTGTGTGTGTGTGCGTGTGTGGCTGTAGCTGCTTTGCTTGCTGGAGCACATTTCTCTGAATGAACAGCTTTTGAGAAGCTGTAAAAATTTCACAACACACAGACATTTGATAACAACAGCATGTACTCCTTGGGAAAAACAACTGGAATCTTGAAGTAGTTGGTACTGTTCTCGTACTACTGTTTAGTATAAAACACTCGGGGAGGAGGGGACACTAAAGAGTTTCTATGAAGACAGAGTTTTGTAGACAGTTTCTAGGAAGATCACAGCTTGGACACAGCATGTTAGTGCATTGGCAATTGAATTTCTTTTTTTTTTTTTTTTAAGATTTTATTTATTTGAGAGAGAGAGTGAGAGAGAGAGCATGAGCATAGGGAGTGGCAAAGGAAGAGGGAGATGCAGACTCCCCACTGGGCAGGAAGCCCAACTCAGGGCTCAATCTCAGGACCCCGGGATCATGACCGGAGCCAAAGGCAGATGCTTAATCTGCTGAGCCACCCAGGCGCCCCGGCAACTGAGTTTTTAAAAAGACTGTACTCCGCTCTATACTCTAAACTTTTGATTTCCTTCTGTTCCATATTTTAATAGATTGAAAGTTGCTAATATCAACATACACTGATGAAAGGATTTCTTGTGACCATGAAACAAGAAGAAACACTTTTCTTTCCCACAGAGTCTGAATAGGACGTACGATAATGATTCCAGCACAGTGTGCTGTACATAAAGGTTTTTTTCAGGTAGTCACTCAAATGTCTATTGATGGATCATTAGCGAAAAACAGATCAAAGACAGAAACCGACATGAACCATGAAGTTCAGGCTTCTTCAATCCCCCAAACACGTAGAGCCTTATTCATTGAATGCAAGGGTGCTTCTGTCTAAATTCTTATTTTGGTCTCTTAAAATTCTTCAACTATGTTTAGAGAATAGGTCATCAGCTCATCTTTGCTTAGTGAACACAATTAGAATCTAAGAAACTAATTGTAAATGTAATGTTAATTTTATGTAGTGTGAAATATGTGAAGAATGTTGAACATTATACACATATCATTGACTGATGGCCTCCGTCCCTGCTGGACCCGGCTCCTATGTTGGCCGCAAAAAGTAGGTCAACAAGCCGGGACAGATGTGTGGCCTCCCTGGGCCAGGCTGAGAGAACATTCCTTCGGCATGTTGTCTCCGGCCTCTCTGTTTGTCCAGCAGCACCGAAAAGGCCAGCAGGCCGCTCCTGGATCCCAGCCTGCGGAGTCCTTCCCGCTGTTGGCGGGCCAGGCACAGTGCTTCAAGGAGGGTCCCCAACTCTGCATATCAGCTAGCTTCCATTTATCTTAACGAAATGAAACAACACCCTCCAAACTCAAATCAACAAATGGTTTCATCAGAGAGGCTGCTTAAAGCCATCTTCCTTATCAGCTTGCCCAAGAGTGAAAGAACAGAAAACAGCCGAAAGTTCATTAATTAACTGTCCCTCCTTTGTTCCAGTCTCACCTCTGGTGCTAACTTTTTCAGTGTTCCGGAATTCTTGGTCCTTAAAAAAGAACACTTGTAACAAGTTTTCACTCATACCACTTCTGACACCAAGTGAGGGCGTTTTGTTTTTGTTTTTGTTTTTTTTCCCTCCACATCAACCAATTCTCCAACTCTCTGGGCCCCGACTGGATGTCGTACAATTCAGTTCAGTTCTGACACTCCCCAGAACTGGCGCAGACCACACGGGTCTAAAGGCTCAGTCCCATGAGATTGTCTCCACTTCAGATGCCAGCCACAAGTCCCCGTTTGTCCTTTGTACTTCTGACTGACCAGCTATAAACTTGGGCTTCTCACAACCCCTTCCTCAGGGTTGATAATTCACTAGAAAGGTTCACAGAACTCAGGAAAAGACTTTACCTACTATTCCTGGTTTATCTTAAAGGATTCAACTCAGGAACAGCCAAATGGAAGAGATGCACGAGGACAAGGTATAGGGGAGGGATGTGGACCTTCCTTCCATGTTCTCTCTCGGCACACAACTCTCCCTGCACCGTGATGCATTCACTAACCCAGCAGCTCTCCAAACCCATTGTTTAGGGGTTTTAAGGAGATGTCATTGGACAGGCATGATTGACTAAGCCATTGGTCACTGGTGGTTGAACTCAATCTCTAGCCCCTATCCTTCTGTGGAGGTCCAACCCTCTAATCACGGCTTGGTCTTTCTAGAGATAAGCCCCCACCTTGAAGCTACCTAGCCAGCAGCCACAAGAAGCCTAATTAGAACAGAAGAGCCTCTAGGATATTCCAAGGGATCTAGGAGCTCTGTGTCAGGAACTGGTAACGAAGACCAAACATATATTTTTATTGTAATCACACAAGGTTTGTTACCTTTTTTTTTCTTAAGATTTTATTTATTTATTTGACAGAGAGAGAGAGAGCAGGAGCAGGAGGAGCTGCAGAGGTAGAAGCAGGCTCCCCACTGAGCAAGGAGCCCGATGCAGGACTTGATCCCAGGACCCAGGGATCATGACTCGAGCCAAAGGCAGATGCTTAACCAACGGAGCCACCCACGCATCTCAAGGTTTGTTACTTTTATTGATTCAGTATGGAGGGGGAACAAACCCCGTAGCTCCCTTCTTGTTGCTTCAAAGACACCAGTTTCACCTGGGAAGCTTGCCGGCGGATGACAGCCTTCACAGCCACAAGAAACGGTTTGTTTTAAGTAGCATTGCTTTCCAGAAGCCTCCTTCGGCTTTTACGTTCCATTCTGGCTCTTGTGAGTCAATTGTCTGTTGGTTGGTCACTGTGCTAAAAACAGATCAAAGATGGGTACTAAAAATAAGTTAGGAGTTCAGGCTTTTTCAAGCCCCAAGCACACAGAGTTTCACGCATTTAAAGTGACCCTTGGGGGCGCCTGGGTGGCTCAGTGGGTTAAAGCCTCTGTCTTCGGCTCAGGTCATGATCCCAGGGTCCTGGGATCGAGCCCCACATCGGGTTCTCTGCTCAGCAGGGAGCCTACTCCCCCCCACCCCCACCCCTGCCTACTGTGATCTCTGTCTGTCAAATAAATAAATAAAATCTTAAAAAAAAAAAAAAAGTGACCCTTGATCCACGGATGAAGACAGCTTTTCTCCCTATCCTTGGTCTTTGAATTGGTCGCTAGCTCCCCAGGATGGGGAGTGGGAGTCGGGAGTTAGGTAGGAAACTGTGGGGAGCTTCGGCCATGGGAAAATGGAGTTCTGACTCGTGGAGACCTACCCAAGGGGGAGCAAGGGGGGAGAAGACCCCCAGACCCTCAAACTGTTTCTGCAGAAACCCTGAAGTCTCCTTCCTTCCTGCTCTGTCCCACCCCCACTCCACACTCTCGAAATGTCTCATAGATTCTTATCTAAAAGTGGCTGTTTCTGAATTTCATATACCAGTTATTTCCAGAGTCGATGACCACGTATTTACAAATACATTTTGGGATACCCTTTTCTCAGAGACTTTGAAATACTTCCATCTGCCGGAGCTGTTGACACTTCCAAGTGTATAACAACCCGAGTCTTAAGCTTCGGTTATCGGTCCCCTCCTGAAAGCGTCAGTGAGAAGTGGCGGGGGGAACCAGAAGCCAAAGTCCCCGGAACAGATGAGGGCTTTGAACCTCAGCAGGGCTGGGAAACACTCCAAGAGCAGATGTCACAGCCCCCACCCCACCCCCACCCCTAGTGCTGTGCAGAACGGGCCTCTGAGAATGAGAATGGCGACATTCTCTGGAGACACGCACCACAGGGAGCATCCTGGGAGAAGGGCTGTTTCCTGTCCCAGGCCTTGAAGCACTCCCACCACCCTGAGAGGATGTGGCTGTTGGTACTGTGATGTAATTCTGTTCCTCACCCACCCAGAGTCCTCCCCGAGGGCCTCCCCTTGTCCTTGGGAAACAGCCCAAACTTTGGGATGAGGAATTCTGAAGGTCGGTTCTCCTGCTCGAGGGTGGTGTGGCCTTGGGGGGAGTTACTTAACCTGTCTCCAGGGTCTCATTTGTCAAGGGAGTCAACTGTGTCTAATACTCTAATACTCTAAGAGAGAATTCTGTCTTTTCTGGTAGATTCTGGGCCTTTTGTTGTGGGGTTAGGGTACGAGAGGAAAATGAGAAGGGCCAGGATAGGCTGATCTGATTTATACAGGGAAGAAAAGAAAGTGGAAGTAGGAAGAAGGAAAAATCCACAGGAAAGAATGAGTAAAAGGAGGGAGAGAAAGGTCAGAATTGGCTGAGCTAGGGGGAATCTGGGGAGTGTGAGGAGGGAGAAGAGGACAGAGATTCAGGAGACTGACGAGGACAGGCAGGGCATGTGACCCAAGTTGAGAGAGAGAGAGAGAGAGAACTGTGAGGCTTTGCATGATTATTAAACTGTCCTTTAGCGTTTCTAGAGATAATTCAGTGAAATACGCAAGCAGTTTGGTCAGATAGGCCGTTGAAAACCATTGCCTTCATCAGCTTGTCTGAGAGTGAAATAAGAACTCAAATGCCCAGAAACCTATTAAATAAATGTCCCTTCCTTGGCTCTATGCTTACCCCTGGCTATAAACTGCAGCAGGTCAAGGGCTCGAACAGCCCTGGTCCCTAGCAGGTGTGGCTGCCGACACGGGGAAGCCACCCATCCGATGTGTCACTGAATTTGTTTTCTGTGGCACTTCTACGTGTCAAGCCTGAAGAAGGCTGACAGAGAATTACAGCCTCCTTTGACTTCATCATCATGGGTCATGGGTCCCATGAGGTGTGATGAGGAGAGGACCACTCTGGGAGCCTCTAAGATGAGTCATAAACTTTCCAGAAGCATCCATGCAGAGTTCATTTATGTCATTCCAAGCTTCCTGTATCCAAAAGGAACCTCATAAAAAGTCAGCTAAAACCACTAGTGCGTTTTAAGACACTTCATAGATTTTTGACACTAGGAATAATAAAATGGAAAAAAAATACTTTGCAGTCAAAGGAAATGTTTTTGCTTATACCTTTGGCCAGGTGGGTACCCTCTGCTGTGAACTGACAGGCTTTGATATTTGATGCAAGCATCTGAACACCCATATATTTTAAAACTTTTCCTTTTGAGGGGGGAGGGGTCTTATAATAATCACTGCTTTTAATGGTCCCCAAAGTGGCATGGGATAGTTTTATATAGAAATTGTATTTGGAAATAGAGTCCAAGGAATCCATGCAGGCTGAACCATCAGTTTATGTTACTTTTTAGTTTTAGAGACGATTCCCGCCAGATTTCTTTGTGTATCCTCATAAAACCAGGAGCTAAATAAAGGAGAGAAGAAATTAAGTTTGCTTCCCTCTTCTTCTGGGACTCTCACACCCATCTCATTTGTTCTCTGCGGCAGGATGCTCTAATTCACTTAACCTCCACCGCCACGTGCTGTGCACAGAACCATAGAGTCCCCTTATTTCTGCGGGGATGAAACAAAGCAGATAATGCAAATCACTTGCCCACGAAACTGAGATGCTCCCAACAGGGTTGGAATGACGTTCCCATTCCAAAGCCCCCAACTCCCGGATCTCTCTGTGTGATGGAAACCGAGGAACATTTCCATCAGAGAACCTGAAGTCCGTTCGCCGATTGGAGGGCATGCGAAGCACCTATTCCCATAGTCTTAAAGATTTACTGCAGGGCGAGTTGCAAGTACAAACATTCACCCAAATTCCTCCCACCCCCACTCGATTCTCAGGAGAGAACAGGCCGTTGTAAATGTGTGCCTGTGGGGTCTGGAGATATTTTCAAGGGAAACAGCTAGAACTCGCATTCCCATCTACGTTTCGGGGGCAACTTCCACACCACTTACAAGAAATAATGACATTTTCTTTCTTTCTCTATTTTTTTTTGTTTGTTTTGCCCTCAATGGAAAATAATGTTCGTGTAGAAGGTTTAAAGACACAAAATAGAGATCCGAAAAAGAAAAACCACAGAATCCTAAAATTTTGGTGGTAAATCCTTCTAGGCTGCTTTTATGGAATTTTATGTTTTTGGAATGTATATGGGAAGGGGGAAAAATAACTCTTTATTTGCTAGATAAATTGATTTTTTTAATTAACTATTTTTTAATTAACTATGTGTCATGCTCCCACTTTATTTGGTATTATTTCATATGAGCATTTGAAATGGCTATTTGAAGTGGTTGCGTTAAGGGGATGCTATGATCTATTTAACTAATTTAAATTAATCCGCATTGCTGGACATTAATCCCAATTTTCTGCTATTAAAATCAATACTTCTGAGGCATCTTTGTATAAACCTCAGCAATATGTTCTCTGGTAGAAGTTAGGGGATGTTGAAATGCCAGGTCACAGAGCATGCCCATTTTAAAGGTTTTTGACATGCAACTTTATTTTTTAAAATATTTTATTTATTTATTTGTGTGTGAGAGAGAGAGAGAGCATAAGCAGGGGGAGTGGGAGAGGGAGTGGGAGAGGCAGAAGCAGGCTCCCTCCAGAGCAAGGAGCCCCATGCAGGGCTGGATCCCAGGACCCTGGGATCATGACCTGAGCCGAAGACAGACACAGAATGCCACCCAGGCATTCTGACATGCAACTTTAAATATCAATTTTCAGTCTTCCTAGTCTTGCCAACATTGCAAATTATTTCGATAAAAATACTTTGCCAATTTGATAAAAGAAAAAAGATGGTTTCACTGTATTTTTACTATGAATATATATGATTCCTCATGAGAGTGAAGGGCTTTCTTCACTGTTCATTAACCATTTACATTTTTCTTCTTGTTTTGACTATATCCTTTCTTTAACTTTTTTGCAGCACTTGTCTTTTTCTCGCTGTTATAGAAGACCTCTTCAAACATTAAGGATAGGAACACTTTGTTAATATATTGGCAAGATTTTCCCAGCTTGCTGTTTGCATTAATTGCATTTATGATTTTTTTAATGTACAGAAGTATTTTATTTTTAGGTTTTATGCAGTAGAAACTATTAATCTTCTTCATGTTTTCTAACTTGGCATGTATAATCTTAAAAAGCTTTCTGTAGGGATGCCTGGTGGCTAAGTTAGTTAGGCATCTGCCTTCATGATCCCTGGTGCCCTGGGATCGAGCCCCGCATCAGGCTCCCTGCTCAGCGGGGAGCCTGCTTCTCCCTCTCCCCACCTCTCCCCCACTTGTGCTCTCTCTCGTTATCTCTCTCTCTCAAGTAAATAAAAATCCTTTAAAAAAAAAAAAGGTTTCTCTAAGTCCTATACACTTTGTCAATAAATCATAGTGGTGTACTATACAGTCTTGTCATAGCTCTTCTGTTGTTGGGCAAGGTCAAAGAGGCAGAAGGCTAGGAAGAGCTCTTAATGCTTACTTCCACCTTACATGTCCTGCGTTTAGTCAATTACAATCCATTCACTGAAAGCATGTTTTAATCGAGAACCCCCTGTGTTCCAGGATTATCAGATGTAGATGACAGAGACACCTGTGCACAACTGCTGCTTTGTGAATTCAACCAGCATTGCTGAATAATCAGCATGTGTGAACAGTGCAGAGACCAGGGCAGGAAGGGAACTGGATGAATCTTTAAAAAATCCCTGCTCCGGGGCACCTGGGTGGCTCAGTGGGTTAAAGCCTCTGCTTTCGGCTCAGGTCATGATCCCAGGGTCCTGGGATTGAGCCCCGCATCAGGTCTCTGCTCTGCAGGGAGCCTGCTTCCTCATCTCTCTCTCTGCCTGCCTCTCTGCCTACTTGTGATCTTTGTCTGTAGAATAAATAAATAAATAAAATCTTAAAAAAAAAATCCCTGCTCCTCGAAAATGTACAGTTCAAGACACTCGAGGTTTTCAAAAGGGAGGATTTATAAGAGGCACGTGAATAACCACAGTACAAGGGAGAAAGTATAAATAGTTTGTGAGAGGGGTGAAACCTGTCCGTGCCCCGACACGGGCATCAGGGAGGGTCTGCAGAGAACGCGGCATCGGAGGTGAACTTTCAAGGTGGAAGTGACAGAGAGAGCTCTCTCTCCCTCCTGCCCTCAAAGCCCAGAGAAAGCAGGCACCGTGGACCCCACTTCTCTCCGTAGTACTATAAAAGAAAGGTTACCAGTCAGATATGCTTGTCATCAACCCACGATGGCCACAGGAGGGGCTCAGCGAAAAGAGTCAACATTTCTCTACACTGCCTTTTGCATTTACAAAGTGCATGTGGTATTTTTCGGGGTGTAGATCATTTTCTCTGTTATGTGGTTCAGTCTTCTCAGACGATGTGGCAGACTGTATTTTCCAAAGATAGCTGCACTACTATACATCTCATCGCACATGCTCTTAGGATAGGACGGTAACAGGTTTCATTGAGAGGTGGAGTCTCTGCTCCCTGTTGTTGATCCTGGATGGGCCTCCATATTTGCCTCAACCAGTAGAATGTGGCAGAAGCGCGGCCGCCTGACATCCAAGGCTATGTCCTGAGAAGCCCTCCTAGCTGGCTCTCCTTCTCTCTCTAAGGACGCTTGCTCTCTGAACACAGCCACCGTATTGTGAGGAAGTCTAGGCCACACGAAGGCCATACCGGTCTCACCAACAGCTCCCCCATCAGATTCCTGGTCAACAGCCAGACAAGTGAAAGGGGAGGAGTTGAGGTTCATGATGTCGTTTACATCTTGAGACAATGATTGTGTCTCCTGGAGACATGGTTGGGGGGAAAGGGACAACAGATCAGGCATGGAGGCAGGGAGAACAGATCAGAGGCAATAGCCATGACCCAGGACAGAGATAGTGGGATTTGCTAATGGATGGATGGGAGATGGGAGGGAAGGAGAGGAGTCAGTTATGATGCCAAGATTGTTAGCCTGAGCAGCAGGGTATTGAGGAAGTATGGTGTCATTTATTCAGATGAGGACATCTGAGGGAAGAGCAGCTTTTCAAGGCAGGTTAGCCAATAATTTGATCCTGGGCATGTGCAAAGCCTGTTAGACATCCAAGTAGAAGAGCTAAATAAACAGTGGGAAGTGTGAGTCTAGGGCTTAGGGAGGCTGGAGATACAAATGTGGGAATCATGGCATATAGATGGCATTCCGGATAATGTTGTGTAAGAAATGACCCCAAGACTTAGATTAATACAGCTGTTTCATTTGCCCACCAATTTATGGGTTAAGAATTTAGGACAGACACAACAGGAATGTTTAGTCTCTACACCATGATTTCTGGGATCTCAGCTTGGAAATCTCAAGGGCTGGAGGCAACATGATAGTTGGGGCTGGAATCCCATGGAAGCATCTTTACTTAAAAATCTGACAATTCAGGCTGTCTGTTTACTGGGACCTAGCAGAAGTTGTCAACCAGAGTACTTAGAGTGGCTTCTTCGCATAGCTTGAGCTTCCTTATAGCACACAAGCCTTGGGATGATGGGACCACTTACGTGGCAGTTCGGGGCTCTAAAGTGAGTATACGAATGAAGGAGGCAGAAGCTGCATCATCTTTCCTAACTTAGCCTTGAAAGTTAGGCAGCATCATTTCCATTTCATTTTATGGGCTACAAGAGAGTCACAGCCTGCCTGGATTCAAGGTGAGGTGGGGAGGGTGGTTGATGTATATCCCTTCTCTTGATCAAAGGCACGTGAAGGTCACTTTACAGAAGAGCATGTAGAATGGAAATAATGTTGTGGCCAACTTTGGAAAATACAGTTTGCTACAGAGGGTATTGATTTAGGGACTTGTAATTCAATGAGATCCCGTAGGAAGCAAATGTAGACTGAAGAGGTCCAGGACTGAGCCCTGGGCACTCAACATTTAGAGGACGGGAGGCAGAAGAGCCAGTGGGCAGAAGGAAGCCTAGAGCAAATGCCATTTTTTTTTTTTAAAGATTTTATTACAGCGAGAGAGGGAACACAAGCAGGGGGAGCAGGAGAGGGAGAAGCAGGCATCCCGCCAAGCAGGGTGCCTGATGTGGGGCTCGATCCCAGGACCCTGGGATCATGACCTGAGCCGAGGGTAGATGCTTAACGACTGAGCCACTTGGGTGCCCCTGCCATTTTTTTTTTTTTTTTTTTTTTTTTTTTTTTTTGCAGCAACTGCTCCTTCCTTATGAAATTCCTTTAGGAAGTGAGGTCAGGACAGGTTCTTGTGTTGGCCACCAGCTGCCCCCTGGATCCAGAACCAGCCCTCTCCAGTGGGCACTGCCTGGGGGCTCAAGCGAGCCCAGCTCATCAGGTCCATCAAGATGATCAGTCGATCAATACCTCAGACCCTCAAGTGCTCATCTTGCATAACACAAAGCAGGGCGGGGAGGGTGGTGGCCATAAACCCCTCCGGTGGAGAGGGGGTGGCCCCCGTCCAGAAACCCTCCTTCTAGAAAACCATTTGTGCCTCTTCTTCTAGAGCTAATTTTTGCTCAACTTCAAAGAAAACTTAACATCTAAACCGTAGCATCTGGATTTAGATTTAACTTGACTTCCGTTTCCTTTAAAAGTATTTGATAAGGGGCACCTGGGTGGCTCAGTGGGTTAAAGCCACTGCCTTTGGCTCAGGTCATGATCTCAGGGTCCTGGGATCGAGCCCCGCATAGGGCTCTCTGCTCAGCAGGGAGCCTTCTTCTCTCCCTCTCTGCCTGCCTCTCTGCCTACTTGTGATCTCTCTCTCTCTCTGTCAAACAAACAAATAAATAAAATCTTTAAAAAAAAAAAGTATTTGATAAAAATGTTGTCTTAGGTCTTGAAGAGCTTCCTAAACTAAGCGAGTCCAAAGGTAATGATGTTTTCACCTCCAGGAAACAAACCGGCCGAAGTTCCCTAAATGGCAGGTCCCAGGGAACACACAAAATAGTTACGTCCCTCGTCCCAAGGACCCTGCGAGAATAGTTAAAATAAACAGTACGTGTGTTAAAGAGTTGGAAGTTCTATGATTACAGAGCTGTCTTGCTGAAATGGGTTCTAACCTCTACAGAGTTAGAAAGAATGAGGCACGTGCTGTTCCTTTCATGTCGTTCTTGCTCACGCAAATGACGCCCTATTACACCCAGCAGTGCTTAACTACTAAGTTAAAAACAACCACATAGCAATTGGGACCACTCCAGGGGGTGGAGTAGGTCCCCTTGGCCGCTCTGTGGTTTTCTGCAATTCGTGTATTGTATACAAGAAGACTTGACCTGGGGCAGGCAGCAAGAAATGTGTAATTAGAAACACTTCCCAAGGAAATTACGGTGACAAGTGAAGGCTTGAGGATTTCCGCAGGAGCCTGGAGCCGCAGATATTCATTATAGGTACTCGGGAGGCACAGCTGCCCCGCTGAAAACCGTGTCTAATTGCTGTGCGGCTGGGTGCAGGCGTGGAGGACAGCCCAGAGCCGCCTGGAGCCAGAAATGGTGTCTATGGCAACACAACGCTCCATTTTTAAACTTTTCATTGCATAAAAAGAAACCGCTTACATGTTTCTTTTTCTCTCATTCATCCTACCAATATCAGAGTTGGTACCAGCCCTGAAGCCCCTCTAGGTCTAACGTTTCCTGATAGCTCATGACTTTCTGGGTTAAATGCTTTTGGCTTTACCTCCAACCGGTCATTAATGACTGCTCCCGGAAGCATTTTCCAATCAAATTATTGTTTAACCAAAATAAAAGAAAATGCACTTTTATTGCTGTCGACAGCAGGGATCAACTCTCCCTCTGAGTCTATGTGGAAACAGCGAAGGTATTAAATTTAAGGAGAAGTGTCCCTCTGGGGGTCGGTTAAGAAGGGCTTTCTCTAAATACAGCAAAGTTGCCCTGAGTGCCCTTGAGGATCATTGGCTGTGGGCTGGGAGGATGCTGACCCACAGGCAGGAAGACTCAGGAAGGTTACACGGACACCCCCTGGGTCCCAGTCATTCTTTGTCAGTGTCCTTATAACTTTGCTGTTAAGCCAAATGCCCTCAATGCTTGGCGGGGGAGGCGGGGAAGAGTAGGGGGTGGCTTGAGGGGGAAAAGATTGCTCCCATGAACAGTGAATAGGTAAAACCCACACACATGATAATAATCACACTTCCTGAGTACAGACCATGTCCGCGGCAGGTGCTGCGCCCTGTGGTTTACCCACGCCATCTCTAGTGAGCTCCATCAGGCCCCCAGGAGGAGAACACAATCACTGTTCCTGTTTCACAGATGGGGAAACTGAGATTCAGAGAGATTAGCTTGATCAAGATCCACCACACTCTGGTGAGGAGCAGACCCAGAACTTGATCCCCTGTCTCTCATCAGAGCCTTTTTTTTTTTTTAATATTTTATTTATTTATTTGACACAGAGAGACGCAGTGAGAAAGGGAACACAAGCAGGGGAAGTGGATGAGGGAGAAGCAGGCTTCCCACTGAGCAAGGAGCCAGATGCAGGGCTCGATCCCAGGACCCTGGGATCATGACCTGAGCTGAAGGCAGACGTTTAATGACTGAGCTATCCAGAGCCTTAGCTGTTAATTTTTTCCTAAATGTTATTATCTACATTTCCTCTAATTTATTACCTACACTTTAGGTAGGAAATTAGGAATTTACATATTGGGAAAAATATAGGTAATACAATTTACTATCGTCACCGTATCTTTGCACTTTTGGGTGGCCATCATCACCCTCCATCCCCAGAATTCTCTCCATCTTGCAGAACTGAACCTCCATTCCCATTCAAAAAACAACTCCCTATTCCCTCTCCCCTCTCCAGCAGCCCTTGGCAACCACCATTCTAAGTTCTGTCTCTCTGAAATTGACTACTCTAAGAAGTGGGTTTATACAGCATTTGTCCTTCTATGACTGGCTTATTTCACTTAGCAGACGGTCCTCAGGGCTCATCTGCCTTGTAGCAGGTGTCAGCATTCCCTTCCTTTCTAAGGCCGAATAGTACCCCATTGTACGTCTGCAACACATTTGTTCACCAGTCACCCATGGGTGCACGCTCAGGTTGCCTTCCCTTCTTGGCCATTGTGAATAATGCTGCTGTGTTTAACTCTTAACCACTAAGATACATGGAGACTTTGAACGAGTCTTAGAGGGGGGCACACAACCCACAGGCTGCCCGACACCCCACCCCGTCGATCTGCCAGGGACCGTGTCGCCCATCAGTCCATTCCAGAAGTCGCCACCTCGCCTGCAGGAGAGAAAGATGCCTGAGGCCAACACCTGTAGGTTTGCCACATGAGTTCCATGGTCCATGCCAGCACCTCTGATGAGGAATTTAGGCATCCAGTGGGAAGATAAGGTCTTTCAAATCCAAATTTCTCAGTCCAGCCACTATTGCAGGATTCCCCAGCTGGACCAGAGCCTCCACGGGTTCATCTGCCAGCCCCTGCTGATATCTTCCACCCGGAGGCTCCCAGTGGTGCCGGGGGGGGGGGGGGTAAGCAGAGTTCCCCTCGCAGGGCGCACTACCACAGGGGCTTTGTGGAAATGGGAAGGGCACTCCTGGTTGTCTTATGGTCTGGTTTGGGGGCACTGCTGATACCTAATGTGTGGGGCTGGAGACACACATTGGCTCCCTGCCATGCATAAGGCAGTGGCCCACAACAAAGAATTGTTCTGCGTCCTGAATCACTTTCAAATATCTCGTTAAAATGTATCTTGTAAGTGAGAACCCCATTATAATTATCTGAACCTAAAACCTAATTATGTTTTACAAACGAACACAGAGTAATTTTGCATGGTTTTTACACACACCAGATTTTCCAGGAATGCAACTATTGAGTAAATTGAGAGAGACAGTGATTTCTTTTTATACTTGGAAATTTACCTAGAGTTGAGCACCATTCTGGAAAAGCCAATGCCATTCCTAGTGTTTGAGTTGCAAAAAAAGTATATGCAACTCTATCAGTTACAGTTGTTTTATTTCAAGTTTTTATTTAAATTCTAGGTGGTTAACATTGGTTTAAAAATTGGTTTCAGGTATAGAATTCAGTAATTCATCAGTTACATACAATACCCAGGGCTCATCACAGTGAGAGCCCTCCTTAATCCCCATCACCCATCTGGCCCACTTCCCACCCACCTCCCCTCCAGCAACTCTCAGTTTGTTCTCTAAAGTTAAAAGTCTCTGATGGTTTGCTTCCCTATCAGTTACATTGAATTGCCACATTCAGGAGAGTCTACGTTTAGGGGCAAGTATCCAACTTATTTCTTAGGTCTTTCCAGTACAGTCCTGCCCTAGCATTTACATATTGAAATGTATATTGTATTATTAAAAGTTTCTAATCTTATTTCTTCTTTATTTTACACCCAAGTCCATTATATCATTTTTATTTTTAAACATTACGAGTGTCAGTTGATTATACTAGACCACAACTCCTCATCCAAAACCCTTGGGGCCAGATGTGTTTCAGAATTTTCCAGATTTTAGGAAAGCCATGTGGTGCACATACGATATATTACATAACCTCTCAACTGGGTCTGGAACAGCATCTTATAATCAAACACACTAATATTTTTAAAAAGATTTTATTTA
The DNA here is from genome assembly GCF_963455335.1 of Martes martes. Taxonomy (NCBI): domain Eukaryota; kingdom Metazoa; phylum Chordata; class Mammalia; order Carnivora; family Mustelidae; genus Martes; species Martes martes. The sequence continues at coordinate 47,679,674 of NC_137901.1, read as the reverse complement.
TTTATTTGACAGAGAGAGACACAGCAAGCAGGAGAGGGAACACAAGCAGGAGGGTGGGAGAGGAGGGAAGCAGACTCCCCGCTGAGCAGAGAGCCCCATGATACGATGGATGATTCAATGATGCGGGGCTCAATCCCAGGAGCCTGAGATCATGACCTGAGCCACCCAGGTGCCCCAAACACACTATTTCTACAGTAAAACATAAATAGGCAGCGTGGGATGAATAAAGTCTATATGTAGCTTCAGATGAGCTCAGGGCAGATTTTGTTGACAAAATTAAAAAAAAAAAAAAAACTTTGGATTTTTAAAAGCTTTTTGGATTCTGGATAAGGGATTACAACCTTCCATTACATGGAGCTCTCACTTGGCCATGATGAAGGGGAATTATAAGGCAGCAGCACTGGTAGGATCTGATAGGCTGAGACCATGACTCCAACCTCCACTCAGTGTCAGCTCCCCCCAGGGTTGGGGGCTCCCTTCTATCCTTGAGTTTCTCCCTACCCACAGCCCCATCTAGGTTCAAGTGAATGCACACCTCGAACCTTCTTTCCTGTCAGCTCCTGGAACTTGATAAAAATAACTTTGTCAGGTAACCATCATCCCAGGTGTTGGCCCTGAGGTGTCTAACCATACTGGATTGCTCTCCCAGCAGGGTAGGTAGGAGCCCTGTGCGCTCAGCACCCCTGGCCTTTCCAGCTGGCCGCCTCCCCGTCCACTCTCATCCCAAAGGTAAGCTCTTCTCTCTGTCTGAAATGCTTGCTTTCTCCCTCTTATCCTCTGGGTGCCTCCGAACAGCCAACAACCTCTGTCATTCCCTCAGGCAAAAGCCCATAACTCTTGGTATGTTCATTCATTACAAAAACATGTTTTTTTGAGTATCTACTATGTGCCAGACCCTGGGCGAGGCTGAAGAATGTGGGTCCTGTAAAACCTTGGATTTCACCGGATAACATCTCCCAAGGTCATGCTTATGGCATAAGACACTCATCAGCTGTCTGTTCTTGCCAGCAGAGCAGGGGTTCCCTCCAAGGCTCCCCTCCCAGGAACAGTTCCGTTCCCACAGAGCCATTTGTAGGGCATTTGTAGGGCAGCCACTTGATGTGCCAAACACTCTGCAAAGTTCTCTTCTCTTCAGAAAGGGGACACTCGCTGGTGTGCCCAGGAGACAGAGTCCCAGGATAAATGCCTCATATTTCTAGAATGTTAATTTCACTCAAAGATTCGAGAGGGAGAGTTAATTAGTGTAAGGTAAGTAATTTAAGACATTTTTACATTATATCAGTTGTGGAGATGCTGTGGAGCAAAGTGCCAAATGAACACATTTTTCTTAATTTAATTCATAAATTTATTTTTTATTTATTTTTTATTAACATAGAATGTATTTTTCATTTCTTACACAATTCACAGCACTCCTTAGCACATTTAATTTAATTTAATTTACTATTTGAAGAGGTAATACAGGCATAAGACAAAATATGAAAAGTTCTCCAACCATCTGGTTTTACTCCCAGGAGGCAACCAGTATTCCTAGGTTCCTGGGAAGCCTCCCGGAGATAATCTAGATGTAGTACAGGTAAGTATCTATGTATAGGGTTGTTGTTTTGTTTAGTACACATGCTAGCATGAAAGACACACTGCTCTGCAGCTAGCTTTTTTTCAGATAACACTACATCTTGGAGACCTTTCCAGAACATGTTCATAAAGAATTATGTCATTATTTTAACAGCTGCACAGTATCTCATTTTATGGGTGGGCTGGAATTTGTTAACCAACCCTATGATGGTTATTTCTAATAGTTCCCAAGTATAAACAACACTGCAACAAACAGGAACCTGAATATTCTTCATCTGTGCATGTGTTAGTATGTCTGCAGGAAGAATTCCTAGACCTGGATCGTAGGGAATGCTGTAGGGTCCAGTTGGCCCCAGAAGAGCTTTCCCAGTCTACACTATATCAGAATATCTTGTTTCCTCATCCCTTAGCCAATACACAATAGACAATAATGTGTTCTCCAACTTTTTTACCTTGGCCAATCTGATACCTAGAAATTTGTATTTCATTAGAACTCTTATTTGCTTTTCTTAAATCATGTTAAAGTTTGAGTATCTTTTGTTTTTGTTTTTGTTTTTTTAAATAATGCCTATGGCCAGGAGTGCCTGGGTGGCTCAGTTATTAAGCGTCGCATTCGGCTCAGGTCATGATCCCAGGGTCCTGGGATCGAGTCCCACATTGGGCTCACTGCTTGGCGGGAAGCCTGCTTCTCCCTCTCCCACACCCCCTGCTTGTGTTCCCTTTCTCTCTGTGTCTCTCTCTGTCAAATAAATAAATGAAATCTTTTAAATAAATAAATAAATAAATAATCTCTATGCCTAATGTGGGACTCATGACCCTGAGATCAAGAGTCCCATACACCACCATCTGAGCCAACCAGGCAACCCCCTCCTGTTTTTTTTTAATGTTTGAAATCCATTGGTATTTCTTATTCTGGGAACGGTTTTTTTTTATACCCTTTGCCCATTTTTCTATTGGATTTTTGGCTTTTTTCTTATCAATACTTAGGATTTCTTTAAATATTTAGGAAAGGTAACTTTTGTGATTTGAATTACAAATACTTCCCTTCAGTATGTTTGTCTTTTGATTTAGTCTGGTTCTACCCCCACCCCAACCCCCACCATATAGTCATTTGTAAGTTTTTTGGGGGGTTTTTTGTTTTTTTTTTTGGTAGCTGAATTTACCTTTGCTTTATTTATTTGACAGAGAAAGAGAGAGAGAGTGCACAAGCAGGGAGAGTGGAAGAAGGAGAAGCAGGATCCCTGCTGAGCAGGAAGCCTGATGTGGAACTTGATCTCAGGACCCTGAGAGCATGACCTGAGCCAAAGGCAGTCGCTTAACCAACTGAGCCACCCAAGTGCCCCTTTACCTTTGCTTTCATAGCTTCTGGGGTTTTTCCTGTTCTTAGAGAGGCTTCTACCCTACCTGAGGGGATTAAAAATCATTTTCTCATTGAGGTCTGCCTCCAAAGATGTTCTGAGGTCTGACTGTGCCAAGCACCACTTCAGGTGTGGAAGTTATGTGCCAAACTAAACAGACCGCGGCCGCAGGTTCCGAGTTTTTAGTGCTTTTCCTAAGTACTTTCATGGTTTCAGGGTTTTTTTTGTTTGTTTGTTTGTTTGTTTTTTTGCAATTAAGTCTTTCTTCTGTTGGGAATTCAATTTGGTATAAACTGTGAGGGATCCTTTTTTTTTTTTTCCTTCCCAACTAGCAACCCAGTTGTCCCAACATCACTGACTAAATAATTTATCTTTTCTTCACTGATCTGTCAGTGTTATCATATGCCAGATTCCCACGGCTCATACATTTTTAAGCTGAAAAGAGGACTTCAAAGAAACGTCCCGCTTCAGGCGTCCCCAGCAGACCCCTCAGACCCCTCAGGCTGTTATGAGTCTTTAGGAACCCTCTCTTCTGCCTGTGGGAGTACTTGCTGGGAAATCTGAGTATCACCGATATCTTTTTATCCTCCTTGATCTTCACTAAGAACCTCCAAGGTAGATAGGGTATTTATATTTTCCAAGCAAGAAAATTAAGCTGAGTGAAATAAGTCAAACAGAGAGAGTCAAGTATCATATGGTTTCACTTATTTGTGGAGCATAACAAATAATATAGAGGACAAGGGTAGATGGAGAGGAGAAGGGAGTTGAGGGAATGTGGAAGGGGAGGTGAACCATGAGAGACTATGGACTCTGAAAAACAACCTGAGAGTTTTGAAGGGGCGGGGGGTGGGAGGGTGGGGGAACCAGGTGGTGGGTATTGGGGAGGGCACGGATTGCATGGAGAACTGGGTGTGGTGAAAAAACAATGAATACTGTTACGCTGAAAATAAATAAAAAATTTAATTATATTAATTTTAAAAATAAATAAATAAAATGTACCAGATGGCAAAAAAAAAAAGAAAAGAAAATTAAGCTTAGAGAAATTAATAAGGTACCTCAATAGGTTAAGCCCCTATTATTTTATCTGCCCCTCACCCCCCACTCCTCACCCTACTCCAATGCCATCCATCCAACATCAGCAGCCAGTTAGTCTTTCTCTGTAAATTTGAGATGGAAACCTAGAGGGGCCAAAGTTATAAAGGCCACATTTCTTGCCCACGGAGGAAGGCAGAGGAACCTAACCTGTAGAGGGAGATGATCCTGAATAAGGCACTAAAGAAGGTTAGGGGGAAAGAAAGGGTGAGTCCCCGAACATTCCTGTCTATGGGTCTCTGTGTGGCTGGCTGGGTGTCAGCTGCTTCCCTGTTTTGGTGTTCCTCTAGACTTTTCTATATCTTTTGAACAAATTCTCCATAAGCTGCTTTAACACTTTGACAGGTTTCTTTTTTTTTTTTTTTTCTAAGATTTTATTTATTTATTTGACAGACAGAGATCACAAGTAGGCAGAGAGGCAGGCAGAGAGAGAGGAGGAAGCAGGATCCTTGCTGAGCAGAGAGCCTGATGCGGGGCTCGATCCCAGGACCCTGGGATCATGACCTGAGCCGAAGGCAGAGTCTTTAACCCACTGAGGAACCCAGGCGCCCCTGACAGGTTTCTGTCACCTGCAATCAGGGGGATCCTAGGAAATGGCTGAACAGGGTCTGATCCTGGAAGAGTTTGTCTCCCAAGCATTCACTTGGGTGTATCATGAACAGGGACTAGAAGGCTATTTGGACTTTGAATTGTGTCTCAAAGGGCAAACGCAGTGTGTGATGGCGGCCGGTGGCCAGCACGGGGCCTCCAGTGGCCCATGTCCTCAGCCCTGCACCCTGAAAGCCCAGCTGTAACCACACTAAAGACCATGCCAGGACAAACTCAAAGCCTATCTTTCAATATGATACAGACAAATGAAGTTGTGATTTAGAAACATGAGACCTGAGCCTCTCCATGAGGCCACTGTGTGATGATGGAGGACAAGAACTCAGGCCAAAATTTAGCCCACATTTCTCCCTCTCACGTGTTCTCTTCTCCCTAGAGTACTCTGGATTCTTTCAGGAATTACAGCTGCGCCCCACCCCCACCCCCCGCCGCTGGAAATCTGGAAGCCAGTTTCTCCTTCATGTCTCTTGCACTTGACCCTACTTTTCCATTCTCTCTGCCAACTCCAAGTTTTACTGCCTATTGTAACAGAGTCCTAACACGATTGCCCCATGCCTTTGCATGACCCGAAATGTCCCTTCTCACATGTACTCTAGAGTCCAAGTCAAATATCACCTTCTCTGTGGGGCCTCTTTGACCTCGAGGATTCGGCTGTTCCCTGCTGACACAGACCTGCACCCTAAGATACTACAGAAGGAACTATCCGGGGATCAGCTGTGTGACCAGAGGCACGTCACTGGGCTCTGCTTTTCAGAGCCTGTTTCTTTATCCATCAGACAGGCTGAATAGCAAGGCTGTGGTGAGAATTCAATAAACTAATATGTAGAAAGGACTCTTTGGGGGCTTGCACATAAAAGGGAACCCACCCCCGTTCCCTTTGCTCTGGTTCCCCAATTTTCTCAGCAGGTTGTTCACTCCCTGAGGCCGGGGACCTTGCCTTACTCCGAGGGCCTAGCAGAGAGCACAGCATGGAGCAGGAGCTCAGTCCATGCTGAACAGATAAGCATATACATGGAAGAATGAATTAAAAAAACCCTCTCTTCTCCTTTAGGCTCTCTGTTCAACCCCAAATGCACATTCGCCAAATTAATGCTCCGTTGGTTTGGTTCTTCACATGTGTTACTTCTTGTTTAAAAATCATCTATGGGGCGCCTGGGTGGCTCAGTGGGTTAAGCCGCTGCCTTCGGCTCGGGTCATGATCTCAGGGTCCTGGGATCGAGTCCCGCATCGGGCTCTCTGCTCGGCGGAGAGCCTGCTTCCCTCTCTCTCTCTCTTTGCCTATCTGCCTACTTGTGATCTCTCTCCCTGTCAAATAAATAAATAAATAAATCTTTAAAAAAATAAAAAATAAAAATAAATAAAAAATAAAAAATAAAAATCATCTACGGCAGAGTGCCTGGGTGGCTCAGTGGGTTAAAGCCACTGCCTTCGGCGCAGGTCATGATCTCAGGGGCCTGTGATCAAGCCCCACATCAGGCTCTCTGCTCAGCAGGGAGCCTGCTTCCCCCTCTCTCTCTGCCTGCCTCTCTGCCTACTTGTGATCTCTCTCTATGTCAAATAAATAAATAAAATCTTTTTTAAAAAATCATCTATGGCTCTCTCCTACCTATGGGTTCAAATTCCTTATTTTATCTTATTTATTTCTTTTTAAGATTTTACTTTTAAGTAATCTCTATACCCAATTGGGACTTGATCTCACAGTCCTGAAATTAAGAGTTGCAGGCTCTACCCACTGAGCCAGCCAGGCGCTCCTCAAATTCCTTATGTTAGATTCAAGGTTTTCATAATCTGGCCCTTTAAGCTGTTTTTCAATCTTATATCCCATTATTCACTGGTACAAAACTTTTAATGTAGCTGTTCTGGCGGATTTCCTCATTGCCAGTCACTTCCCAAAAGTCCTTTCCTTTCTTATCCTTCATTCATACTCAACCCCTTCCCCAAGAGGCATTTCCTTCAACCACCTCCTACTCAACAATGGCAGAGAAAGCTAGATGCCACCTAATATCCCCAAAGAAACTGAAAAAAGTCCCTAATAATTCCACCATTTGTTTGGGCAGATTTTATTCTAGAACTTATTTCCATGCATTGAAAAATATTTTTTATTTTTTATTTTTTTAAGATTTTTAAAAATTTATTTGACAGACAGAGATCACCAGTAGGCAGAGAGGCAGGCAGAGGGAGAGGGGGAAGCAGGCTCCCTGCCAAGCAGAGAGCCCGATGTAGGGCTCGATCCCAGGACCCCACAATCATGACCCGAACTGAAGCCAGAGGCCCCAACCCCCCGAGCCACCCAGGCGCCCCTGAAAAATATTTTTAAAAATTGTTAGTTGAGGGACTCCTGGGTGGCTCAGTCAGTTAAGCGTCTGTCTTTGGCTCGGGTCCTGATCCGAGGGTCCTGGGACAGAGTCCTGCTCAGCAGGGAGCCTGCTTCTCCCTCTACCTTCTGCTCCCCCTGCTTGTGCTCTCTCTCTCACTCTCTCTCTCTCTCTGATAAATAAATAAAATCTTAAAAAAATAAAAATAAAATAAAAATTGTTAGTTGAAAAACAGTTCCTATAATGACCACATGCTTACTTATACTTAGATAAGCAAATAAAAATCACCATAATCCTGCTAGCCAGTGATTTAACTTCTGGTCACAATGTAGCCTTTAGATACATATTAGCATTTAAAACAACAATTCCATTCATTGTTTACAAAGTTGAGATACTATGATCTATCTGGTTTCTGTTCTGCTTTATTTGGTTAGCATTGTTTCAAAAAACATTTTTCATGTCATTAAGAAAGTTCGGTAAGGATAATTTTTTTCAAAAACAGAAGCACAATATCCGATTGTTTGCATAAACCATAATTTACTTAGTTTTTCCAACTCTCACATTTAGAGCTACTTTTTTCAAGTGTTCTTTATTTGAAATAATGCTTCAATGAATATTTTTGTGCATAAAGCTTTGACCTTGTTTCTCAATAGCTTCTTAGGATTATTACAATAATTACATTTCTGGGGCACCTGCTTGGCTTAGAGCTTGCAACTCTTCATCTCAGGGTCCTAAGTTCAAGCCCCACTTTGGGTATGGAGGAGACTACTTAAAAAAAATAAGAAAACAAAAAACAACAACCATATTTTTGGAGTGCTTACCATGTACCAAACATTTACTGCGCTCTTTGTTTTTTAAGGATTTTAGGGGCACCTGGGTGACTCAGTCAGTTAAGCGTCTGCCTTTAGCTCAGGTCATGATCTGGGAGTCCCAGGATGGAGGCCCACGTCGCTAGGCTCCTTGTTCGACGGGGAGTCTGCTTCTCCCTCTCCCTCTAACCCTCCCTACTGCTTATGCTCTCTCTTTCTCAAATAAATAAATAAAATCTTTAAAAAAATAAATAAAGATTTTATTTATTTATTAGAGAGAAAGACAGCATGAATGGAGTGACACGCAGAGGGAGAAGTCAACTCCCCACTGAGCGGGGAGTGCTGGGCTCAATCCCAGAACCCTGGGATCATGATCTGAGCTGAAGGCAGATGCTTAACCGACTGCGCTACCTGGGGAACCCCAGCATTTACTGCACTGTTAATGCACTGAATCCTCATAACAATGTTATAAAGTAGATATTATTCCCATTTCACAGATGACAACACTGAAGTACATCAGTTACATGCTCTATATGCTCAAAGTCATGAGAGTGGGGCCAAAATTTAACCTAACTGGTATGACCCCAAAGCTCATGTTCTCAATCATGAACTTTTTTTTTTTTTAAGATTGTATTTATTTATTTGACAGAGAGAGACACAATGAGCGAGGGGAGTGGGAGAGGGCTTCCCGCCGAGCAGGGAGCCCAATGTGGGACTCAATCCCAGGACCCTGGGATCATGACCCGAGCCAAAGGCAGACACTTAATGACTGAGCCACCCAGGTGCCCCAAACTTGCTTTTTTTTTTAAGATTTTATTTATTGGGGTGCCTGGGTGACTCAGTGGGTGAAGCCATTGCCTTCGGCTCAGGTCATGATCCCAGGGTCCTGGGATCGAGCCCCACGTTGGGCTTTCTGCTAGGCGGAGAGCCTGCTTCCCCCTCTGTCTCTGCCTGCCTCTCTGCCTACTTGTGATCTCCCTCTCTCTGTCAAATAAATAAAATCTTTTAAAAAAAAAGATTTTATTTATTTATTTGACAGTGAGAGTGATCACAAGTAGGCAGAGAGAGGGAGGGGGAATTAGGCCCCCGACAGAGCAGAGAGCCTGAAGCGGGGCTCCATCCAAGGACCCCAAGATCATGACCTGAGCTGAAGGCAGAGGCTTAACCCACTGTGCCTGCCACCCAGGTGCCCTATCATGAACTTTTTAAAGCTCTTCATACATATCGCTGCCAGACTTTCCAGAAAGGTTGTTCCAGTCGACATCACCGGTAGGATGAGTGTCCATCACTCTTAATCATCCTTCTTTCCTTCTTTCTTTTTGAAAGATCTTATTAATTTATTTGAGAGACAGAGAGCACATGCAGGGGAGAGGAGCAGAGGAGGAGAAGAGGAGGAGGGAGATAATCCCCAGCAGACTCCCAGCTGAGTGCAGAGTCCGACAATGACAACACTGAGATCGTGACCTGAGCCAAAACCAAGAGTTAGACAATTATCTGATTAACTGACTGAGCCACCCAGGGGCCCCATTAATAGTCCCTCCTACATGTGATTGCCAGGCATTTGCATTTCACCTTCTGTGAGCTGTCTCCTCATATCATTTGCCCACTTAACAGTCAAGGTTACCACGGATCACCAGTCAGTCCCGCTGAACTTCCCAGTGGCAGGCAAAGGGGTATTGTTTCCCCCAGAATCTGGCCACAATCCATCCCACTCTGATATGACCATGACCTGAACAAATGCAAACACTATAAAATAATGCTCCTATGTCGGGGGACATAGAGCCGGGTAGGCCGGCCTGTCTGTTCAGGGTTTAGAGGCGCCTTCTTTGGAGGCCTGGGAGTGCGGGCCATATGTCTGTTGCAGGGTTAGCCCCTGTGATTACATGGAAAATGCTTTCTTCTTAGTCCATGAGCTCTCTATGCATGCATGCCAGTATAATTAAAAAAACAACAACAACAGGTTAATTTCAAAGAAAATAAAACTAAGAGTTTGCTATGATTTAAGTATAAAGGTAATACAACAGAGAAAATTCATTGCTTTTTCTTTACAATGCTAATACCATGAAAACTGCAGTGGGATGATGGGTGGCATTACAGGCATGAACAATGCACTTCTGGAAGACTGAGGACATTTCATGGAAGCATCTGCAACGTATTTTCCTAACACAGTCTGACGCCGGGTTTCTACCATGTCCTCTGCCCACTTGCTCAACAGTGTGCTTCTCTGGGGTTCCTTGTACAATGACAACAGGCACTACTCACAACCACCCACTACGATGCTGGACACCTGGGAGATGTTTTACGCGTGATCTGGTTCTCATCCACACAGTAACCACGCAAGATGGGTAGGACTCGCTTCAGCCTTGAGATGGAGAGGCTGAGGCCCAGGAGTCAGGGGTTAGTGAGAGAGTTGGGATCTACAAACTGAAGCCTGTGACCTTTGGCTATGCCCTTCTCATGGTGGGCTTGTGGGATAGGCTACTTCACCCTAGATGGCTGTCCTTTCTCCTTCCCAGCTGGCTGGGCTGTGTCCAATGGAGATTTCCGATGGATCAGAGGAATTTGAAGAGTAAAGCCATTTGCATTGTTGTCTGCAGAAGTCTGCTCTAAAAACACTGTGGAGACGAGGAAGGTTTTACTGAAACACGTCTTCCCAGATTAACGAGGTATCTAAGTCCATTCTTGGCTTGAACTGTTGTCCTTAATAGATTGGTAACACAGGCTCCCATGACTGTTCACACAGCCCATGGACATGCCCCATCACCTATGTCTCTCAGTTTCTCACACCAGTGATAAGAGCCTGGAGGCCTTATGTCATCCCAGGCAGGGACTGTCATAGAATTCTCTTTCCTCCACAGAGTGTGAGGTGTCTGGAGGCGAAATGTTCCTGTGTGGGCCTAGGTGTGGGGCTGCAGGTACCAACCACAGAGGGAAGGGCAGGACCTCAGGCAGGACAAGGAGACTTGGAGATAATCCGAGGCAATCGCACTATGGCTATTGAGTGGCAGGAATGCACCTCCCCAGGGCATCTCCCGTGCAGGAAGAGGAGGGTGGTGCAGGGGGGCGAAGGCTGAGATAGCCTCTGGTCTAGGAGGTCTGCTGGGGTTTAGCTGAACCCTGTGCATACAGTGCTTTCTTTTAAATACTTGGTGTATTTTTGGTGACAATATGGATGTAGCTTTCTCCGCCATTCACTTTCGGTCTCCAGGAAAAGGTCACATCCTGTTCTCCTGGGTACTCACAGAACCTCGCCCAGAACCGAGCACGGGACTGGCGATTAGGAAATACTGGGGTGAGGACTACGAGGAAGTCCCACTTTGTGAGCCGTGCAGTGTGGCTCTGTGGTCCTCACTGACTTCGGTTCTGCATTCATTATCCTTGAGCTTCCCAGTATGTCTCACTTAGGTCTTGCGTCTGGTCTCCGATGGTCTGGAGAAATTAAAGAAGGAAATTAAAGTATCTGCGCCAAATTGTAAAGGGAAAACAATGACACCCCTCATCTCGCTGCCCGTCTCCCTGGCTGAGAGAAATGATCAGAAGTCCCCACGGGGAAGGTGAATTTCAGGGGGAAGAGCTGGGGTGTTGAGGCCCACCTCCTGGGCATTCTCTATTTCAGGTCTTGGCAATTTAACTTTCATCTGATGAAGGCAAGCAGCAGGTCTCTCCCAGGCACTCTGCCTGTGGTTTAGACCTACTGGCCTGGTGTGAGTTCTGGCTGTGCTTTTATGGAACGTGCAGTAAAATAATCTGATCTGAACCGAAGCCGGCATCTGAAGTTTCTCATCTCCCTTCCTGGCAGGACTGGTGCAAACTACAAAAACCCGGAGCCTAAAATATTCCAGCCTTTGTTGTGTGCACCTTCTACATTTTGCATTTTTCTAATAAAAGCTACCTGCTTGAGACCCTCTGCTAGTTACATAAATTATATTATCACTGATCCTCACGATGCTGCAAGGGAAAATATCACAAAACTGATATTTACAGGTGAAGCAACCAAGGCAAAAAGTTTGTCATTTTCCCCAGCTCAAGCCCCCAAAGATCACGATCTGTAAGCACCTAAGTGGGCCGCAGAACCACAGTGTCAGACGGCTTTTGTTAGGATTGACATCCACTGTCATCTCTAAGCTCATTTTCAGACAAGATGTTCTGCAGAATTACTTTTTTGAAAGGGTCAGTGATTACCTGTAGGTTCTTTTTTTTTTTTTTTTTTAACTGACGTGTCAATCAAAACAGTTGATGCATGCAAAAAAAAAGTTTATGGGTACTGGAAAGGCGCAATATTAAAGTAAATTGGGGGGGAGACTCCCCCAAAACACAAAAACCTCTGCAAGGCCAAGAATTACACTTTAAATTCTTTGTAGGCCTGCAAGCCACAAGGAATTTGCATGGAAAACATGCTCTTCCTGAGGGGTCCTCCCCCTTCCCTCCTTAGCACCCAGGTCAGTAGAAATCCTGGCTCCTGGCTGAGGCCTCCCTGACAAACCTCACCTCAAATAAAAGTCCTTTTTCAGATTTTGATAAGATTCACAGTTCCAGTCTGATTGCTCATTTGATCACTTAATCAGGCTCTGCCTCTCATTTTTATTGAAATACGTCCTGGGCTTTGGCTTTGCTTTCCACTATTTTCACTATAGAGGGCACAGGGGCAAAGAGCCACACTTTTTTTTTCCTTTTGTAGCAACATGGTGCTATGTACATAGAAATTCCTCGATAACATTTAATTAGTGATTCCATAGGTGAAAAATAAGTGAATTTGGAATAATTCAGGGAGTAGGTAGATTGGGTTGATATAAATAACAACTGACATTTTTAAAGGTAATTTAAGGTTTTCTAAAATGCTTCTCAAGCAGTCTTATTTGTACCTCAGAATAACCTGTAGAGGAAATTGGCTTGAAGAGGCTAAGAGACTCGCTCCTGAAACTCGGATCCCTTTCCTTCTAAGTTTGTACTATTTCTGAGATGAGTTGACTCTTAAGTACAAATATGAAATTAAATCTGGAGATGGACCGCCCCGTAAAACGTCCTCACCAGCAGAGGGCGCAGGACCTGTTATATTCTAACAGGTTTGTGTACTGGCCCAGTTAAGAGCTATATGTCCTTGGGGAAATTATTACATTTTTCTGAGCCTCCTCTGTAAAATATTGATCATAACACACCACCACCCCTCCTTGCAGAGTACAAAGGATTGGAAATAGAAATATTCTGTGGCTGGCACACAGTAGGTGAACAATAAACCATATCTCTCATGGTCCCTATAAGAAAATCCATCATAGGAACTGTGCGGAAATTAAATAAGATATTGATTCTTGTTTGATGCTTTAATAAATATTTGAAATTAGTCCGCATGTTTGCCACTTAAAATAGACAAAGAGTTATATCAGATGGACAAAAAAATGAAGATTGATGAAAAAACTGACATGCTGGCAAGAGTGTTGCAGCAAACTGCAACAACCTTTCTGGATGGGAAACCTTAAAAACATGACACTGAATTTGCCCCAGTATCTGTTTAACTAAGAAAATACCAGATGGTAAAAAGATTCAGAAAAACCAAGGAAGTCATCACCACTCTCTTTATAACAGCAAAAGTGGAAACAATCTAAAAGTTCAGTAAAGGGTACAGGTTTAATAATTATAATCTCTCCATCAAATTGAACACTATGCAGCCATTAAAATGATCCCATAAAAGAATATTCTAAATGAAAAGATGATCGCAACACAGCAAGCAAAAATCACAGTACAGGAACAGCGTGCTCTAACCTGTTTAAAAGTACGAGACAGACATAAAAAGTTCAACAGTTATCTGCACAGCAGATGAGATTGTTAGTGATGCTTTCTTACTAAAATTTCTCTTTACTTATCTTATTCTCTAAATGTTGTGCAATTAACATTTATCATTTTTGTAAGAAAAAAAGTTACTTAACATGAACAGAGCTGGTGTCTTTCATTTAACACCGCCTGCGGGCACAACCAGGCCAGTGGTCATGCAAATTAAGTTAATTGTAATAAAGCCTCTTGGAAGTTTCAAGGTAGTTAGTTAAACAAAATCATTAAACTCCTAATGAAATTTCACAGAGCTGGTCACCAAGCTTTGACTTAGCTGCTGTAAGGCTGCTATAAATAGAGCCCATTCTCTACTTTTTCAAAAGGCCTAAAAATGGCATAAAATATGAACAATTGTTCATGCAAAGGGCCATGTGCCATGTTTGTCCTAAGCAAATGTAACCTGAAACTCACCCATATCTCGTACACTCCAGGCTCAGTGCACATCTCTGGTGTATTTGCTCCACATTACTCAATTTACTTTCCTGAACTTGAAGTGGAGTGGAATTTCAATGTAGAGTTACCCATTAGTTCCAGAGCTAAATTTAAACCTTTAATTAAATTAATCCCCTGATGGTAAACACATTGTTTCTCCCTCAGAAAAGTGTAGAGAGGTGTCTTAGATGGCGCTGAGCTTAATCAAGTGTGACAATTGTTCCTTACTACATTTGGTATGTCACCCAAACCGCACAGGGAAACCCGTACACGTTTCTCAGGTCGGTCCTGGTGCCCCCTAGCCCCCCACCCTCCTCAGCCAACACAGGCATTTGGTGGGGCTGGGGCCCCGAGGTACAGCATGCCAACTGCTCCTGAACGGTCTTCCAATCCTTGGGCAGGGACCCGTCTTAAGAGAAGATATGGTAGGTGCCAAACGGATGTTTATGAAATAAATGACAGAAAGTAACCATACTGTTCCCAGTTTATATGGGATAAAACGAGATCATAATCCACAAATTGTGCAGGGTGACAAGGGGAAAAGGGTATGAGGCCATCATGGCTTTTCTCGGTCTTCATAGAGTAAAAATTGACGTTGGCCTTTGCTAAGAGAGAGATGAAAAGTGACGGCACCCTCAGATGGGGATGTGTAAATCAGTCTGCCCACACAGAGGACGTTCAAAGGTGCCTGGGCTCTTATGCACGGAGGGGCGTGCATTTATCTCAAGGGGCTGCACCCTCCGCCTGCGAACGAATGAGACACAACCGTTAAGGGTTAAGCGACAGCTTTGAGGTGGGACTATCCACCGACGGGGTTGTGGACCTGCCCGTGTTAACTATTAACAAGGACCTATTTCTCAGGGACCAACGGCGGCGCGGGGTCCAGTTAGCGAGCTCGTGGGCCAGATCTCAGCGTCCCTCCAAGTAACTATCCCGCAGACCCACAACTCTCCCGGGGCCACATCCTCAAGCCGCGCGACCCCGGGGTTCTGCTGGCACCCCCAATTCCCAGTGCGGGCGCGGCGGCGAAACGTGCTCGCCTCCCTTAGCTGGCTCCCGCGCGCCCTGGGAGCCACCAGCTCCCCGCAGGAAGCTCGGGCTACCTGGACCGCCGGCAAGATCCCCCGCCCCGCCACTCGCTCGGCTTTCCCTTCCTCCTCCTCTTCCTCCTCCTCCGGCCCCTCGCCTCCCGCCGCCTGCCTCCGCGGCCGCCGCCTGCGGCTTTGTTTTCCTCCCAGGTTTCATTCCCCACACGTGATACTGTGTTATTGCAAAGAGCGCTTCGGAGCGCGAGCGCAGGGCGCGCGCACCTATAAATACGGGCTCCCGGGCCGGGCGGCTGGAGACCGCAGGGGCGGGCAGGGCCCGGGACCCGGCGATCCGCGGCCGGTCGGCCAGCGAGCCAGCGAGCGAGCCGCGCGCGTGGGCCGGGGCGGCGGCGTCCCCGGCCGCAGCACCGAGGGGCGAGCATGGCCCGCCCGCGGGGGGGCCGGGCCGCCGCGCACGCCGCCCGCGCCCCGCGCCCTGCCCAGCCCGGGTCACCGGCGCTCGCGCTCGCCGCTTAGCACTCCGGCGCCTCTCGCTTCTCCGGGCAGCGCGGAAATACCGCCGCAGACGGACACAATGGCGGCGACTGCCGCCACCGCCGGCACGGCCGCCTGCAGCAGCAGCAGCAGCAGCAACAGCAGCAGCGCCGGCACCGACGCCGCGGGCACCAGCGGATTGCAGCAGCCGCCGCCGCAGCCCCAGCCCGCGGCCGCCGCGCCGGCCCAGCCGCCGCCGCCCGAGCCCCCCAGGAAGCCGCGCATGGACCCGCGGCGCCGCCAGGCTGCCCTCTCCTTCCTCACCAACATCTCGCTGGACGGCCGGCCGCCGTTGCAGGACGAGGGGTGGGGCGGCGGCGAGGAGAGCGGCGCGGCCAAGCCGGGCGCCGGCAGCGCCTGCGGCGCGAGGACTCGGCTCAGCCTGATCGCCGCCGCCGAGCGGGGCGGCTGCAACGCGCTCGCCGCTGCGGGCACGGCGGCGGCGGCGGCAGCCGGATGGGGCCCCTGCCTCCCGCATCCCTCGCCGCTGCCACCCCTGGTCCCCGGCGGCCACGCTGCGGGGCCGGGCCCCGGGGCGGCCCGGGGCTTCGTGAGCCCCCTGGGCGCGGGCCGGGCGTCGGGGGAGCAGTTACAGCCGCCCCGGCCGGCGCCTCTCGCCTACTGCGCTCCGCCGCAGCCGCCCGACGGGCCCGGGGACGCCGGGCAGGAGGAGTTGGAAGAGGACGATGCCTTTTTCAGCGTGCAGGTGCCGGCGGCCGCCTTTTTAGGCTCCGGGACCCCCGGCAGTGGGAGCGGCAGTCGGGGTCGCCTCAACTCGTTCACTCAGGGAATCCTGCCCATCGCCTTCTCCAGGCAGACTTCGCAGAACTACTGCTCCCTGGAACAGCCGGGCCAGGGGGCCAGCACCAGCGCCTTGGAACAGTTGCAGAGGTCCCGGTGAGTAGGCAGGACGCCACGCGCGCCTAACCCCCAGGTTCCTCCTGGCAGGCGCCTGGCCGCGGGACACGGGTCGCGCCCACCTTTCCGCGCCCTGCCGGATCCCTGGGCTTCTGGCCCAGATTCCAAACCACGAGGGCACGCGAAAGAGGGACTGTGTATTCACAGGTGTATGCATGAGCCCGCCTTTCGCAGAGCAGAAGCATCACGCTTCACGCTCTGAGTCCGGACTTGGGAGTTGCAGGAGCCCATCAAAAAGCCGCCCCCAAACCTCCCATTGCAAGGAGGAGATCACGAACTTCTAGAAATCCTGTCCAGACCCAGAGGCTCGCGCTCCCCACGCCAGGCAAGACCTGGCGGGGCGCAAAGTCCAGCGGTGGGTCCGTCCGGCCCGCCGAGTGGCGCGTGTGAGTCTGAGCTTCTTGAAGATGCGCGGTGAATCCCTCCTGAAGGAAGTTACTGCCTACACTCAGAGTGGTCCACCGTCCCAGGAAAACTTGGCTTTTTCCTTTTGCTTTCCTAAGAAATGGAAAATCCTTACCTTTCCATTGCACCGGGCTTTGGAGTTTGGGGAGAGGGAGGAAATAGGGCTTGAGGATTTTTTTTTCTCCATTCCAAGATGAATTTGTTAGAATTAGTTAACAAGCTTGTATTTGCCAGCTTCAGTCCTCTGCAGGTTTTATGCATCTTAGCAAAAATCTGAAATGTTGGGCATTTGCTTATTGTGGCGGACATAGCTGGAGTTTGTCAACATATGCTCAGAGGACAGTTGGGAATTAGGTCTGTGTTAGAAGCGGGACCAGAGTTTGGAAAAGAACCTGTGTGGGGAGCAGTGGAGAAATACAGGCCTGTTTCCTGGGAGGGAGTTATCGTCCCTTGTTCGCCAATAAGGCCTCGTAACCTCTGGGGTCTCCATTTCCCCTTCTGAAATGAAAACATTTCGCAGACCTCAAGATGAGAAAGGAGAATATTTTTTGTTCTAGCCTCTCTCCTGTACTGCTCTTCTGAAATCTCATTTTTTCTGCCCCAAGCAAGAAGGTGGCCCTGTTGGAAAACTTCACTTCCTCCCCCAACAGACAGATGGGGAAAAACAAGCCAGTCTCATCCAGAAATTTGCTCTGAGTCTCCTTCTTCCCCAAAGGGTGAAATCATGAGCTGCCTGGTGTGTAGCCTCACGGTGTGATTGCACATGGGCTGCGGGGAGGGGTGTGGGACAGGGAGGCAGCCTCGTGATTGCATGGATGAATGAGACGCTGAGCACAGGTGACCGGCCCTGGCATTTCTGGTCTGAGCATGCATCTATCCGTTAGCGGGCAAGTGCACAGGAGGGGAATCCCTTCCTTTCTGGGCGACTGGTGCATGCTCAGCAGTTTCTGGGCGGCTCGCTGTTACCATGGGTCATAATGACTCTATAGTTTGAGTGTTAGCCCAGCCAGGCCAGAGGGTCATGACAGGAATTGTAATAAACATACATGTTATTCTAAGCCAGTGTGCAGGGCTGGCCTGTGTCTCATGGTGGACAGATGTGTTCCTGTGCTAAAAGCAGCTGGAGATCAGATTACCTCACATTTTGTCTCCAAGAATTTCACTGCAGGAGATATGGAAGATCTTCTGTGTTACTATCTGTTTCTTTTCTTTTAAGATTTTATTTTTAAGTTATCTCTACACCCAGCATGGGGCTGGAACTTAGAACCCTGAGATCAAGTGTTACATGGTCCATCGACTGAGCCAGCCAGGCACCCCTGTGTTATTTCTGATCCAAAGAGTAGCCAGAATTGGATCTCCAGTCCTGTAAATATGAACCCCTTGGATGTTTTATGGAGCACTGCCCCCCCCGCCCCCCCCCGCCCCAGCACACACATTAGGATGACTCAGTCAATTGAAGATGCTTCCTGACAGTCATATTCGTCTTACTACTTAGAAGTTATCCCTATCTGGCAACTTGATAGAGGCATTTTTTTTTTTATTACAGCTGTCAACAGAAACAGCATGAGATTTAGCTTACAGAAAAGAGGTGAATGGGTAAAAGAGGGATTTAAGAAAGGCCTTGAAGAGCCTAGCTTGGCCACAGCTGTTGGAGTGGTCATGAACTTGAAATATTCTAGGATGCTTTATTTCTGACACCACGCTGCTTTTGGGAATTTTGTCGGAAGCGTACTGCCTTTATGACCACTAAGGAGTACTTTTACCTGCCTAGATGGTGTGTTGTAGAGTACAAGTTCATCTGAATAGGGCCCCGGGCCAATGTACAGGAATGCAGTTGGCTTTCCCAGGTGTGCCTCCCTTTAAGAAACCGCCCTGGCCAGCGTGGTTCTGTTCTACTTCATGGTTGTTCTCTTGGGATGTCCTTTTTAAATCAAATTATACCTTCCGTGCATGTATCTCTTACTATTTAAGGAATTCCATAGAACCTTGCTGTTCAAAAGGGGGGGCTCTGGGAACCTGAGCTTCACCAGAGTTCTTAGAAATGCACACTCTCCGGTCCTACTCCAGATAACTTGAGTGCAAATCGGCATTTTTTTTTTTTTTTTTTAGAGATTTTATTTATTTGACAGAGATCACAAGTAGGCAGAGAGGCAGGCAGAGAGAGAGGGAAGCAGGCTCCCTGGGATCATGACCCGAGCCAAAAGGCAGAGGCTTTAACCCACTGAGCCACCCAGGCGCCCCGCAAATCGGCATTTTTAACAGGAACTCCAGATGATTCATACACAAATGAAAGCTTGGAAGGCATTGCCATAGTTAATCTGAAATCTGCCTTTTATGATGAACTTGAGATATCCTAGATAGGGTTTGTTATGAATACATAAAATCAGAATTTCTCAATCTGAAACCGTGAAATGTTCTGTGTTATTTCCATCTGCCCACTGGTAAAATCGCAGTCACTACTCAGACTTCTAGACCTTGAAATATGTCAGAGGAAAATTTCTGGGCCCAGGCACCATTTCTGTGCCCTGGGCTGGACATTTGACCTACATCTCGTTGAATCTGCTTAGGCACATCTGTGTGTAGGTGGTTTCCCAGAGCCAGTGCTGGCCAAGATGGGAACCCAGACCTGGGACATCCGAGGCTGCCGTCTTTTCCTCTGCCACTCAGCTGCGTGGTTATGCCTTGCATGTGGTAGGCCCTAGAACAATTTTGGAGCTGTGGTCTGGAAATGTTTGTCTGGGATACAGCAGGGCAGTCCTGCTGGTGTGATTCTGTACTCTTTAGTCACCCCTCTCCCCCATTTAACCTTTGTTTGGGCCCCCTGCTGCTTCTGCTACTGTCTCCTTTGGAGCGTCTGGGGAACCCAGTCCTGGGGGCCTGGGCATCTTCCCAGCCTGATGGACAGAGCTCCAGTCCTGGGAAGCCAGCATGCTGGGGTTTGCTCTCTGGCTAGGTGTCAGAGGTGGGAAGCCAAAAAGATGCCATCTAGCTTGACACCCTGTTGTGTGCTGTGCTTGGGCGGTGCCAGCTGCTTGGGGAAGGTGTTAATAGGTGAAAGGGAGTGTAAATTTATAAGGTGTGTTTTAAGGCTTCCTTTCACTTTAGACATTTCATCTCCGGCTGCAGCCGCCAGCAATCCTGGCTGCTCCACTTCCTCGAGCTTCTGAATGGCAGACAGCTGCCCAGAAGCACAGAGTCGAGCCCAGCTGAACCAGTGACAGCCATCGGGCCTGCCTGAGGACCCTGCATGGTGACCAGGGAATTAATTTAAAAATATACAAAGACTTTCCTTCTTAGAGCGCCTGCGTTAGCATTGTGCCTTGTGGATGGAGAGTTAATTCGTACATGGAAAGAGCCGCGGTGCGAAAGAACTCCCAAGGCTTGGATTCAAATCGTGAAGCCACTGTGAGACTCTGGGCAAGTTAATCAGCCTTTTTGGGTCTGATTCCCCTAGAGAGCCAGGGGGTGGGGGTGGGGAGTTGGGGGCTGTGTCTTGGGCCCTTTCAAGTGTGAACTGGGCTTACATCATTGAGGGCTGAGGGCTGCCTCTGAGGGGGCATATCCACCCCCCCCACCCTTTGTATCTGGGCTTCTCAAATGTAAATATATTTAGAATCCCCTGGGACCTTGAAAAAAAAATGGGAAAATTCTGATCCTGCAGGTCTGGGAGAGCCTGGATTCTGCATTTCTAACAGCTTCCTGCAAATGCAAATGGGCAGCCTTTTGAGAAGGAAGGCTTGACTGGCTGCTAGGATTGTTCCGACTGTAAGAGGGAGGAAACCAGGTCTCCTCTCGGAGTGGTGAAATAATGTGCTCAAGGTCACTCAGCCCACTGGGGCAGGGCTCAGGCTGCTTGAGCTGACCACCTCTCACTCCGTCTTGCCCCTCTTCGGTTGAATGTCAAGGTGCTGTATCCGCAGTCCCTTCCTTCACTGAAAAGAAAACTAGGTGGGCTGACCCGGAGGTCGACAGCCAGAGTAAGAGAAGGGAGATGGACGTTTTCCCTCAGCTTGTCACCTCCTTGTTTTGGGACCTCAGGCAAGTCGCCACCCCGTGTTCCTGTTGTAAGCCACCTGACCCATCTGGGTTTTAGAAATCCAGACAGGACTTTGATCTCCTCCAGCAATCAGCAAACCCAGGTTATTGTTGAGCCATTTTTCCAGCAGCATGAATGACCGAGGCCAAAGCTGCAGTCCCAGGCGGGCTCGGCCCTGGTCGGGACGCTTACCCAAGACTCAGCGGAGGCCGTGCCTCGCCGGGGACTGAGGTCAGTAGCCCGAGGTTCACCCGCTGCCCTCCCCTTTGCACTCACAAAGCCTGTAATGTTGTGGGCAAACTCAGAAAGGGAAATAAATCGGAAGCCTGCTCACCGCTGGCAAGCGCCCAGAAGGGCAGCTAGTTCAAGTCTGACCTTTTGCCCTTTGGAAAGGGGGTGGGGGAGCCGCAGCATGGCTCTGTACCCTGTCCCCACAGCTGGCCCGGGGAGCTCCGCCTGCATGGACTTTTTCCCATTGGAAGGAGAGCTGTTTGGTGGGGAGAGGGACCTGGTACTAGGTAGCCTTTCAAGCACACTGGGAAGGAAAACGGGGTGAGGCCCGGGGAGGTGTCATGGTGTGAATCAGGAATGCCAGTCAGCACTTGGCAGCTCTGGATTCTGGGCCAGCCCTTGCCAGGCCTGCTAACTCTGGACAGGTCATTTTCTACCTTTGAGGGCTTAAAGGGCTGGGATAGGTGAGCTGCCACTCTTCCTGGCATGGGGCTCTGAGCAGCTCAGTCGTGGGCCTGCTGCTGAGGACGGGGTGTGTTTAGCTAGGTCCGGTGGATCACCTAGCCTTAGAATCGGTTGCGGAAGTGGCACTGAGTTGATCCCACGTGGCTCCAGTTGGCGGGACGTGTTCTGATGAATGAAGGATTGAGTGGGTTTCCCCCCGTGTCGGGGAGAACTTTCCAAACACCCTGTGCTTCTGGCAGTGAAGGTGTCATAACTGGACTGGCCAGTTTCGGAGGCCATCCATGCTGGAAGCCACTGCCTCGTGAGTTGGTCAGTCCCCAACCAACACCACCCCATTGAGAAAGAGGTCTGTGCTGACCTCCTCTCTTGTTCAGGGGCCTTCAGGTTGGCAAAGCTCTTTGTAGACCTTGATTCCAGCCCCCTAACAACATGGAGGGGCAGGAATCCAAGGCCACAGAGTGAGCAAAGGGTGGCTTGAGGTACTACGTTAGGCATGCAGGTAGAGGAAATTCTAGTTTGGGAACTTACTGTCTTGTGTCATTTATTCAACAAACGTTGAACATTGACTCTCATTGGTGAGGTGCCAGTGGGCTAGTCATGGGAGGTAGGGACATAAAGGGGAGGTCCCTGTCTGTTGGGAGATATAAATAGCAAATGGACCAGTCTTTCCAGTGATGAGTGCTTGGTTAGAGGTGCACGTGTTGTTTTGGGCCCCCACCAAGGTGGGAACACTATGCCCTCCCCTGTGGGACCTGGCTCAGTGCCTTGACACAGTATTTTTATTTACCAAACATGTGCCAAGCATTATTTGAAGCTCTTAATGAGGATTAAGCAAGTTTATATTTATAAATGCCCCAAGACAGCGCTACTACATCACCCCCTTTCTGAAGCAGAGGGTCCCAGAGCCTGTACGGGGGCTGGCTTCAAATGCAGGATGTTTGGGTGGCTCAGTTGGTTAAGCATCTGCCTTCTGCTCAGGTCATGATCCCAGGGTCCTGGGGTCAAACCCTGCTCAGCAGGAAGCCTGCTTCTCTCTATCCCTGCAAGCCCAATATTCTCTTTTTTTTTTTTTTTTTTTTTTTAAATTTTATTTATTTATTTGGTGCAGAGAGAGACAGAGACCACAAGTAGTCAGAGAGACAGGCAGAGAGAGGGGGGAAGCAGGCTCCCCGCCGAGCAGAGAGCCCGATGTGGGGCTCGATCCCAGGACCCCGAGATCATGACCTGAGCCGAAGGCAGAGGCTTTAACCCACTGAGCCACTCAGGCGCCCCGCCCAATATTCTCTTTTTGCTCTCTCTCTCTCATATAATACTTGAGATATATGTATATAATAAACATAGATAAGTAATGTAATATATATAACATACAAATTATATAATATAATAATATATAATATAATAAAAATATATTTGATAAATATTTATATGTTATATATATCATATATATAAGTAATATATAATAAAGAAAATCTTGCAAGAAAATGTTAAAGATGCAGGTAGTCTGGCTCCCAAGTCTGTGCTGTGGTTTGAGCCAGGCTCATAAGCACTCCTTCCCGGCGCTTCTGCTGAACAGGGCAGAAGGTGGCCTGCATGACTGGAGGGCCTTGCGAGCCCTGTGGTTTCCTTGTTTAGGTTTCTGCCTTTCTGGCATTCAGGGAGGACCTCTGGGGCCGAGGGCCGGGAGGGCAGTCCCGGCTGGATGAGGATTCCGGCGACTGCAGTAACCCGGTCCTGCTGAGTTGCCTGCCCGGCCTCCTGAGCTCGTCTTAGCCACATCTGGCTGCCTCTGGCTTCCCATTGCTTTGTCTGTGCTTCTGCTGGTCTACAGCACGGGCCGGGAAAGAGTGGGACCCAGCCTGAGCCTGGCCCTGCCGTGGCCCACTGTGGCCCCGCCCTGCCACCGCCTTTGTGGGGAGGCTGTCATCCATGAAATGGGAACAGTACTGCCTCCCTCCTGGGTGTGTTTTCTGTTTGGACCTGCCGTGTCTTCTCCCTCTGTATCCCGTTCCCCCAACTCCAGGGTCCGCCATCTGCTGCCCACGGGCTGTTTTTCATAACATCTTCTGGGAAACCGCCACACCCGATTTTTCTTTTCTTTTCTTTTCTTTTTTAAGATTTTATTTATTTATTTGACAGATCACAAGTAGTCAGAGAGGGGGAAGCAGGTTCCCCGCCGAACTGAGAGCCCGACGCGGGGCTCCATCCCAGGACCCTGAGACCATGACCTGAGCGGAAAGCAGAGGCCCAACCCACTGAGCCACCCAGGCGCCCCCACCAGTTCGGTTCTGTGTTGTCTTTGGCTGCCCGGGGCTGCAGGAACCCCAGTGAGCAGCTGTGGCAGAGAGCATGGTCCCAAAGCCTAAGCTAGCTCTTCTCTGGCTCCTTACAGGAGACATGTGCGACCCCCTGCCCCAGCCCAGCCCTCTGTACACCGGAGGTGTGCACTGGTGTCGTCCTGTCCCGTTCCCGCCCCCCCCACCCCATTCTCCTTGCCTCCTGGGGGCTCCTGGCTTCTGTTTGGGCCCGCCCACTCCTTCTCCCCCTGGCTGGTAGAGGGAACTTTCTGAAACCCACATCTGACCCTGTCCCACTTTAAATTCCTTATATTTCACGTGTGGCCACCTGGCAACCACTGCAAACCGCCGGCCCCCCCAACCGTGTCCTTCCCCTCCCCCACCTGTCATGTCCAGGCCTGCCGATTTTCCACTGAGCACTGAGGGCTGTGGCACTCAACAGGCTTCCCCAGGGGAGGGTCCCTACTCCCCTTCCACCAGATGCCCCTTCCTTTCTGACCCATCACCCCACAGAGCCCTCATGTTTGGCACTGAGCACCCTCTCCAGGCCTTGACTTTCTTTTTTCCCCGGTGCATACGGGCCCTGACCCCTCCCTGGTTGTTGACCCTTTGGGGGCTGGTTGGTGATGATCTGGGGCTGGTTCTCAGCAGAGTGGAGCAGCTCCCTCTACAGAGCACCCACAGAACCAAGCAAAACCCACATTCCCTGACTGTTAGTAGGGAAATTTAATCCCAAGACACTGGCAAAACCACTTGAAATTCTGGGGGATACCTTGGTCTTCAAGGTAACAATAATCCTGGTACCCACCCCCCCAGCCTTTTAGGTCTTGTCTTTTCATGGTGTGGTCACCCCCAACCCTTTCTTTAGTAAAACAACCTCGCCACCACCTCTTCCTCAGTTCTGCAGTAAGGAACCTCCCCACTTGGATGTTTCTGTCCCCGTCCTGGGGGTGAGACAGGTGCAGGTGATATAAACCCCTAACCCCACCCAGCCCTGTCTACCTCTCCCCTTCCCTGGGGAGGGGAGGGAACATGTATGGAGTTCTGAGTGCCTTTCAAAGTCCTGTGTGCTTTACATGCATCGTTTTGTTTCATTTATGCAGCATTCCTGTGGAATAGGGAGGCTATCCATCTTAGAGCTATGGAGGCAGAGGCTTGGAGGGGTAAAGGGAACTTGGCCGAAGGCCCAACTGGGATCTAGAGCTGGGATTTGAACTCTGTTTGTAAGTGGGTTTCTGCTAGAGCCGGTGTGTGATAGTTGGCTCCTACAGAGGTGGTTAAAGACGACCAACGGGGGATCTGAGCTGGTTGATAGCCTGAAACCAGTCCTGATGGGAATATTTACACCCTGGGAATCAGTCAGCTCTGCCAGCGGGGGACGATTCTTCTGTTTTTCCACCCCCCTCCAGAGAGCTGGTTTACCAGCATATCATTTGGTTCCATTCTCCCCTTGGGGGCTGTACGGGCACAATGTCACCATCAGGGGAAGAGTATTGAAAACCAGAGTTTTTTTGTGTTTTTGTTTTGTTTTTATATAAGAATCAGCTACTTCACATAATGTTGTAAATGTGCCCAAAGTTCACCACCACTTACTTTCCACCTCAGAAAAAGGTCAGACCCCCTTACGTTTCAGCCTATGTACAATTTAAAAACCAGGCTTTTCACAGGCACTGTGGAGCTTGAACAGACCATTTCATATTATGTGTAGGAATCACAAAAGTATTAGCCGTTATTCTCTTTTACAAACTATGTGATATTGTATTTTTATTTTTGTTTGGTTTTTAAAAGCCTCCAAGAACATATAATCAATCAGAGTTCCCTGGGTTTCTTTTCCCCCTTTTTGTTTGTGGTGTTAGCATTTTGGATAATTGCACACTAGTTTATATTTAACAGGGTTATCATTAATGCGGCTTGGAGTTCATTGCTGCAGATTTCGTTATGAAGATAAAAAGCTTGTAAGGCGGCACATGCAAATGCCAGAAGTTTAGGACTTGGAATCTTGTGATAATATGTGTGTGCATGAGAGAGTCTGGCCCTGCGCTTGATTTAAAGGCCAGGGCGTTCACATACCTGGGTTCAACCCCATGATAGATGACAAACCTTTCAAGAAGAGAATAGTAAAATATTGAGAATGCCGAAGATGCCTACCACGGGGATTTTTACTTTAAAGCACTTTACTCATTAACCCAGTGATTTGTAAAACCAATGCTTTTAACCCACTATCTGCTTTGATGGTCTTAGGAAGATCATGGGGAATGTCAGGGACCGGAAGACAGGCCAAATCTAGTTTTGCTTGAGGACAGACGTTGGCATGCTAGGGAATAGATGGTTGATGCGGTGTTGAAAGGTGGTTCTCGTTAAGTACTGCATTTAATGAGTTGGATAAAGTTTGCTTTTGGAGGGGGAACAGTGAAGCAAGAACATGATAGAAGTCCAGGGTCACGTGTGGGGGGTAATTGAGGACTCAGTTTACCCATCACCAAACAAAACATCTGATGATAGAAGTTCTTTCTGCTGCTTTGGGGCTCTGCAGTTTACAGAACGTTTCCGTATAGATTATTTCATCAGGTCGTCTCAAAAAAGGCGGTGTGTTAGCCATTTTATTGATTAGGAAGTGCAGACTAAGAAGAACGAAGAGGTCTGTGGACGTGAACTGTGGGTGTGACAGACCCGGAATTTTGTCTTCAGTGTGTTGA
Organism: Martes martes; assembly: GCF_963455335.1. Classification (NCBI taxonomy): domain Eukaryota; kingdom Metazoa; phylum Chordata; class Mammalia; order Carnivora; family Mustelidae; genus Martes; species Martes martes. Next base: position 47,653,039 of record NC_137901.1, on the reverse strand, counting down.
AGTACAAAGAAATATCGTGCCATAGTTTTTGGCCGGCCAGTGCCTCTCAGCAGGCAGGATGCTGATTTCCACGTGATAAGCTCTGGGGCAGGCCCAAGAAGCCTGGTTGTGGAAAATTTCCCCAGTAACCTCTTGCTCCCCAATCAGAGTTCCTGCGTCCCCGCCCCTGGTGGCCCGGCCTCCTCCTCAGCTAATTGGGTGAACAGATTCAAGACTGGAAAGACCAGCTTTGGTGTGGGAAGGCTCTGCCACATGGGGCGCTTTCAGGTGCCTCATTTAACCCCTTTGAACCTCAACATCCTCATCTGTAGAATGGGGGGGTAAGAATGTCTGCCTTTTTGGAGTGTTGCCAACCCTGACGTAAGAATGAAGCATGAAGCACCTCGCAGAGGTTTGGCCCTCCTCCGTAGCTGATCCGTCTCATAATAGCCGTGAAGTCCAAGTTGCCTGTGCCTTACGCGGTCTGTTGAGAAACTTGACGGGGTCCGCTAGGATCATCTGGCACGGAGTCGTTAGCCTTGGTGGAGCTCGTGCTATGGTACACCGAACAGATAATGTGCTGCATTGTTTTCATTTCATAACTAGTAGTAAAGTAAAATCAGAGCGGCGAAGGAAAACAATGCCCCTTCCTTTAGGCCCTGACTTTCGCCTCTATTTGCACTGGAGTCTTGACAATTTCCATTGCCAAAATAAAGGTCTCAGGGACGGGGAAGCAAGGAGGGCTGAATCCACATGTTCAGCCTTGTACACTTGGCTCTGCAGGGCAGTGAGGTGGAGGGCAACAGCTGGTCTGGCCCACACGCAGGCACGTAGAAGACGCTGTCCCGGGGCACATGCGGGACTGCTGCCTCCAAAGAGAATTCTAGAAGACGTACCTTTCCTCGCTCCCTTTGCAGAAGCCACAGCCCTCCTTCCAGGGTCTGTGTGTGTTGCCTGCCCGGCCTCCTTTTCTACGCAGGATATCCTATCCCCCTCGAGGGTGAGGGACCTTGGGGCACCCCTTGGGCCCCTGTGGTCATGACCATGGCGTCCGTTGTATGCTCCTCTGGTGTCTTGGCCTCCCCCTCTTCCCATCACTGTTCAAAGGTCCCTTTGCCTGTGGCCCTCACCTCCTGTCTTTGAACAGAGTTGGGGCTTTCTCCAGGGCTCCCAGCTTGGCTTTGGGCTGGTGGCAGCCCATGCCTCTCCGTGTGCCGGATTGTTCACACGCCTCCGTGTGAACAGTCAAGTGGCTTCTTTGTTCACAGATGGGTGGGGCCAGCGCCTGCCTTCCAGGAGAGAAGTAGAGCCCAAGGCAGTTGGGCGCCTGGGTAGCAAGAGAGGTCAGGCCCACTGTTGCTGCCGTGGGCGCAGGCAGCGTGATGGCTCGGTTCACTGGGTGCTGAACTGTGGCCGGGAGCTTCAATTTAGAGCAGGGATGGAGGCTTCTGAGTGGGGCAAGTCTGACCTCTGGAGGTGGGTCAGATGGAGGAGGAGGACCCTAGGAGTGCCTGCCTTGTGGTTTTCACCCTTTGGCATCCTCGTTGTCCCTTCAGAAAGACGAACGTGTGTGTGTCCAAAATGTTCACTTTGAGGGAGTTCCTCTACTTTTACACATGCAGAATTTTTGGAAGAATGTCCAGAGGTTCATGGAGGCTGGAAGTTTTCTCCCCAAGGTGGGGATATGGGTGACAAAGCTGGTGTAGGGGTCCCAGAGGGAGGTGGGGGCCTGAATGCAGAGGCAGCCCCGGGGTCTCTGACTGTCCCAGACACGTGATGCTAGCTTGTCATGGTGACCTGGATTGAGGGCATGCCCCTCAGGGGAAGCACTGCCTCTAATCTCTGAAGTCCCTTGGGTCACCCACCTCTGCAGCCCTCGAGGTGTGTCCCCCGACATTCAGGTCCACATGGGGCCCCAGAATGGTGATCTTATTTGGAAATAGGGTCTTTGCAGCTGTAGTCAGGTCAGAACTACTGGAGTAGGGTGGGCCCTGAAGCCAGGGCCTGGTGTCTTCACAAGAAGGCCGTGTCAACACCCAAGAGACCGAGAGGAGAACACCAGGAAAGATGGAGATGGAGACTGAGCAATGTATCTATGAGCCAAAGCATTGCCAGCAAGCACCAGAAGCGGAAAGACGCAAGGAAGGACGCTCCCCTAGAGCCTGCAGATGCCCAGATTTCGAACATCTAGCTGGTCTCCTGAACTGTGAGAGAATCAAATTCTGATTTTTGAAGCTGCCCAGCTTGCGTTAAGGTGTTACGGCGGCCCCAGGAAACACAGGCCTGGTGGTGTCGCGTTGTTAGACTTGGATCCGGTCCTCCAGCCGTGTGGACCAGCCTTCCTCTCCCTGGCCAGTGGGAAAGGACAGAAATCCCAATGCACAGCCTGAAGGCGTGCCTGTAGGTGGCCGGGACACTGTGGAATTTGGTGGGGGGGGGGGGGGCGGGACCTAAACTCTGTGGTGAACAATTCTGTTTTTGTCCAGTTCTTTGTCACAGCGGTAGACCAGTCGTTCTCAAAATGTGGTCCCTGGACCAGGAGCACAGGCATCTCCTAGAAACTCATTAGAAATATCCAGTTTTCCAGGCCCAACCAGTATGAATCAGGAATTCTGGAGGCGGGGACTAGTCATCTGTCCCCGAAGGCCCTTGAGGTGCCTCTGGGGTCCATGCGAGTTTGGGAACAGTGTTGTTGCTGCGAACAAAGCCTGTTGTGTCTCCGGCTTTATTGCACCTCCGGGGAGATGTAAACAGTGTCTGGTGTTACGTGACGTATTTTCATTTTGCTTCAACACATTTATCCAAGTGCAAATCAGTGGAAGTTCTCTCCAGATGTGGGGCTCTGCCGAGGGCCCGGGTGATTCAGGTATGAGGCTGCTCGTGACTGTTTAGGCTCATCTTTTTCTGCCTCCCCCTCCTGCCCCCCATCTACCCTGTGAGCTTCTAGACGTGGCTCTGAGGGCTCCCTCTCACATCAGTCTTCCTGGCCTCCTTCGGCATTTCACAGTTCCCTCTATTTGCAGATCTTAGCTGTTTGCTCGAGTATTCCAACAGGCGTGTTGGGAGCGTTCTGCCACATGCCAGAGACTGGGGTGACTATCTGTAGGGTCATAAATAACTTTTTGAGTGAAGATGCATTCATTTTCCTTTTTCCTCCGACATAGAGAAGGCTGTTTCTGCTTGGAGGCTATCTCGAGTTTTATGCTCATTCCCAAGTTCTTTGGCCTAAGAATTCTAATAATTACTTTTTAAGGTAAATGTTGAGCATATTAATTCCAAAAAAAGAAAAAATACCGTACATCAGATTTTATTCATTTAATTTTAGTTAAAGACCTATCTATCGTTTCTTTTTATTAAAGAAAAAAATATCCTTGAGTGAGAGCCTAAGACTTTCCAAGCAATTTCTGGTTCAGCTTGCACACATTTGCAGTTCGTTACCAGGTGCCGAGGTCCCAGTGATCTGGAATGTGGAGGGTGAAGATACGTTCTCCAGGAGAAAAGGAGACGCCGCTCACAAATCTGCAAGATTGGTCGGCTGCAGTCGCTAAACAGGGACGCAGGGTGGGGGTGACGTCATACTTGTCCATGACTCAGAGTAAGGCCGTGATGCTCTGTCAATATTTCAGCGCCGTTGTTTCTTTTTCTTGTTTTATTGGTGGTTTTTTATCCTAAGGCATGATTATGGAACACTGACATTCTGAGCTCTGGAGCCATATGGAAGTTGCTTCACATCCCAGATCTGCCATTTCCTGGGTGTGACCTTGGGCAGATTCTGTAATCCCCATGGAGCTCAGCACTCCTCTATAAAGAGGACGGAAACAGCCTGTAATAATCAGACACCTCATGGCATGACTGCCAAGATTAAATCCAGTGATTTCTGTAGAGCTCTTAGCACAGTGCCTGGCACATAGTTAGATCGCGGTAAATACCCGATGTGATCATTGCATCCCTTATGCTCTGCTGGCGCTCTGCATGTCTCAGAGCAGCTGACATCACCCCATAAATGAGGGAACTGAAGTCTAGGGAGCTTGCTTTTCCCGCCAAGTCACGTAGAGCTTGGGATCCTCTCTCACCCGTAAGACCGTACTTCTGCTACGATGCTTTATTGCCTTTGACACGTGCATTGTTTCAACCCAACAAGTTTTGTGGCCCTTGCTGAGTGAAGTGCATTTCGCCTGAGGATCCGGTGGTGGTTCTTGGCATGTGCACTGTTCGACGCTTTCGCTGTCTAAGAAGATACGCTGATGTTTCCTGTCCTTTACCGATTCAGCCCGTTTGCCTCTGGACGTGTCAGTGGGGCAGCTATGTGTAAATAGAGTGACCACGCCAGCCTTTTTCTTTTTTTTTTTTTTTAAGATTTTATTCATTTATTTGACAGAGAGAGATCACAAGCAGGCAGAGCAGCAGGCAGAGAGAGAGAAGGGAAAACAGGCTCCCTGCTGCACAGAGACCTCAATGCAGGGCTCATCCCAGGACCCTGGGATCATGACCCAAGCCGAAGGTAGAGGCTTTAACCCACTGAGCCACCCAGGTGCCCCCACACCAGACTTTTTTATTCAGCCCTGTTTGCTCCAAAGGCAAGTGAATAATTGAGGCCAAGCAGATTGGAAGAGACGGGAATGATATATTTGAGTCGGGTCACCCAATCTAGATAGACCCTCCCTGCAAGCTGCATTTCACAGAGCTGGAAAGAATTTAGACTGTAGAGCTTATTAAGAGGTGTGACATTCGTAATGTGTGACTCTAGTTCTTTCGGAGCCAGGAAAATAAAAGTCAAGACTGGAATATAAGGAAATGGATAAGATACGTGCAGGCTGGTGAAATCTGGGCTAAAAAAAAAAAAAGAATATTTACACGGGAGTTCAGCTTTGATTTTATATTGTCACAAATTGTTACCAGATGCCTGCATTTCAGACAGACTCCCGAGCTGATCCGAGAGTGTGAGTTGGAAAACAAATCACTTTGCCATTTGGAATGCTGATTGATATTTTAGAAGTTTCTTTTTGTTTTCAAAGGGAAAATAATGCATATTCCAGGCCTAGCAAACAGAACTTTTATAAATGGCAATTAACAGAAGATGCCCAAGGGAGGAAGTCTCCAGTTTCTTTTTATAACCCTGGCAAAAGTAATTGAGGTGACATTTTATTAACATTGGCATCTCCCACTCGCGCTGGGAGCTAGCTCAGCCTTGTCTAACTGTGTCCAGAGCTAGTAGTTTCATTTCCATTCCCTTCAACCTCAGGTCAGAGGAGAAGGCACAAGAGCACTTCTGTCTGGGGCGGCTGGCCTCATGTGGTCTCCATGTGGCAGGACCCCAGGCTCATGGGGTGGCTTGTACATTTTTCCCTATGGTTTAAAAAAAATAAATAAAAGTAGCTTTTAGTTTTGGGTCTTAGGTTTGGACTCAGCAGTGTTCCCTTCTCTTCTAGGCCGTTTTTCCTGCTGGCGTTTGAATGACTCATAAAATGAATCTTGAATGGCTGGACACCTCTGCCATGTTCCCTGAATGCTTTCGAAAAGGCGCTGCTGTTGGGGCATCTGGGTGGCTCAGTGGGTTAAGCATCTGCCTTCAGCTCAGGTCATGATCTCCAGGTCCTAGGGCCGAGCCCCACAAAGGGCTCCCTGCTCAGCGGGGAGCCGGCTTCTCCCTCTCCCTCTGCTGCTTCCCCTGCTTCTGCTCTCTCTGTCTCTCTCAAATGAATAAATAAAATCTTTAGTATATGTGCTGCCGAAGCAAGCACTAAATAAAATCTTCAAAAAAGAGAAAAAAAAAGGTGCTGCTGTGTAAGAGGATATGCTGATTTTCCCATTTTGAGTTATTGGAGAGTTGCCGGGATGACTGGGAGAGCGGAGTCTGAATTCTGGCTCCACACCTTGGAGGCTGTCAGACTCTGGTGAGAATCATTCTCTGAGGCTGAGTCTGGAAAAGAGGAATAGCAGACCCGAGTGGTTGGAGGGTTGCAGGACTGGAGTGGAGTGAGGTCACCCCGTGGCCTCCAGATGAGCCTTGGTATTTCCTACAGGGGCCAAGCTGTATAGACTTTCAGATGGACTAGAAGGGACCTTGCAGAGGCCCAGAGAGGTGAGGCTGCCATGCACTCCTGAGCTCTAAGTATGGTGGAATGAAAGGATGGGAGCCCTTGCCCTTGCACACTGGGGCTAATGTTGGTCAAAGGCTTCTCAGCTATGGACGGACACCTAGAGGGGGCCAAGACTGGGTGATCCAAGTACTCTTACATTTCCTCTTTAGAGCTCAGCATCCCGACTTTGTCCTCCTATGTTAGCTGCCTCTACTCTACGGGGGTGAATTTTTAGTATCACATTTTTGGCTTATACGGCTGACCCTTGAACAATGTGGGGGTTAAGGGCATTGACTCCCCCACATAGTCAAAAATCTGCATATAATACTAATTAACATAATTAGTACTAATTATAGTACTAAATACAGTATCCTAAATAATACTAATTAAAGTACTACTAATGCTCCCTAAAAAACTACTAATAGCCTGCTGCTGATCGGAAGCCTTACTGATAGCGTAGTCGATTAACACACGTTTTGTATATGTATTATACACCAAATTCTTACAATAGAGTAAGCAAGGGGAAAGAAAATGTTATTAAGAAAATCATAAGGAAGAGAAAATACGTTCATAGCACGGTACTGTAAAAAAAAGAATCATGTATAAATAGACGACCCTCCACCCCCCGAAAGTTCCAACCTGTGTTGTACAAGGGTCGTGCAGTAGTCCTGTCCCGTGAAGTTGTCAAGTCTGGGTGAACGCTGAGTTAGCTGCAGACACTGAGCGCTGAACTGTCACTCGGAGGAGAGGGACAGAGGAGGGCTCCTGTGAGTCTCGGGTCACACTTCCATCAATCAGTCAATACATAACCTTATTTTCTCTGTGTTTCTGTGTGAAGATACCTTACTTGGTACTAAGTCATTAACATTGAACTCACAGCCCACAGTCACGCCTGAACGAAGCTTCTCTCTCATACACGTGTTTCTCCCTTGGGCACCTTGCAGCCGTGTTGCACTTAAACACTGAATAGTGCTTCAGTTCTTTGCGGGGGGGCGGGGGGCATTTTAAACAGCAGAATCACCAACAAAAATGCAAAAAATGTGGCGCTGAAAGTACGTTGAAATATACTTGTTTATAGTATGAGAGTGGAGACAGGAAGGCAGAGCCTTGCCTTGTCACCTCAGCTGTTTAAAATTTTCCCTGCTCTGCCTGTGCACATGGCCACGAGTGATTGCAAAAGCACAGTAAGTATTGATTTTGGGGGGTTACACGTAAATTTTAGCAAGTAAGTGAATTCACGGCTCTAGAATCTGCAAGTAAGGAGAATCAACTATCCTTTTTGCAGGTGTTTATTAAGTGCGTGCTGTATGCTGGAGGCTTCCTAAGACGGGGATGTCTTAGAAGGGGTGTTTTTTCTGTTTTACAAAGGCCTGCCTCGTGTGTTCTTATATTTATTCCCGATAACACCCTTGATAGGGGAAGAGCTGGCTTTACTGTCTTCCCTTTACGGACAAGGAAACCAAGAACCCGAGAGCTGATATGACTCAGGGTCCCAGCATCCCAACCGAATCTGAGTCTCTTAGCTCTGACGCCATTTTCTTCCCGCTGTGCTATGCACAGGCAGGCATAGATGCAAGATAGGACGAGTGCTTCGACCGGTAGAGTTGGAATGCTGGCATCATATTGTGTTTTTTTTTAAGATTTTATTTATTTGAGGCGGAGAAAGTACATGAGCAGAGGGGAGAGGAGAGGGAGAAGCAGACTCTCCGCCGAGCAGGGAGCCCGATGTGGAGCTCCATCCCCAAACCCCAAGATTATGACCTGAGCCAAAGGCAGACACTTAAGTGACTGAGCCACCCAGGCGTCCCTGCTGGCATCATATTTTAATACTGCTTAAGTTATTCCTGGGACGCCTGGTTGACTCAGTCATTAAGCATCTGCATTCAGCTCAGGTCATGATCCCAGCATCCGGGGATCGAGCCCCACATCGGGCTGCTTGCTCAGTGGGAAGCCTGCTTCTCCCTCTCTCACTCCCTCTGCTTGTGTTCCCTCTCTCGCTGTGCCTCTCTCTCTGACAAATGAATCAATAAATCTTTAAAAAAAAAAAGTTACCTTCCTGGGACTCCTGGGTAGCTCAGTTGGTTAAGCGTCTGCCTTTGGCTCAGGTCATGATCTCAGGGTCGTGGGATCAAGTCCTACGTCAGGCTCCTTGCTCATCGGGGACACTGCTTCTCCCTCTGCCGGCTCTCTCTTTCTGACAATAAATAAAATTTTAAAAAATAAAAAAATTACCTCTGTAATGAATTCTCTATGATCTCATTAGATAAAGGTGGCATAGCATTGTGACTAGGAGCATAAATTCTGGGGCCAGACTCTATTTGAATCCTGGCTTTGCTACTCACTACCTATGCGATTTGGGGGTACTTTATAAGTCAAGTAAAACCTTTCTGACTCTTCGTTTCCTCGTTTGTAAAATAAAGATAGTATTAACACCTGCTGTGTGGGGTTAATGTGAAAATTATGTGAATTAATTCATATTTAGTGCTTCGATCTGTGCCCGGCACACTGTAACCCTCTGTGTGTTAGCTGTGATTATCGGTTGGCAGGATAAGTACTCAGGAAATCCGTGTCGAGTCAGTCCACGATGACTCCGAAAATTAGGCAAATGGTAACGTATGGCTGTAATTTTGCACGGCCCAGAGCCAAGAGGAGATTTTGCAATTTTCCAGTCCTTTTGATCCATTGGGGCGACCCAGTTCAGACCTGGAAAATCTGTTTTAGAGCTTTATTTATCCAGTTTGACTGTCAGCAAATCAAACAGACTTTGTCAAGTCTGTGTCATTTTTGGTGAATGGACAGCTAATCAGATGAGCAAATATTAGTGGGTACCTCCTGGGTGCCAGGGAGCCTGCTGGGTATAATTGTTCCTGCCCGTGAACATTCAGGAGAAGAGAAGAGTATGTGATGTCACGAGGCTGAGCACTATTAAGGGATATAAAGGGCACGTTTCCGTGTCACCCTACAATCTCCATCTTTACAGCTACCCAAGTGAACTTAAAACTGCCAGAGTTTTTCTCTCCTTTCTTCTGCTTCTCAGCGTTTGGTAGAGATGTTAGTAAAAAGCAATTGTGCGCCCCACACGGGTGGAGACACACCGTGGGGAGAGTCCCCACACCGAAGCCATCTCCAGACCCATCAGACCCACATCTTTCTAAATGGCTGCCAGCCCCTTTCCTTAGTAATACCTTTTGGGTCACCTGCAGAAGATGATTGCAAAGGACGTAGCATTATTTCCACATCTGCACAACTATGATATAGTAGTCATTTGGAAAAATTGATTCTTTATCTTTTCTCTGGAAACCCCAATTTGGGGCAGTCAAGTTACTTTCTGCATTTCTCTCCCCCACCCCCACTCCCTGCCCATGGACCCAGGTCTCACAAAATTCATCTTTTCTGGGAGATGCTTCCATGGGGAGCAAGGGCATAGGGCCAGTAGACTATGAGAGTGGCACAGGAGATTTCTGTTTGCTCTCTGGAAATAGGGTTTGGAACTGGGGGGGGGGGTGGCGCTTTCTGTTATTTGCTTACAAAAAATTGCAGACCAGTTCCTCCTACTATCTAATGGTAAGCTTTGCTTTGCTTCCCCTGCTTGCATTCATGATACAAGTTCATATTATGATATAGAGTTCTCTTGCTTGAAAACCCCTATTAAGAGAAAAGGGCACCTTTCCTATAAGGAAGTGTTTTATGATGCATTTTAGGTAGACCTTTTACCCTAGAATAGTTGTTCACTGTACTCATTTTTTTTATCAGTGAACAAGTGATTCTTTCTTCAAAGTCTGTGTTTACTCAGCCTGAGGCGACGGCGTGAGATAAGACTGCTAAACAGATTCCAGTCAGATGATCCTGGGTGTGTGAGTTTATAAAAGACATCTGTTTAAGTTCAAAAATAAATAATTAAAACACAGGCAGAGACAAAAGGTCGTTGCTCCTAGCGAGATTAAAATTAGTCCGCTGTGTTACAGGGGTTCTTTATATTTGTCTCCAAAGAATTTGATTTTTTTTTTTTTTTAATTTCGTTGAAAGATCTGGGTAGAGAAAATGATAAAGGTTTTAACTTTTTTTTTTTTTTTTTTTTAACTCATTGTCAAGTTAAAATAATCTCACAGGGCAGGTAGTACTCTTTGGTATCTCTGGAGAATTGTAAGTCTTACCTGTAACGTAATTCTTATCACTTTAGGAAATGGCCTAAAATAAGAGAAGATCTCCCAAGCGATTCTCCCAATTCAAAAAGATGTGTTGATTTTTTAAATAGGTGTTTTGGTGATGGAGTACTAGAGTGTTGAATGACACATAGGAAAAGACACCGGCAAAGTCATCTTTCAGTTTTCTTTTGCAAGCCCTTTGGCCCTGGCGCAGTACTGGGGACTGCACACTGCCATGCACTGTCCTGAGTGCCTTAGTGGTGGCCGGTCTGTCCGGCCTGTCTGTCTAGCCCACCCTTCCTGTAGGGACCCCTGCTCATCTGCTGTCTGCAGTCAGCAGAGGGCCGAGGATTGAGGGGAGGTGCTCCCGGACATTCCCCAAGATGGTCCCCAGACGTGCTTTGCAGGGGCCCTGTGTCCTATGGGGTCTTCATCCTAACACTTGTCAGTGAAGACCCCTCTTCTTTTTTTTTTTTTTTTTTTAAGATTTTATTTATTTATTCGACAGAGAGAGATCACAAGTAGGCAGAGAGGCAGGCAGAGAGAGAGAGAGGAGGAAGCAGGCTCCCTGCTGAGCAGAGAGCCCAATGCGGGGCTCTATCCCAGGACCCTGAGATCATGACCTGAGCGGAAGGCGGAGGCCTCAACCCACTGAGCCACCTAGGTGCACCTTCTTGTTATTTTTTAAAAGATTTTATTTTTAAGTAATCTCTACACTGGCTGGAACCCCCAGTCCTCAGATCGAGAGTCGCTAGGCTCTGCTCACTGAGTCCCCAGCCATCCCCGTGAGGGGCCCTTCTAAACACCAACTGGCCTGTGGACTGTGATAAAAATTTTGCTTTGAAAAATGGGAAAACAGGGGCGCCTGGGTGGCTCAGTGGGTTAAGCCTCTGCCTTCGGCTCAGGTCATGATCTCGGGGTCCTGGGATCGAGCCCCACATCGGGCTCTCTGTTCAGCAGGGAGCCTGCTTCCTCCTCTCTCTCTGCCTACTTGTGATCTCTCTCTGTGTGTCTAATAAACAAATAAAATCTTTGAAAAAAAAAAAAAAAAAGAAAAATGGGAAAACAACAACCCAAAGCCAACTCTCACTTCATCTGCTACATTCCGCCTTTGCACTTTATGATCGAACACTTCCTTGATGCTTTTTAGGAATCTGTGTGGCAGAAAAGTTGTATCTACATCGTCTGAGTGTTTAAAATGAGTGACAGAACGTGAGTCACGTCACCTGTCATCCCATTGCTGCTAACACGCTGGTGTGACTCCTGGGGTGGGGTTCCCTCGGTCTTCCACTTTCCCTGCCCTGTTTGTGGGGTCTGAGCTCTGTGACACGGACCAGAGCAGCCATAGGCTGTAGAAGCAGACTCTGCTCTCACAGGGTTTGAGGACGTGTGCCAGGAAGGTGCCCGCACACGTGTGTACTTATTTTGTAAGTGGCATCATGCTTTCCATGTTTTTGAATTGCTTTTTTCTTTTTCATTTGAGGCGAAAAAAGAACCACATTTGTAAAGTATCAGGAAGACTCTTAAAAAAAATAATTGTGATAAATCCTTTGCGAGCCAATTTTTATAATCTAGATAATCACCTCTAATGATTGCTGGGTGTGTTACGTTCTTTTTAAGCAAGATGTTTTTAGCTCAGAGAGCCAGCTGCTTAATGTCCTGCTGTGCTACCAGACACTTAGGCAGCATAAGGGAGGCATGTACCTGACATTTGTTTTCTTTAGGCTCATTTTTTCAGGAAATGCCTATTGAGTAAACATATTTGCTGGGGGCTGGGCATAGGGGGTTGAACAAAATGTTGTTGGTTCTCACCCTCAGGGAACTTAGAGTTCTGAACAGGATGTAATTAAGAGAAATAAGTAAGTACATACAAATAGGGGTATAAGATGTGATGTGTGCCCGAGAAGAAGAATATGTGGGCTGTGGACGAGATCAGTGGAGGAGGGAGAACAGCTTCCACTGGGTGGAGTCACGGAGGGCTTCCTGAAGGAGGTGTCTTCAAGAGCTGGAAGAGAAGCCACCAGTAGGTGGAGTGAAGGAGAGAAAGTTAAGGACAGCAGAGGGGAACAATGACGTGTTCCAAAGCTGTGTGGCTAGGAAGATCCCATTTGGGGGAAGAAGTGAAAGGACGCCAGTGTAGCTGAGAATTATGGGGTCAGAGGGGGAGAGATGGGCTAGACTTTTTGTGCCTTGTGGGTTTCCTTAATGAGTTTGTGGTTTCTTCTTCGTGCAGTGGGAGACACTCAGTGGGTTTGAAGCCCAGAGCAACCAAGTCCGGTTAGTTCACATTGGCTACCCAGGAGATGGGAGACGAGCCATGATCAAGCTGGGGAACCAGGGTTCACGGTTTATTTCAGAAATATACTGGGCGGTACTTACTGCTGCTTAATGTAGATGTGTTGTGGAGGGGAGTCAAAGTTGAGTCCTGGGTTTGTGACTTGGCTTCTTGGTACCAGAAACTGAGGCAGGGCAGCTCAGGGGGTGCTGGTTTAATGGGAGAAGAGGAAGAAGTTGAGTTTGGTGCATGAAGTCCAAGCCGCCTGTGAGAATGCCACGTGCAGATTTAAGGAAGGTAGATGGGCACACAGGGGCCTGGAGCTCCATAGGGAGGTGGGTTGGTGAAACAGATATCGGCATCATCCGGCTGGTGTTCAAGGTGAGGGGTGAGGGTAGGGAGGGTGGATTCACCCAGGGAGCCAGCCTGGAAAGATGTCAGAGTGATTAACAGGTTATCAAGTCTGGGTTCTTATCTGGTATGTCATGCTGCCCTTGGGGCTCTGCAGCCAAAGGGGGGGGGGACTGTCTTTCACTGTACTGCTTTGGAGGGGCCAGGATTGTAAGCAAGTGAAATTGTTTCAGAAACTTTGTCATCTGGAGCAGACTCTCCCTGGAAGGGTCTATGGGCTCTTTCAGCTCTGTTTGGATATGAAGGTGAATTCGGATAGGAACGCTTAATTTCACCTTGCAAGTTAGGGTGAGGCTGTCTCCCTTTAGCCCATGACTGTCTTGTTGTTGGCCAGCACCCTTCTCCCCCAAGATCAACACAGGCCAGTGTTGTCATCATGGTGGCCTGGGGCTGAGTGTGCAGCCTGACCTCTTGCGGCCCCCACAGCAGCCAGCAGCGGGGCCAGTGCCTGGGCCACGTGTGGGCTCTGTGTTTTCTGGTGTATCTCTTTAAGGATCTATCCGTGAGTGGAGCGGGAATGAGATTCTTTTCCTGCATTAGGTTTAACTACAGGCCAGCCTCTGCTGGAAGACAGGTGTGATGTTGGGAGGACATGGGTTTCTGTGCATCAGAAATTGCTCCCTGCATCTGTAAACCAAACTGAACAGAGAATGTAAACCCATTTGATGTTACATAACATCGAATTTGCCATCTTAGCCATTCGTAAGGATACAGTTCAGTGATACTAAGTACATTCACATTGTTTCAATCACCAGAACCCTTCATCTTGTGAGACTCTAACTCTGTACCCATTAAATAACTCCCTGTTGCCCCCTCTCCCCTGCCCTGAAAAACCACGATTCCTCTGTCTGTCTCTGAATTCACTTGCTCTAGGTGTCCCATATAAGGGAAATCATACAGTATTTGCCTTTTTCTTTTCTTTTCTTTTTTTAGCGAGAGGGGGAGAGGGAGAGGGAAAGAGAGACTCTCAAGCAGGGGCTTGATCTCATGACCCTGAGGTGGTGACTTGAGCGGAAATCAACAGTCGGATGCTTACCTACCAGGCTTATTTCATTTAGCACAAAGCCCGTCCTTGTTGTGCATGTGTTAGAATCTCCTTCCTTTTAAAGGCTGAATCATATTCCATTGTGAGCATTTCCCACGTTTTGCTTATCCATTCATACGTCCACGGATATTCCGGTTGCTTCTGCTTTTCGGCTGTTGTGAATACTGCTACGAATGTGGGGGAAAATCACACTCAAGATTTTGCTCTCTTTCCCCCCCCACCCATCTAGAAGCAATCTCTCATAAGGGGTGATTTACAAAGGGAAGGGGAAGGTTGCTTTGAATGCAATGATTCCTCATCAAGCTTGGTGCCTGAAAGTTCACATTTCAAGGGAAATGACTGATTTCCTATCTACTGGAAAGAAGCAATTCTAGGGATTTTTTTTTTTTCATGTATGTGCAAGCAACTGGCTAGGACATTAATCCTAATGGGCTGTCTTATCAACCTTTTTTTTTTTTTTTTTTAAAGATTTTATTTATTTATTTGACAGAGAGATCACAGGTAGGCATAGAGGCAGGCAGAGAGAGAAGGGAGGAAGCAGGCTCCCCGCTGAGCAGAGAGCCGGATGCGGGGCTCGATCCCAGGACGCTGGGATCCTGACCTGAGCCGAAGGCAGCAGCTCTAACCCACTGAGCCACCCAGGCGCCCCTCTTATCAACCTTTTATTTCTTCCCCTTCCCCCTATTTTTTCAGTAATGGTGCCAGTCGATTCTTTCAGACTACCCAGAACACCGTAACCGTCCATATTTCTGTCTCTCTAAATAACATGGAGGCATCCCTTTCCCAAACTACATATTTTTTCTGTTTCTGGTAAGAAAACGGAATACCTGTGTGAGTCATTTAGAAGAAGCAGAAATTGAAATCACCCATAAACCTACCACCCGGAGAGGACCAGGTAACATTTTGGCATAGGACACATGCGCACACGGACCGGTGGTTGTCTGTTACGGTGTATGTGTATATTCTCTCTTTTTAAGTCCTGGAGTGCAAACTGCACATACTGTTCTGTAAGTGTCCTTTTATCACTAAGACATTGTGAACACCCGCCCTTGTGAAATCATACCCTGTGTGTGACTCCTGCTGCCTGGCTTTCACTCCATTGTCAGAAACATGGTGCATTCTGTCCCTTGTGCCTCCTGCAGGGTCAGGTGTCCTGTGGGTTTTGTGTCGAGCGTGAGTTCTCTGCTGTAGATCTTAATGGAGGAGGAAGGGTGGCAATTCCCCTCATTTTACAGTAGAAAAAACTAGGAGAAGGTAGCTCCAAACGACTTAACGGGGCCGGGGAAAGCTGGAAATAGAAACCAGAGCGCTCATTCACTGCCTGTTGCTCGAGTCACTCTATAAAACTAATCTCAAGATCTCTATCAGCGGAAATGATTTTCCCCTAATCTCATGGGAGTATGCTTTTAATATTTGTATGTTTGCTTAATGGTAATTTCAATGCCACGGTTTGTTTTTGTTTTTTTTTTTGGTTTTTTTTTTTTTTTTTTTCCACTTAAGAAAGTGAAAACTTTCCAGACTTCTTTGGGAGACTCAAGGATGTTCTCTCACGTGGCTGGAAGCCTGTGTGCGCCTGGGACCGTCCCCTGGACACTCCCACTGAGAATCCTTAGGCCAGCAGCAGGCCAGTTTTTTCAAAAGCTGTTTGGAAATTCAGGGTCTCTTTCATTTACCAGATGCCTCCCTTTTTGCAGTTTTATTAGCTCTTTCAAAATACTAGTACTTCAAAGGCTAACAAGGTGCCATCCGTACGGAAGTCATACTGGTTAGATTTTGTCGGTTGTACTTTGGGGAGTGTTAATTTGGTGCTAATTGTTTTGGGGGGTTTTGAGGTGCTGATGATTTTGGTTTGTTTGGTGATTTAACAGGTTGTTACTGTGTGCACCTAAGGTGTGTTAGTCCTGGCCTTAGGGACCTGTGAATCACTTAGGAGAGCCAGACAAGAATATCCCCAGGTGGTCCAGGGCTGTAATGATGGAGCACAGGTCAGGATGCCATGGGAGCAGAGAGGGGCAAGAGGGATCAGGGAAAGGGCCATTCCAGTCCAGAGGCCCTGCAACCCAAGGTATGTCCTGGGGGAATCTCGACAGGCAGCTTTGCCTCCTTGGAGGGAAGGGTGTGTCTGGGGGCGTGGAAGGATACCAGGGCGTGCAAGGGCTTGTGCCCTTCTGTCCATTCCCACGCTTGGAAGCAGCAGGCAGTTTCTCGTAAACACGGTAGAGCTGAGCAGGCACCTCTCTGGGTGACACCCGTGGCTGTGTGGACAGGACAGACGGTGGCAGCTCCCGGGACGCCCTTTGCCCCCCTCTGCCCTTTCACACCTGAGGCCCCTCAGGGTCACCCAGGGCAACCCTTCAGGTTTCTGATGGGACTGATACCAGTTTGATTTTTATGACTAAAAAAAAAACAAACAAACAAAAAACCCGAGGTTGGAACTCAAACAAGTGTTTGCCCACTAATGTTCATTGCAGCATTATTCACAAAAGCAACCCACATATCCATCAATGGACGAATCTCTTAACCAAAATGCAGCATATATACTACTCTTCGGCCTTAAAAAGGAAGGAAATTCTGACACACGCACAACGTGGGTGAACTTTGAGGACATGGCGCTAAGTGAAACAGGCCAGACATAGAAGACTGAATGTTGAACGATTCCAGTTACTCGAAGTACCTCAAGTAATCAAAATCACGGAGACGGAAAATAGGACGGCGGTTTCCCGTGGGGAGGAGAACTAGGAAGTTAGTGTTTAATAAGAGCATAGTGTGGGATGAAAAATTTCTAGAGATGGATGGTGCTTATGGAGGTGCGACAATTTGAATGTACTTAATGCCACTAAACTGTGCACTTAAAAATGGTTGAAGTGGCAGTTTTATGTTATGCATATTTTATCACAATAATAAAAATGATAATGGCAGAAAAAAAGCCAAGCATAGAGGTGCCTGCGTGGCGCAGTCAGTTGGGTGGCCAATTCTCGGTTTCGGCTCAGGTCGTGATCTCAGGGTTACCGGATCGGGCTCTGCGCTCAGCTTAAAACAATGTCTACTTGAGACTCTCTCCCTCTGCACCCCACCCCACTCGCTCACACACTCTCTTTCAAATAAAAAAAAAATCTTTTTCAAAAAGAAAGCAAGCAAGTGAGCGAGGCATAGAGCAAAGCTGAGCTCTAGGCCAGAGCTGACTGTTGAGCCACAGGAGGAGTCCCTGGGCCCTCCACATACCCGCTCTGGAGAAGCTCCCCCTCCATACTGCCTCCCATGAGGAGGACAAAGACAAGGCCCTCCGTGGGGCAGAAGAGCAGTCGGAGGTTTGCACGTGGCCATTTGTGCTGGAAGGGTATCCCCACAGGTCCCCACGATGCAGGGTCTCCGCAGGGCCCTAGTCACCTAAAGACCCATGGTTAAATACATCAAGCCTGTCCTGTCAGACCTTTTATAGAGAAGCTGCCTAGTCTCTCAGGAAACACACAATTCTGTTACTGGAGCCTTAGTGTTCCAAAGTAAAGCTTGCAGTGTGACCCAATCCAAGGTTCCAAAGTTAATTTTTTTTTTAAATGTAAAATATTTAATTTAAAAATGTTGACACTACAATATAT
This sequence comes from Martes martes, assembly GCF_963455335.1. Lineage (NCBI taxonomy): Eukaryota > Metazoa > Chordata > Mammalia > Carnivora > Mustelidae > Martes > Martes martes. The sequence continues at coordinate 47,635,508 of NC_137901.1, read as the reverse complement.
AAAAAGAAATCTTACAAATGCACTTCTTTCTTCTTTTTTTTTTTTAAAGGAAACTGTAAGCTACACTTTGGTTAAGACTTACTATCTTTGGACACCTGGGTGGCTCAGTCATTGAGCATCTGCCTTCTGCTTGGGTCATGATGCCAGGGTCCTGGGATCAAGCCCTACATCGGGCTCCCTGCTCGGCAGGAAGGCTGCTTCTCCCTCTCCCACTTCCCCTGCTTATGTTCCCTCTCTCGCTGTGTCTCTCTGTCAAAAAAAAAAAAAAAAGACTTGTTATCTTGACCCTTGAAAAAGCCCACATTCTAGCACAGTGATGTATGGCCAGACTTAACAGCCCCAATGGTTAAACCCTAGGATCAGGTCATAACCAGTTTTATTGCAAAAGGACCCTGTACACATGCATCAGTTCTAGTACGTGAATAGCTGCCCAGCACGCCCTTCACGTACACAAACATGCATCATGAGACCCATCCCTTCTGCATCTTAGCAACTTGGCTCCCGAGCACCCCTGCTCACATCCCCGAGGCCTGTGAAGACTCACTTTTCACAGTCATCCTGAGGGAAAGGTGGAGAGACTTAAGTGCAAATGCAATGCATGACAAACAATTTCTTAATGAAAAAAAGTTGCGAATGAAGCCAAAGTGTTTGACAGAATTTACTACAAAGCACCATAAAAACTGCTTTCACTTAAGCTCTCTCCCCCGTGTCTGGTGAGCCAACTGAATGTCTTTGGGCGTGATGGTGACTCTCAGCCTGGATGGCTCCCAGATTAGGATCTTCGAAGAAGCCCACCTGCCGCGTTTCCCTGGTCTCCAGAAGTGAGCCGGTGGCAGCACCCTAAAACCTCAGATGGGTTTTGAAACCCTGGGCAGTCTCCCTCACCAACCTCTGGAAAGGCAGCTTCTGGATAAAAAGCTCAAGCTTGGTGGATTTCTGGTAACCATAGGCCTCCAGAAGTGCAATGGTCCTGGGCCTGTGGCCATGGGGTGTTCTCACCCTGGCGGTAGAGGGGGTGTTTCTCCTGTGGGCTTTGCGAGGCCCCTTCCCAGCTGTGGATCTGTGGGTGGTCTGCTTGGCTTGGGCCCTTTTCTTTTCTTTTCTTTTCTTTCTCTTCTCTTCCTTTTTTAAAGGTTTTATTTATGAAAGAGAGGCAGGTGGGGGGAGAGCAGAGAGAGAGGGACGTAAATAGACTCTGTGCTGAGTGTGGAGCCTGACCCGGGGTTGGATCCCAGGACCCTGTGCTCATGACCCTGAGCTCATGACCCGAGCTGAAACCAAGAGTTGGATGCTCAACTGACTGAGCCACCCAGGCACCCTGGGGCCATCTTCTTTTACCCCGATGCCAAAGTCTTAGACTGCTTCTCCAAACCACCGCAGTGCTCCTGCTGCTCCCAGGGAGAGCCACAGTCACCAAGCAAAGACCTCCAACAAGCAACCAAGCTGATCTGTGCTCCAAAGTTAATTTTTTTATTTTTTATTTATTTATTTTTAAAGATTTTATTTATTATTTGTGAGAGAGCATGTGCTCAAAAGCAGGGGGAGCAGCAGAGGCAGAGGGAGAAGCAGACGCCCCACTAAGCAAGGAGCCCGATGGAGGACTCGATCCTAGGGCCCTGGGATCGTGACCTGAGCCGAAGGCAGAAGCTTAACTGACTGAGCCATCCAGGTGTCCCAAGTTAATTCTTTAAAAACCCATCATTCCTCCCTATTTGGGTGAAACTTCATTTTTTCGGCAAAATAGATCATTGGAAAATGAACTTCAAGGTTGTTTGAAGCTAAAAGAGCTTCCTTTCAAAGGTAGCAGAAACAGAAAGAGCTTCACTTCTTTTGAAACAAGGTCCTGAGGAACTCAGCAGAATTTGCAAGGACTGTGGGACAGATGTGTTGCTCACATAGGCAGTGAGAGGGGTTGAAGTGGTGTGTGACCTACAGAGGCTCTCCAGAGACTTCTTTGAAATCCGGTTGGTTTTCCCCTAATTGAAGCCAGCGGCCTGTGGGGTCACAGGTGGCCTCAGAGGAGGTGCCTCCTTCCTGAAGTTGGCAGTGGCTCTGAGTGCATCAGCTAGCCCTGTGGGAGGGAGGGATCACTGAACAGCCCTTTGTCCTTCCCAGTTCCCCTCTGGAAAACAGCCCCATTCCTTCTTCTATAAGAGACACTTGTGAGCTGTAGTTCCAGAAAAGGCGAGATGCAAGAATGAATCTCCCTTTTCAAAGTGCCACCTCAGACTGTTGTATAGACATTGCCCCATTCCTTACCTGTCACCTCCTGGCTCTGTGGCCTTGGGCAAGTTACGCACCATGTTGGGACCTCAGATTCTCCATCTGTAAAATGAAAGTCAGTGGGACCTAAACTTGCAGGGGTGATGTGAGAAATAAACACAGAAATGTTCTATAAGGCCTTTAGCAGAGGGGTGCCTGGGAGGCTCAGTCGGTTACGTCTGCCTTTGGCTCAGTTCATGATCCCAGGGTCCTGGGGTCGAGTCCCACATCAGGCATCTTGCTTGGTGGGGAGTCTGCTTCTCCCTCTGCCTCTGCTGCTCCCCCTGCTTATGCTTTGTCTCAAATAAGTAAATAAAATCTTTGAAAAAAAAAAAAAAGCCTCTAGCAGAGGCTAGCTTAGTACGGAGTGTTCACAAAATGAAATATAAATGTGTAACCGGGGCCTGCCGGCTTCTTGATCTGGTGTGATGTTCCTCCTGAGAGCCTCAGTGCTCTTGGAAGGGGTGCCTGAGCACACATAGGGCAACTGTCCCCTTTGTCCCACACCTTCACTCTGGGCCTCTGGAGGGCTGGGTGGTAGGGATGCTTCCGAGCTCTATGCTCGGTGTTTCTGGCTTCCAAGACCACACACTCAACGCTTCCTGGGCAGTGTGTTGATGGGCCTTGGGTCCCTTTATGCCCCCGTGCTTTTTATTAGTTTAGAAGCAGAAGCCAAAGCCAGACTGCTGGGTTTTTTACGAACCTGGGAAAATGGGTTCTTGATGATTATGAGGCATTAAATCTTGGAGCCAGTTTAATAGGCACAGACCAGCCTCAGAGCAAGCCTCGCCTGTCCTGATGCTTGACAAGCTTCAGTTTCAAAGGACACGTGTCAGAATCCAGGAACAGAATGTCTCAGACTGAGCAGGGAGCCAGGACAAATTGGAGGGGTGTTTCGAGTTGGAAAGGTTAAAACCTCCTTTGTTCACATGTGTTGGCTGCAAAGAAGACAAAGGTTTGCTCTTCCCTTGAGGGATGAGCGGATAGTGTCATATGTGATTGGAGGCTCATGGGCTTGGCTAGCACAGTGACCTGTGCAGCTGGGCAGTGTGTGGTCCCCTCCCCTGGATTAGGGACCTCCTGGGTCCCTCCCAGCACTGACACCCAGGAAGCTTTCCCTAGTTTGCTCCTCCTTGGCCCCACCTAGCCCCACCTGGGGCCCTACCTCCTCCGTGCTCCCACCTCAAACCCACCTGTTGGTGCACTCTCCACTTCTATAATTCTCTCTCCAAATGGGTCTCCCCACCGGGTTGTTCTTGGAGGCGGGCACCACGTGCTTTTCATCCTATATTCCCTGGCACCTTGTTGTGGGTGCATAATGCATGATGGATGAATGGTTGAATAGCACACAGAGTTGAGAGTTCTGGTGAGCTTTGTCCTACGTGGTGAGGGAACGGTTCCTGTGCACTGAACCTTCCCCTGGTATATATCCTCTGCTTGTCAGCCCCTCATCCATTTATTTATGCCTCTGTTTCTTGGTAAAGCTTTGCAATGTCTTTCTGTCTTACTACTATTTAACTTTTTGAAAGATCACAGTATTATTATTTTTCCTTGCGATGTTTAGGAATCTGCTCAGTTTTCAGAGAGGGCCTTCACTTCTAGTCTGGTGGTGCTTTGACTGTCCTCCCTCAGTGTCTCCCCAGATTGCCACCATCCCCTGGAACCCCAGCTCCCTGGGCCTGGCCCCCCTCAGACACCCACTCACCACATATGCCTTCGCTGGAGTTCTGGTTCCCCACGATTGCGACTGTGTCGGACTTGTGTCCTTGCCAAAGAGGCATAGCTCAGAGCTCACCTGCGTCCCAAGCTCTGGCCTATGAGAATCTGACTAGTCCTGATGTTTGTGGTTTTTTGTTTATATTTAAGATTTTATTTATTTATTTGAGAAAGAGAGAACGTGCACACAGGTGTGAGCACTGCAGGGGCAGAGGAAGAGAGAGAACCTTAAGCAGACCCCACACCTGGAATGGAGCCGGACCCTTCATCAACACCACCACCCAGGCGCCCCAAAAGTCTTGAAGTTTGAGAGTTTTGTCTGCCCTATCTCCATATAAGGTTATGAGTCACCCCAAATGGGGGCTGAGTCTTAGCATTTCTTCGCTCTTCTTTGTATCCCTGACACCCAGGACTGTGAGTACTTGTGTATATATAGTGGAGACAGTAATAATGACAGTAACGCCTTCTTGCTTAGAGTCGCATAATAGTGACAGTTGAATCTGGAACTCACCCCATTACCCCTGCCACCCCGTTAGCACCATCCTCTGCTTGGTAACAGTGGTTTCTAATCTTCCCTTGGGATTTCCTAGATTCTCTTTTTTACAAAAGAGGGGGAAGTGAGCACAAGTACATACATACATAACCACCTTTACATCTGGTTTTTAAAGTGCATAGAACCCCTGGGAAGTCAGGCATCCCAGTTTAAGGCTCCTGGGCTAAAGAGTGACACCACAGAGCCTCCTTAGGGAAGGGGCGCCTGGGTGGCCCCGTCGGTGAAGCTGCTGGCTTCGGCTCAGGTCATGGTCCCAGGGTCCTGGGATTGAGCTCCTGTGTTGGGGCTCCCCGCTTAGCAGGGAGTCTGCTTCTCTCTCTCCCTCTGCCTCCTCTCCCTGCTCGTGCTCCCTCTTTCTCTCTCATATTTAAGTAAAATCTTTAAAAAAAAAAAAAAAGTCCTTGGGGAAATAAAATGGCGGCTGATTGCTTTTATTTTAGCCCATTACTTTCTGAAGGCATTGGTTGAAAACCGTGTATCCTCCCCCTCCCCCACTTTCCAGGTTGTTCAGAATATGTTATTTTCCACAATAACCATGTGGTATCCTACAGAAGCCCTGGCATAAAGGGACCATTCAGACCTCTGGGATAGGCTTTTGCAAAGAATCCAATAAACAGTTGAATCCACATTACATCTAAGTGAATATTCATGTGGTTTTAGGCACAGTTCTTCTGCCGCAAATTCACTTTGGAAACCTTTCCTGAACAGCCTGGTAATTAGAACTGTTGCTAATTATGTATACGGCGAGGCAGATGCACTAATAATATATTTTCAAAGGGCTCCGCAAGAGCTGTTAAAAAATTAAACTACCTCCCCAGACACTGACAGGAGCACAGAAGCACCTCAGAGTGGGTATTGTCTTCCTTCTTGCCTCTTGGATACCTGAAGGTGCTCTCGGGTTCTCTCCTAGAAAACAGGATCAGCTTTTAATAAAAAGGGAGCGCTTTGTCCACATAGTTTCCCCTAGAGCTTAGGGAGATGAGAAGTCTGAACAGACCACTCTGGTGAGTGCATCCGGGAGGTTGCCTGTTGGCCCCACAGGGAGAAAGATGGCGGCCGTGTGGGCGCTCGGCAGGCGGTGGGCGACGCTGCTCTGGGGGCCCTGCGGAAGCGAGGAGCTGGCTGTGCCTTTCCAGGGTTTGCCCAGGTCCACCTTCCCTGCCCCCTGCACTACCTGCTGCTGAGGGCTGGACACAGACCCGAAAGGACCGGTTCAACCCACCTGAGGAAGGAAAGGAAGCCCCTCTGCGGTGAGGTCGTCTGCGCCCTGGCCTTGCTCTCCTCCCGTCTGGCCACGGCCTGGCCAGGCCGGGGAGGCTCGCAGTTCCCGTAGCTCTGGGTGAGAGAAATTGAACCAGAGCCATAGTCTTCAAAACTGTGTTATCTAGAGCTCTAAGGATCTCGGCAAGAACTTTCGCAATTCCACAAACAGTTGATCTATTTTTCACTATGTGTTTTCCTCAATATGCATTTTTCTCTTTCTATATATATAGCATAGATATTTTAACATCTATATATCTCGTATGTAAGTATTTTAACAGCTTGATTGAGATACAGTTCACACACCATCCATTTCAAGGGTACTATTCAGTGGGTTTAGTGTACTCACGGAGTTGTACAACCGTCGTCACCATGTAATTTTCGAGCATTTTCATCACCCTGAGAAGAAACCCTGTGACCACTGGCAGCCATTCCGCGTTCCCCGCACTTCTCACACCCAGCTCTGGACAACCACTAATGCGTGGCGTGTCTCCAAGGATTGGCCTGTTCTGGGCGGTTCCTACAATTGGAATCCCACAATACGGGCTCTTTTGTGACTGCCTTCTTCACCTCGAGTCATGTTTTCAAGGTTCCTCCGTTTTGGAGCTTGTGTCCATAGTTTGTTCTTTTTACGGCTGAATCCTGTTGTGTCTTACGCACCCATTCATGAGTGGTTGGACGTGTGGGTTGTTCTCCCTTCTTTGCTGTTGGGAATCGTGCTGTTTTGAACCTTCTTGTGCAAATTTTTACATAGGTGTGCCTTTGTTTCTCTTGGGTTATAGCTAGGAATGGAATTGCCAGTCATGTGGTATAGTTATGTATTTAACATTTTGAGGTATAATGTACATGTGTATATGTACACGTACATGTGTATAATATATACATGTGTATACATATACACATATACATCTATATATACAATATGTATAATCTATATGCATATGTTATTTTGTATGTTTGTACTATAATATGTTATATAATATATATTATACATACGTATATACATACATATGTATGTACATATGTAGTTGTCTATTAATATATAAATATACACTTAGCAAATATCATATATATTTATGTGTATATAGTTGTATAGAAATGTTTTAAGAACTGCAGTAAAACGAACCTGACGGTGTTCTCGAGCAAATCCTATCACACGTGTGACCATCTATGCCTTAATTATGCATTAATTTGTGCTGCCAGAATAAGTGGATTTTGTGCAACTAAGCTTCACCTGCCACATCTCTTGAATTGAATTGGGTCCTGAGATGTTTAAAAATGGTTGCCATAGGCAGCTCCTTATCTGTGTCAGTTGAGATTATCTCTGTCCTGCACAACCAAGACCAAACGAAACAAATTAGGTGCTGACATTGATCTTAGACTAGAAATGTCATCCGTAATTCCTGGTTTTATGTTGTTTGTACATCAAAATAGCTTTTCTGCTCTGATAGTGGTTGTGTCATAAGTACATTTTATACATCCGATTTAAAATAGTTTTAATTATTCTAATCTGTATTACATCTTGGGATTTGACGTAAAGTTAATTTGGAAAAAAAAGAATCCTGCTGCTCAGAAGTTTGAACATCAGCGATCTGATGAGCCCCGAGGTCCCATCTTTGGTTTTGGACCTCATTTTCAATATGGCTTTGGCTTCTATGGGCTTGTCTGAGGGTCTCCCGGGAGCAGTTAAGATCCATCCTTGGCCTCCCCAACCCCCCAGCCCCCCTGCCCTGCGTGGGCCAGTGGTAGCTACAGACGGTTGTCTGTGTATACTTCAGGATTTATGGAGCACTTACTGCGACAAAGGTAATGTAGTTATTAAAGGAGTTTCAAAGAAGGGGAGACAGTTATCTGGTCAAGGTACTTGCAGTCTGGTTGGAGATACAGGGTATAAAATAAGAATAAAATCAATCATTCTACAAGTATCTAGATATGAATATTTCCTAATACGGTAAAGATACGAAACGAAGGAATTCAGAAATAGTCAGGGACAGCTTCGCAGAGCAGGTGGCTCTGCACGGTGCCTTGGGAGGAGACGGTAGTGTTTGGATGGATGAGGAGCAGGTGAAGCAGATTCTGAGTTTTCTTTTGAAATAAGATTTGGTCACCCTGGGGGGGGGGCGGCATTCCTTACCCCATAAACCTCTTAAGAGGCCAGTGATTCTGAAGTCCCCAATCCCCATTCAACTTCAGTAAAGGGAATTAACATCTTGGGGCAGGAGAAATAAGGCATTTTTAAAAAGCCTTCCAGAAGGGAATGAAGTCACCTGGGCCCATTGTCAGGAGAGAGGATGGTGTGGCTTTGAGCTGGCCGGACAAGGAAGCATCAATCTTTGTTACCATAAGCTGTTATGGAGCGTGGGCTGAGGTTAATCTGGAAAACTAGAAAATAAAGATTGATGGAACCCCGTCAATCCTGAATTTGCTATAAATAATTGCATGCTGTTTCTGAGCTGTCAAAATCCATTTCTTCTGAAGGCCCTTTAGAACAGGGAAAGGTCAAGCTGGGAACCAAGGGAGAAACTCAGGGGAGGGATTATGCAGGAAGGGCAGCTTCCTAAAGGTCCCTTTAAATACGGATGTGGAAGTAACCAGCCTGCCCGACTCCCTGCTGGTCAGAGTTGAATTAGCTCCGTTGGCCTCTCACCTTCCCAGGACTGGGGAGCAGGGAGAGGGGTGCCCCTCCCGCCAGAGTCGGGCTTTCTCCTAGAGCAGGTGCACCTCAGCCTTTGTGCAGCAAAGCCCATACAGCTGGGCGTAGAGGGCCCTGGTTTGGCTTTCAAGGGAAGTGTGTGTACGTGGCTTAGAAAGTGTTGAGCCTGCAGAGGCATTCCTGCAAAGCGCCCGTGAGGCCTCCTAATGATGGGGAAAGGAAGTGCCGTCGCCCATGCTCAGCCCACTGTCAGGGTGCGATATTTAAGACAAGGGCCCATCCTGAGGGCAGAGAAGAAGGTCCTGGATGCAACATGCTTCCTGAAAAGGCCTGAGCTGAGTGGAGGCCGCACATCTCTCTGATACAACTCGGTGCCCGTGGGCCTTCACCAGCCTACTGCATCCGCACCCTCGTGCCCCGGTGTGAGCCCTGCAGGGGTTTGCACACCGCTTTTGTTGTTCCGCTGTCAGAGGGACACACTGCATGAAGGTGGGTTCACACTCACGTGGCACCAACCCCAGCCCCACGCACCCATTCCAGCTTCTTCTGGAACCGACCCTGGGCGTCTGATTGGGGGGCTTGTTTCCCAGCTCTTTTTAGGTTCTTCCCTGACTTTGCTTCCAGGATTGTGCCTGGTACATACCTGGTGTTCCATCCTGTTGAGCTCTGGTGAGGCTCATAACCTTATTTCTCATAACCTTATGAGAAATCTGCCCCGAGTTTACCTTTCGAACCACCCACGCTAGTCTGGGTTGCTCCTCCTTGCCTCTTCCCAATTAAATTTTGGTTCTCCTTGGAGCTCACTCACGCCCTCTTCTGCCTCCCACACATGCCATACCTGATCTCTCTTGGCCTTAGACTCTGGGCCCCCGTGTTGCATTTCCAGTCGCCGACCCCCACCAGGCCCAGGGAATCCCTTCTGCAGAGAACCGCTGGATCTGATTGCTTAGAGTGTGACGCCCAGTCAGGACATCCATGAGTTGGCCCCATACTTCTTGCGTTGGTTATGTTAGATCAATAGGGCTCTTTTGTCTCCAGGGTGAAGCCAACCCTTTTATTTTTGGGTGGTTTTCCATGGTTCATCTCTCTTTCCCACCCTTGTCCTGGCTTGGTCCCCACTCTTTTACCCCCAGCCCCCTGATTGGTATCTGGCACATTGCGCAGCAAGAACAACATCATTTATCTCTCAGCCACACAAAACCCCAAACCTTTCTGGACCCTGATTGATTGATTGATTGATTTTTTTTCCCCCCAATCATCATGCCCACTTTTGCTTTTTGCCTTTCTGCACATTTGGTCAACTTGGTCCCCTCAGCTGCAGGGCAAGGCCCTTCCCTCCAGGACAAGGCAAAGCAGGGTTTAGGATGCAGCCCTGTCACCCAGCCTGTGGCCCTGGCTGGCCCCTTTATTTCCTGATGCCCTGAGGGTGTCCCAGGAGACTGGAAAAGGGCCTTCGTGGTGGCTCAGGGTGCTGTGTGACAGTGCTGTCTTCTCACCTCCCCATCTAGTCCCTTTGTCAGAGGAGTTGGACCTGTTCCCACAGTGAATCTTTGTGGCTTTTACCCTGGGGAGTGACGTGACAGAAAGAGTGTTTTGCAAAGTTAGCAGGGTGTGGGTGGGCAGGGTGGACTGGGGCATCTGAGGACCGAGTGCCCGGCCGCTTACTAAATCCTGCCAACAAGTCTGTCTCTGAATAGCCCTAAATACCGAGATGACCTCACACCTTGGTTTTCCAGGATTTGGCGATTCTGATGAGGACTTTGAAATGAAAGCAAACTCAGGCAAGCCAAATGCCTTTGTCTTCTCTGTAAACATTTAAAGTTGCTTTTTTGACCTGCGTATAAAAATGTAGAAACAGATCTTATTTGAAGAAGCTGATGGGCAACTCTTGGTGCACTGATTTTAAAATTTGATTTCTGCCTGATTAATCAGCTAGAAATTTTAAAACATAGCCACTTTCAAAATCCGTTTCCATTCCTCCTTTTTTTTTTTAATTTTGTAAAAGATTTTGATTATTTATTGGAATGAGGGGAAGCACGGGCAGGGGGAGGGACAAAGGGAGAGGAAGAGAGAACCTCAAGCAGACTCTGCACTGAGCGTGGAGCCCGATGGGGGGGCTTGACCTCACAACCCTGAGATCATGACCAGAGCCGAGATCAAGAGTCAGACGCTTCACTGACTGAGACACCCGGGTGACCCGCTTCTTTTCTTAAAGATAATCCTCTATTTTCCTTCTTTTGCAAGGAAGATTTCCATGACCCGCTGGGGATTTGAATTGTTTCTGTCCATATTCCAGGTGTGGAGCTGGCTTTAGATGCATGAGCTGCCCTGGAAGTTTTTCCTTGCACAGGCAAGCCAGCCATGTGTCCTTTGCTCAGAGGCAGGGCAAGGGCTGACTGGTGTCGCAGGGTGTTGGCTGATGGCCCCAGCCTGGGGGCCTGTCCCAGTCAGAATGCCCCTGCAGTGATGGATTCCATGGCTTTCTGCCGGGCTTTCCTCTGCTGTCGGACAGGCAGCTGTTCCCAGGCGGGCAGTAAGGGCCAGCTTCAAGTCCATCACCACCTTTGCTGCTGGACAGAGCTTGAGATCCATGCAAAGCGGAATTAAGCCTGGATCTGAATCACATATCTTCCTGCTGAAGCTCAGGCCAATTTTGCTTTTAGACCGTGTATGTTACTTCTATTAAGAGGTGACAGCTGACTTTTCTTTCTTCATCTGTGAACACATATGTATTGGTACAAAAACAGTTTGCTTCTTCACTGAGCCTGGTCTCATTTGACTTCTGCTAAAGGAGCATCTGGAATCTTGGCTTTAACTTTTGCCAAATCATGAACAAAGTCATCATAACTTACTTGTTGAATCTGTCGAGTAAGCTTATGATGCTGTGATGTCAACAGCTCAAAGCCGTGTTGGAGAAATGAAGGGAGGAACAGCGTGGATTAGAGGTGCACTAGGCTTTCAGAGAGCCTGGTATTTGAAAACCAGCGTTTTCACGAAAGGTGTATCAATGACAGTGTAATTCTTGGACATATGGAGGTTCTTCTCTTTAGGGTTCCTTTAAGCAGTAGGCCCCCTTGTAAATAAGTTTACCAATTACAGACTTCTGCTCTGCTTTCTAGGAACACCTCTTGTGCATGAGCTGAACACTATTTATGGAATAAGAGACTAGGTCTGTGATGTGGAGATGCAAGAGACGGGGGGAGGATCTCAGAACATTTTACCAAGAGATTGTCTGTCTACTAAAGAGGCCAGCCCTACCAGGTTCTAGGCTACTGGCCTCTCTGTCTTGTCTTGCTAGGTCCTCTTTGGGCACCTTGGGAGCTTCGAATCTCAGTCAGGGAAACTTAAGAGAGGAAGCTTCCCTCGTCTCTTGGTTGGGTTGGGGCTTCTTCAATGTCCAGCCCTGACTCTTGGCCTACAGCTCTGTAGCACCAGCTTTATCTGGGAGAGGGGGTCTGCACCCTGATCGTCCTCAGAGGTCTCTGAGACCCCAGAAGGGTCTTGGACTTCTCCCCCACACCTACAGGTCATTTCTGTTTCTACTTCATACACGTTTCCTGCTTTGAATTTTTTAGGGTGAGATGTATTACTTTCATAGTCACAAAAGCAGTTCAAATTCCACTTGGAAAAATGAATGTGTAATAAGCTCTAACAGAAGAACCCCCCCCCCTTCCTCTTTAAGAGATTTTATTTGAGAGAGAATGAGAGACAGCATGAGCACAAGTCTGGGGGAAGGGCAGAGGCAAAGGGAGAAGCAGGTTCTCTGCTGAGCAGGGAGCCTACCTCAAGGTTAGATCCCAGGACCCTGAGATCATGACCTGAGCCCAAGGCAGATGCTTAACAACTGAGCTCACCCAGGCACCCTCCTTAGAAGAAACCCGTTTTAAGCATCATGTCTTATACCCTGTCCCTTCCCGCCCTTCCGCTAGATGAGTGTCTTCTGCCTCCCTCGACTTCCTGTTGTAGTGCAACATTGGGAAGCTTTCTGAGGATGATGTTGGGGCTTCTGTTGACCAAACTGGGAACTCTACACTGAGTAGAGCGAGCCCACTGATCACTGTGTATAGAAAAGCATTGAGGGAAAGATCAGGTGCTTTCTGGGAAAAGTCCACTAGAACCCACCTGCCTTAAATAAACAAAATCTTTAAAAAAAAAAAAGGGGGGGGACGCCTGGGTGGCTCAGTTGGTTAAGCAGCTGCCTTCGGCTCGGGTCATGATCTCAGGGTCCTGGGATCGAGTCCCACATCGGGCTCTTTGCTCAGCGGGGAGCCTGCTTCTCCCTCTGCCCCTCTGTCTGCCTGTGCACTCGCTCGCTTGCTCTCTGATAAATAAATAGACAAAATCTTTAAAAAAAAAAAAAAAAAAGAACCCACCTGCCTAATGGTGGAGTTCATCGTTTTATTCAGCCAGCATTAATTGAGTACCTACTGTTTGCTGAAACACGTTCTATCCCTAGGCCAGACAAGGAAGGAAGGAATGGTATCTCCCTTGAGTCAGCCCACTGTCTAGTGCGGTTCAGTTTTGTCTGGGGGTTAGAGATGGTCAGTGGGTGAAAGACATAGGCAAAAAGCAAATAAATTACAAGTGTGTGCATGTCTTATGACTAAATTAGTTAAAGGTTATTTTTGTGGTGGTTGTGTTTTTTTTGAGGGGGGAGTCATAAAAGCTGTCTGAGCAGATTGAAGCCATGACCTCAGCTCACCCATCACCTGTGTGACTGAGGTATCCATGAGGCCCTTGCTTTCTTCACACCTGTGAAGGCCTAACTGTGCCCTCCAGTGGCCCGTCTCATAGCCAGGAAGGGGGCTCTTACATGGGCAGGGCTGGAGCCACGGAGGAAATTGCCTTTTTGTGAGGATAGCGTTCATCAGCCCAGATGGCCCACGCTCCTCCTTGCTCTCAAAGCTTGTGTTTTGCCCCTAGAGATTTTTAACAGGGCTCCAGGGTTCCCAATGGGCAGCCAAGGGAGAGAGCAGTGATCCAAACTTACTTTTTTTTTTTTTTAAAGATTTTATTTATTTATTTGACAGAGAGAGATCACAAGTAGGCAGAGAGGCAGGCAGAGAGAGAGAGAGGGGGAAGCAGGCTCCCTGCTGAGCAGAGAGCCCGATGCGGGACTCGATCCCAGGACCCTGAGATCATGACCTGAGCCGAAGGCAGCGGCTTAACCCACTGAGCCACCCAGGCGCCCCCAAACTTACTTCTTGTTTGACACTGAGGCTAAGGCCAGGGGCCACCTTCCGCATTACTTGCTGGTCCTGTCAGAGTCCCGTGCTGTTCCCTGCGGTGCCCACTGTCTGCTATTTGCTTTTGAGCCAACGTGCTGCTTCATGTCCCCCCCCTTAAGGGGATTGCCCTTGACCAGGTGACCTAGCTGGCCCCCAGAATGACCCTGCCTGGCCTCCCTGATCAGCAGGGACAGCAGCGAGCTCAGAGTTCAGCTCTGGTGAGGCTCTTCTGACAGTTACTGCCCTGCCCCCATCAGCTCTCTCTCAGAGGCACTCTGCTTACAATGCTAAGAAGAGACAGCCCCTCTCCAGAAGGCCTGATGAAGATGTCCCGGGCACAGCTCCCACCTTGTCCCTCACCCTCCTCAGGTCCCCAGAATTGCTGCCAACTGGGTTGACAACAGCTGTGTCCAGGAGGCCTTTTGAGGTGGCCGGGCAGCTCCTCTACCCCCGTCAATTTGTGTGGATAACTACTCGTGGTTACTGCGCTGACACTTCTGTGCCTAAAAGACACTTTCCAAATACTGGCCCTGGGTCCTGCCTCGTCTGGCCCCCTGTTACCCCAGTCATGTGTTTTTCCGTGTGATTTTTTTCCCCCTCTCTTCTCCCCGTGACCTTTCCTTAAGTTTTCGGTGTCAGTGGATTCATTATAAGCAGCCCTGAGTGTCAGGAGCACGCAGTGAGTCACTCTGCAGTGAACCATCGGCCCTAATGAGAAGTGCATTAATTTGATCCGGGTGGGGGTGTGTCCAGATAAGCAGTCTCATCACGATTAGCACTTCCTTGTCTAGACAGAGTCAGCATTTGAAAGATAATGTTCTGGGGGCTTTAGGGAAACTGTGTGCACAGTTGAGTATGAGCCACATTGGCCTCAAAAGTATTCAGGGACTGTGTGGAAAGGCCCAAATCGTAACCCTCAGACCAGGCAGGGAAACCTGAGGACTCCCTGGGAGGGCCGGTCACTGCGTCTTCCCATTTGTTGATGTCGAAACGTAATGCTCGGGCTCTTACTTAATGTCTGCTTGCTTACTAAGAAGGCTATGCATTGTCATTTAAACGTGCCGAGACCTCTGCTTGTTACCTGTGCCCAGTGATGAGGACTTTGTGTCGTAATGGACTCAGCTTAGGAGGCCAATTGAAGGGTGGAAAGCACCTGGTGAAGGTCGGCCCCCTGCCCTGAGCCTTCTCTTCCATTTCGGGCTTTCTGAGGATAGAAAGCAAGGGGAGAGGTTATTACATGACTTGGAAGGATCTAACAGGTGGCAGGAAGCAGAGAGGAGCACCCTTGGGTTAACACCACAGGGCATGCATGCCCTTGTGGCTGTGAACACAGGCTTATTTTATGTGGGAAGGGCGGGCATCGCATATTTGTTTCCGTGGTGCCTTTTGACTATAATGTTGTTTGCAAGCTCTGTATGTCTATCTCAGACAATACATGCAGTTGGCCCTAGACAACGTGGGGGTTAGGAACACTGCCCCCCACCCCTGTGTGCAGTGGAAAATCTGCGTGTAGTTTTTTTTTTTACTCCCCCACAACTATGAGTAGCCTACTTTTGACCAGAAAGAAGCCTTACCAATGACAAATAGTTGATGAACACATATTTTGTACGTTATAGGTATTATATACTGTATTCTTACAATAAAGGAATCTGAAGAAAAGAAAATGTTAAAACCATAAGGAAGGAAAAATATACTTGTAGTCCTGTTCTGTATTTATAAAAAATGTTCACATATAAATGGACCTGCACAGCCAGTCCCATGGTGTTCGAAGGTCAAATGGATATTGCTTGGGTTCCATTCATGAAGAAGAGAAGCACAGTCACCGAATTTAAAGGAACCAGTGGGTATTTGGGGTTTGGGTTTTCTTCCCTTTAAGGGTACCAGACCTTAAATTCTTGTGTGTGTGTGTGTGTGTGTGTGTGTGTGTGTGTGTGTGTGTGTGTTTGCGTGTGAATCTATACCTGTTCAACTCATGAAGAGACCATTAGATGTACTGGCTTTTTTTTTTTTTTTTTTTAAGAGATTTTTATTTATTTATGTGACAGAGTGAGTGAGAGAGACAGGAAGAGCACAAGCAGGCAGAGCAGCAGGCAGAAGGAGAAGCAGGCTCCTGGCTGGGACTCAATCCCAGGACCCTGGGATCATGACCTGAGCTGAAGGCAGACATTCAACTGACTGAGCCACCCAAGTGTCCCAGGTGTACTGGCTTTTAGAAAACAAATCGGGGGCGCCTGGTTGGCTCAATCGGTAGAGCATGTGACTCTTGATCTCAGGGTTGTGAGTTCAAGCCCCACCTTGGGCATACAGACTACTTTTTTCCTTTTTTAAGATTTAATTAATTAGTTAATTAATAGCATAATAAAGAACACAGACGAGTAGGGGGATGAGTTGAGGGAGAGGCAGAAGCAGACTCTGAGCTGAACACTCAGTCGGATGTAAGGCTTAATCCCATAACCTCCAGATCATGACCTGAGCCAAAATCAAGGGTTGGACACCCAACCCACTGAGCCACCCAGCTGCCCCATAAGATTTTATTGTTAAGTAATCTCTGTACCCAGCATGGGACTTGAACTCACAACCCCGAGATCAAGAGTTGAGTGCTCTGCTGACTGAGCCAGCCAGGTGCTCCTCAAATTTGGTTCTTTTCCAAATAAGCACCTTTTTTTTCCTGGTGTAGGAAGATCTGGATACAGCTTTTTGGTAGGGAAATTGTCAGATTATGTGCTTTAGTGAATGGCCCTCTTTGTCCAGGGTGAACACCTTGGCCTGAATGTTGGATGAGAGTCTGTGGGGTCCCAGGCTACATGCCAGGCCTTGTATGTTCACCATGGGATTCACCTGGTATTTGCAGCTGGAGTGCCAACCACACTGTTCTTAGAGGGGCTGGGAAGCAGCATCAGATGCTGGAGGAGGCCTGAGACCAGGGCATCAGCAAAGGTGGCACTCAGTTCTTCTTAGAGGGTGTAGATGTCAAAAGAGCATGTGCCTCAGGTGGGTTCAGGCACAAGGCATTTGGGGGTGACCTTACCACTGGCTGGGGTTGGGGGAGGGGCCCGAGCTAGGGCAGCCAAGCTGATCCCAGTCCTTTGAGCCAGGATGTGTGGGTGGGGGTGTGGTGTCAGGTCAGGGTGCAGCCTCAGTGCAGGGAGTGTTGTCAGAAATCCAGTAGCTACGGGTCATTTTTTGCCCTGTGTCAGGGAATCTGTCTCTCTGTTTCTTAGTTATTTTCCTTTTCCTGTTTCATAGATGAGGAAATTGAGGCTCAAAGATTAAGGAGTTTTCTAGGACTCTAAAGCCTCTGAACCCCAGGACTGAAATCTGAATTTGTTTGACTCTGCATGCATGGCGCTTGTGGGATTGCACTTGCTTCTTGATGGGGACTGTGAGGGAGGGCTCTGGTCCCAAGAGCTGTGATGGGTGGGAGTTTGACTGACTGGGCATTTGTCCTGTCCCAGCCTGGGACTCCGTACATGGAAGGGCTGTGCTTCAGCTGCTGGCCTGGTCAGTTCAAAGCCACAGCTGCAAGGGGCTATCACAGGGATCCTGGTGTAGCTGAGTCCCTGGAGTTACAGGGCTGCTCAGGACAGTCCTACTTACCAATGAATTAGCCACCTATAAAATCAGTTCCCACCCACTTGGGCTCCCGTGCACCCCTCTCAGGTAAGACCAGTGTCTCCCCACAGCCACTGCCTCAGGTCTGGCTGACTATTAGAAATCTGGGAATATTATGGAAATAGAAATTCAGTGGAAGTTAAGTGCAGAGTGACACTGCGGATCTTGCAAAAGGTCCAGTGTGTCATGAAGACACTGAAGGTAATGTTCTAGAACTCTTGGTATTCCCACATTGGTAAATGAAGGTCTGAGAGAATACCAGTTTACCACTGAAGAACAAAGAAGAAGGGGAGTGATGACTCTTTTGGAAAGGAATTGATATAAAAAGATTAGGAAAGGCACTTAGAAAATTGATGAAGCCCTTGAATCTTTTGCAAAAATGACCTTTCTGATTGTCTTATTAAGAGTAAGACATAAAAGATTCCAGGAAAAAGTACACACAGAAGTACACACGCATTTCATTTTGTTGTTGTTGTTCTTTAGGACAGATTAGAACATGGTTATAATTGCATGTTTTTAACCTAATTTTATCAAATGTAATATAAAATAGGCTTATCCTTCTCATTATATTCCCCTTTTTTCAAGATAAAAGCCCAATCAGATTTTTTTCCATCTACATCGTCAGCCAAACCATTTACTATGAAATAATGGTCTTTGTTCAAATGGACTGATTGTAATGTTACGAGCCTCTGCACACCACCCTGATCCCTTTAACAGATACTCTCAGTTAACTAGAACCTGTTCGTTCTTTCATCTGGCAAAAGGAATCAGATTAAGGAGGTTTTGGCTGGTGGTTTGCAATTCTTTAGCAGCCCTAAAGAGTCCATGTTTTGCCTAATCATGCCCAGGTGTCTAATCTTAGGGTCCCCGAGAAACTTTCCCAAAGGAATAATGTCTTCCACGTTGCTAGTTGCTTTTGAAATCATGGCCATCCAGAGACCATAACTTTTTTATTGCATCCTAATGATTTTGAGATTTTGTTTAATACGGTTTTAAAATGTAATATTTATCAGTTAACTTGGTTCAGACCATGGAGTACTTGAATACTCAACAGTATTATCTAATGTTTTATAAAAACTGCACAGTTTCCAAGTTAAATAAGAGGGACCTTGTCCTTTTTGATAAAACTGCAGCATACAAACATCAGTCACTTCCCTGATCAACATCAAGGGCCCTATTAACCAGGGGAAATGCTCAAAATTCAGCAGAGTGAGATGGGCCTGGCATTCAGGGTGCAGGCTGGGAACATGACAGCCTCTTAAAGACAGCTTTTGTCTAGTCTTTTTTTTTTTTTTTTAAAATAAACTTTAGTTTTTAGAACAGTTTTAGATTACAGAAATGCCTGATCCATTTTACAACCCGGGTTTGGTTTTTTGTTTTTTTTTTTAAGATTTATTTATTTATTTATTTGACAGATCACAAGTAGGGGGGGGCGGGGAGCAGGCTCCCCGCAGAGCAGAGAGCCCGATGTGGGGCTCGATCCTAGGACCCTGGGATCATGACCTGAGCCGAAGGCAGCAGCTTTAACCCACGGAGCCACCCAGGCGCCCCTACAACCCGGTTTTAACATGTAGATTTTCTTCCCTCTTTCCTGCAGACGTCGCCTCATCTCCCAGAGATCATCCTTGGAGACCCTGGAAGATATTGAGGAAAATGCCCCTCTGCGGAGGTAAGTTTTTACTGTTCCATTTATGTGTATGTAAATGGCCTGCAGTACAATATGACAGCCAAAGTTTGATTTTTTTTTTTTTTAAGCCTTTGATCAGCAGAAATAATCTTTTTAAATGGTGGCCTGATCCTCAGACTCATAGTTTGGAAACACCAAGTCTGAGGACCACAGAGCAGTATTAAATCTCAATTATGTATTGGGAAAGCCCAGTTTGCGTGGTGGATTGGGGTGCTGTTTCCTTTGCAATGGGAAAGCTGCTGTTTGATGAAGACTAGCCGATCATTGTCCCAGCTTTCTTAGGTGCAGTGACACAGTGATCACGATCCTGGATTTCATTAGCAGGTGCCCACCACATGACTCCATCACCAGTTGCTGGGGAAACTCAATGGGGATAGCTGTGAGGGCTTCCTTGGGCTGAAAGTGATTTCTCCATTAGGATTGGAAAGGTGCTCGCAAGGTGTTTGGGTGACAGTAGTTGCTGAACTGTGCTGTGCCTCCGGCAGCTTTCCTTGCTCTCATCCTGCACCTCGCCGCCCACCCCTATCTGTGCCTTGGTCTCCCCTGGCCCTTCTTGAGGGGAAGAGACTCTATTCACACAGCATAGCTCCTTCAGTCTTCACGGCGGCTCAGCGGGGTTGGTCGCGGGGTGCTCCTCCGGCAGAAGGAACTGAGCCAGGATGGGACACGGATGCTTCACAGGGCATGCGCTGTGGCTTCACAGGGCATGCGCCTGCGTTGCGCCAAGGGAGGCCCATGGAAGAACGTATGCTCCCATTGGCTAGACCAGCTTCCGGTATCCACGTCTGCACACCTTTTGCTTTGGTTCCTGGGCAGGGCCCAGGAGTGTGGGCTCCTTTTTTGAGCTTGAGAGAGCGCCGCTGTGGACCGAGGCTTCTCACCCTAGAGCCCGCTCCCTTCCCAGCTTGGGGCTTTGCTCCCGGGTTAGTCCTGTCCACAGACTACCTGGCTAGAAGCTGGAACATCGGTGGCGGATCTGATCGAAAGTATTGGGTGATAGTGGAGTCTAGCTGCTGATGTCGCAAAGACAAAGTCAGGGCCAGCCAGTCTGATTTCCACTTTCGAAGTCTTTCTGAAAACGTACGTAATCTCTGGGACTATTTTAGGGTGAATGGCGTGTGGCTGTGTAATGTGGCTTGGGTGTGAGTGTTCTTCTATCCCTTACTATTAAATGTTGGGAGAAGGCTGTTTCCTTAGGTAGTTCTGTAAAAAGCTGCACAAAAAGTCCACTTAAGGAGCTGGCTCTGGTCCAGAGTAATCCTGGAAAGTGGAGGAAAAATATTCTCAGGTGGCTCTGAGCGGCTTTGGTATTGGAGCAGGTTAAGGTCACTCTTGCCACAAATGGGGAAATCAGTGAATAGGACTAAAAAGCTCCTGGTGTGTCCAGAGGCTGTGAGAAGCCTCAGTTAAAACAGTGTGGTAGCTGTGAGTCAGTGAAAACCAGGTAAAAATATGTTACTCTGTCCTCAGGGATTCAGGTGGTTAAAGGGGGTGGGGAGAAGGGCAAGGAGGAGTACAGTGCTGTGTGCCTGGTCACGTGCGGCATGTTCACCTCTGTACCTTCCAGAGTCCACCCAGGCTGATCCTCTGCCCTCTACCCTTCAGTCCTCGGATACTACAAATGACCACAGTAAAAAGGGCTTATCTGCCTTAGCTATAACTTACCCAACGCTTTCTTACAGAATACCTAATTTCCAACAAATCTTGTGTAAATACAAAATTTAAAAAACAAGTATGAAACCAGGGGAACCTGGGTAGGTTGGGAAGGCTTTATTTTCCATAATAGACTTTTTTTTTTCCAGAGTTCTAATATTTACTTAGAAAGGATGAGCATTGGATGCTGTACAGTATTGTTGAATGACTATATTGTACACCTGAAACTAATGTAATGCTGTGTGGAATTACAGTAGGAATAAAAATAACAACTAACTTAGAAATGTACTTATTTCTTGGAAATAAAATTAGCATGGTATAGCAGAAGGGATATTCATTTGGGAGTCTGGGGTCCTGAATTCTTGGTTTGATTCTTCTGCTAACTGGTTACACGGCCTTGGACATTTTATTTCGCTTCTCTGGGGGTCTCAATTTTCCCATCTGTAAAATGGGAGGGCAAATTGACTGTTCTCTGAGGTCCTTTCTGGCTTGCAGTTTTGTGAAATGAATGTACCAGTAAGGATACTGAAGTGTTTTGGGAACCGTGGGGGCGGAAGGCTATTAGCCCAACTTGCTTTTAAACTCAGCACATTGAACAAATGGCTGCAAGGCATCTATTAAAAACCTTTTGCATAATTAAGTGTACGCTGTAATCAGTGCTAACAAGAAAGAGCTAATCTTTCATTAAATTAGTTTTTAATTTAATTCTATCCTAATTTAATTTTGCATCATTTAAGATGTATGTTTTTAAATGGATACTGAAATTAATTCGTTCTTTGCTTAACCTGCCGCAAGCTGAGGGCCCAGTCTTCCAGTTTCCTTGGCAATTGTTGCTAATGCCACAGTTCTCTTTTAAAACATTTCTTAGATTCCTTGGTGGTTTAGTTGAATGCTTTAAAAAAAAAATGCAAGACAACGCACAACTTGCTGAAGGAGGGGCTAGATTAGTAGCATATGCCCTTATAGTTGGGGACTGATACATTCTTTTTGAAAGTCTCGCTTTTCTCTTGCATATCACAGTTTGTTAGTAAGGTAGTGTCCTGTACCTGCCTAGAACTCCAAGAGTTAAGTGTTCCTAATGAGAGGCTTGGACTTTGCACCTGCCTGGTGGTGACCTGGTACCCTTATTAAGGCCCAGGACATTGCTACGAGGTGTCCAGAAAGACCTCAGGTTGATGGTGGCAAATGTGCCAGCCATCTCCACCTGCCCCTGTTTTCCAGCCTGTCTGGGTTGATGGGTACTGGCTACTGCACCATTTAGTGATTACTGGTGCCTCCTCCTTCCCCTGTGAGTGCCAACAACCACCTGTGGCCCTTTTGCCAACTTCCAGTTCTAGCAGGAGGCAGAGGAATTTTGTGCTTAAACCTGAAGGGTACCAGCTTCCGGCTGCTGGGGGTAGGAGTACCTACCCTTTACCCTCACAGTCCGGCCCTTGGCCCACTGTCCTCAGTCTGGCTGGCTCAGGAAGCTCTGCTGTTTGGGGGGAAGCAGGGTAAGGGTGTGAGGACACTTCTGGACGCTTGGCCCTCTCCAGAAACCAGTGGAAGCATAGCCTTATGCTTTCAGAGATTGTCTTCTCTCCAGTGGCTACATGTCTCTAGAACCTTCTGCAGTGTGTAGTGTGTATGAGAGAGACATTTGGGGCCTGCAGACTCAAATGGTCATTTTGGAGGTAGAACTGAGGCAGTTCAGGGTCCTGGGTCTGCTTCCAGGGAGCTGCCCCAAGAAAGCAGACTGAGGCACCGTGCTGTTGAACCTCAGTGAAGACTAACTCTGAGTTTGGAAACTTGGAATGGGAAGGGGGATTGACGGGTGCCATCTGTTCAAACCCCCAAGTGGAGGAGACAGGAAACATCAACTAAATAAAGGTCTTTGAAAGAATCTAAAACCAAGAATTCAGGACCAGTGGTGATAGCTACAGTTTTAAGAATAAAGGAAGCAAATAGTAACAAAATATGCTTGCTTTCTAGTTAATGGTATGTTAATAATCACAACACTGAGATTTGTATACAAATATTTACTTGTTTGTACAGATGTATTTGAATGTGTCACTTGACAGTTTGTGCATCTCTTGTATATAACATCGCTTTTATTCCTCACATCAAGGCCAGGAGGGATCTGAAATATTACTAGTGATAGGGTGTCAGAGTTGGTGAGTTTGGGGCTGAAGGCAGCGAGGACCGTGGTTTCTGCTGAAGTATCTTACAGGCCCACATGGGTGGTGTGCATGGACCATGGACCCTGCCCTGATGTGGTGGACATGACTTAAAGGGGGGCTTTCCCTTCTCTAGATCCAAGGACTGGGGAACCCCCATTTTCCCCCGATGAAAGCTACCAAGTATCTGATACCATGTCTTTGCTTTAGCCTGCATTCATTCACATCAATATGTTGTTGTTTTTTCCAAGTTAAGTGGGGAAAAAAATCATTCTCTGCATTCTCAGGGAATGGCTTCTAGGAAGACTGGGTCTTTACTAGAGGGTGAGTGAGGGGGCTTTAGGAAACATACGCCTGATGTCTAGGCCAGGGACAGCACCCAGTTTCCCTTGAGCTAGGCCCTTGGAGTTGCTGTGCAGGTCTGGGACCCTCCCTACTCCCCACACCTGTACGCCAGCATACCCCCACGGCCGGCCAGCCCTCAGCTGTACCTCCTTGTTGGGTCATCTTGTCAGTCTGACCTGAAGCCTCAGAGTTCAGAACTGAACAGACTTCGGTGGTGGCCCCAGCCCAGAGCTCAGTGTGGCTTTGGGAAGCCAGGTACTACTGCTCCAAAACTCACTCTTTGAAGCCTAACGTCCCAAGTACCCACGCCCCATGGCAGGAGCCAGCCCTTGGGGCCAGTGGTCAGACAGGTTTAAGTAGACCAAAAAAATGGGTAGCAGAAACCCAAATAGAGACGTTGCAGCTCCCTTTCTGAAGACAGGACCAAACTTCAGTCTCTTATTTGTTGATTTTTTTTTCTTGCCCTTTTTCTTGTTGTTACAGTTGTATAACTTTAGAGTTTGCCAGGTAACTTTGAAAAATACACAAACAAGATCTTTGCAGCCTGTGGTGTGTTCTGTTAGTCCTGTAGTGCAAGCAGTGTCATATATTCCAGGAAAAAAGTAACTTTGAATCCAAGTCATTTTGTTCAACAAATATTCCTTTAAAAATGAATCTTAAGGAAAAAAAGAAAGAAAACAGCCGCCTTTTCAAAGTAAAGCCATGACTTCCAGGCGTAGTCAAGTTAAGCAAGTTAAGTTGCAACAGCCGTCCAGGTGGTTCAGGCCAGAGTCCTGCTATGGAAGAAAAATGATTTGGCATTGCTCTTAAACTAAATTTTCCAGTGTTTTTCTTCCCCCTGTAAATTCTTTAAATTTACAGTTTTCTGTTCCCGTTACCAGTGTTGATACAGGAGGATTCTTTTTAAGATGACAAGAAAGAATAATGGCTTTGGAATCCATGTGGGTTATGTTATTTTAACTGAGGACAATAGTTTTCATTAGCTGGCTTTCCAGAGACCCATATAAATGATTATCAGGATTATCAAGGAAGTTGTCTTTCGTTGGGTTTTTTTTTTTTTTTTTTAAAGCTTCCTCGCTTCTAGCCGTATTGTCCTCATTATCCTCAGGGTGATTCAAACCATTTGTCTGGTCTTCCTTCCTGTCTTTGTGTGGAGATGTCTCAGCTGTCATGCAGGCAACTGACTGTGTTTTTGAAATGACTTTATTTTTCAGATGTCGAACTCTCTCAGGTTCGCCCAGACCAAAGAACTTTAAGAAGATTCATTTTATCAAGAACATGCGGCAGCACGATACCAGGAATGGCAGGTACCACGCTAGCAAGAGCTGCCCTGTCAGCCTCCCTGCAGAAGGAGGTGGTCCAGTGACGATGGGAGGGGGTACTATTTGCCTAGCCAGAGAATCCCACGCTGTTCACACAAATAGGATCTCATGGAACCGTCCCAAACATACTGTTTTCCACCCCACTCCCATTAGAAACATCTAGAGAAGACTACAGAAAATAATGCTCCCTAATAGTGATCAAAGGCTCAATGAGATTTTCTAATGGACTATCTATCTAATTGCACTCAAATACATTTTTATAGAAAACCTAACAGAAAAAGTTACTTTTTGTTTTTTGTTTTTTTCTTTTTCTGCTTTGTTGGGTTTTCTTTTTTTTCACTAGGGCTGTATGCTCTGGTCAGTAAATATCCCACTGGGTCTGTGCCTGAACTTGGTTTTGGTGCTGGCTCTGAGGGCTCTGTAGGAGAGCAGAATGACAAATTTGCCAGCAGGTTCATTTTGGGTGCCAATTCAGATTCCTGGGCTACTGAGATCTGGAGTGCGTATCTCTCCAGTTCTTCCATTGCTCTTTTGGAAAGTGCAATTAAATGAAAGTGACTGTGATGGAAATTTGTATAACCCTGATATTAAAACTCCTGGCGACAATTAGGTCGGATTCTTGTCGCGGATAAGTCTACTCACGGCAGCCTGACGGCAGCAAGGAAACAGAGCTTCAAGACCTCAGGGTCCCTGAGGCTCTGTATCCTTTAGGCTCCTTCCCATTGACCTATGACCTTTAGGCTCCTCCCCATTGACCTGTGACCTGCCGAGTGTTCCTTGTGAATGGGAAAGTTACAGACGCCACCCTAGAGCAGAGGTCCTGCCACAAGGACCATTTTGTTTTAGTGCCTCTGGATTTACAGAAAACCATATGGCCCCCACTAATAATTTCTGAGCCATATCAAATGAAAGTTGCTAAAAAGTCTTGAGTTAGACTCATGGACCAAGGCCCAGCATACCTGTCTATAATTTGTTATAAAATAGCACTGTACAACCCAAACGACACCACCAGTGATTATAGAGTTTAAAGATTTGTTTTCTTGGAAGTTAATACCTATTTTTTTTTTAAACCGACTGAAATAGGGAACATAATTTTCCAGCTTTTCAGTGGTTTCAGAATAGCAGAACTGAGTTCCCTCATCAACTAGGGTTTGTGTAGTCGGTGTATATTCCTATTTTAAATACAGAGTTTTTAATTAAAATTACCCAGCTGTCATCTGTTAAAGAGAATACTCTGAATTTCTCTCACTCAGTCTCACTCTCACAGTTATTTTGCCTTATTCCCTGAACCATCCTGTTTTATTTTTCTTTTGAGGCTCTTACTGAACTGAAACCTCACTCATGCTGTTTTTAGTATAATTAATCATTGTTTATTTACATTTGTGTTCTTGTCATAATCTCTTTAATCATAAAATAAACGTAGATAGCCTTTAATTCCCAAATCAAGACAGAACCAAAGGAGTGGGCCAGATGAGTAGGCTTGCCCACCTCTGGGGGTGCTGATGCTGTGGAGGGGTGCAGAGGCAGCTAAGCTCCTGGCCTGCTGTGGTAGCGAGAGGATGTAGCAAGGAAGATATTTGGGCCGAGGGGCTTGCCGGCCTACAGGACAGAGCTGGCCTTCCTGGCACACCCTTGACCCAGGAACAGCATAAACAGTCCAGAAAGCATGCAGTTGCTAGCAGTTTTGCTGGGGAATTTTCAGAGGGAGCCAGGAAGGATTATTAGCTTATCTGAAGATCTGAGAACTGGAATTTAGGGCAGGAAAGCAAGCTAAGAGCTGTTGTGGGACCCATGGGCTATGGGCTGGGCCACAGTTGGTTGTATCTTCCCAGGTGAGAGCAGCTTCTCCTGTGCCAGAGGACAGTAAAAGGGCTGGAGGTGCTCTCCTCTCTTCCTCTGCGTTATTGGCAAGGTTGGATTGTCCATAGATGAAAGAAACAACCTGAGGGGATACCAGGAAGATAATATGGTTTCTGAGATGACAGAAGGAAGTTGTGGTCAATAGCTAATGAAGGGGAAGATGTGACCCAGCCTTTTGAGAAAGGGAAGGAGAATTGCCCCCATCACGGCTCAGCAGCAGCCATGAGATTGTCCCGACAGAGGGGCATGTGGATGAGCTCTAGTCCAGCGGTGGTGGGGAGGAGGGATCCTGGTCATGCTCTCGGAGGGGAGGGGCAGGTGCATGGGCGGGAGTCTCCGATTCTGCCACCTTGGGTGTACTGAGGCACGTGTGTGGCACCACACCAGAGGGCGCATTGTTGCAGTGAGGATTGAGCTCAGGTTTGCCTGCTAGGGTTGGAAAGGATTGAGGCTTTACAGTTAAGGCCAGAGGTGTTCATTAGAGAGCTTGAAGGTCTGAACTGCAAATGGAATGGCCTGAGTAGTAGTATCCTGCCTCTTGTACTTGGGGAAGGAGACCGAGAAGGGTCCCTTCAGAGTCCTGAGGCCCAGTCCCACAGCGGTTCCCACTCAAGCCTGTGCCAGCTCCCAAGTGCATGACTAGCACACACCAGACTTTCAAGACTGCAGGCCGGACCTGGGGCCCACTTGCCGCTCTGGATCTGAAGACCTCAGTATGGAGGCTGCTCCGTCCCCAGGCCTGCTGACTCTGTGACAGAGCCACCACCATGGAGGGAAATTGGGGCTCCAGGCTCAGGAAGGACTAGTGCAACTGACACCAGGGGAAGGAAGCATCTGTTCTGGGATTCATTGCCAACCTGTGAGTATGAAAAAGAGTTTAAAACAGGAAGGAGAAAAATCATAAAAACTGAGGACCAAATATGATAAAAGACAACACTTGCATCAAACTCAGGGGGACATAATGATCAATGTCAGGGTAGCTGCTTAGAAACAAACATTGGGGTCTCGGCCAGCTTCACGTTCTCCCACTTCACTCTGTGACATTAGAGGAATCTCAACAACATCTGAAGTAGAGGTAAGCACCTTCAGTAAAAGGTGTGGTTCTGATGGAGGATGGACTCTTCTTGAAGGAAAACCCATCATCACCTTCTTCAAAATCAGTGAATTCTGTGCAGCTGGCCTTGGGGACCTACTGGAAGGCTTCGTGTGGGAGTAAAGTGCAGAGCACCAAGCTCAGCATGTTTCGGGATCATGTTGCAGACTCTTGAGCCAGGTGGAGCTGAAGGCTGCAGGCTGGATACAGGTTAGAGACCCAGTGACGGAAGCTTCGGCTCTGCTATTGGAACCAGATGGTATCATGAGTTCTTGACCAGCTCCATGTTGTGCTTCATCTCCTCGAGGTCAGGGGACATGGTGAGGGGAGCCGCCATGCTCCGGTTCCACTATTGTTATAACGCAAGCACGGGTTAGTGATGGGGAAGTTGTGTTGGACTTGATGGTTGTGAAAGGAAGTAGTGTTTGGCTGGGTTTTAGGAAGACTGGTCCCAGAACGTTCAGACTATGAAGTGGATTCTTGTGGCTACAATCCCATGGCCAAAAGGGATTATAAAATATGTGGATCATACAGTGATGATGGGTAACATTTATTAAGTGTTTACTGGGTGCCAGGCTCTAAGTACTTTATATGCTTTGTTTCATTAACTCAGTGGGTATTTGTTGAGTAAGTGAGTAGAGAGATCTTCTAGGTGACTTCTAGTCTTCAGAACTATGTATCTTGAGGAATGGAAAGAATTTAGAAACAACCTTGAGAGGAAGGTATTGCTGTTACTGTGTTAAGTAGAATGATGCCGGCCAGTATCCCTGGTGCCTGTGAATATGTGGTTACGTGGCAAGGGGAGTTGAGGTCCCTGATTCTGGGTTATCTAGGTTTGCCCAGGTAATCACCGGGGTTCTTAAAGGTGGAAGAGGGAGGCAGCAGAGTCCGTGTCAGAGTGATAGGATGTGAGAAAGACTCACTCGCCGTTGTTGGCCTTGAAGATGGAGAAAGGGGCCTTGCACCAAGGACTGTGGTGGAAGCTGTAAGAGGCAAGAAAACAGATTCTTTCTTTGAGCCCTCAGTGGGATCTGGCTCTAACCCCTCGATGTTAGCCCCACAAGACCCATTTCAGAGTTCTGACCACCAGAGTTATAAGATAATGACTCTTGTTCTAAGCTCATGACTGTGGTGATTTGTTACCACAGCCATAGTAAACGAAAACACTCAACATCCCAGTTTACAAAGGAGGAAGCTGGAACACATGACTGGAAAGTGAGGGGTAGAATCCAGATCCAGGCATCAGATTGCAAAGCTCATTCTCGTAATCAAAGGGAGAGGTGGGAGGTAAAAATCTAAATATTATAAGACAGTATGTCCTGGTGGATTTTGAGAAAACTATTGAATTCTGCTTTTTAAAATTTATTCGCTAAAGGCCCCAGACTAGTAGGTAAGCTTGGAAGAATAGTTTGAGGAGCCCTAAAGTCCCGAGTGAAGTCAGAATTGAGGAAAAGAAAGAACAACTGGCACCCTTGTACATGGCTGGTGGGAATGTAAAATGGTGCAGCTGCTAATGAAAACAGTTTGGCAGTTCCTCAAAAAGTTAAACATAAAATTATCCTATAACCCAACAATCCCACTACCAGGTGATACCTAAAAGCATCAAAAAAAGGAGTTCAAATCATAGTTGTGTGCCAGTGTTCATAGTAGCACCGTTTACAACAGCCAGAAGGTAGAAACAAACCGAGTGTCCATCAGCAGGTGACTGCTAATAAACAAAATACGGGCTGTCCCTGCGAAGAAATAATACTCAGCTGTAATCAAGGATCAAAGTGCTGCTAACACGCCTGAGAAAGTAGGTATGAACCCTGAAAACATCATGCTGATCGAAATAGGCCAGACACAGAAGGTCACAGAGTGTATGATTGCATTTATACAGAGTATCCGGAAGAGGTAAATCTGGAGAGACACTCGCAGATCAGCAGTTGCCAGGGACCGGGTGAAGGGGGATGGAGCCTCTGTGTGGGGTTATGGAAGAGTTCTGGGAGCAGTGGTGGTGAAGGCATGGCCTTGCGCATGTACTTACTTACTAACTAACAGCCAGTCGTACACCTACTATTTTCTGTTCTATATGTATTTTGCCACAATCAAATAAAATGCCAGCGATAGCCGTGGGGCTTTTCAAACCACATTCAGAAGAGGGAAGGGAGAGATGGTTAACTTCTTGGGGTTGATGGTATAAGGACAGAGCAGAAGTTAGCCGCTGGCATCGTTTTCGCTGCTCCAACTGGCGGAACTGTGAAATGTCGACTCTAAACCAGGTGTCGGGCTGGGCACACCACTGGCACTCAGTAAATAGATACCACTTATTGTGGAATAAGTGAACAGAGAGGCCTTATATTTTGAAGTGAGTGCCAGCCCTCGGGGCCTAGATCCTAGGGAACCGAAAGAATTTAAAAACAACAAATGACCTTTAAAATATCACCGAGAATAAAAGAAGTTCTAAGTCAACTGCCAGGCAGATGTTGCCTAAAAAAAATCAAAAAGAGACCAAGGTGGTAGCAGTGGGTGAGCCCTAACCATCACAAGCGAGCAGGCAAGCCTTGGGTAGATTGCTGGCAGAGCTGGGAGGACTGAAACAGATGGTTCGTGTGCTTTCAGAAGGAGTGGAGGTTGATAGCCGTTAACATGACCTCACTGAGAAGGAGCCACGTTAGGTTAACTTCAGTTCTGCACTGATGGAATAACTAGGTTAGTAAATTAGCGGACTGCTATAAACGTGACATTTCTCGATCTGGACAACATGCTAGACTGTTCCTCATCACTCAGCCCAGCATTCACTGGGGGATTGTGAAGCCAGAGCCCCTGCACGCAGTGACTGCTGTCTGCCTAAAGGGGACCCGGAGGGGCCTGGCATACCATCTTCCCCAGAGCATGTTGAGTGTTCCTCAGAGCCAAGGCCAGCAAGCCTCACCATGGGCCGTACAGGAGGCCAGAGGCAGGGAGAGAAGGGGCACGTGTGATGGATGACCACCTGCACCGCAGCTCCCCAGCGGCTGGAGATGCTAGACCCAGCTCAAGGTGGTTCAGTCAGCAGGGATAACCGTCATGGAGGTTGGTGATAGTTTTCAGTACAGGGTAAAGACTCTTCAGAAGTGAAACGTATCTTGGAATCTGGATGGACACTGTTTTCCAGAGAGCCTAGCAGTGTGTTGTAACCACAGAGTGAGCTCATTTACCTTGTCCTAACGGAGGGAAACGTATCACTCTCGCACCCAGCCAGGGTCAGTCCCATCTGCCCTGTTGGAGTCAGCATGAGTGTCCTGTTTTAGAACACTGGATTTGTACTGGCATGGCCTCATTGCAGTGGCCTAGGATTCTCCAGTCCTCTTTCTCACAGAAGGATGGATGACACAGAGTGAATGGGAACAGCCAGAGTCCATTTCATTGAACTGCCTTATATAAAACCGTCATTTCTGGGGAAAGAGATGTGCGTCCAGGCAGAAGGTGCCTGATAAAGTAGTTCCTTAACTATGTAGAATGCAGAGTGATCCCTTTGGGGGTACTGGCACCTGCCCTTGCTGGGCATTTGTAGTGATGGGATATTTCTATAAATAAAGCAGACAAAGATCCTGCTTCAAGGACTTCCAGGCTGGCTGGGGAGGTGGGGTAAGGCGTGGGGGAGGGTCTACTGATGGGGAGACTTTTTTTTTATTTAAGTAGGCTCCACACCCACCACAGAGCCCATTGTGGGGTTTGAACTCATGATCCTGAGATCATGACCTGAGCTGAGATCAAGAGTCAGTTACTTAACAGGCTGAGCCACCCAGGCACCCCAGTGGGGAGACTTTTAAGCATAGGTCTGAAGGAGGTGAGGGAGCCAGCTCTGAGCTGTCCCAGCAGGGAAGGGCATTCAGCAGGGTAGGTGGAACAGCAGCAGTAGAGTCACTAATGGTGGAACGTGGCTGAGGGGTGTGCCTGCAGAACTGTAGGAAAGCAGACATGGGAGGAGTAGAGAGGAGAGAGGAGAAGTCTTGGAGGCTGGATTGTGATGATGTCTATTTTTTTTGTGAGCCCAATGAGAGCCGTAGAGGGTGCCCAGTAGAGGACCAGCATGGTCTGGCTTGCACTTGAACCAGGAATACTCCGGCTAACCAAAAATCAAGGGCAAGCATTGCAGGACTTTTTCGGTAACCTTATCCTTACAGAAAATTAGTGGATATGTATATTGTGTATTGTCTTTCAAAAGTGGGTTTATTTTTTAAACATTTAAAAATGACTCGAAGTCTTCAAAAAACTATTACAGACATATGAGCACACCCTCTGTCGTGGAGGAGAGATGACCAGTGATCCTGTGCCAGAGCATCTGGAGCAAGGTGCCTCTGAGCATCCCGTGAGGAGGGGAGTTGGCAGGTGGGGGCCGCGGGCCAGTTGGTTGTTAGAGAAAAGCCAGTCATGGTTCGCTCTAATCTGCATCTTTACCGAGAGCCCCTCTGTCTGCTGGGGAAGAGAGGTTCAGCAGAAGTGAAGACAAACCTCGGTCCTCGGGGATGAGATACGCCCTTACAGATGCCCAGCCTTGGCAGGGCAGCAAGTGCTGGTGGAAAGCGGGTTGCTGGCCGGGTAGAACGGGGCCATCAGAGCAGACGATGGAGCTTCTGAGCATGAAGACTGAAGACACGAAGGTGGCCTATGACCTTTCAGGGCATTTCTATCTAGTAACCATCATGGTCCTTTTCTTTTGGTGCTTCCAGTTCCGGAGCGTCGAATGTTTGTCCTTGAGAATAGTAGGAGGCAAGAGCCCTCATTGCAAGTGGGTGACACCTTTCCTCAGGCATGCGGCTGGTAGGCATCATTCAGCGCTCCGCGGAAGTCCTCTGGTTTTCAGGCATCTGTGTGGCACGAGGCGATGGCTGTCAAGTCCGCTGGAAGCGCCCGCCCCCGGCTCCGCTTTGAGAGTCATTTCACTCTGAACAGGCAGACAGGTGTTCTTTGCAGTCACTGACTAGGCTGTCTCATCCTTTGGGAGGAATTTTCAAAGAGGTTTAAAAAGGCTTTGAGGTGCCGGTGTACACAAAGAAGTGAGCTCTGGAGTGTTGCCTCTTTAAAGTGTGGACTCAGCAGGAAGGAAAAGGTATAAAAGATTTTAGCTCCCTTTATCTGCTTTCCAAAGTCAGATGGGGAAAGTATGGTAACCGAAGTCAAGTTGTAGCCTTTACTTTTTATACTAAAAATTTTGGAGGGAAGGCAGGGGACGGGTAATAACTAAATTAAGACTTTGCCTGTGATCTCATCAGTCCCAATCTGTCAGCCTAGTTTAGTTTGAAAAAATGAGTTGGAGGAAATGGCATCTCTCAAAAAAATAAAATAAAATAAAGCTGCTGGCTAATTTCTGGACTGACCTTCTCAGAAGAAAAAAAAATGTCATTGCCTTGTCTCTTCTGAAATAAATGTACCTGATTTGATAAATGTCAAGCATCTTCTGTGAGGCTCTGTGCAACATCTATCTACCCCTCCCAAGCATGCCTTTCCCATCGAGGAACTTTTCCTTGTTAAAAGACCAGGACCCCCATCCCCCGGTAGCACGGGCTGGCTTGGAAGCATCTTTATTTGTATCCATCTATTGTCTGCAACCAGGTGTCAGCGAAACCTCAGGCCTGGGGGGCTGTGAGTGGACAGACTGAAGAAGCCTTCAGCCATCCCCAGACCTCACTCAGACTCCCGACCCCAAATGGCCCCCACAGTGCCCTCCGTGCTGACCCGGCGGCTTTCCTTCGCACCTTCCCTAGTGCTGTGAGCAGCAGCTGGAGGAAGGGAACAGCTGGGCATGTCTACCGTCCACTGGGGATGCTGGTGCCTCGGGGCCAACACCCTCAGGCCAGGTTTTATCACTCGAGCCTTTTTAAGAAGCACGGAGGTTATCGGGGACTCCGCACGGAGCTGTAGAGAGAAATGATTTTCAGTGCTTCAGGTGTACAAACGTATTCGAAGTA
This sequence comes from Martes martes, assembly GCF_963455335.1. Classification (NCBI taxonomy): domain Eukaryota; kingdom Metazoa; phylum Chordata; class Mammalia; order Carnivora; family Mustelidae; genus Martes; species Martes martes. The sequence continues at coordinate 47,602,175 of NC_137901.1, read as the reverse complement.
TGCAAACACTGGTCGCTGCTTTTCAACCAGTTTGATTTACAGGAAATAAAATGAGTCACAGAGGTAGGGCTTGGGAGTTAGAACCTTCTCTTGGTGGTTCTGCTTCAGTTCTCTGCGTGGTGAGAGGGCCTAGGAGCCTGGGGGAGACCAGGTCGTGGTCCCCACCAGTGGAATACAGCAGTCAGAGGAGAAAACCGTTCATGCACGTGGCTTGGGGGCCAGGGCTCAGGACACAGTGACAAGTCCTGGCCTGGGGCCCACGAGAGCAGGTAGCAGAGAGCTCCATGGCTCAAGGTGAGACTTCTGACCTCACGCTCAGCTTGTTTTCCTCCTCCTTCCCTGCTTTTGGCTGGTTTGTGTACCCCCACCCCCCAGATTATTTTGCTGAGTCCCAAGCCCAGTACTACAGAATGAGTTCTTTGGCTACAGAGTCATTGCAGATGTAATTAGTTAAGATTGTACTGAAGCCGGGCAGGCCCCTAATCTCATCTGCCGGGTGTCCTTGTTAAAAGGGGGAAGTTTGCGCAGATCTGCACGCAGGGAGAACGCTACGTGGCCAGAGGCTGGTGTTACGTTGATGCCTGCCAAGGCGCTACTGGAAGCTGGGAGGGAGGTCTGGATCAGACCTTCCCTAGCGCCTTCATCAGAGGCAGCGTGGCCTGTGAACACCGTGGGCTCAGACTTGGGCTCCTAGACCAAGAGATGAGCAGTTCCTGTGTGTTAGCCATGTGCAGGTGGTCACTTGTCATGGCAGCCAGCCCTCGAAGACCCCCTCCCTTTCTTGCTCACACGACTGCCAGGAGCTCCAATGCCTGTCCTGTCTTGGGGAGCTCGTCTGGCCACAGCTTTGGTCCCTGTCACCATCACCATCTTAACCACTCCCAGGCTCCCTGAGCTCCGGGACTCCCTCCGTCCGCAGCTTAGGAGGCCTTTCAGGAACACGCCTGTGGCCTTCACAGCTCTGCTGCTCTTCTGCTGCCGAGCCACCATCCAGCTCTGCACGATTACTGACGGGCAGTGTGTGCTTAGGAGGGAAGTTCCGTGACCTGTGGAAGAGCTCTCCACAGAAACCACATGTGTTGCTTAAACACTGTGCTTCACCTTCAGGCCTATCAGTGGTCATCCATTCACATTTTTTTGATGCCAAGCCTCTTCTTTGTATCTGGGCCTGCTGATCAGACTCTGTCTCTGGCATCAAAACCACCCGTCATTATTCCCACCTATTGCTGCTATGTCCTGACTGGGTTTCTTTATTTTTTTAATTTATTGTTTAAGATTTCACTTACTTTTAAATTTTTTAAAAAGATTTTTATTTTACGTGTTTTTAAAAGATTTTATTTTTAAATAATCTCTGTACTCCCAACGTGGGGCTTGAATTCACAACCCTGAGGTCAAGAGTCCTGTGTTCTTCTGACTGAGCCAGCCAAGAGCCCTAAGATTTTTTTTTTTTTCTTTTAAGTAATCTTGACACCCACCGTGGGGCTCGAACTCATCATCCCGAGATAAAGAGTCACATTCTCTACTGACTGAGCCAGCCAGGCGTCCTCAGATTGGACGTTTTTAAAGTGACTCAAGAATTCAAGTGCAGAATCCTATTGGATTTTCACGATGTTTTCCTGATATTCGAAAGTTGTCTTTCTAGCACCCCCCCCCTTTTTTAGTGACTTATTTGAATACTTTCTAAGCATTTGGTGTTTTTTGTAGCGTTGCTCCTGTTTTCCCTTCACATTTCACCAGTCTGTGCAGTCATTACCGAACAAGTATGAGCAGCCAGTTACACTGGCTGTAACTGGCTGCTCATACCCCTTTACCTGGGGAGGTACATAACTGGCCCCTAGTAAGTGCACAGCTCAGTGTGGCTATTCTAGAGAACAGCCTCTAAGGCCAAGCTGTGAGTGAGACAGTTGGTCAAAGTGACTCACAGAGGGATGTGGAGACCCTGGTGGGTCAGGCACGTGAGGCCAGCAGAGTTTTCTGGCATACTCAGCTCCTCCAGTAGGCCTTCTGCTCTTTCTCCTCTCAGCCTTGACTCATGCAGTCCCTCTGCCAGTGTATCTTCTTGTCCCTTATCCCTCAGGGTTTGACTTAGGTGTCACTTCCTCTAGGAAGCCCACCTTGCTTCCCTCAGGCCAGGTTAGCTGTCCCTTGGATAGCAACCTCTTTCCCAATCAGGCCACTCCCACTACCACAAGTTTTGTGAGGGTGGAGCTCCCATCTTTGTCATCCCATCATCAGCTCCCCAGGGTCTGGCATAGAGTAAGTGCTAGGAAAGTGTTTGTGGAAGGGAGGGAGGAGAGGCAGATCGCACACAGCTTTTTCTCAGGGGTCCTCCACCACTCCCTACGCTGTAGGATAAGCTGTGCCCCCGTAAGCCGGTGCTGAAGGCCTGTGCTGTGGTGGTAGTGGTGTTGGCAGTCATGGGATAGCTGTGAGGATGAGGGTGGTGTGAGCACTCAGGATTAGTAGAGGAACACAGCCACTGATGATAAGACCACCATCTTGTATTTGTGGCCTGTTTAGCCTAGACCTTCCAGTACTTTCTACCATCTAACTCAGGCCAGCTCTGTGGCCCCCCGTTGCCCTTACTCTGACTGCCTGAGAGCCTGCCACATCTGCCATGGTCATGTTTCCCTTCATCCTGGGCTCTGCGTTCCCTGTTCTCAGCCATCAGAATTCTACTCCTCCACTAGGGCCCAGCCCAGGTTCCAAGCACCTGCCCCTGGCCTCAGCCCTGCCTCTTGCTCAGACTTCTGGTCCCTCTTCTCCATAGTCTCCTTCCTTTTCCCACTCCCAGAATTGGGAGTTTGTCTTCATCCCACTCCATGATGCAAGGGACAGAGCTCCCTGTGAAGAACAGCCTTGGAATGGCCACAGGTTGTCTGGCCTTGCCCTCCTCCCCACTATAGCACACGCAGGAGTGAGTGTTCCTAAGGAGGAAGAGCATCCCCCATCCCCACAGCTAATAGAGTTTAAATAGAGGAAACAAGAACATCTTGATTTTGGTTTAATTTTCATTCATCTGCTATGTAATTGCCAGCCCTTCAGAAGGCAAGGGAGGGGGTGTCAAGACCCCCCCCCAGCTTGTAACAAAGTACTGTGGGAGGAGGAAGCAGTTGGGGGAGGGATGGGGGCTGGGAAGAGAAAGCGCCTGGCAGGCTCTGGTCCTGAGATTTCATAATACTCGCTTGTTTTCTGGCGTCAGTCTCAGCAGCTTTACTTTCTGCATGCACCCGCCCCCGTTCATGATTGCACGGCTGACCTGCCGAACGGGAGGCGTGCGGCACTGTGCAGCCATGGGAACAAAGTGACCGATGCCAGGCGGATGCACTGTCCAGGGCTGCCCTACAAATCGTTACGGAAGAAGAGGCCAAAAACCGCACAAGTGCGTGCTCTTGCAGCTCTGGAGGCCGAAAATCAGCAGTCAAGGTGGCAGCGGGGCCTTGTGCCTCCTGAGGGCTCTAGAAAGGGATCATCTGTCACCTAGTCCAGCTTCTGGGGGTGGCTGGCAGTCCCTGGTGGCTTGGGCTCTAGGCCGTGCCAGTCCAGTGCACGCCTCCATTGTCACACGGCTTTTCCTCTGTGTGTATCTGGGTGTCTGCAAATGTCTGTCTTTATGAGACCCAGCAACTGGGTCGAAGCCCACCCTGATTCAGTATGAATGTATCCCAACATGATTGCATCTGTGAAGACCATGTTTCTGGCCACATTTGCAGGTGCCACGGACTTCATGCCTTTTTGGGGGGACACGATTCAACCCCTGACACCAGCATTTGAAAGTGTGTTTTTCTTTTCTTCCTGGTTATGTAGGGAATGGACTACAGAATTGGGAAATGCAGTGTACATGTGCGCCCAATGCCTAACAGACTCCTGGGTCAGGGACACCCCTGGGCTGTGTTCGTGCTCACCCACCGTTATTGCGAATGTGATTTTCTTTGCTCTAACTTCAGGTGTTGGTAGCTTGTTTTTATGTCCTTAAGAGTGTATTTCTGCTCTCATGGAATATTCCACCTGGGAGAGATTGAACTTTCTCACAGCTAACAGAGACGCCCCAGGGCTCTAGAAATAGAACAGAAAGCCAGTTTTCAGCAATTGAGGGAACACTTGAGGGTCCGGGATGGCATGAAATCTTGCCTGGCTCTGGGCTAAGGGGTTGAGAGTGGATTTAATGATGGGTCTGTGATACTCTGTCAACCATGGGGCCCTTGAGCATCTCCAGGCTATTTGGAACACTCCAGTATCTCACAGGCAGTGTGTGCCTTTGGAAGCTTTGTGGCCTGAAGCCCTCGCTGCTGCATACCAGAAACACTTTTCTAAGCAAGGAGCTGAAGCCACGTGAAGGAGAAACATGGTGCTCTTCATGCATCCTGGAGAGGTTTGGAAAACATTGTATATCTTGAAGCAGTTCTGCTTTTGGGGGCTGCTGCCCTGGGAGCTTTTTCCTTTGTTTTGTTGTTTTTTTCCTTCTCTGGCAGATGTTTGTATGGAAATATGATCTTTAATTCCTTAAAGACCTGTCTCCCTGGAGTTAATTCCTATTTTGAAGTTAGAGTCTTTTGTATAATGTTTTCTGGTCACCTCGACTCTGTGTTGAGTGGCACAGAAGGGAAAATCATGTGGGCTTTCTGTGTGCAATGTGGGCATACAAGAAATAACTACAGTGGTTAGAGGCCAACACATGGAGGTAGCCAGTTTCCAAAGTCCCCTGGAAATGGAATGTGGCTGTCTTGTGTCATTCTTGACAACTACTATCTGATTTAATTCTCTCACAAATCCAGAAGCACTTGAAGAAGGCGAACAAATCTGATTTCCTTGGGCATCACCGTGACAATGGGTATTTCCCTAACACTTACAAAGAAGAAAGCTGCAAATTCACAGGAATCCTCCAGGTTTGGGACACAGCAGTTGGTCACTATGGGCCTTTGTTTAGGTTCGCACTGCTCCAAGTTGCTCGTGGAGGAGATAGAAGACAAGAACTTGCCACTTGCTGATATTTGCCTGCTCTAGCTAAAGCCTGAAGCCAGAGCTACTTTAGGCAACATGTTGGATGCATTCTTGGGAGCTCCGTTGGCCATTTCCAGCTCCCCAGGGCTTCAGCAGCCACAGACTTGTGTGGAGCTGCTGTCGGGTCTCTGTTTTGGATTCCTCCTCTGAACCCTGCATGATGTTGGAATCGGCGGGGCGGTTCCACCCAAAAATGAAGGGAAGTACCCAAGGATGCTATGCTCTTACTTAACCTCCTTCCCATTCCAGCTGCTTGAGAATGGCCAACCGGAAAAGGACCTGCCTGACTGGACTGTTGGGAAACATTCCATATTCGTAGTTGCTAAACTTGACCTGTGCAGTAGAATAACACATTTTTCTGAATGAAACTCAGGCTGTCAGCCTCTTCTTGACACCTAAATGGTGAGGGCCACACAGATGAGCACTCATTTAGAGAACAGTGCAGCCCATTTGCTAATAGGCACGTTGTGGTTAGAACTTCGGAAAGGATACTTAATTTCACATGCATTTATGTTCTCTCGTGTCCTTGTTCTATTAGAAATGTCCCAGCAAATTCAGTATGTGGGAAGGAAGCACACATTAGCACTAAGTAATGAAGGATATGCGCTAACACTAAGCCAGCTGAGGCTGTTCGATCCATTCCTTCCTCTGTTGCAGGAGATGTGGATACTGAGAGCCTCAAGGAATGAGTAGTTCCAGACTTTCCTCCTGGGTGGATTTCAGGGGCTGGTGGGGGTTGTTTGAAGAGTCTCTATCCTTCCACCTGGGAAGGCACTCCAGCTGAGCAGAGCAGGAGAAGGAGGCACCGGGCAGCTCTGAAGTCAGGGTGGCTGTGATGGGTCACCCTCTGGCCCCACCCATTCCCAGCCTGGTCACCTACAGGCGGGGCTGGAAAGCCACCCTAGAAAATGTGGTGAAGGTTGACTTCTTGGTGTCCAGGAAGTCCATGGATACCCAGTCAAACCCACAGGGGCAGACTCTTCTAGTAAGTCTTAGTGAAGGGCAAAGCATCAGGGCACAAGGTGGAGAAGGGCATGGCTTCAGACCCCCGACTGGTCTCACCTGCTAATGTGTCCCCTTTGGCATGTCACTTGCTTTCATCAGTTGAAGCATCTAGAATTGGGCATCTAATGGGTACTTAGTAAGTATTAACTATTATTATGTCTGTGTAAGTAAACATACAGAGGCATTATAGTGAGAATCTGCCACTGGTCACCGTGAGTGAGAGCCCAAGGAGGCTGGCTGGTGTTGAGCAAGGTGGTGTGCTCATGATTTATTTAGCTGTTGGCCCTGGAAGCCTTGGTGGCCCACTCTGCTTGTGGCATTCTTGTTCTTGCAGCAGTGACAAGGTTTGGGTCTGTGGTACCTGATGAAAAGCTTCTCCTTCTGGAGAGGAGGGACAGCTAGCTCTGCGTGTGGGTTATACACCTGTAATCACGTGTCATCCCTCAGCTGCCCTTGGGCACACTTCTGACGTCTTAGCAGGCCTGTGTATTTTAGCACAGAGGTCTGAAGAGGTTCAGAATCCAGGTGCTATGCTGGTAAAACTTCCCTCAGTTTTACCAGGGAAAAAAGCGGTGCCCAGTAAAACGAGTTAATATTTATTGAGTGTCATTGTTTGCCAGGCATTGTTCCAAGGGCTTTCCCAGTACAGACTGACTTACTCTTTACAGCATTTCTGTGGGCTAGTTAGTAATTGTATCCTATCATTTTAGTTGTGGAAACTGAGGCTCAGAAGAGTTAGTAAAAGGTGCAAGGTCATACAAAGACGACACAGCTGATATTTGAGACTGGGACTGTGGCTTCAGTCCTGTTAACCACTGGCGACATGGGTCAGTGTGGGGTGAACGGGTAGCCCTGGTCCTGCCTTCCCAGGGACGGGGACTGGGGTGCTGCTGTGAAGCCCAGCATGGCCCTGTTTATGGAGGAGCTGCTGTGGGCCCCACCCTTGGACACACCCTCTGGAAGGGCGGGGAGGCAGCGGAGAGCAGCCCTTTGTGATTAATGTCCTCCTCTACACAGAAATGAGGAACTCGGAGAAGGGGGAGGAAATGCTTCCTAGGGCCATGACTTTTGAGCTGGGTTTGGAAGAGTAGTTAACACTCTGAGCATACTCAGTTGGACACGGCAGGCAAGGGACAGGCATGCAACAGCAGGGTCTTTTCAAGGTGGGGGACAGCAAGCCCTTTAGCATAGATGGATGATAAAGTCGGGGGTGGGGGGTAGGGTCGTGTTTGCTGAGACCAGAGAAGGAGAAAGAGCCAGAAGACGGAGGGCCTGCTTGGCCATGCCAGGGAACCCGACTTTATCCTGGGCAGGTCGACAGTGTAATATCATAGCTGTAAAAACAAGGTCACAGTCTCCCAACGTTGATGCGCAGTTAGTAGTATTGGGGTTTTTTTTCCCCTCTAATTTTTCATCATGATTATTTTAGAAAAAGTTTACAAGAATAAGTTTCATATCTGATGTGTGTTTCTACTGTGTTAAAGAATGTTAGGTTTTTAATCTTCTCCGCTTGTTTCTTTTCTTCTTTTTTTTAAACTAGCAATTCTCTTTGGCAAAAGTTATTTTCATATGCCAGGATAAGTACTTGAGAGAGTTTTTTTTTAATGTTTTCTTAAGTGGCCTTTGATTGCATAAGAGCATCATGCAGAACTGTTTCCAGTCGTATCTTTATAGCAGGAATGGAGGCTAAGACTGATTATGTAATTGTTCCCTTAATTTATTCTCAGAACCTAACGTGCTGCCAGCATATAAAAAAAACCCCAGCGATCACAATGGCATCTGAGCGTCTCTTGCTCACGGTTTCTGGCACTATGGCTTTTGCATTGTTCACTGCAGAGGAGACATGGATGGTTTCAGTGTGGCATGACTGTTGGCAGCACTGGGCACCCCAGACTCATGGCTCTGTCTGCTCCATCTTGCTGTGCAACCCACAGCCAACAGCTCCCGCTGGGGAGGACTTGTGTGTACTCCTTAGAGACCCGAGCCGGCGTCTCTCGCGCTAGCTAACCTCTGGGTAAGGAGAGGCAGCGTCCTTCGGCTGCGCTGAGGTTGCATTTTGCAAGGAGCACAGAATACCATCTGTCAGAGGAGGCGGCGGGAGTGTGCAAATATTGCTGTGAATTCCATGAATGCTTAATTGCTATAGTTGTTTCTTTTCTTTTTTTTTTAATTTAAGAGTCCTTGCATTTAGTTTGTTGTTTGTTGTTTGTTCTTTTTTTTTTTATTTTTTAGAATAGTCCTTATCAGTGGCAGAAGATCCTTCTGTAGTATATTTTCAGTGCTGCCCTATCGTGACAGTGCCCAAGTTGGGTATGTATATGCATGCTTGCTTTCTAGTTCTCTGGGTGAAAAGTTGTGACACCGTGTGCGTAATGTGGCTGCACTTTCTGTTTCCAAGAACTTGCCTGGCTCTAACACTGCAAACTGAGTGCTTATAAACTGGGAAGAAAGTTCTGCTTTCTTTTCAGCCAGAAAGCTTTCTTGTTATTGTGTGTGTGTGTGTGTGTGTGTGTGTGTGTCCGTGTGTGTCCGTCCGCCCGTCCGTCCTCACCATCTGGCCTGCTGTTTACAAATGTGCATTTTGTCCCCTCTTCCAATGCTGTAAAGCAAGAGCAATCCGGGGACCCACCCCATTGCTCGGGGCCGTGTCGGCTTTTGGAGAAAGGTAGGTGAAGAAAAAAATCAGAAAAACCATGTGAATGTCCTGCCTCTTTGCATCTTGGGCTTGGGGCTGGAGACTGACCAGCAGGCTGGAGCAAATACCAAAGCAAAATGGTACAGGAACAGACCTCTGTGATTCGCCACAGGCCAAAAGAATGCTTACTTCTCTAGCTCAACAAGCCTTTCCTTTTGCTCTGAAGAGAAGTAGGTAAGTGAGGCTCTGTCCTTGCGGAGCCTCCCCTTCACTCCCCTTGCCAAACTCTGTGCTGGTTCCTCTGAGTCTTCACGACCTTGCCCCTCACCTGTCACTGTATCCGGTGTTTGTCGCCGGGGAGCTGCTGGTGTTTAGGGTAAGACAGCTCAACGTGTAGGATGCCAGGAATCGTGCGGCATGTTGACTCCACTCTACAGGTAAAATGCCCCCCTGGACACTGTGACAACGGCACACTACCCACTCATGACCGCTGCCCTGTGGGAGGGTGGTGTGGCCTCTGGTGCTGACTCACCATGTATTCATCTTCCACCGTATTCTACGAGTTCTCTCCCCTGGTCATTCCTGTTCACCATGGCTTCCCCCTCCCACCACCCCCGTTAGACTTGGGCTGTTCAACTCACCCACGGTCCTTATTTCTGCTCTGTACCGTAAGCTTCATGGGCAGACAGAAGCACATCTTCATGGAATTCTGACTCGGTCCTGTATTAGATGTGTGCCTTAAAGAGTCGCAGTAATCTTACTGTTGATTGAGGGCACACTTTGTGCGGGTCCTTTTCACTCCCTGCGTCCTTACAACGACCTTACAAAGTAGGTGTTCTCAAAAAAGTAACAACAAACCCTTCCGGTCAGGGATTCAAGGATCACCCCGGGCGTGGCCTACAGAGCTGCCTGCAAGAGACCTCATGAGGAGGCTTGCTTGACCTTACCAACCTGTCGTGGTTCCGGGTTTGGCTGCACCTGACAGCAGGCTTACTTACTCCCTGTGGAAATGGGTGGTACTAGCTCTTAGACCTCCACGTGACCCAGAAGGCCAGTTCACTGATTTTACACAAATAATCACGCCAGGGCCCAGATGATGTTGGTGTGACCAGCCTGTGAACACATTTCCAGGGAGATCTGAATCAGCCGTGGAAGGTTGTGTGCAAGTTTGTCCTCTCATGGCCAGCTTGGATGGCCACTGTGGGCTTGGCCTTATTTTTGTATTTTTCTGGGCTTCCCCTGCTAACCTTTCTGACTGATGTGTTTGCCCTCCGGCCATGGTCCATTTTCTCATGTATTGAGTGCTTCCTATGTGACTAGGTGCAGGGGTAAAGACAGTAAAAGATGGGCCTGGTTCCTGTCTCCTGAAACTTAAAACCACGACGGGGAAACACATTAAAATTTCCCATACGATTAATTACTACTTTCAATTAAGGCTAAAGATGTTCAGTCGGGACTGCCAAGTTTTCCTGACTAAGAACTCATCTGGTTTCTTTAACATAATCTGACTTCTCTGTGCTTTCATCTTAGAACTGTTCGTGTTTGTTTCATTCTGGAATGGTGCTCTTCTTTCCAAGTTCTGAGGCCCCCTCAACATGGTACCCAAGTACTTATCCCCATTTTATAGATAGGACCACTGATCCTCAAGAGTTACGGTCTCAGACATCGCTTTGGGCCAGAATGGGAATTTGAACCCAAGTCCGTCCAGCCCTGGGACTTCCCGTGACTCACTCTGGCCAGCAGGCAAAGTAAGTTCCATATTCACAGAATGCCGTCTGTGAAATGGAGCTTTTATAATAACTGCCTCACGGAGGTGAAGTAAGACTCCCAGGGCAACTGACTATGCACAGTCCAGCACAGCCCCTAACAGAGGTAGATGGGGCCAACTTGTCAAGGACCCCAAATTTCTTAAGTAAACACAATGTGGGAATCAGTGAGGAGAACTTGGGAGACTTGTCATTTTTTGCTTCGGCAGATCACTTGCCTCTGCAAGCCTCTGCGAGCCTCTGCTTGTTCCTCTGTAGGATGGGGTTCACAAGTTACCACCAGTGTTGTTAGCTTTGAAGATCCCTGCATTTTATACAGAGCTCGTGGGAACACAGTTTAACTTAAACTTCCCAGAAAGAGATCACCCCTGCTATCTGGGTTTGATATCCTTATTAGAAATACGTGGCCCTCCTCATCTTTGACACCGGGGGAGAGGGGCATCTGTCACTACCTGGGTCGCCTTGACTCCTGCTGGGAGGGCCCTGTGTGTTACCGGGGAGATGACATAGGGTGGCCAGCTTGCTCAGCTGTGCTGCTGGTGGCCTAGAGGAAGTAGCAAAGTGTGTTTGGGGGCTCACAGGGCATAACCTCTTCCATCTTTGACATGAATAAACTCTACTCCTTCCTACTTTATAAATGAGGAAACCAAGGTGCAGTAAGGTTAACTTTCTTTAACAAAAAAACACCGGGTCCATTGTAATGCTTGACAGACAAAAGAACATGCCTGTTTCGGTAGCATATTCTGCTTAAGAACTCACACAAGGAAGTATGAACACCACTCAAAATATTGTAATTTAGCAGTGAGACGAAGAAGCAGTTGTGCTTTGTAAATTTTTTGATGAGCTGACATCCTAGAATGAACAACTGCCACTTAAAATTAGGATTATTTTCACTAATTGTGTGAAATCACTATGCTCAAATAACGGAAGTATTTATACCAGTAAATTCTATACATCTGTATTTTACGGCACTTTAGCTCATGCCTGTACAAACCAGTACCTTCTGCCGGAATTCTCAGTGTGACTGAGACTCAAATCTTAGAATTGCAGGGCTGGAAAGGATTTCAGAGATGACATGGCCTGGCCTCCTTGCTTCATAGCTGGGGCCCCTCGGGCTCAGGGGTGGACGCCCAGCAGAACCAGCCGCTCCAGAACCCAGTACTCCAGCCACCTTAGCCCACTGACTTTGTGGTTACTGGTTGCCATTTTTCTGCTCTGCTTACGCACGTGGACTGAGCCACAGGTGCCTGATTATTCCAGACAAGCAAAACCCCCCTGCTGAAAGGGATGATGTCCAACTCCAACTTCATCATAAGGAAATTTTAAAAACAGGAAACTCAGAAGTTCATCCAGTGTGTACTTGAACCTCTTTTACAAAGCATCTATCAGGATGGCCTTATCTCTTTCGGCTTTGTTTTCTGGCTTACGCTGTGCTGGAGCTTCCCAAGTCTGGCTCTCACGTCTTGGCTGGCCCTGCCTCCCACCCTGACCCCAAAGCTTTGTTCTTGGTTTTAAACTGAAATGAGCATGCACTTTGGCTCCTGGCGTCCATTGACCAAAGCAGACAGGCCAGTCTCAGGAGAGGTTTTACTATTTATTCGTATACTCACTCGTGCATTTCTTCTGCCCCTGTGGGTGGGTACAGGCCTTGATGGAGGCTGGGAGGGTATAGGGATAAGTAAGACTCCCACTCTAGGAGCTTATGATCGAGCCGGAAGCAAGACATGGAAACAACCAATCCAGCACAACTGGGGACCCCCAAAGAGGTGTTACGGAGTGTTTAACTCCCCCCAGATCTTTATCAGCACCCACATTTATAGGGAATCTACTATTGGCAGTAAAAGCCAAGAGTTTGCTGTGTGAGTCTCCATCCCCTTCCAAGTATATTGCCACCCCTGCCTGCCTCCCGGGCAGGAATCCAGGCACTGCTGCTGCACAGCAGGATTTACTCATTCGCTCCATAGAACCCATCAGACCTACTATGTGCCAGGCACTGTTCTAAGCAGTAGGGACACAGTGGTGAACAAGAAGATGTCCCTTTGCTTGTTACCATCTAAGGGTAGGAGACCATCAGACTCGAGAGCCAGCAATGAAATGAGTCCTCAGCAGTGAGCAGCTGGAGCACAGAGGAAGGTGCTCAGGGAATTGGGACCAAGGGATCCGGGAGTGCTCCCCAGAGACCAAAGCTCTTCATCAAGATGGAGAAGTGTGAGGTCTTGGAGAAGGGGAGGGGCATATTCCAGCCTCCCCAGTGACTTAGGAGGATGTAGATGGCCTCACCCCTTGTGAACTTCTTGGGGTTGGGGTGGGGATTCTCGGTAAGGCCTGGCATTGGGAGAATTGGGTAAAGCACCATCCCAGCAGGACTCCCACTGCCGACCCACACTGCAGCAGTTTGCTCTAGGGGGCAGGGGAGGGGGCGGAGACCGAAGTGGGCTGTCCTGGGACGTCCCGGCCACAGACCCATCACTCAGCCTGCCCCAGGTCTCAGTGTGTACCGTGTGGAGGCTTGAGTAGACTCCAGAGATCCTGCACACTCCGTTCTCACCCTTGTCAATTTTGCTAATGTGGAAGCTGTTAAGTCTGGCTGAACGAGGAGTTTATGAATGAGGCGTGCTTTTCACATTTTCCATCCACCGACGATCAGCTGCTTCTAGAGCTCCTATCTGAATAATGAGTCTCCATTCAGTTTTTTAAAATTTGAGATTTTTTTTTAAAAAAAAGCACAAGTCTGGTGACTTTGTAGCTTTGTTTGGTATATGGTTGCCTAGTGAGGGCTGGATCACCCCAGGGTTGACATGCAGGGTTTGGGGTCATTTGGATGCCATCAGGTTAACACTTCAAGCTGACAGTAGTAGAATCTTCACAGTGATTTCTAGAGCCCCTGCTTGAAGCAGATTGTCCTGGGTGTTTAGTGAGTACCGCAGTCTTCACACTGTTCTTTCCTGCCTTGATTTATAGATGAAGATTCTTGAGAAAAAGTCTGTGTCCTTAGGATTCCCTGACTAGGTAGTCCTCCATGTGTGTGAACATGATAACTGTAGGAACACACGCCGAAGCATAAAATAATGCTTACGGTACACCAGGCACTATGCTGAGGGCTTTTATACATTCGCTCATTGAATCACTTCTAGAAGCTCATGCGCTAGATTCTGGGATGGTCAGTTTGCGGATACGAGGTTGGGACAGGGACTAGCTTAGCAGCGATGGCCAAGGTAGCAAGGGGGGCGAGCAGGCAGACCGCAGGCTCTGGGCTCCGCCTGCTGGCTTGGATCCTGCTGGCAGTGACCGGTGCAGGATGCTGGCTGGCTAGTGCATACCTGGATGTTGGTGGAGCTCTGTATATGCCCTTAGGAGGGCTACCTCCTGGGGACCCAGTGGCCTTGGTGCTGGGTGATGACCTTCTGAAAGCTTTGGAAGTCGCCAGTTCACCCTGTGGCCCGGCTCCTCCAAGGACAAACTGCAGGTATATCTAGGGAGAGTCTTGGGGTGAAAATAATCTATCATTGCCATCACCTGAGGGTTTGTTGGCTAGAGAATAGGGTCTACGTAGAGCAGAGAGGAGGTCGCATGATGCAGGTGTCCCTGTGGTGCAGACAGCCTGGCTGCGTGTGGGCGTCGCTGGCTCAGGATCCTGAAGTGTTGCTTGCTCAGTCTCCCCAGTACCCATGCAGCCACAGCCTGGTCATCCACAAACGCTACCAGGAAGCGATTGAGGGACTGGTAGGCGTCTTCCTCCTGTCTTTACACTGTGCTGGAAGATGCTGCTCTTTGAGAAGGTGTGCTAAGTAGTTACATCAGCACCAAACATGTCTTCACTTCACAAAAGGATTGGTGACAGAGTTTTTTGTTTTGTTTTGTTTTTTTAAAGATGGTTTTCTTGCCTGCTTAATGAGCTCTCTTCCTTCTTAAAATATCATTTGATTTACAGAGTTTGCTTGCATACAACACTTCTAGAAATCATCTGTTAGATAAAACAAGGTGCTTCTAACAACTGTCCTCTGTTCCTGCTCTTCCAGTTTAGGAATTCAGAGTCTTGCTGTGGCTCTGCTGGGCACGGAGGGATGGAGTGCAGGACGGATAGGCTGAGATGACAGGCTCCTCCCTGACTGTTGGTGGGGAGGCAGTGGACTTGGGATGGTCCACAGAATGTCCAGGACAGACAGAGAAAGCAGTATAGGTACCCAGGAGTGACCCAGCGGGAGGCAGTGTAGCGGGGACAAACATGCAGCCATGCTCTGGTCTGCCTCTGTGGAAACATGCTGGATGTCGCCACCCCACAGTCACCGGAAGCTCTGACCCCCAGCTCCACTCTGTGTTATTTCCGCCTCCAGCCTCCACGTGAGGACTTCTGCTCCACAGAACATAGGCCACTTCCAGGTGTCCAGGAAATGTAGTCTTTGGCCTTCCTGGGTACTGTGGGCCCATCTGTGGTCTCTTGCCATCAGTGGCTCACTGGAGAATCCACCTGTCCCCTCACTGAACCTGTGGAGGCCACCAGAGGACTCCAGGCCTTAACCTGGCATCTATCCCAGGAAGGAACCATCAGGAAGTAAGGGACCCTTTACTCTGCCCCTCACAGCCCCCCGCAAACATGCTTCCCTGAAAGAAGAAACTCTTAGTGTTTGCAAACAGGCATGTAGTTTGTAAAGAAATAATGACAAAAAGGAACAAAAAGACCTTGCAGTTAGCCAGATACTCACTCCAGCGTTCATTCCTTCCCAAACTTCTAAATTTTCCTGGGTATCTTTTGGTTTCATCTTGAAGAACTTGCCCTTCCTTTACTATTTCTCTCGTATGGATCTATTGCTTCAAGTTTTCTTTTATCTGAAAATGTCTTTGTTTCACTTTCATTTTGTTTTTATTGGGTTTTTTTTTTCCAGTTTTATTGAGAAGATGACATCTAGTCAGACTCCATACATCTCCAAACCCCAGGCGAAAGCAGCACCCCCAGCCCTGGGCCCAAGACTGGTGCTGCTGGCACGTCTCATCCCCTTCCCAGCCTCCTCAGTTCTCACCAGTGCCACAGCTGGCTCCTGACCGCAGCCCTCAGCTGGAACTAGTGTTGAGTTTCGGAAAACAGGACCGAAGTCAGATACGTGGGAGCCCCTGCACCCTGGGTGTTTGTTGTTGTTTGTGACTCTAGGTTTCTGACTCCTGCTGAAAGCCTCTTTCGTGATTTTCTAGATTAATGAGCACAGAGACAGGGCCTTGGGCTCTGGCTTCACTTCTCCTCTCAGACCCTTCTTCCCCATGGCTTCTCTTGTTGGCCTTAACAGGATGCCCAGCCCCGCAATAGGTTCTCCTTGCCTTTGGGGCTTTTATACTTGGTGCAGAGCTTGAAAGACTGTTCTTATCCTTCAACCCATTGGCGCTTCTTATTGCGGGAACTCAGACCTTTCCTCCAGGGCCCTTTCTCAGGCCACTGTCACAGTCCCCCTAATGCCCTGCCTCAAGGCCCTACTAAGAGGCCGCTCGTGTCCTATGGTACCCTTAGGCCTGTCCTAGCACTTAACAAATCTATTTTAACGTCTTTGTAATTTGTCCTTAACCTTCCTTGAGGGTGTGGATTGTCTTAGTTTTCAAGGCATTGCTCACACTGCAGTGTGCTTAGTAGACACGGTATTTGTTGAATAAATGAATATAGGCAGTATTTCTGAGGACTGTGTCTCTGGACCTTTGAGAATGGCTAATTTTATGGATATGTCATTGCCCCCGAAAATGATGGCCAGACTGTCACCTTCCATAGGAGCAAGTGCTCTCTGGAGTCCTCAGCCTGGCACCCCATCCCTGTGGGTGTCTTGATGGGAATGGCAGCACCAGACGGGCAGGAGGGGCCTGGAAGGTGCCAACAAGGATGAGTGGTCATGGGCCTCCGCACCTTGCTTTTCTGCAAATAGCTGTCATGGCCACAGTGAAAGTTGCTAAGTCTGCAGTGACTAAAGGGGGTGTCAGGCTGCAGGCGCTAAGCCCCAGCTAGGTTTCCTTGCCTGACCTACCCAGACAAATGACCCCCACATGTAGCTTCACCAACACAGTGTATCACTCATGCTGTGCTCTTGGAGTTCCTCTCAAATACTAACGCCCTGAATATTAACCCCAGGAATGCCAAGGGCCTTTTGCTGATGTCACACCTAATCTGCCCAAGCCCCATCAGGGTTTCCTGGCTTTAACTGGCTTGCTTTTCTAGCCCTTGACCAACATGTGATTTTTTTCCTTTCATGTATACTTAAAGCAATGGACATCTTTGAGTTGACTTTTATATCGAGTTAGAAGGGGGTGGTTTTCCCAAAGGGGCAGTGGGGAGTTTCATCTCGTCACTGGTGCCCTTTCTATGTTGGATGAATTGACGCTTTTGCTTTGGTCCTTCCCATCACCAGCTCACACCTTCACATATTGGTGTGTAGTCTGGTCCTCGCTGTCCAGCCTTTTCTGGGGCCTAACTTGGCCAGGTGTGATCAGGGGCATGTGTTGGGAAGGTGTGCTGGAATTTTCTTGCATGCTTAGATTGAAGACTGGCGTCGGGCTGCCCTAACTCCTTTCAAGTAAACTGCAGTTGGGCCCCCGAGTCCCACTAATCATTAGCAGGAGTGAGTTGTCACTCATAACAGCAGGCCTGTGGGCTGAGCTCAGAGAGCAGAAACCACTTCCAAGGGTATAGAAGCCCCTCCTCGACATGAGGCCATTGCCACTTCTCGGGGCATCCCCAGGCTAACTCACTAAAGGATACATGACCCAGAAGGTTCGCCACATAATGCTATTTCACATCAGTTCAGTGGTAAGGAGCACACTTCAAAGATAGACATTTAGAGCTAGAAGGAACTTGGAGACTGTTTAGTCCTGTGGTTTTCAGACTTTTTTTTTTTTTTTTTTTTTTTTTCTGAAGAAACCATTCCTCCAATACAAGTTTACACAGAATGCCCATAAATAAAATAGCTAACCACAGAGTTATTCCAGAAAAGTGGGTGGGAATGAGAAGCCCACTCATTTTCACTCCGTCCTTCATGATCCCAGTAGGAAAACCACAGCCCTCCATCCCTGCCTTCGGGGCTGATAGGCAGCTGAAGCCAACGAGCATAGGTTGCACAGGTTAGAGTTGGTGGTCAGGCAGACTCTTCAGTCCCAGCAAATTAATTAGCTTTGCTGGTGCTCACTCATCTGTAGAACCGGCTATGATGTCAGCCTTGGAGTTTTGAGAGTATCAAAGGAAGTATTACATATGAAAGCTTCGAGCAACCTGCCAGGCCGTATGTAGTAAGTACTCATTAAATGTCCGCTTTAGTTCCATTTTTGTCCAGTCACAGAGCTATTTCATTGCTCTAAGTCCGCCCCAGCATAGCAGGTCTCAGTCCAATTTTTGATGAGTTAGGCAGCACTATGTTTCTGCAGACACAAAGGATTCATCTTCAGAGCTGCTTTTATCTGGTCTTTAAATTGTTTTCCTTAGTGGACATGGCTTATTTTTAATAATCTAGAATGTATGTGAAAGTGAAAGGAAGGTAAAATTTACTGAGCCTTTACCTTCTAAACAAAACCTTCATTAACATTTTGGCCTTTTTCCTTCCAGTCTTTTTTTTTTTTTTTTTAACGTCTTATCCCGTAGTACACGTGCTTGTATGGGATATGAGGAGATGATTGTTTTGTTTTGATCTTTCTTGCTTGTGGGGAGAAGCTTTGCCAAATCCCACCTTTCAAAACAAGCTATTGGAAGCTGGTCACTGAGAAGAGGAACAGATGTTGCCCGTCTCTTTCACTATAACTGTAACATCAAACCTTCCCATAGCTGTAAACACTCTTCTCAGATTAAGCTTGTAAATTATACTATTTTCTGGGAAAAGTCCCAGCCTTAAACCGGCTCCTCTTCTCTCTACCAGCAGTTTGCCAAGGCCCGATGGAGTCTTTTTGCCTTTTATCCACATGAGTCACTGCCTTCTCTTTTCTAGTGTAGATCTGTGGTTTGGCGTGGCAACCCTTTGCTACAAAATAAATTGCAAGTCAAGTTTCCCGACTCTCTTCAGTAGGCAGACCCCACTTTGATAAACAGCTCATCCACACCTCTACCTAAGACCACTGCCCCCTCCTCTTGCACCCCGGCCCTGTCCTCTGGGCCGCTGTGCCATCACCCTGGGACCAGAAGCCGCAAAACAATTTATGGGTTGAGAAGTAGAGAGAGGGGAGAAACTATGGACAAGAACGGCTTAGGAGTAAGGATCCTGGGGTCCTGAGAAGGAAAAGGAGCCCCAGAGAGGGAGAGGGAAATAATGCAAACTTGACCCCCTTTAAAATGTTACTGAAGGTCAGCCCCAAACCAGGAAACCATGAGAGAGACTCCACTTTTTCCTATTTCTTTCCCCTCTTACACCCTCTGACCTGTTGCTCCTACAACCAGACCTCTTGCTTTGCGCAGGGCTAGTTTGGTGACATTATAGGCTAAAAGAGCACTGTGTGGGCGGTCTCCATTTGTAACATAGTGTCAGTGGGAAAACGCATTCCAAGTTCCAGACATCCAACTCGAAAGCTTTGGAACACAACCACTGGGGCGTGAGAGACTGCAAGCGTTGTATTGAGGGCCAGTCCTAGGACCATCTCTGCTTACGGGAACTGAGACAAGTGCCCAGATGCACTTTATTTCCTGAAACAGACATCAGTAGGTATTTCTGTATATAGGGATCTGATTCAGAAGGAAGTAGCAGTGAACCGAGTTAACTTGTGATTCAGGGTTATATAAAGTAACCACGCTGGATGATTCCAGCTTGTTGATGTGTGTGTAGGAACGGACCCATTCAGATAACCAGACCTGACTAAATGATAGTGACTGGGTTCGCTTACTACGGATGTATCTGAGACCTTGCTGTGAAGAAGATGGCTTCCCAGTGCAGCACGGGTTATCTCTGGGGCGTGTTTTAAAATAACAGTGTCCAGGGGCACCTGGGTGGCTCAGTCATTTGAGTGGCTGACTCTTGGTTCCAGCTCAGGTTGTGATCTCAGGGGCATGAGGTTGAGCCCCGCATTGGCTCCGCGCTTAGCAGGGAGGCTGCTTGAGATTCTCTGCCTCTCCCTCTACACTCCCTCCCCACCTCCCCTCTCGTTCGCTCGCTCTCTCAAATCCTTTATTTTTATTTTTTTTTTAATATTTTATTTGCTAGAGAGAGAAAGAGGGGAGCGGCAGGCAGAGGGAGAAGCAGGTTCCCTGCTAAGCAAAGAGCCCAGTGCTGGTCTCTATCCAGGTCCTGGGATCATAACGTGAGCCGAAGACAAACACTTAACCAACTGAGCCACCCAGGTGTCCCAATAAATAAATAAATCTTAAAAAAATAAATAGCAGTGCCCACATGGTATTTGTTTATGTCCTTCTTAGCTTTTGGCATGGGGGCCTTTCAGATGAGGTCATCCTCTTGGGTCTGTTTCCTGAGTGTTGATCATTGAGAGATCAGCCATAGAGAACAGCTGCTTCTGGGAGGGGGCCTGGAAGCCTGAATGCCCCCTGCCATCCCCCTCTTCCTCCCTACCCACTTTCTCCCAGAACATCTCTTTTTTGTTGTGGAAAATTACACATTCACAAATTGTGTTTCTTTCCTCACACCAACCATATTCCCACACAGAGACAGATTCTGGAATGATCTCATGGATGAATCATGCCGTTATCCGGCTGTTTATAGGAGCTGCCTTTAGACAAAGATTTTGGTGTAAGCTACATTAAGACCGCTTCATTGTCTGCCAGTTACCCTTGGGGGGCTGGCTTATCGATGGAGTGCTGAGTGTGAGGCGCAGGCCTTGTAGACTAAAAGCTGCTTTGATTTCATTTTTTCCTGTCAGCCCTGGGCTTTGTTCCATTGACTCTGAACTGTGGTGGTGTAATGCTCTCCTCTGATACAAGTAAGCAGACCCAGTCCAAGATGGCAGCTGTATTGTATCTGAAGAGGCGACACATAGGACTTCTTAAACTATGATAAATACTTAAATCACTGAGTTCCAGTTGATGCATAATCTCTTAATTAAAATTAGCTCACAAGTGGTATTTCCTAATCCAGCTTTCAAGCTTTGCTCTCTGCAGTAAATCTCTTTTTTCTTTTTCTTTTTTTTTTTTTAAGATCTAGAAATCCTATTAATATTTAACTGGCTTTTAAATTATTTATGCATCAAAGTGTTTAAACTATTGTTGTCCCTTAACGAGCAAGTGCCCAGTGGTGTTTCTGTGTGGCATTACAAGGTCTCAAGTTTAGAGCACCATTAAATGATCACAAGTGGCAGTCAGGCCATCCTGGAAGCTAAAAGCCCTGGAAACTAGTTAATTGGATTACTCACACAGTTCCATCTACTTTCCAGTGTTAAGTATTTAAATCATACCTTTCTTTTATTAGGAGTAACATTGGTTCACTAATCATATACTCCTTAAGAGAAAGGGCTTACCTTAAACTTATTTTTTTTTCTTTTTTAAAGACTTTATTTGTCAGAGAGAGCAAGCGTGTGTGCATGCGCAAACAGGGGAGGAGGGGCAGAGGGAGAAGCAGGCTCCCCGCTGAGCGAGGAGCCCCATGCGGGACTCCAACCCAGAACCCCAGGATCATGACCTGAGATGAAGGCAGGCATTTAACCGAGTCACCCAGGCATCCTGAAACTTCTTGTTACTTAATAGGGAATCTGGTTTGATCAGTTCCATGCATTATGGCTCCATGAGTATCAGAAAAGGTAATGAAAGATCATTTTGCCTGTTAAACACGATGAAATCAGGAGTTGGCCATAGTGTGGTGGCAGTGACCTAGGTAATCCCCTTTGGGTACCAGGATATCTAGATTGGCCATCTGCTCTGACCAGATGATTCCACAACTGCAGAATCATCTGCATTTACTCTTTGCCATGAGAGCTGAAACCAAGACAGGTCCAGCGGGGGGGTTTGCAACCACCAAGTCACAGGCTTTCAAGGAGAGCTACACTCAGTGACTTGTGGCCCATCCTAAGAAGAATAGGGTTTCACTCCACAAAGAACCAACCTCTATTTCTGCCCCTCGCTTAAGGGCATAACTGCTGCTTGGCTGTCTCCCCAAATGCATTTCATCTTCTGTTTTCATTGCTTCCCCCATCTTCTGGGAGCCCCTGCACCGTCCCGCCTTAAACCATCTCCCAGCCACCCCCATCCCCATCGGCCAGACTTTGTAAGAAAACCTTTGTGCTGGGTTTTCAAAGTGTGTCTGTTGCTTACAGCCTCTGCAAAACAAACTTGAATAGATGAGAAATGAGCTCTTGCAGCTAAGTAGGTCTGAGCTATAGCGTCACCCGGGCCTGTGGAAGAGAAGAAAACAGACCCTTGCATTGTCCATGGTTCCTGACCGATGCTTCTGTTAGTGCATTGGTCCAAATGAGATCCTTCCCTATGACCTGCCTAGCCACGTCTGTCTGTGAGTGCGAGCTACGGCTTGTAAACCGTAATGCACACAGCTTTGGCCAGTATCCACATATGGTATTTGAACTTGCCTCCATGCCATTTTTAGAAGAAGGCAGAACATAAATTAATATTTGGACTCTACGTGTATCTGGGGAAAATAATCTCCTAGGCTTTTCAAAGAAACTGGAAAGTCCGACTTCATTCTGCTTTCAATTACTTACAGCTGCAGTTCCGTGTTCTCCAGTTTTCTCTCCTGCTCCGGGAGGGTTAATGCTGGCTTTTGAGCCAAACAGATACTTCTGTTTTCATACACGATTTTAATGAGAATTCAGGACAGTGATGTTAGAAAGAAAACATCAAGATTTTATCATGACTCCCTGGGGACTTCAGCTTAATCCCTTTTCACTGAAGTTTTTAAAAGATTCTTTCTGGGTGAAGCAGCAGGACCGTTCACAGTTCCCTTCTATAGGCAGCTCTTCCTGGATCCCCAGACCGGGGGTGTCCGGGGCCATAGTCTCTTGCTTGGTTTACAGTCACGCCTACAGTCCTGAGCAGCTGCCTTACCTGTAAATCAGGTGGCGCGAAGTGCTTGCAGTCTCTGTGTACATAGGTCAAAATGGGCAAATAACAGCATTTTCATGTGGCTCGTGTTAATACAAGGTTTCAGCAAGCACTTAGCTAAGCAACCTAGAAAAGTTTGTCAGCCTCTTTATGAAAGATGCCATTTTCAGATGCCAAAAATCTTAATATAGAGACAATAAAAAGCTAGGAAACCAACATACTGACCTAGCTTAGATGAGATCTGGGCCTCGATCGGTGGACATGCACATGCAAACAGATGTGTGTACAAGTGTGCTCCTAATTCAGTGCCACCAAAACAGCAGCCCGGAAGTTAGGGACAAACTCTTCTTGAGTGGGAGGCAGAAAAATTGGAAAGTTTGCCCTCAGCCACTGCCATGAAGCTGTGGGTTTTCTGGAGCAGATATATTTATTACCACGTGGATGAGGTTTTGAAGTTCAAATGGAGCAGATAGAAGGCACCAGATGTGGTGTGCGGAAAATGTCTCATCTTAAAAAAAAAAACAAAAACTTAATATGAACTATTAGTGCCCCACCTCCCCAAGACTTAAGGGAAATTAAAACATAATCATCACTGGATATCCTCCTCTTTCTCCACCAGGATGTGTAAAGGACCTGGAGTTTCTCTCATGCCTCAGATTTGGGGGCCCTGCTGCTCTGTGCCTCACCTAGGATGTGCATTTTATCACCGTCAGGAGCCCTGTTCCAGAGTGTTGAAGGGGTGCGGAGCGTGGGTCCCCTTTGAACACGAGTCCCACTGTCGTCCTTTCCCTCCCCACGGAGGGTGGTCCTGTGCTTGCTCCATCTGCAGGGTCCTGCCTGTCTCCCACCTCCCACCTCCCACACCTGACACAGTCTCTTCTCCAGTGAGCCGGGCCTGAAACCCCGAGGCAGTGGCCAGGCTGCTTGTGGAAGGCTTACTTGGTCCAATACAGTAGCCGCTTGCTATGTTATTAGCTTGCTAGCTAGCTGTTTACATTTAAATTGACTAAAATGAGGGGTCCCTGGCTGGCTCATTGGGTAGAGCATGTGACTCTTGATCTTGGGTTTGAGAGTTCAAACCCCACGTTGGCTGTAGAGATGACATAAAAATCTTTAAATAAATAATAAATGAAATGAAATAAACAATTCAGTTCCTCAGTCAAGTGATCGCACTTCAAGTACCCTGTTGCCACATAGAACTGCTGGCTAGCACATCAGACAGCTCAGACAGAGGATGTGTCCATCGCTGCAGGAAGCACTGTTGGACAGGGCCGGTCCATAACGAGCAGTCTGCGTTGTTCCTAGGAGCAGTTGAGGGTGGACCCACTGCTCTCCGGGCCTGTTTTCTGACTCAGCTTGGCCTTAGTTACTGAGAAAGGACAATGATACAAGTGAAGGGCTGTGGGACGTGATGGCTGCAGGGAACAGACCCACACAGTCATTTTCGAGAGATGGGTTCCCGTGGTTATGTGTGGTGGGGCTGTGCCTGTTACCCTTTGTCCTCTGTGTGGTCCGGGGTGTCCCGAGGTGCTAGAATACTCCCTGGATCTGCCCTGTTTGTTTAAGTGCGTTTTGGGATTTATCTCATGAGAGGCATCTCGGCTGTTTGTGCGCACATGAAGTTGAATGCGTGTTAGGGCTGCATTTCCCTCGGGGGCGGTATCGGGAAGGGGAGTGTGGTTTGAGCATGGCCGGTTTCCTTCTGTGACCTGGGTTGTGTACATCAGCACGGAGGGGCCCCTGGCTAAGGCAAGGCTGCCCAGGGAAGCAGGAGCCTGTGAGCAAATTGAGACCGATGGTATGAGGCATGATAGAAAAATAGCCTCGCCCCTGCCATCTGTGTAAACCAGCTCTGGTGAGGCAGCAAAGAGCCAGGCTACTTGGCTTCTTCAAGTAAATACTGCACATCAGACATTGTGTAGGTAGGACACAAACATGGAATGAGCCTCTGTCCCTGCCTGCAGCCGGCTCTCCATTTAGGAGCACCCTTAAAATGGGCATATTTTTAATATCCGTACTTCTTTGGGTTTTCTTACCCCATGAAGATAGGCCCTGCTTTTAAATTAGATTCAGCCCTAAATAACATTCTCTGTCTGGCAAAACGGAAACAAGGAGACAGTTGTTTGGGAGTTGGGAATTTGAGGCCCGTGCCCGCTGGGTTGCGCTTCCGGCAAGGAGGATGTCCTGGAAGCGAGCCGGAGATCCTTTCATGAAATGCGAGGCACTGCCGTCTTTGTACCCGCTCCCCTCCTGGGCTCCCACGGCCATCCCCTTTCTCCTTGCCAGCCACGGCCACTTTTGCCTCGGTGCCTGGTTCAGGTTCTTGCTCTGATGGCATTTCCCTTTGTGAGGGCCGGCCGCCTGGACGGCTCCCGCAGGAGGCGGGGCAGCAGGGTGGGTGGTCTCTGGCATGGGCCATCCCCGGGTTTTGGTGGCCTTGCTGAGCCCCACTTTGCTCCCCGCCTGCTTGCCTGGTCTTTCCAGCTGCAGATTAGCAATCCGGACCTGGAATGCAGGTCTCTGTTCACAAGGCATGTTTATAAAGTGACGTGACTTCAGTCATCCTGGATCTCACAGTCCCCCCACAGAAGAGCCCCCCCCCCACCTCCAGAGAATGCAAGCACATGCCCAGAGTCCTCCCATTGTTCACAATATGCTTGGAGCTCTGGATGGAATGGTCTGCACCTTCTAACAGTGTCTACAGCTCTGTGAGTTACTGTCCTATTCTGCACCATCCCTAGTGGGTGAGCTTGATGTCTGGAATTACCTGAAATCATTTACAGTCATGTATAGTCTGTGTTCAGTAGGCTGGGGGGAAGGGGGAAAGCCCTAATTCAAGTAATAGTGTTTAGAATAAAAATGTGTATAAATATAAAGCTTGCAGACTGGGATGGGCTCCACAGTGTTTGAGCATGGCAATATTACGGTGTCCTAAGGAGACTACTTTAAAAAATGCAATACTTACTGGATGCAAATTTTAGTTATTCCTTTTTTTTAAAATGTCTATTTATTTATTTGTTTTTGAGAGAACAAGCCTGTACATGCGTGAGCAGTGGGAAGGGCCAGAAGGAGAGGGACAAGCAGATTCCCCACTGAGCATGGAACCCACACAGGGCTGATCCCAGGGACCCAAGATCATGATCTGAGCCCAAAATCAAGTCAGATGTGCCCCTTGGCTGTTTCTTTTAAAAGTGTCGTTAATCACACTGCTGCATTAGAGGTAGGCTTTTAGAGCCAGTGATAGATCAACTAAATCAGAGAATCCCTGTTTTCCTTCCCAGAAGGGGAGGCTCCTTGTCTGTCTTCCCTTACTCACCCGGCTCCCTCTTTTTTTCCTCGAATTCTTTTTCTTTGGCCTGGAGAGTCTTGCCTTTACGTTCTTTTTGTTCTTGCTTGGGTTGTAGGAGCCTGCCCTTGAACGTGGGGCCTCTCTCCAGGCCACAAAGCAAGAGCACTGCCAGCCTGAGATGACTTTTGACTCACAAGCACCACATCCTAGGGACAGAAACTGGAAGACAGTCCTTCCCAAACAAGGCTGCATTTTAAAATCCCCTGGCAAGTGTTTAAAACGGGCACCCAGGTTGCCCCTCATACCAACTGAAACAATGTCTGCAGGTGGGGTCCAGGCAGTGCTGGTTTGTCAGAGCTCCCCACGTGATTCTAATCAGCAGCCAAGCCCGAGGACCACCATAAGGAGGGGGATTGTCCTTGACAATGTAAGCAGTTACACTTGAGCATAACCACAGCCAGCTCAGTCTTGCATCAGTCACAACGCTGTGTTCTAGAAACAGCGCTGGATGCAAACCCCATCTCTACAACCTCCTCTCCTGTTGACCTTGGCAAACCACTCAGCCTCCTGTGGGTTTTTTGTCTGTAAAAGAAGTTAATGATAGCAGTACCTGTCTGATAGGGTCATCTTAAGGCATGGCAGAGACAATGTGTGGAAGTCTTTGTGAATTGTAAAGTGCTGTATAAATGCTGGTTAGTACTGGAGATTACTCTAAGACGCTCATGTTCTTAGGTCCCCTGGCGAGGTGGCTGGGGTGGCTGTGGTGGCATTAATTCTTTCATTACCAGCAGTAATCTCGGGAACTGTTTAGGGTAAGAATTCATTTCTCTCTTCTAGTAAAAGGGGCGGTGAGGAGAGATGGTCTCTGCCAGCTTTAAAATGAAACCAGCAGGGAACCTGGGTGGCTCAGTGGGTTAAAGCCTCTGCTTTCGGCTCAGGTCATGATCCCAGGGTCCTGGGATCGAGCCCCGCATCGGGCTCTCTGCTCAGCGGGGAACCTGCTTCCTCCTCTCTCTGCCTGCCTCTCTGCCTACTTGTGGTCTCTGTCTGTCAAATAAATAAATAAAATCTTTAAAAAAAAATAAAATAAAATGAAACCAGCAGCCAGAGCCTAAGAGAACCACTGGCCTCGTGACACCTGGGGAATGCTCCCTGGCTTCCTGTTAGCGGACTGCGAGTGGAGGGGCCTTGCCCGAAGGATTGCCAGTGGTCCATCGGCTTCTGAGCCTGCCTTTCATCTTCTGGCTTTCCGTTTGCTTGGATTTCGTTTATATCAAAGTGGATGAGACAAGGTGGAACTGCCTTAGAATGTCGTTAACCAGCCCCCGAGGAGGGCCAGAGGGATGCCCTGTTGGCCGGAGCCCATGTGCTTGTTTTCATCAGTGTGACTGGTGTCTTGTGTAGTAAACGTCATCGTGGCTTTTTGGGGTACAAACCAAAGCATTTTCTCTTGGGCTTGTCCTCCCCAGGGATTTGAAGTTGGATGGAGGGAAGCAGTCCACAGGTGCCGTGAGCTTGAAAGAGATTATTGGACTTGAAGGTGTGGAGCTGGGAGCTGACGGGAAGGTAAGGCTTCCTAGCTTCTAGTCAGCGAGTCTGTGCTGACACCACCAGGGTGGGTCAGGACCGGAGGCAGCATGACAGACCACGGTCCTTGCTCACGGTGGACGAACCAGGTCTGGGCCAGCTTGTCCCCCACTCCCCTAGCCTGCACTCGGGAACCCACCGAGCCAGTGAGGAAGTAGCAGCATGAGTATTTTTCCACCAGTGCCATTTATGATGGAATGCAGGATACTGACAAGTATCCCCCACACCACATGCATGTTCTAGAACCAAGTGGCTTGGACATGCGTTAGCTGATGGTGTCACCAAGCTGCATTCCTGCTACTAGGAAGTTTGCTTTGAGTGTGAGGGATGGGGGAGGCTTCCCACAATGCTGAGAAGCTGAGTCTCTCAGCCTTAGTGAGCACCTAGCGGTAAGGCCGTCACATTCCTCCTTATGTGCAATCCAGTGAGCTGCTGCCTGGAAATCTGAGGGGTGAAGATTCAAAGATGAACTTGACCTTTTTGTGCTGGACCCAGGCAGTCTTTGTAAACCCTTCAGAAGCCCGTTTATGGAGATGATGCAAGTATTTGGGGAAGCCATCTCAGGATAGTTTGCTTCCAGCTGAAGCTGCTGGGGCAGCCATTGATCTCCCCATCTCCGCTCTCCCAGAACAGTTGGTCACCACTGTGTCCGGGTGTCATCTGCCCTGAGCTCACAAGCAGGGGAGTATGAGCCGGGCTTCTCCAAGTAGGTGAAAAGAAAAACACTTGTTCTGTGTCCATTCCTGAAGGTTGAGTGTCTACACAGGAATGAGGGAGGTGAGCCAGAGACAAGCATCAGAGATCACATCTGCCAGCAGAACATACAGGGGTGTTCTGTGGTGACATTAATTCCTTCATTATCAGCAGTAATCTGGGGAACTGTTAAGGGCAAGAATTCATTTCTCTCATCTAGTAAAAGGGACAGTGAGGAGTGTCGACACAAGAATGAGCCCAAAGCCCCTTATGATTACTCTTGGGGCCTGATGTGTTCTGGAATTCTGTACTCGGTGGGTTATAAAGCTTGTGTGGTGTTCAAAAAAAAGAAAAAAATAAAGACAGTGTGGTATGTGCCTCGGGTATTACACAACATCCTAGTGCCTCTGGGATAGTTCTCAAACACTGCTGTTTCTACCATATAATGTGAATATTTGCACACAGTGAAATAAATTAAAATTCTGTGTAGCCTCATGTCAGTTGAGGTTAGGTTTTGGTGCAAATAAGTACCAAAATATATTTCAACCCCGATCTCATTGGATTTTAGAAGTGCAGATGTAAGAATTTGAATGCACACCTTTCATGGCTTGGAAGTAATCCATTTTGTCCATTTTTGTTTTCACCTTTTAGACTGTTTCCTACACGCAGTTTCTGTTACCCACAAATGCCTTTGGAGCCCGGAGAAATACCATAGACTCCGCCTCCTCCTTCTCCCAGTTCCGTAACCTGAGCCACCGAAGTCTCTCCATAGGACGTGCAAGCAGCACCCAGGGGAGCCTGGACACAGGTAACCTCAGGCGGGGCCGGGCAGCACGTGGAGAAGGTGCCTCGGTGCACTGTGTGGGCGGGGTCTCCCTTTGTACAGACTGGAGCTAGGGCCTCTGGATGGAGCCTGAGCCCATCCCACACGCCACGTGACTTTGGGACAAGTCCAGCCTCAGGCCATACATGTTCATGGCCGGGCCACAGAGGGACCTTAACAAGGAGATGTTTTAGCCACAAACTCCGGAGCTCCTGCAAGGAGAAATACCGAAGGCACCTGCACCCGTAGGCATGGCCGGATTGCCCTCTCTCCCACCCTCTCCCCACCACTCAGCTCCTCACTTCAGCCTGGGTTTTGCTGCTGTTTTCCTAGTGTTCAGATTTGGATCAGGTGTGAGAACTTTTTGGTGATTCCCCTAGTGGGTGAGCTAACATGGCCCTGTGAGCGTGAAGGAAGGCTTGCTTGCTTCTAGCTTTGCCTCTGCAAACCTTTGTAAGGTGCGAACAAGGGAGAGAACTGTATGAAACAGTTTTATGTCCACTGTCAGAGAAACTCCAGATGACGGGGAAGTTCCTCGGGCCTGTCCAGGTGCGGAGTTTGGAAGCACTGTCCTCCTGCTCCCGCCAGCTCTGGCCGTTGACCGCTGTTGGCACTGGCGCCCGCTCTGACCTCTGTGCAGACACAGTAGTCCGCCTGGAAGCCTTCACACCAGAAGTGAGTGGCTCGAGAGGCAGGACTTGAGTGACTCGTTTGATCTGCAGGTTCAGCAAATGCGCCTTCTAGGTGCCCCATTTTGTAACCCAAGTGCCTGCTGCATCTTTTGTCCTCACGAGGGTTTGTGCTCTCCCAGGTCTGGGGAGTGATACATAATTTTCTAAAGTGGAGAACCTGTCAGGATGTTAAGTATTGGTGACCCCTCGTGTGGGGGGTACCCTTCACTGGCCTGTAGGGATGTCTCCTGAGGGGCAGAGTGGGCAGCGTGATTCTGGCCTCAACAACCTGAGACCCTAACTTTAGACTTGGTGTTCGCCCCCCTGCTTCTGCTTCAGGGAGTCCAGGACCCCTATTGATTATTTTGTGTGGGATCCTCAGGTAGCGACCTGGGAGACTTCATGGATTATGACCCAAATCTCTTGGATGACCCCCAGTGGCCTTGTGGCAAGCACAAGCGAGTTCTGATCTTTCCTTCGTACATGGTGAGTAGCGGTGGAGAGACGGTCTGTGTGCTGACCCCCTCAGCCTCACCCTGCTGCCCCCTCAAGCGTGCTCACCTTTAACAGGTGGCTGCTCTCTGGCATCGGGGGGCTGGTTCAAACACTGCACAGCCTGGGAAGCTTCTGGGGGACTCCCCAGTGTGGGTTGCTCACGGCTCTGTCTGGAGTTCCTGGTGACTGTAGGCCTCCACGTGCACTCCAGTCAATCATTGGGAACTGGGCTCTGGATGACAGAATTCTTTCCTGGGGGAATGAAGGTAGGCCACTGTGGGCGTTAAATGCAAAAACTTCCCTTGCCGTTTTTACTTCCTGGACTCTTCCTGTTTTTCCCTTTGTGTAATTTTGGTTTCTGTTTTTGGCTGACCACCATTTCCCACCACTTGGTCCGCCATTTCTCCAGACACCCGTGGGGCCTGGCTGGGTCCTGTGTACCTTCTTGGGGCAGGCTTGCTCCAACACCGTGGCAGGCGGATCCCAGGCAGCCGTGGGAGGAGGGGAGAGCTGGGCTTGAGAGAAGGCTGCCAGGCCAGGCGTGCTGCACACGGCACCAGGTAGGAGAGCACCGACCCAGAATGCTTCCACCCCCTCCCTGATGGGCCCAGAGGAGGTGGGCACAGCTGAGAACATCCCACTCCGGCTCCCTTACTCCTCCCCAGCCCATGCCGTTCTCAGCAGCCCTGGCCTTGGGAATGAGCAAATGGTCCTTTTTTTGTTCTGGACTCTTGTGTCTGCAGAGACCAGAGTGGGAGCCCATTTACTCAGAGGGCCCCTGAACACTCACTCTGAACTGGGAGTTCTCAGTGCTGGGCTTTTACCCTCCAGCCTCGCTTTCTTAGCTGAACATTCGGCAAGTATCTGCCATCAGAGAAATACCAGGCAGAACTCAGGTCCTTGCCAGTTGCTTCCAGCATAAATTCTATTCTAATATGCCATGCTGAGTCAGAATGAATTACCGAAGGCTCTGAGTTTAAAATTGCCCCACTTCTCACTTTCCCATCTTTATTTCCCACCTCCTAACACAAAAAGCAGAACCAGAGCCATGTATGTTTTTTTTTTCCACTCTGTGACCTGTTAAGATTAGTTGTTACTTTTACAAAACCAGGCCTTATTCATGTAAGCTAGCACATAATAAGTGTTTAATAAATGACCAGAATCACTGCCCTAATGTCAAGGAGGGAACAACTGGAACGTCATGACTTGTGTAAGAATAGTATTCTTTATGTTATTCATTGCCTTATTTACTAAGTAATGGGCAGGAAACTGTGGCTTGGGGAGTCTGAGTGAGGCTGTCACGGTTGACAGACAGGAAGTGGGGGGCCGAGGCCAAAACTCCTGGCTCGGTGCTCTTCTCACTCGGCCCGTGACTCCCACATCTCTCAGCAGTTGGGGGCAGAACTGCCGAACTCAGGGGAGGACGTGAAAATGACTCTTTGGGCCAACAGTTTAACAGATTTCTAAGTAACCCAGAGAATAAGAGAGGGCACTGTTTTTGACTGGGGTTTGGCAGGGAGCTCTTCCCTAGGTAACATTACATTTGGCGAAAACGTTGACCTCTCCGGTAGGCCTGGTGGCAGGCTGGTGCCAGATCTTATTTATTTTTTTTCTTTAAATGATCTCACTGTGAACTTCAAGGTTCTGGGCCACAGACTACATGTGCGCACCTGTGCACATGAGCGATTTCTCCTCCTTGGGCAGTGTGCTAGATGGCTTGCCAAGTCAGCACATATGACCTGTCCTCCTTGTTTTATGTTCCCAGCTGGCTCATTTTTCATCTTACCAGGTTGCATCTGCAACCTCTGTTTCCTGTAATAGTACGTGTTTTAGAGAATGAAATGGCTCATGAACCGCATTTTCTGGTCAGTTCCATAAGGTGTACATCTCCTCTTCTGGCCACAGAGATTGGTACTTTGATCAGATGTGGGACACCCACTTTTCAGCATCCTCCTCTCTGTCAGGGCCATGCGTGTCCTATGTCACAGAGAGACTCAGACTGGCTCCCAAAAGACTTCTCTAGAAGCAAGCATGCATCATAAGGCTGTCTCGAATACATCAAACTTGCACGAGTACATGTGGGGGTTTTGGTTTTGGCTTTTGTTGGTTTGCTTGAAGATACAGAATTTGCCCATTCAGCCAGTATTGACTGAGGCCTTATAGTGGAGAACAAACCGGCCACGATCCCCATTTTCCTCAGCCTTACTGTGCATAGAGAAGTCAGATAGTGAGCAAATAGCCAAGTCACTGCGGTCATGAGGAGGGTAAGGAAAGTGCTAGGATGGCAGCAGGGCATGGAGGTGGAGGTGGGAGGTCAACCTTAAGGAAGGTCTCCCTGAAGAAATGGCATTGAAGGGAGTGTGAGGAGTAAGGAGCAGCCATTCCAGGCCTTGGTGGGAAAGGCCCCTGTTGTCTTGTGAAGAGGTGAGTGAGGGCAAGTAGGAAATTGGTATTTTTAGCAGTGACAGTCCCCGTCCTTCCCTCTACACGTGTGCACATGGACATAGCCACAAGTGGAGAAGGCAAGCCCATAGAACAATCATCCTGACAGGTTGTCCATACTTACTGAACCCCAGGCACACGGAGCTGTGCTTGTAATAGGCACCAGCTACCAGGGTAGACAGAGCTACACGGTTACATGACCCAAGTAACATGGTTACTTGAAAACCCTCTTTGAGGCTCCAGGGCCCATCTTGGCCTGTGGGTGGGTGGGTAAGAGGCACTCAGCCCAGACAAGCTCACCCAGCTTAGAGCTTTTCTCCTGGTCTGCAAACCCTCATCATTGGCAGCGCGCCCCCTGCAGGCAGATGTCAGACCTGTGTGCAGCCGGCTCCTCTGTGCCGTCCCACAGGGCTTCCTGGTGTGGCCTTTGCTGAAAGACTGGGCAAGGGTGCTGGCCAGGTGCCAGGCTGACTGCACAGCACTGCCCACCCCCCTTCATATTGGCCCCCGAGGCCTTTGAGGTCCTGCTGCCAATGCCTGTCTCCCTTAGGTTGCCAGCGCAGCTCAGGGGAGGCCAACCTAGTGGAGGCCTCGAGCCTGAGTCCCAGGGGCTGTTGTCCGGGGTTCACGGGTGCTCTGTTTGCATGGCGTTTCGGGGGCTGAGATGTTCATGTGGCCTCTGCAGAATCAAGCAACCCAGAAAGTGACAGGCTAAACCTCTCACCCCATCGCATCCCCCAGCCGCCATTTGTTTTCTCTTTTCACGTTAGGGTGTGATTTACGTATGATCAAACACACACATTTGAGTGTACAGTTCCATGAATTTTGTCGCCTCTGCTTTAATCAAGATAGAACATTTCTTTCCCCTTGGAAAGTTCCTTCCCATACATCCTGTTCTGACTTCTGTCACCGTAAACTAGTTTCGCCTATTCCAGTGCTTGATGTAAGTGGAATCATATACTATGCGCTTCTTTAAAAAGTTTTTTTTTGTCCTTCTTCACGGAATTTAATAGGTGAGATTCACTCGTGTTGGACATTATCAGTAGCTCGGGTTTTTTTAATTGCTGAGTAGGTTTCCCTTGTTTGGACGTACCCCAGTTTATTTATCTCCACTCCTGTTGATGGACATTTGGGTGGTTTCCTGGGAGGGGATGCCTTGAACATTGCTGCCATGGGCATGCTTACACAAGTGTTTTCGTGGACATTTTCATCTCTCTTGGGTAAATACCCAGGAGTGCGCCTTCTGGATCCTAGTGTAAGTGGTGGTAACTCACCAGGATGTGGCTGGGTGTGTATTTTCATTCATGTGTGTTCTAAGTACAAGATAAAAAGGCCACTCATGGCCACAGTTGCCATGCCTTCAAAAGTGGGAGAGTTCCAGAGGTGAACATTTCCCTGAGGCCTAGAAAGAAACCTGTCATGTACAAAGTTTAAGTGGGAGCCCTTTAGAACTGCCCTTACATTCGGAATGACACAGGTTTTTAACTTTGATCTGTGCAAGTCCCTCCCACTATTGGCCGCTGGGAAGGGGCAAAGGGGACATTTTGAAGTAAAAAAACAAAAATTCCTGGGGCAGGTCTGGAAACCCAAGTCGCAGCTGCCCCTGTGGTTTTGGCCCTGAAGTTTCTAGACGGTGACCACAGAGTAGGAAAGTATGTTGAGCCTCCTGGCTACACGCAGGTTCTCGCAGGGCCTTAGCTTAATGATGGTGTTTCTCAGTGTGGTGAGGGTGGGCGCGAGGCCTCGAGTCGGAGCCGGGTGCTTCCTGCTCTGTGCGCCGCCTGCCTTGTCATTAAAGTTTCGCCAGAAAGTGGTTGCTTATCATTAGAACCTGGCAGCTGAAGCCAGTAGTGGTTTTGTTTTTTCTTCCCTTTCTGGGTGTGGAGAGCAATTAAGAGGAGAAAGTAAGCAAAAGAGCTGACTGAGATAATGCCAACAAAATTAATGTTATTTGAACGCATATCTGGATCCTTTTCCTGTCTCAGGAAGAAATCCCTCTCAGACTGTTTTGACATCAGAAGGAAAACCGACTAATAACCTTTACGACAGATAGCTGTAGGTATGTAAATCTCGAGAGGACAGGTCTTGGATTGATCTTGATAAAATGCCTATTCACGTATTTACTTAATATTATAATCTAACTGCTCCTAGGAAAAAACTCCTCCTTCCTACCCCCAGGTCCCCCCCCACCCCCGACCAGCGTTGTGGGAGTATGTCTTAGAGCTTTTTCAGCACAGTATGAGATGCTGAGCAGTGGGAAATTCAAGACTCAATAAAAGGAAGGCGAAGTCAACCTTCTGTGTGGCAGGCGGTTGGGCTCTGGTTTCCCTCACCCTATTTCTTTTGTGCTGAAAGCCATCTTGATGACTAGGTACTTACCTGTCTGCAGGGTGGGTTTATAGAGAAGCTAAAGCAGCGTGAGCCCCAGGGGCTCCTCCCGTGTAAGGCTCCTTCCAGGGCCCTCAGGTTGCAAGGTGCTTGAAGCTCATTCAGTTTAGGAAAAGTAATAAGTCATTACAGTAATACCTTTGCTGGGCCTCCCCTGAGACCTGGAAGGGCCTTAGAGCTTCCCCAGCTCTAGGGAAGATCTGCCAGGCACTGCATAGGAGCTGAGCGGTGGGATCTCTGAGGCCCACTAGCTTTCGGTGCAAGTGTTAAAGTGCCTTCTTGAATCCCCTGTTGCATTGTGGTGGGGTTGTTTTCTCGATCTAGGGCTTTTTTGGGTTGTATGTGACAGCTCTATTGGATATATTTCACATAGCATACAGTTCACTTGTGTACAGTGTATAGGGGCCCCTGGCTGGCTCAGTCGGTGGGACATGCTCTTGGTCTAGGGGTTGTGAGTTCAAGCCCCACATTGGGCATAGAGCCCACTAAAAATAAATAATAAAGTGTATAATAAAGTGGTTTTTAGAACATTCACAGAGTTGTGCAGCCATCACCATAATGCATTTCAGACATTTTCATCATCCCCAGAAGAAGCCCCTGTACCCTCAGCCCTCCATCCCCTAAGCCCTAGGCAACCACTAATCTACTTTCTGTCTCCATAGACTTGCCTGTTCTGGAGATTTCATAAAAATGGAATCATACACTCTGCGGTCTTTTGTGTCTGGCTTTTACTTAGATAATGTTTTCAGGGTCCATCCACGTTGTAGTGTGCATCAGTATTGTGGGGTTTTTTTCATCTTTTCTTACAAAAATAATACAAAATGAAATACTAGCTTTACATTGTATGCAAGATGCCGTAGCATCTGCTTCATTTCTGCATGTTTGTCTCAGATTTGCAGTGACCATTTTGTGTCTCTACTGTGCTTCTCCGGGCTTGGTTCATCAGCTCCTGCTCTGAGGTGACCGCTTAATTAAGGAGCATGTGTTTACAAGTACGTCCAAATACTATGTGGTGTGTGTGTTCGCGCTTGCATAAGTGCCCTCAGGGCCACACCCACCCGGTGTCTTCTGGTGTGAGTGAAGACACTACTCTAGAAGTTCCTGTATCCTACAAATGCCTGAGACCATGGCCCTGCTGGGCGTCTCCTGGCATCTCCACGTTGGTGGTGTAAGCCTGAGACAGAAGTAGTTTTCCCTGAGTTTCTCTCCTTGATTTGCACACGGTTTCATTTTAGTGAAGGAAACTAAAGAGCTGCTCCTCTCAGGGCAAGGGAGAGAGTAAATCCAGGGTCACGGATTTGGAATCCAATGGGTAGAAATAGCAGGAGATGCTGCCCCAGGCTGCAGAGGCCCTCCGCTCATTCCCACGGTTTTCCTCGTGATTTACTGTCCTCTTAGGGAAAAGGAGAAATGCCGAGAAGAGCTAAAATGCCCAGCTGCTGGTGGTTAGATAGATGGAGTGAGGGCCGCTGCTTGGCTTAACGACCTGAGCGGGCGCCCATGGATGTGGGTGGGGCAGGCAGTCAGGTGGAAGAGCCCCAGTTGTGCGGGGGCCATCGGGGCTGGAAGGTGCTGCAGGGAGCCCTGCCAGTTAGCCCTCCTTCCCTTGGAACGTTCTGCCCCCGGGAGCTCCTGTGACCCAGAGGGGAACCATAGCTGAGTCTACAGCAAGAGCACATCTGTTCAGAACTGCTCGCAAGAATGCCTGGGGAGCTGTGGAGGGCAGAGGATAGGAAGGCAGGAGGGACTTACTGGGCCCAGAAGTGGAAGCACCTTTTATATTGTTTCTCTTGAAAGTAGACCAGCAACTTGTCAGCTCTGAGACCCTCTTTGTTCTCCAGCACTATTATTAGGGTATGCATACCCTCCACACACCCCTGCTCCCTCTGCTCCCTGCCTCACCTGCCCCCACCATCTCCTGTTGCATCCAGCCCCCTGAGGCCCCCGCTGCACAGCACTGTGTCTGCTGCTGTGAGCCCGGGGAGGCCCAGTTCCCTTCCCTCCCTCCTATTGTCAGTCAGTCTTTGTTTTCTTTAAAAAGCAAAAGATACCTCCTTTTGTCCACAATAGATGTGGTAGACTCTTCCAGATAGATAACTAAGGTCTGGTCTCACCATCTTTTCCTGTCGCCTTGGAAGGTAGTTGAGGTGTCAGCCCCACAGCAGGCCTTCCTGACGCTGACTCCCATCTCTAGCAGGTCAGGCCACTTTCTGAATTGCATCTCTGGACCTTGTGCATTTGGGATGGTCTCCTCCCAGCTGACTTTCCTCTGTTGCCTCCTCTGTAGCTGTGCACACAGCTTCCTTGTGGGCAGGCCGTGGCACGACCGTGCACCTGAGCCATCTCTCATACTGAGAGTGGAACGGCAAGCACCATGGGGCTGGAACTCTCTGTCTACCATGTGGCCTGGCCCAGCTGTCAGCCTCTGCCCTGGACCATAAGGAGCCCTACGTCTGGCAAATCCCGTGGTCTGGAATTAGGTGGCTTTGAAAACAGTGGCCACTGAGTCTGTCCCAGGCCAGGAAGGAACCACACCAGCTTCATAGCGTTTTGATTTGTAGTAACACATGCTGGCAAAACCTGGGCATTAGGAGTCTTTATACAGTCAGACTCATAGGGGAGCTGGTATATAGCAGTGCCTCACTTTTAATTCATTTCCTCTGAAGCCAGAAGGATTGAGTAACTGGGGACCCTTCGTACCTCTGTGCGTGCAGCTCAGCCTCAGGGACTGCCGCCTCGGCTCACCTCTGTCTCTGCAAAGAGGGTAGCTGCCTTCTGGGTGGTGGAGAGGTCCTGCCTTTCAAGAGGTCATAAGGCACCCTCGAGACAGGACCACGCAGGAGAATCGTGGCTGCGTACATTCCAGAGAGTGCTTCTCAACAGGAACTGGAGCCGAGGACAGCAAGAATTGTCATCCCTTCTGGAAACTGCCTGGCCTGGTGGTTGTGGACTCGGGGTGATTCAGCCAGTACCCAGAGTCTGGGCGGTGCAGCACCATTCAGGAGCAGTGGGCTCAAGGTGCAGCAGGCGAGCATGGGGCTGGGAGCAGATGGTCGCTTTAGGGGTTGCCCACTCAGCTGCCCTTGTTGTGGACCCCAAGCAGCTGAGTTTAAGTCAGACTGAAACAGCCCCACAGATGTCCAGGTGCCCTGCAGCTACCGACGTGAAGCAGATGGCTGAGAAGCCAGAGGAAGGACCTGCAGCACAGCACACGGAGCAGTTTCACTGGGCCACCCAGCTCCTGAGCGGTGGGGCTGGGGCCTGACCCGGGGCCTCTGGCTCCACGGTTTGTGATCTTCCCCCACAGAGCCACAGCTCAGAGAAGCAGAGATGACAGCAAGACTGAAGACAGAGCCGTCCCAGCAAGGAGAGGAGGTAGAGAAAGGAGAAACTGGAAGAGTTCCCACACACTGAGGCCAAGGCCAACAGTGCCTGCTGCCTGGGTAGAAGCCAAGGCCCGTGGGGATAGCCGTGTCCAGCCTGGGAAGAGCAGCTGGGATCAGAGCACGGCAGGGCTGTGTAGCTGCACCATTAGGAGCAAACACCACTGCACTGAGGTGAAAGGTGTCCCCCCAAAATACAGGCTGAGGTCCTAATCCCTAGTACTTCAGACTGGACCCTTATTTTAGAAGTAGGATGTTGCAGGTATAAACCAGTTAAGGCGAGGTTTTACTGGAGTAAGTGGACCTAACTCAGTATGACTTGATGTCATAAACAGAGAGCCAGAGAGAGGACAGCCACGTGGACAGACGTGGGGAGAGCACCGGGTGGTGACTGGCAGAGACTACAGTGATGCCTCTACAAGCCAGGGGCTGCCCGGGACTGCCAGAAGCTGGGAGAAGCAAGGAAGGATTCTAGCCACGGTTTGAGAGGGAACAGAGCCCACCTGACACCTTGATCTAGACCCGGAGCCTCCAGAACTGAGAGACCATAAATTGCTGTTTGAGCCGCGCAGCCTGTGGTGCTGGGTGACGGCAGCCACAGGAAACTGAACGCAGCCACTTTCGCATTCTCTGCCTTCCTGGGGTGCTCAGACTGACGTCCATAGTTTACCACCGTCCTCTTCCTGTCTTAAGTCATGGAGGCCTTTCATTGCCCCAGAGGCCAGCCTACCCCACTGCCATATGTCAGCAAATGGACTGAAATGATGGCCTCATTGGGCCCCTGCCTCAGGTGCGGCAGCTACGGTCGTCCAGTAGTCTATATTCTCTTCTCCTTCCCCGGATGCCTTTGGACTTCCCAGAGTAGCCACCCTGGCACTGCTGGGCTCAGCTCTCCCATGTCCAGCGGAGCCCTTCCCCCGCCACATGTCCTGACAGCTGCCAGCCACATGGGGGTCAGGAAATCGGGGGCCTCGACAGAGACAGAGGTTTGCAGAGATCCTCCACCCCCAAATAGACCATATCTACTTTAGAAATGACCCGGAGTAGCCCAGTGTCAGCCAAATAAGTGAAGGGTGAGGCTCCCGGCAGGCTTCTACTCCACGCCAGGAGCAGTGGCATGGACATGACTGTAAGGCTGGAAACCCCACACAGGAAGGATGACAGAGTGCTGCTTCTGTACCTCTGGACAGCAGAGCCAGGATCCACAGGAATTCTGTCACCCAGAAGATGAAGTCGAGGGCTTGGCTCTCCCTGCAGCTGCCATGTGCCGCCCACGCTGGAAGCCAGGCATTGGGCCCAGGACTCCGTGTCAGCTCACTGGCCCACCCTCTTTTCACCTGTCCAGGACTGGCCTGGAAGTAAATGCACGTGTCCACTCCTACTCTCAGGAATAGTAGGCTCTGGATCTGTACCCCAAGAGCTAGGGCAGGCTAGGGCAGAGTTGCTTGTGAAAACAGTCTCTCCTGGGCCCAGGGCTACAGGCTGAACTGGGTCATCCGTGTTCATGGGGTCCTTCTGAAATTCAGTCTGGTCAGGAAATGGTGTGTGAGGGCCCCCGGGATAAGTCTCGGCACCCTGGGGAACTGATGATATCGGGGCCTTATCCCCCAGGGGATCCCCCATGGGCTCTGCCCTTATCCCATGTCTTCCCAGGTGAGATTCACTTAGGGTATCAATCAAGGCGATCAGTGAAGGTAGTGTGTGCATCAGTGATGGTTCGGTTACAAAGAACAGCATCCATGCAAGCTAGTTTATAAGGGATTTATCACCGAATACTGAACAGCTTGCAGAGTCACTGGGGAGGCGCGCACGACTGCCTAAGTTGGGATTTCAGGAATGACCCCAGGACCACCCTGCAGAGCTAGGCCACCAGGGGAGCCTCTGCCTGACCTCGTCCTTGATCAGAGCCCGGAAGATGGTTGGGATCGGGCACCAGCTGCCAGTTTCAGACATGGCAGTGCCACCGCCGCCTTCAGGCCGCTTCAGATCCGTGCTGCCTGCTGTGATCTCCACCAGCAGAACAGGCACCCAGGACTTCAGGACTCCTGCCGTGACTTTTCTTGGCAGCAGGAAAACCAGAAGCCCGGTTTCTGTTTCAGTGGTGCCTTCTTGCACCGGTGCGCAGGCCACAAATAGCTGGAACGGTATCTGGAATCCTCCCTGGACAGTCCCCTGTCCGGACTGTCATGTGCAGTGAAGGCCAATCACTGGAAGAGGGACAGGCCACTGGAGGTTGGGAGAAGGTGACCCCACAAGAGTGGCTCCGGGCCAGACCATGGCTGGGTGCCAGCCCCTCGAGGATACTCTGCTGGGCGTGCAGGTCCCCTGGGCAGCCTCACCATGCGGATGACTCCCAGGGTGCTGCCCACATGCCCTGACTCAGGGAACCTGGGGCAGCCTGGTCTCTGCCATCACCTGCCTCCGTGCTCTTGATTCGCCGGTGGCCTTTGGGTACACAGTGTTCTCTCTCTTAGCTTCAAGAGGAACCTGTGAAGCAGCCGCACCAGGTATTCTCGCCAGGTGTCCATCCTTTTTCAGGGATGTGGGAGGCGAGGCCG
Source organism: Martes martes (assembly GCF_963455335.1). NCBI lineage: Eukaryota > Metazoa > Chordata > Mammalia > Carnivora > Mustelidae > Martes > Martes martes. The sequence goes on along the minus strand of NC_137901.1, from coordinate 47,561,495 downwards.
AGGGAGGCCAAACGTCTTTCTCAGGGCCGCCGTCTTGCTGGAGGCAGAGCTGCCCTCCGCCAGCCGGCCCTTCCTTCCTGCCGGCAGTCTCGAGCTGTCTCCCCTGCTCATTCAGCCCGATGAAGAATGGAGATGCAGGAAGGCAGTGCGAGTGGCGAGCTGAGAGCCCCAGTTCCTGGTGCTGGCCCTGCCCCTTCCCTGCTCCGAGCCTCTGCCTCCCCATCTGGGAGATGGGGCTCACGGCTCACGGCTGTAGGCTGCTTCTCTGGCCGCGGGAAAGCCATGGTGTGTGTAGCTCCATAGAAGATAGAGCAGAGCTGCTGTGGCTGGTGCGGCTGCTTCACAGGTTCCTCTTGAAGCTAAGAGAGAGAACACCGCCCAGCAGAGTATCCTCGCAAGGCTCCAGATCTCCCCTTCCCATTCCAGGAGATCCTTGCTTGGAGCTCCCAGGGCTTCAGTCCCCAGCAAGGGCTGGTGAGTCTTTGCTTAAGACTTTCATCCACCGAGGACCAGCAGAAGAGGCTGTCTTCGAGAGTTTGGGATGCCTTGTGTGGGGTAGAAGAAGGAGGGAGGGCTGGGTGTTTTGGAACCAGAAGAATTGGCTGATCGGCCAGCCGGCCCAGCTTGAGGTAACCGTGTTAGATGTAGTTCCCCATTCTGCTGCCTGTTTCCTAAATGAAAAATCGTACATCCTGTTCCACCCCGTCTGTTCGGGATGATAAACGCATCTTGGAGGGCTGCCACAGGGGAAGCGCCCACTCTGCGAGACACTGAGCGGCCTCCATGATGTCCAGTGCTCCCCTCCTCTGGGCGTCCAGCAAAACCTCAAGTGTGTGCATGCGTGTGTTTGCACATCGGGGCCACGGGGCCACTCCCTTGGCTCCTTGCCCGCACATCGCAGGGGCACAGGGCAGCTCCCGGAACGGGCATGTCCTGGGCCAGCTTGACCGGGCCAGAGAGACATGGCGCCACGGAAGAGCTCTTGGCATTGCACCAAGTCTGCTTCCACTCAGAATCTGAGAAAGTCCTGAACAAGTTTGGCGGAACCGTTTTGAGTTTGTCTTGCTGTGGTTTCGCTTTTACTCGCCAAAGCTGCTGGTATGAAGGTGCTGTTAGGATCAATGTGAGTGGGGACATGCTGGCTTTTCGTCTCCTCTGGGTTATTAACGCACACCAGAGACCTTCCACGTGCCTGTACTAAAATCCTGTCCAGCCAGGCACCTTTCAGTGGAGGTGTTTACGGATAGCCCCCTGCTGGTGTTAGAGCCGTGGAGGAAAGTGGTGACGCATCCCCTGGAAGGCGCCAGGCCGCAGAAGCCATCCCCAGGATCGGGCCTTCTCAGCAGAATCTGCGCTTGCTCCTTTCTCGGGCTCTGCCTGGTGAAGGTTATCGCCTCCAGCCAGCCAGGGAGGCGTCAGGCATTGTTGCTGCCCCTCAAAAGCAGAATTCCAAGGAGGAGGAGTGAGGCTAACCTAGTGAGGCCTGGCCGGAGACGTGTTTCCTTCAGAGTTAATACTGTGCAGTGCAGACTAGCCAGGAAGACCCGGGGCCTCAGAAGCCTCAGAAGGGGCTCGAAGGAACCACTCTTCAAGGATGGCTAGGATTAGAAAGGGAGAGGGGAGGGGTGCCTGGTTGGCTCGATCCATAGAGCATGCAGCTCTTGATCTTGGGGTTGTGAGTTCAAGCCCCGTGTTGGGCAAAGAGCCTACTTAGAAAAGGGGAGGGGAAGAGGAAGAAACCCAGGGTTTAAAGGACTGTTACTGGCAGCGGACATCATGTACATGCAACAGAAGGTTATCCAGCCTTAAAAAGGTAGGGAATTCTGACCCCTGCTGCACTTTTTGACCCTGGAGAACATGATGCTGAGTGAAATAAGCCAGGCATAAAAGGACCAACACCAACACTGTGATCTCACTCATATGAGGGACCAAGAGGAGTCAGGTTCAGAGACAGAAAGCAGAATGGCAGTTGTCGGTGGGAGCTGGGGTGGGGGGTGAATAAGGACTTGATGAAGGGGTACAGAGTTTCAGTTTTGCAAGATGATGAAAGTTGTGATGATGGCCACGCACCAACATGAATGTACTGAATGCCGCTGAACCATGTATTTTAAAATGGTTAAAATGCTAAGTTTTGTGTGATGTATATTTGTGTGATATATATTTTCCCACAATGAAAAAGAAAATCGCTAACATTTCTCGAGTGCTTGCTGTATGCCAAGCGCTGCACAGAGCCCTTGACATGTCTCATAGTTCTCCAAATAGCCATGTGAAGTAGGCACTGTTAGCTGCTTTCATCTTATAGATGTAGAACCTGACGTTTGGGGTAATTGGATAACGCCCCACGGCTGGACAACTAGTGATGGTCAAGTGTGGTTTGAAGCCTCGTGTGTGGGTGCCCACACCGTGCCCTAAACGCTGTGCTGTCTGAATACCAGGCTAAAGCACAGGAACTGAGAGAGGGGCTCCCTTCCTGCCAGACCCTGATTGCTGACTGTCTGGAGGCTGCTGCTTCCCCACGTTGCCTGGTCCTGCTGTAGCACAGATTTGTGTTCCAGAGACTGTGTCCCCTTCAGGCGCTCAGGCTCAGCGGGGCTCTTGCTGTGCCTCTCCTCCGGGCTTCCTCACTGCTTGGTGCTGTCAAAAGTTGTAAGATAGCCATAATGTGCACATAATTGTAACCCGTGATCTGAGTGGCTCAGTCGGTTAAGCAACTCCCTTTGGCTCAGGTCATGATCCCAGGGTCCTGGGATCGAGCCCCGTGTTGGGCTCCCTGCTCAGTGGGGGGTCTACTTCTCCTTCTTCCCACCCCTACTCGTGCTCTTTCTCTCTTTCAAATAAATAAACTCTTCAAAAATTTTTTTGAAAGAGTGACCCGAGTTGCCCGATCTGTTACAGACCACAGTAATCGACTATGTGAAGCCCTCAGATCTCAAGAAGGACATGAATGAGACATTCAAGGAGAAGTTTCCTCACATTAAGTTGACACTCAGCAAAATAAGGAGGTACGTGAGACTCAACATCCACTTGAACTCTCCACTCAGACCCTCTTCCTGGCATGCTTTCAGCTCACTTTTTGTATGCAGGTTCCTCGTGTAGTTCAGGGAAATAAAACAGGTGTGTGCAGCGAGGAAAGGCTCACCCACCTCTGGCTGGCTCCTGCCTCCGTGAGCGAGAGCTGAGGGAAGCAGAGCAGAAGGCGGAGCTCTCAACTCGAGTTGACATGGGTGTGAGGGTAGTTTCCTTATGTGAAAGAACCATGATTTCCTACTGTCCGAGGCTCAGCTTTTCAGTCAGGGTTATGTTACAGAGAACTCGGAATAGGAAACATTCAGTTCCCTGCTTTCTCAAATGTAGACAAGACAGAAAAGAGTTGGTTTGATAGCCTTTGAGGGAATTCTTTGCCCACAGCCTTCCACCCAAGAGTTGCCAGCCAAGCACTACCTTTAAGCATTTAGCAGAGCAGCCAGAGCAGAATCAGGCCCATGTTTCCCCTACAGCAGATTGGATTGACTTTGTAGTGACCCACATGTGCCGGGCCAGAGAGGAGCCGCCTGGGGTTGCGTCTGTCTAGCAGGGCAGACTCTCAGTGCACATGGTGACAGAGGCTAGACTATATGCCAACACAGCGTGGGAGTATGTGCCAGCATTTACATGCTGTGTAGCCCAGTGCCGATTTGACTCTGGCATGTTCCAAGCCAAAGATGTGAGAAAAATGGAATATTCCCACTGTGTCCATTTGCTGGGTAGCATTCTTAAGTACACTGGCCGTTGTGCTGTTAGCCTAACCCCTCTTCTGCCATAGTTTCTGAACATGACGGACCCTCAGCAGAATTGATACCAAGCACCTAGTTTCTTTCTCTTGGTGTTGCTGTGGATTGATCGTAATACCCCTCAGTTTCCCTCTTTCCCTTTGGACAGCTCTACGCCTAGTTTACAGAGACCCTCAGACACCACCTGGGTTCAGTGTGGTCTTCCGTGTCCCTTGTTGACGTGGTCTCCAGTTCCACCAACAGAGAAGAACTCTAGCAGCTTAAGTCTGTTGCCCACAGGGAATGGAAAGTTCTTACTCCTCAGGATTTGTTCCCATTCCACGTCACCCTTCTGGGAATGAGAAAAAGGAAAGGCTTTCAGGATGGACTAGTCGTTTTCTTTGGAGTCCTCTGAAACTCCCAACTTCTAATAATGTTCCTTTCTTCCTGTGTTTCTCTAGTCTGAAGCGAGAGATGCGGAAGCTTGCCCAGGAGGACTGTGGCTTTGAGGAGCCCACAGTGGCCATGGCCTTTGTCTATTTTGAGAAGCTCGCCCTCAAGGGAAAGCTAAACAAACAGAACCGGAAGCTTTGTGCTGGAGCGTGTGTACTGTTAGCAGCCAAAATCGGAAGTGACCTCAAAAAACACGAAGTCAAGCATTTAATTGACGTGAGTGACCTGAGTCCCGTTGGCTGAGGGAGCACGTGGGAAGAGCCTGCTTGGTGATCCTGCCTGGGAGAATTCCGGTTGTTAGTAGCCACTGAAAGAGCAGGACTGGGAGGTCATCCTGCAGCAGCGGTCAGGCCCCCCAGCTCAGGCTGTTCTGGAACAGAGGGAGGATCCACTTTGACGAGACCAAAGATCCCCAGTATTGGGTCTGGCTATAAAAATCCATTTTCAGACACCCTGAGGGGCGAACTTATTCTCAGAGTCACAGAAGCCATTGTAACAGGAAGGGGACTTAGGGGGCGTTGTGACCACAGAACGTCCGTCAGACACTTTGGCTCAACAGACCTTGGCTTCCTGTGGTCTTAACTTGCCTCTTCTTTGAGGAAGGGCATGGGTTTGATTGAGTGGTTTCTCCTGCTTTTAAAGGAGCGCCCCATCAAAGCAAGGAGACCCCGATCTTGGATGGATATGTGAGTGCCTGTAGTCAGAAAATTTGAGATACAGTAAAAACCAACAGATCAGGAGACAGTTGCCATTGAAAAGAACGCTTCTTACCACAGTTCCCAAGAGAAGTGTTTTAGTTCTGTCTGCCACAGCGAGATCCCATAGCCAGGGCGGCTTAAACAACAGACCTTTATTTCTCACAGTTCTGGAGGCTAGGAAGGCCCAAGATCAAGGTGCCAGCTGCTTCGGTTCCTGGTGAGAGTCCTCTCCTTGGCTTGTGATGGACAGGTTTTCACTGTGTCCTCACATGGCAGGGAAAGCTAACAAGCAAGCCTTCAGCTCTCTTCTTACATCGCGAGGACTGCACTCCTCAGCCTGATCACCTCCCAGAGCCCCCCACCTAATATCAGCATGTTGGGGGATAGGGTGCCAACATAAGGATGGGGTGGGGAGGGACATCATACCATAGGGAGCCATGTGGGGAAGTACCGGGTTGGTCAGGAGGCAGAAGGAGAAGGGGGAACTGTGGGCAGGAGACTCTCTTGTGGTTCCTGTGGGAAGGAACAGGCCAGGCAGGGTAGGCAGGCTTCAGGCTGTCTAGTGAGAGTCATTTCCGTGGACTTGGGCTGAGGCACTGTCCCTACTTGTCTCCCTGACTCTGGGTGCTAAGGGCAGGTAGAGTGCGAGAGGCAGATTGAGGAGACAGTCGGGGTATGGGCCTTGGATTGGTGGGTTTGCACAGGAAAGATGTGCCCACTGGCAAATTGTGCACCCTAGGCTAACCCTAGGAGGTGCCCGGGCCAACAAGAACCTAGAATTCAAAGCGTCAGAATCCTGCAACTCCAGGTCGTGGCTATGACAAGGCCCTGTGTATGTGTTTGTGTGGCTGACTCAGTTGGAGAAAAAGCAGAAAGGGAGCTAATGGAGGTACTTCCCTCGTAAGAGCATTCTTTTTTGCTTTAATTTACCAATTTTACTCTTCTTTTTTATAAGATTTTATTTGACAGCGAGAAAGACCGCGAAGGAAGGAACACAAGCAGGGGGAGTGGGAGAGGGAGAAGCAGGCTTCTGGCTGAGCAGGGAGCCCAATGTGGGGCTCAATCCCAGGACCCTGGGATCATGACCTGAGTCAAAGGCAGACTCTTAACAACTGAGCCCCCCAAGCGCCCCATTTTTACTATTTTTAAGTGTACAGTTCAGTGGCATTGAGTGCATTCATATTGTGTGGCTGTCACCATCGTCTGGCAAAACTGAAACTGTGTCCCCGTTAAACACCAACTCCCCCTCCTACCCATCCCAGGCCTCGGCCACCACTGGTCTGCTTACAGTCTCTGAACCAGACTCAGGCGATCTCGCCTAAGTGAAATCATCTCCTCTTTGTCTTTTGTGATGGGCTTATTTCCCTTACCATCAGGTCTTCAAGATTCATCTGTGTTGTGACGTGTCAGAATTTCCTTCCTTTTTAAGGCTGAGCAGAATGTCACTGCATGTCTGTTCCACATTTTGTGTATCTATTCAACCATTGATGGAAGTGTTTTTTAAGTCGTGCTTTACTACTCCTAAGAAATGGATGCTCGTCTACCTTGTCTGTACTTTTAGGAACATGGAGGGGGATCTTTGGTTACCAAATCGGAGAATCAACAGGTGTACATAGATGTTCGATGAACTAATCTTTGTGCGTGTGATGTTATGCACATCGAGTTGTATTTGAGTAAGACACCATCCGGCAAGAGCCGACCGTGTCCACGCAGAACACACAGGCTGTGGTTTGACATTTGCAGTAGCAACGAAGCTGATGCAAGGTCCCAGCCCAGTTAGAACCTGAACATGGGCACAAACGGCTCTGGTGGCCAGTTTAGTTGTTGTCCTTGTTTTTATTAAGCCAAAGCGGAATGCACTTGGGCAAAAACACTCTACCCCGAGGTGTCCGCCTTCACAGCTGGTTGGAGCGAGAGGCAGTGCAGGAGGGGAGCCCCTGGGCACAAGCTGAGCACTGCTGTCCGCATGCACACACTCCAGCTGGGCGATGCCCTGAAAGGCAGGTGATCTCAGCAGGTCTTGGGGTCCTTATGTATGAAATGAAAGGACCAAACTACGTAGTCAGTTGCTCCAATCCCAGACTTACCATGTCGTTACTACTATTGTAGAGGATATGGTATCTTTTTAGTCTTCCCTCCACGCCTGAATCCTCTACCGTTAACAGGCAGAGGTTGAATCCCGGTCAAGGTTGGAGCTCAGTGTTGAAGTTTACCGCACACGTCCCCTTTGACAGACTTCTTACTCTCTTGACTCCCATCTTCTCTCATCTGTCAAGTGGACATAACCGTAGCATTGACCGGGACGCCTGGGTGGCTCAGTTGGTTAAGCAGTTGCCTTCGGCTCAGGTCGTGATCCCAGGGTCTTGGGATCGAGTCCCACATCGGGCTCCTTGCTTGGCAGGGAGCCTGCTTCTCCTGCCTCTGCATGCGCTCGCTCACTCTCTCTCTGACAGATAAATAAAATCTTAAAAAAAAAAAAAAAATGTAGCATTGACCTTGCAGGATTCTTGAGAGATGAAGTCTGGGCTATATGGTAGTCTCCTGGCAGACCGTGTGTCCTAGGGGAGGTTCGGTTCCTTCTCAGCCTGGACTGAGAACAGGAAGTACAGCTGACGCCCCCCCTTCCGTCCTCCTAGTCTTGCCCCTAAAGGGATTCTCCGTAAACACTCATTAGCTAGGGGGATAGAGAGCTTACACATGGAGAAAGCCTCGGAATTTGATTTCAAAGCTAAAATGCTCTTGGTTTCCTTTCATTCTGCTGCAGAAACTGGAAGAGAAGTTCCGGCTGAATAGACGAGAACTGATTGCCTTCGAATTCCCAGTGTTAGTGGCCTTGGAGTTTGCTCTCCACCTGCCAGAGCACGAAGTCATGCCCCATTACAGACGCCTGATCCAGAGCTCCTAGCACAGGCCCCAAGGATGGGTAGAGACCACTTCCTCTGAGCCCATGGAACAGCACTTACTACTGGAAATGCAAAAACAACTCGACATACCAACCTTTTTTCTTCTCAACATGTTTTTGGGTAGAAGCAGTACTGGAAACTTTTCAGGGAGTCCTGGTCTGGCTAGCCGGGATGAGCCGGGAGCGGTTTATTACACAGCAGGGGAAGGGAGACCTGTGCAGAGGTGGCAGAAGGCCTTTTGGCTTTCCCCTGGCAAGAGTTCCCCGCTGTCCCCACCCTGGGGTTCTTCCCTGGGCCCATCCAAACCTCGCAAGCATGGTTCAGGGCCTCCCCTGCAGACCTGATCCAACTCAGGAGGGCAAAGTTCTAGAACGGAGTGGGGAAGAGAATCTGTAGTAGCTGGGGGAGAGCTTTTAAAAGATATCCTCACTGTATCAAAAGAGTGTGCCAATCTATTTTTGTGTCAGCTTTTGGAAGTGCACTCTGGTCCCGTCCTGTGCTCCCCCCCACCCCCAGGTGAGAATGTGAGTGTCTGAGAGATTCCCCGCCAGCCCTCCTTGGCCCCCAAAGCCAGTCCCGCCCGCCAGAGAGCAGCCTGACCTTCAGTAATTAGTTCTAAGTAATCTCTGGGTCATGACATCCTCTGCTCTTAGAAAATGCCATAGTTTCTGTTACCGCTCCTACCACCAACAGGACAAAGGACAAGTTCTCGGTGCCGGTCACGGGGAACGGCGTGGCGGGCGGCGCCCTGTGCCTTCCCACCCCCACGCGCTGACGTTGGCCGTTGGCACCTCCCCGCTGTGGAGCGGCCGGGACTGCGCTCCGTGGTGTGTATTCCTGTACTCTACGTTAGAGTGCGTCATAGGCACATTGACTGTGCTCGCTCCGTATCACAGGTTTTCTCGAACTCCACAGTAGGCGTCAGCCACCCGCTGGGTGTTCGGAGGCGCCTGACAGCCGGGACATGCGGCATCTGGAGCCGCGGCTCGGTCACCCAAGGAGGCAGGGACTGCTCAATGCTCAGACAGTTGTCTGCAGAGCTGCAGCTGGAACTCGCCCCCACTGGCCTCCACGACCTGTCCCGAGGCACGTGGCTGCAAGACATCTCCCTGCTGGAGCTCACCTGACAGGAGGCGGCCTGGGGCCCTGTGAAAAGAGAATTAAAATATTTTGTTTCTATATACATGTATGTGTGTGTGTAGACACCTGTGTGGCCCCGGTCACCCCTTGCCCTGCGTGCCTGCTTCATCTGCCATCCCCACTTGCACACTGATTCAGAGCCCCCCCACCCCAGGGAAAGGGCCCCAGGGAGGCCAAGCACACACAGCTTTGCTTAGCAGAGCTGGACCGAAGCTGACGGGCACACAGGATGGCAGAATTTAAGAAACCGCTGGGGAGAGAACAGAATCCCCCTCCAGAGCCCTAGATTAAATTGAATTTGGTACTAAATATTGTACTTTTGGTACTAAAGCCAGTGACTTTACTTGGCTGGATTCAATTCTAAGACTGATTTTGTCAGGGGCCATGGTGAATGCAATCTCTAAAATTCAACTCACAGTTAAGAGGCATGTACCTGCTGTGGAGGCAAACTGGGAATGAATCACGAAGTGTTCAGAGCATCTCTTATTGCCTGAACTAAACATGCCCTTGACCTTCCTCTCTCGGTGTCTGTCATTTGCTGCATCTGATGAGCCACCCCAGGTTCCCAGCCTGCTTGGCTCCCTGGTGAGTACCTGGCAGATGGAAAGCATTTCTGAGGAGCAAGGCCACTGGCATCTAGAAGTTGCCCACAGAGCTCTCCACCATCCATCTGCCTTGAATGTTCTCCCAAGTTTAGGGGGACGTCTAGTGGGTGACACATGCCACCAGGGTCCTTCCTGGGTCTGAAAATCAGGTTAGTTGTCTTGTATTGGGGTCTGTGTGAACTTAGGAAGTTGTTGGTCCATTTTTTTTTTTAAAGACTTCTTAATTTTAAACTCTATTTTGGCCTGTGGGGAGGGGTCTAGGAATGGAAGATTGTGTCAAGAGGCTTCTTTTGCTTGTCCTTGACATGAGCTTTCTCAAGGTAAAGGAGAAGGAGACTGAGGGTAGGGGATGAAGGTCACCACCAGAGCTGTCCCAGTGACCTGCATCCCAGGCAACCTGGGCTTTTGACAAGGAGTCAAGGAGCCTGAGCCTATGTGGAGAGGAGGAGGCCACTTGGCAGACCGTTCTAGAAGACCTTGAGGTTCTGCCCTTTCACCCTCCACCACAAGGGGCAATTTCAGCCCCTTACCAGCCCCACTTCCTCAGACCGGTGTCTTCAGCTCTCCCCTTGCACAGAAGTCTGGGAGGAAGCCCTGCCTAGCTGCACGCCCCACAGGACCACACTAACTGCTCTGCCTGGGTCATTCCCCCAGACTGGGCTTTTCTCCTCTAGTCAGCCTTGATTCTTCAATAAGAGACGGATACCAACCGGGCAGAAAGGCTCACGCAGCTACCTGGGGAGGAAATGGCAGCAGCGGCTCTATCCTGGAGCAACAGCCCTGCCTGGGGAGGGTCTGTTCCCCCGCCCCCAAGAGTAGCTGCCCCAGGGGCCTGAGCCTGGCCCAGCCCAGTGACAGCAGACGTCACTACTTTCCCTCCATTTGCCCGGGGTAGACCTCAGGGGACACGGGAAACGTGAAATGCAAGGCTATTCGTGTTCTTTGTGTGGGTTTTCCTTGTTTTTAACTTAAAAACTCCCCTTCTACGGTTTCTGTGGTCTTCATCCACCTGGCCCATTTTGGGGTGGTCCCTTACTGCACAGAAACCACTCCGTACCACAGGCCCTGCCCTGCCATGGGGGAGCAGGCAGCACTGGAGAGCCTTCCCTCCTCGTCATTACTCTGTCCTGTCCTCTCTATTTCCCCAACAGCTAGAATAAAACTCTTTACAGCCCCTGCTGCCGAATTGTCTCTCTCAGACATTTCTGGTTCAGGCCTGAGCAGTGGCCTCTCCCTCCAGCCTCTGCCTCTGGCTGCCTCCATAAGATCAGAGCCTGAGGCTGCCTTGCCCCCCTTGCCATCTGCTGGAGAACATTTGAGCCCCACGGGTTTGTTACCTGTTAATCGGTCCATTGATAGGGAAAGTCCTTCAAAGAAAGGGGGTGGTGAGGGGGTGGCCTGAGTTCCTCTGGGTGGGAGGGAATCTCTGAGGACCGTGTGGTTAAGGATGGCACTGGCCAGGTTACAGCAGGGCCAGGCAGGAGAGTGCTGGCGGCCTGGGAGGGGAGAAAATGAAGACTATAAATCCTGAGTCACAAGTGAACACCGACATAGAAGACAGCTTCCAGAAGTGCAACGTTGAGGCACAACTGAGGTGAAAAGCTATAAAAGAAGAAAACAATTGGTGACAGGAATGGTCTTCTGCCTGCCAAAGGAGCTCCCAGCAGGATGTGAGGCCTTGCTTAGAGACCCCACCCCATAAAAGACCACTCAGACTTCCGAATAGATACTCCAGAGAGTCCGCAGACACAGGGCTGGCCACGGCATGGAGACACACCCAGCGAGTATGGTGCTGGCCTCGGCCATTCCTCACCACCATCCCGCTGTTCCGAGTGTGGTCGGAGCGACACTGGGGGCTTGCTATGAATGCAGGATCTGCATCCTAACATTGCATGAAGATTTGTGTACATCAACATCTTAGAGGCACTGTTCCTCTGAATAAGCACAAGAAATAAAGTTTTTGGCTAAAAAAAAATAAGCACCCAGAGTTGTCTAAAATAGAAATGCAGAGACCCTAGATGGTTTTTAATACAAAAAACCCCCCAAGAAACAAACAAACCGCCAGTCTCTCGCTGGAAGGTAGTTTTGACATCTGATTACATAGCCCCGCCACTAACAATTTCTGGACGCACATGGCCAGAAAGTTTTAAACCAGACAGAGCTACAGCTCACAGATTATTATAAATCTGAGCTGGCCCACGGGACATGGCCTCGTCCAGGGTTGACTAGGGATGCTGTTCAGAAGAGGCCTGCATCCCAGGCGTCGGGCCCGGGGTGGAGAATTGCAATAGTGGGGGGTCAGGGCTGTACACTCATGACCTCGGAGACCTCATGGATGAGCAGACCTCCCATTTTGTGTTTTCACTGGGGTCCAACTACTATTTTTAAATAGGTCTTACCTTGGGTTCTGTGGGTGACAACAGGGACCCCAAGGGCCTGTCCCTGAGGGAGGGGCTTCCAGAGCTTGAGGAGGGACCACTGGGGGTGGGTAGAAGGCACCTTTCCCAGGTACCATGATGCTGATCTCCAGAGGGAGCTCTAAAGGCAGAAGCTCGAAAGGGAAGCACCAGGGCAGACCAGATTCCCCAGATGGTCCTGGCGAGGAGGAGTCCAAGGCAGCTGGCTGGTAATTGGTGCTCGTGAGTCAGCCTGGCATGCGGATGACAAGGCAGGCCAAGTTAGAGCCATCTTTTGGTCCTAGAAGTGAAGACCAAAAAGATTGGCAGGTTGAAATCAGGGACGCCTTCCCAGGGCAGCCGGACGGCTTGATGAGAAGCCAGAGACATGAACTGTGATAGGCGGATAAGCCCTTGGACGTTGCTGGCTGGAGGGGCAGAGCGGGGATGATGTCACACGTGCCAAGTAGATACCACTCGCCACACCTGTGCAAGGCACGCCAAGCCCATGTCCTTATGTAACCCTTAAACCGTCAAATTACGGATTACGCTCTCATTTCACAGCAGAAGAAACAGGCTCTGAGAAGGTACTTTCCCAAGAGCTCGTAGTTACGAAGTGGGAAAGGCAGGATTCAAATCCAGGTCTGATTCCAAAGCCCAACCAGCCCTCTTGCCTCACTCTGGGTCACCACAGAGAAGCTAAGAAGCTAGGAACACGGAAGGCCAGAACTAGGCTGACCTCAGCTGTCCCCCTTGACTTGCTGTCCTGGATGGTCCCTCAGGTTCGCTGGGGCCCTCTCCCCACCCACACAGCAGCCACCGGCCCTTTCCAGGCAGGAGGGGGAAGGGACCTGGAGCTGTAAGGTTCAGAGCTTGGTCCTCTGGGATATGCGCAACCGTCACAGCAGTTGTAAGACACACCTCCCGGCCCTGGGAGAACATCGGCTTTTTGGAAGGCATGCTCCTGCCACAGGTAAGCTAAGGGGCTTTTGCAATTAAGTGAAAGATCACGTGGGAAACACACCAGCGTTGGTGGCCACCAATATCAACCCACCAGCTTCTCATCGCTCATGTATGGGTTTTCCACTGTGTTAGGAGGGTCACAAATTCCCTGTTATTCACGACTCGGCATGTTCCCTGGCTGCTGGCCCTCCATCAATATGCGACCAGCAAACACACTTTCCACTACGACGAGGCCAAGTACACGTCCGACAGGCAGTTGGCTGGCAGGAAGGGCCAGATCGCAGAGGAGTCCAGAGAAGGGCTTAGGGCATAGGAGCTGCTTGAGACTTCATGCCTCAGCCCCCTAATGTCACTTGAAGAACACAGGCCTTGTCAGGTGGGCCCAGAGACACTTTCACGGTCATTAACTACTACTCTCGACCTCTAAACTCAGGAGGGCAGGAACAGTCTGCACCCCCATATCCACAAGCACTCAGCAGCATATGGGGTGCACAGAATTCACAGATAAATGTGGGTCAAGTCTAATAAGCCATCATCACAGAGCAAACACCCCATCGGGCAAACGATCCATCAGGTCTCCGCTCGGGTCTTGCTCAGCTCTGACCCCACGGACCGCACCACCCCAGCTCCCTTACCCTCCAGCTGCCGCTTCGGCTCTGCCAAGGGTGAATAAGAGCAGGAAGACAAGGATGTCCAGCTCTGTGGTGCCACAGCTCAACCCCCGCCCCCCACCCAAGGGACCCTGAGGGCTCTTGGCCTCCTGGGTCCCTTAACCTGTCCACATGTCCAGAAATTATTTCCTCACCGAACTCAGCTTTAATTGCCCCCCCCCATTGCAAGTGCGAACCCCAGCCGGCTCCCCCAGCTGGCAGATGAGAACACAGGGTTTCATCAAGCTTGAGCAAGTGGGAAAACAAGCATTCTAGATTTCCAGATCATTCTGGAAACACTGGAAATTGTCCCATAAAACCATCAAGAATGAGTGAGAACAGTCAAGAAGATCACACACCATTAAAAAAAAAAAAAAGTGAATCTGACCCTAAAAACAGCCCTCCTCAAGGTGCTGGTGGTAATACCACATGGGCATTCCTTTGGAACGGTAAAGTTCTTGGTCATTCCCCACTGAGGAGCTTTGAACGATCCTAAAAGTTGACAAAAAAAAAAAAAAAAAAATTCCAGTGGGTCCTCGGGGGAGCCTGTTGGCATCTGCCAGAACCACTAGCTTTAAATCAATTTTTTTTTTTAAATCCTGTGTTCCAGGCCTTCCAGTCCCTAGTCCTACAGGGGTGCAGTGGGGTGAGTTGGGGAGCACTCTGTCCACCTCCCAAACGTACTCCTCGGGCCTGATGGGACATTGCTGCTGTTCAGGCCACAAGGGACTCCAGCCCAGGCAGGACACCCTAAGTTTTTAGAGTACAACTCCAGGAGCCCCAAGGGGCCAGGCAGTTGGTGAGAAGCTATGGCCCCGAGCCCTAGGACAGCTGGGATGATGAGCAGCGGGGGCTACATGGCTGACGATGAAGCAGCAGCCCCCATGTTCTCAGGGCTGAGGGGGTGCCTCAGCCATCTCACTCTGGAGGGGAGACACAGACCACAGCCCTGTGGGGGTGGTCTGAGCCGCAGCGCCCAGCCTGGGCACCTGCTCGCCTACCCAAGGCCTGCGGCTAAGCCCCCTCCTCCTGCCAGCCAGGCCAGACGGGTCCTCCGCTGGGACCACAGGCTCCCCCTGCCTCCACACACTCAGATACATGCACATAGACACATGGACAAAGTCACACTCACAGATATGGTTACACACACACACACACACACACACACGCAGCATTTGCTGTCATTTTCTCATGACCCAGAAACCCTCCACTGGCACAAGGCCACGTGAGGCAGGTGCCAGTGGCAGGGGAGGGGGTGGGGGGGGCACCGAGTCTGCCATCCTGTCTGCCCCACCTGGGTCACAGGGCACAGTCACACCTGCTGTCGGCCAGGAGCGAGCCCTGAGGGTGCCACCTTTCCAGCGGGAGGCAGTGGTATTGCACTTACTCACGTACCCACCCCCCAGGGACTCTCACCGCAGGGAGGCGACACTCCCTCCCATCCCCATGGCTGGTTACGCAGGGCTGCAGCTTGGAGACCCAATGATGGCCGCAGGGAGGAGGCAGCTCCTGCACCTGTGGGCCCGCGAATGGCCCTGGAGGCCTCGCTGCTGCCTTTACCCCAAAGGACCCCCAAGTAGTGACTGCAGGATCCCGGGGAGACCATGAGACCCTCCTGTCGGCTTCCCCCACACCCCCACCACCACGAGAGGGGAGTCCCACAGCTCCGGCCGAACTCACCTGGACCGGGGTCCTCACAGGGGTCACCCTGCCAGGCGGCTTCTCTCCCCCTACCGCCTCCCTCCCAGAGATTTCCCAGGTGCAGGACCAGGAAGCTTCGAGCAGCCAGTGTGGGCCCCGCTGCCCGGCCTGCCAGCCTGGACCCCTACTGAGCCCAGGCAACAGCCCCTGCTCTGGGGAAGGGCATTGTGACAAACAGCCTAGAGAGTGGGGACCTCCACCACCCAGCCCCCCAGCTGCATCCGCACAGAGCCTGACAAGTCAGAAAAGGGTGCACGCACCGCCAGCCCTCAGCCCCGAGTCTGCAGGAGAGCCCAGGTGCAAACACTGTGGGGCCGCACCTGAAGAACCCCGGTCCCACCTAGGGAACGGCTCGGCAGCCAGTGCTCCCGGCAGGAGGAGGGGCTGCGTTCTCAGACTTCGCTTTCTCCCCTATTCCTCCCTCTCTGCACAGCCCCCCACTGCCCAGCAGAACGCCCCAGGACACACCGAATGTCACAGGTGAACCCCAGCACAGCCCCAGCCCCCCAACCCTGCAACAACAGACACTCAGTTTCTCACAGTTCCGGAGGCCGGAAGCCCCCCTGGGGTCTCTCCTGCTGCCTCCTCTTCCGTTCCTTTGCGCATCCCTGAGCTCTCTCTGTGGGTGTGAATCCCCTCTTGTAAGGACTGCAGATGGATGCGTTCTCTCCCACGTGAGCCTCGTTGACCCTCCCTGCCTCTTTAAAGGCCCCGTCTCCAAACAGGGTCGCTTTCCAACCCCTGAGGGTTAGGGCTTCCACACAGGACTTTAGGGGGCACACAGTCCAGCCCATAACCCTCAGAGTGGACATGACATGCCCCCAAGCCAAGGCGGTTCACACGTCCACTCAGTTTCTACACACACATCAGATCCAAATCCAAACAGGCTCCGTGGAGGGCAGCTTTCCTGCCCTCTACCCAGCCCTGCTGCCAGCAACCAGGTGGGTCTCCTGAGGTCCTAGATTGTTCTGTGTTCCTTTTACCCCAGCTCACCTCCAGCCCCTAATCTTCTGTTCTCAGGAAGGGTTTGCTTTCTGGGCAGCCCATATACTGAAAAGACGGGCAGGGCAGAAACAGAAGGAGGGAGGAAGGGAGGAAGGGAAGGAAGGAGGAAAGGCGTTGCTTTCCTCTTCCCTTTGTCACAACCCCTCCAGGCTGTCCCACCCCCTGCAGTCAACCCACAGCCTGCATTTCCTCCTTCCTGTCTAGCTGCACCTCTGCTTCACATCTGGGATCTCCTGCCCCATCCGAGCCTCCAAACTGGTCCTTGGCTGCCTGCCTCCTGTCCTGGGCTGGCAAAGGGCCTCCTGCTTCCAGACCTGTCACAGGGCCCCCCTCTCCCTTTCCAGACACAGCCCCTGAACACAGAGAACCTCCCTAAGCACACTGAGCATCCCACAGTGTCAATTTCACCGAAACCTCTGGCCATCCCAAGTTTGGGAAGTCCCTTTAATTCCCAATCGCCCTTCGGCGATGGGGGTTTTCTGGAGCTATCTGGTCACTGGAGTCCCTGAGGTCTCACTTTTGAGAGAGCTTTTTCGCTCTGCAGGATTCCCAGTGCCCACGTGCCACAGCAACTTCGTCTCCCCGAGTGATCTAAAAACCATCCCGAAAGAGACAACTCAAGCTTTTTATTTTTGCAGAATAATCAAAACGACTCTCAGGAAGTCTCCACTCCGGTTCTAAATCAAAGCATGAGCCCCAGCTGCTGAGAACTGAATAGGAATCAGACACGAACGGAGAGGCAGAGGAGGAGGAGAACTGGGTATTTATTATGTAGACTTTCCCAAACTGAAACCGTTCTCTCAATTCCAATTAAGACAAGATCTAGACTTTTGCTGAGCCCAGTTACTCTTAAGGACACATTTTCTGCAGGAAAACTAGAGATCTGATGCGTGCTCGTCACAGTACGGTGTTCTAGTAGGACCAGATGGCTCAGAATCACCCGGCATGCCTTTTAGAAATGAAAAAGCCTGGGAATTCTGGACTCTCCGAGACTGAGACGCAGGAACCCATATTTGCGACAAGTTCCCCAGTGGTTTTTCTACATTCAGAAGTTTGAGAGTCGTAGCTGTGAGTGTGCAGGGTTGTCGCAAGTAACAGGTGAGGCCAGGCTAATGCTGGCAGGGCTGCTCGAGAGGCAACACGCATGGGAGCTTGCAAAAAAAAAAACAGATGCTGAGTCGCTAGGTCTTGGAGGGCACTCAAGATTCTAGGGAGCTGGTGTTGCTGGGCCACCAGTCACATTTCTAGTGTTCTTAGTAGCAAGGCTCTGGAAAGCATGTTTCCCTCCCTTTGTGCATGAGCACACACATGCATATATCACAGTAACAACACAGCTCTTTCACATGGCTTCTCTCCCCTAGTGAAATATAATGAGGCTATTGTTTCAGTAAAGATTCTAAACCTTATTTACACAACCACCGCCCTCACAAGCCGTCGCTTGGGTTGCAGCACCCAAGAGTGGTTCAAAGAAAGTCTCTGATGTCAGAGGGGCGAGTTCACACGGCAGGTGCTCTCTGTCCCTCCCCAGCGAGTGAGCCTGCCAGTGCAGGGACCTTCCCAAGCTTCAGACCTCAGCTGTGAAATGGGGTTGGCACCGCCTTTTTCTCTCTGGAGGTGGTGAGGGGCCCAGCAGACAATGAACGTAAAGTCTATAGGTGGAACTGGACCCGCAGTTGCTCTCACTCATGGGCCGGTAGCAGTAGGTCCTGGGAGAAGGCACGTGGGGGATTCCTCCTCTGGGTCTGGCAGTGAGGGCCAAGTCATATGCAGGATAAGAAATCAGTCTCAAGGGGCGCCTGGGTGGCTCAGTGGGTTAAGCCTCTGCCTTCGGCTCGGGTCATGATCCCAGGGTCCTGGGATTGAGGCCCGCATTGGGCTCTCTGCTCAGCAGGAAACCTGCCTCCCCCTCTCTCTCAGCCTGCCTCTCTGCCTACTTGTGATTTCTGGCAAATAAATAAATAAAATCTTAAGAAAAAAAAGAAATCGGTCTCCTGAAGACACCCCTTCACTTCCACTTTGACCTGAAACACTATTGTTTACTGAGCCATCAACTGTTCCAGTCGCTTTGGGCAGCAGATGCCTTCTGGCATTTTCAAGAATTAAAATCCAGATTTGTCTTAGTCTGCTTCAGCTGCTATAACAAAAACACCACAGACTGGACAGCTTAAACAACAGATGTGGCTTTCTCAGTTCTGGAGGCAGGGAAGTCCCAGATCAAGGCGCGTGCAGAGCTGGTGACTGGTGAGGGCCCTCTTTTCTGGTGTGCAGATGGCTGCCTTCTCATGGTACCTTCACATGGCAGAGGGCAAAGAGAGGGGCAAGTTCTCTCGTGGGCTTTTGTTTTTGTTTTTTTGAAAGAGAGAGAGACTGTGCAGGTGAGGGGAAGGTGGGAAGGGGCAAAGGAAGAGGGAGAACCTCAAGCAGGCTCCACTCTCAGGGCTCAGCATAGAGCCCGACATAGGACTCGATCTCATGACACTGAGACCATGACCTGAGCTGAAATCAAGAGTTGGATGCTTAACTGACTGAACCACCCAGGCGCCTCTCTTTTGTTTCTTCTTAAATGTTATTTATTTATTTGACAGACAGAGATCACAAGCAGGCAGAGAGGCAGGCAGAGAGAGAGGAAGGGAAGCAGTCTCCCTGCTGAGCAGAGAGCCCGATGCGGGGCTCGATCCCAGGACCCTGGGATCATGACCTGAGCCGAAGGCAGAGGCTTTAACCCACTGAGCCACCCAGGCACACCTCTTGTGTTTCTTCTTATAAGGACACTAATCCCCTCATGGGGGCTCCACGTTCATGACCCAGTTAGCCTCAAAGGCTCCAACTCCAACATTGTATTGCTGATTTAGGGTTTCAATATATGAATTTTGGGGGGACACAGCAATCTTGTCCATAGCAAGCCTTAAAGAGAGAAAATGAGTAATTCCAGAAGATTTGTTCTAGTGATGCTCTGAGGTCTATTAGTGTCCTTGGAGCAATTGTGTGACATCTGTCCTGACTTGCCCCTGGCCTCCCTTCTGCCTCCATTCTGACTGGCTGCCCTTGCCGTGGAGGTGACAGGTCCCCACAGAGAAACCCCTGCATGGAAGATACCTATTCTTCACCTGTCTCTTACCCCTTCCCCAAACCAGGACAGGGATAACTGTCTATCACTGCTCTGGCTCATTCCTGGCATGGGTTCCAAACAGACATTCCCCCAAAATGGCGACAAGAATCAATCCACACATTCCTTTGGCCAGGCACTGTGCTAGGTGCTGAGGCACAATAGTGAGGTATAGTTACTACAGACATGGTGACTATCTTGGTGAAGCTCACAGGCTATAGAGAAGACAGACAGTCAAATGGCTGCATAACTTTGACAAGTCCTACAGTGGAAGGGTTCATGATGTGTTAATTGGAATCTAGTTGAGTGCTCTGACTCAGTCGAGGAAATTAGAGAAGAAGCAATGCTTGATCCAAGATAGGAAAAATGAATAGCAGTAAAATGAGCAAGATGAGAGGAAGAGATTTTCTAGGAGGAGAGCACATGCAAAGCCCCATCATCAGGAGGGAGTGTGGTGTGTGGTTCTGGATGAGACCAGAGAGATAGATAGGGTCAGTGTATTAGTCAGGGTTCTCCAGAGGAACAGAACCAAGAGGAAGGAAAGAAGGGAGGATGGATGGATGGATGGATGGATAGATAGGCTTATATGACTGCGGAGGCTGAGATGTCCCCAGATCTGCAGTCAGCAAGCAGGAGACCCAGGAGAGTTAATGGTGTGTTCCCAGTCCAAGCCCAAAAACCTGAGAGCCAGGAGAGCCAAAGGTGTAAACTCCAGTCTGAAAGCCACCAGGCTCAAGACCCAAGAAGAATGGATCTTTCCATTTGAGTCTGTCCTAGCTCAGACTACCAGGCAGGAGGATTTCCCTCTTACTCAGCCTTTTTGTTCAATTCAGCTCTTCAATTGATTGGATGAGATCCAGCATCATTAGAAAGGGCAATCTGCCTTAGTCTACCAATTCAAATGAAACACCCTCACAGACACACCTAGAGCAACACCTGGCCAAATGTCTGGGCATCTTATGGCCCAGTCAACTTGACACATCAAATGAACCTTCAAAACCCGACTATGAAGGGCCTTATTGGCCATGAGAAATTTATCTTTATCCTCTGGACAATAGAACATCTTTAACTCATTTAAATAGGACGATGACATAAGCGGATTTGAGATTTGGAAACTGAATTCAGGCAGGAGTCTCAGGAGAAGGTCAACAAGAAATAAGCACGGGCAAGGACAAACCAGTCAGGAGGCTTCTGCTGTGATGAGGACATGGGGCATCAGCTTGGGGAGTGGGTGGTGATGGAGACAGAGAGAAGTGGTAGGCCCCGGAGATATTTAGGACCTGGCAATGGATATGGGAGGAGAGGAAGAAGAAGAGGTCATGCTCAAACCCAAGTTTCTAGCCTGCAAGGAGGGCAGTGTCTACACTAAGGTAAGAAACACCCAAAGAGGTCAAAGAGTGTGAGGGAAGAGGGTGAGTTCAGACTTCCATCTTGTGACAGAAACCCTTCAGTAGGATGGAGTTTTCACCAAAATGTGGGACTATGTTTCTTCTTGGAACCAGGTGTGGCCAAGTATATTGGTTTTCTGTGGCTGCTGTAACAAAGTACCACAAAGTGAATGACTTGACAGACATTTATTCTCTCATAGTTCTGGAGGCTGGAAGTCCAAAATGGAGGTGGTGGCTGGGTCAGGTCTTTCCAGAGGCTCTGAGAGAAAATCTGTTCCACAGCTTTCTCTCAGCTTCTGATGGTTGCAGGCAATCTTGGATGTGGCTTGATTTATAGGTGGATCATTCCAATCTCTGCCCCTGTCTTCAAGAACATTCTCTCCTGTGTCTTACAGTCTTCACTGGGTCACCTTCCTTCTGTATATATCTGCATGCCCAACTTTCTACCATCTTGTAAGGGTCATGTGATTAGGACCCATCCTAAGTCAGTGTGATCTCATTGGAACTGGATTACATCTACAAAGACTCTATTTCCAAATAAGGTCACATTCACAGGTACTTCTCATTAGGATTTGAACATACCTATTTGGGGGATGGTAGGCAACAATCCAACCCATAATACCATGTGACTGATGTTGTCTGTTTGCTTTGTCAATGGAACACAAGTTGAAGCAATATCATTTCCCAGGCCAAAGCTTTTAAAACTCAGGTGTAGCTTTTACACTCCCCTTTTCTCTCCTGAAGGAACTTAGGACACGCCACCCCAATATGGGCCACTTTGGTGTACTGGTTATTTTGAGCTGAAGGCACTAGAAGAACAGCAAATGCAGTGGAGGGCTTTTTCTGCACTCTCCTTACCTGCCTAAAGTCGGATCCTCCAAAAGGAGCTAGAGGTCGGTTGCCATAGACTCCCTTCCTGGGGAGTTTCATCAATGAGGAAGATTGACTCTCACCGCAGGAGAGGAGACTGGAAGCCAGCGTCACAGCCCGACAAATTTGTCACACACTGTCTGTCCCTCCTCGTCCTTCCTAAAAATCATTTCCTCTTTCCCGGGTTGTCTTTACCTCCCCTCCCCTTCCCCTATCAGACAGTATATAAGCTCTCAATTCTCACCATCTTGGCGGGGGGGCGGTATTCACTTTGTTTTTTCCCGTGATGCCCCCAGGCATGTAATAGTAAAAAATGAATGCATTTGTATCCTTTTCTCCTATTAATCTGCCTGTTGTCATTTTGTTTCCTAGACCCAGCTATTAAATCTAGGAGGGCAGAGGGAAAGCATTTCCCTCCCTTACACTACCCTCTGGATAAAGGCAGAGGACTCTGAGGCTACAGCAGGTGGCGGAGCCAGCCGATGGGAGGAACCGGGACCTTTGATTCATCGTGTGGGAGAAATAAGCCGCAGACCAGGAACTCTGCTCTGGACCGGCATATCGGAGAAGAGTCAGCTTTTACGATGCTGAACCCCTGAGATTCCGGGTTTGTCTGTCCCAGTGCTAACTTCACGTCTACGGAAATCTTGGCTCGCAAAGGCTTGGAGACGGGCAGAGGAGATGCCAGGTAGACGTGGAGCTCCAAAGGTGGGTGGGGCTGGAGCGGGGGCAATGGGAATGCCTGGGATCGCCACAGGAGCAGGCCCAGAGGGAGGAGGGAAGCCCCAGGCCCAGGCTTTGTGGGACTCCCATGTTTAATACCTGGGCAGACTAGAATGAGTCTGCCAAGAAGAGAAAGAGTGGTGAGAGAGAGGGAGCCGGACTCCCGGGGCGCGTGGTCTCACAGGCACCGAGGAGCAGGAGACCCCGGCCCTGAGAGGCCGTGTGTGATGAGGCTTGCAAAATACCAACCAGTTAGAAGACACGATGGCTGCTGAGGATGGGCACTGCTGTAGAAGGTGCCTGAGGTCAGGAGGGAGGGAGGAGGTGTGAGAAGGAGGGGAGAAGATGGCATCGGCAAGCAGAGAAAATTCTTGAAGGGTTGAGTCATGGAAGGAAGGAGCAAGAGCTGAAGCTCGAGGCTGAGAACCAAGACCTTCTAGCCCACAGTCAGGCCGGAGGCAGAGAAGGGAAACCCCCACTGACTGCCCAGTTGGCCGGTGGCTATTCCACTCTCTCCATTAGCCTTTCTTGGCTCTTTTGGGATTGTCCTCCCAAGCAAATACTGTGATTGTTCACTACAGAAACTTCCCCAAAGACCCTTCACCTCTTCAGAGAAAAGCATTTACTGCTTGTGCCTGAAGATGTTGTGAATACCTCCCCTGCTGTCCCTGTGGTATCGTGCTTGTGACCCAGTCCGAGATCCCCACATGCAAAGACTCACCTCAAAGCAAACTTCCAATTCCTGACGCATCCCGAGCTTGTCTTCCCAGCTCTGAAAACCATGCTTCACCGTGCTCCCGATGGCCGGTGGCATCAAGAGGCAGTAGCTCTGGCTTTTCGGCAGCCATGTTGGTGGTTCTGGGGAGCCAGCTCCTGACAACGGGATGAAGAAAGAAGCCAAGTTCGGCGTTTTCTTGTTTCTGTTTTGTTGTTGTTAAGGAAGACTTGAGGGTGTTTAAAGCCAGTTGAAAGAGAGGAGTCAAATAACCAAGTCAAATAACCAATAACCAAATAACCAAGGGATGTGGTCAGGTTCCTGAGGCGGCAGGAGGAGCTAGAATCAAAAGTGAACAGAGAAGGAGGGATGAATGCTACGCTGGAGAGGAGGCAGCCCTCAGCTGTAGAAGGAGGGGAGAGAGCTGCCAGTGCGAGCTGGTTTCTGTGGAAGAGATGGGAGGGTGAAGTTCTCATCTGACAGCTTCTATTTCCCCTTCAGTAAGAGCTGAGGCCCATCTACCTGGGAGAGGGGAGGCCAGACATGGAGAAAGGGTTTGGAGAGAGTGAAAGCATTTGAACCGTCGTGGAGATCCAGGAAAGTGAACCAACCTGAGAAAGGACCAGTTGCTTGAGTACAGAGTGCCATTTGAGACTGGTGCTTATGGGCATCTGGAGAACGTAATGTGTCCTGTCCTGTGACCCCTGAATGGGGACTTCCGGGGTGCCTGCGTGTTCCACGTGCACCTGGATATGCAAGTGCTAAGAGATGTCAAAGTCACTTTCTGGGGACACCTGGGTGGCTCAGTGGTTAAGCCTCTGCCTTCAGCTCGGGTCATGATCTCAGGGTTCTAGGATCGAGTCCCACATCGGGCTCTCTGCTCAGCAGGGAGCCTGCTTCCCCTGTCTCTCTGTCTACTTGTGATCTCTCTCTCTCTCTGTCAAATAAATAAATAAAATCTTTAAAAAAAAAAAGTCACTTTCCATTATTGCCACATTCCATTTATTCCCATCTCCTGCCACCTAAAGCCAACCACTGTGGAGAGCCATCGTGGATAAGGATAATAATAATAATAATAATAGGGGCGCCTGGGTGGCTCAGTGGTTAAAGCCGCTGCCTTCGGCTCAGGTCATGATCCCAGCGTCCTGGGATCGAGCCCCGCATCGGGCTCTCTGCTCAGCAGGGAGCCTGCTTCCTCCCTTCTCTCTCTGCCTGCCTCTCTGCCTACTTGTGATCTGTCTGTCAAATAAATAAATAAAATCTTTAAAAAAAAAAAAAAATAATAATAATAATAATAATAGTAGTAGTTACTGCTTATCATGTACTGGGTACTGTGCTGAGCACCCTGTGTACATACATACATACATATATATGGTATGTGTACCTAGACATATGTACATAGACATATGGTGAATAAACACACACATTCCATATATATATATATATATATATATGTATATATATATATACATATATACACACACATACCTTTTCCCTATTTAATTATTTCAACAAACCTATGAAGGATTACTGTCTATTTTATTTTTTAAAAAATATTTTATTTTTTAAAATATATTATTTATTTATTTGAGAGAGAGAGTGTGAGCATGAGCAGGAGGAGCAGAGGGAGAGGGGGAAGCAGACTCCCCACTGAGCAGGGAGCCCGATGTGGGGCTCAATCCCAGGACCCTGGGATCATGACCTGAGCCAAAGGCAGACGCTTAACCAACTGAGCCACCCAGGTGCCCCTATTGTCCATTTTAAAGACAGGAGGACAGGGGCTCAGGGGGTTCCCCGGCTCCTGCCCAGGATCACGTCCGCACGCTCTGCAGACCTCAACGCTGGCGGCAATCGACTTGCCTGACCCGGGGTCCAGGGGAAGATCATGGAGAAAAGGCATGTAGGGGATTCTTGATAATGAAGAATCCACTTTGCCATAGGATAAAAATAAATTCCATGCCTAGGACAGGGTGGAATTTTCTGTCTGGTGCCCAGTCTGTGGGCAAAGTTGATCAAAGACAACCTGAGAGCCTCCGGGGGAATCACACACAATAACAGGCTGACTGTCCTTCCCCTTCCCTGCCACTTCCCCTTTTCCCTCCCCAATTCCCCTGCCCCCTTGGGTATCCACAGTCTCTCAAGGCAACCTCCCCACCTCAAGTGCCACCAGTGTCCTGCCCACTGGCCCCCGGGTGCTGTCCCTAACTTGCCAAAGACCAGAACAGTGCTAAGTTCTCAAAAAAGGGAGAGAAAAAGACCCCCTCTCCCTGTCAGTTTCACCTTTGATCCCACTGCTGATGGCCCCCAGAGTCTTCTGGAAAATACTTCCTTTGACTTATGTCTGGAGCAGCCCTCACCTCTCGGGCTTGAAAAACATGAGTCCCTGAGGCGTGTGTGTGTGTGTGTATGTGTGAACAAGCGTGCGTGCGTGTGTGTGAGCATGTGTACGGTGGGGGTTGGCCTGCAGCGCTGGGGTGGGGGGCTTAGCAAGATTCTACATTTCCCTCATCATCCTATTTACCTCCTCCACCTGTGCAAACAGTCTGCCTGCAGACTTCGGTCTCCACCGGATTGGTCTGGCCCCTTAGGATCGGTCTGATCCCAACTTGCCTCAAGCCAGGGGCCTCTGCTCTTAAAGCAGTACTTATCTGTTAAGCTTTTGACCTAAAACTGGGTGGGGCACCTTGGGGCCACTCCAGGAATATGGACCTTGTCCTCTGGGGCTTGGTGAGACAAACCTGAGGCCCATAGTGCCCCCAGTGCACCTCGGCTTCCCCATCCCACTGGAGTGGGAGCAAACCTGCAGCTCAGAGTGCGTAGGGAGACCGGCTGGACTCACGAGGTGGAAAGGAAAATGCAGGGGGGGGGTGTCCTCATGGCCCCTATTCAGGAGCTTGGTCAGGAGGAGGGATTTGTTTTGTTTTGTGGGGAGATCTGATGAGGACAGGGACACCCATACCCCAAGGTCACGGTCATGCAGCCCAACCTTACAGGGGGCCATCGGAGGGGGAAATGGGTATTAAAGAAAGTGCAGATCCCTGATGGGATGCTTTTCAGAGGTCTAAAAACAAAACTTTTGGTGTTGATGGGTTCCTAGCTGGCTCAGCCAGAAGACTATCACTCTTAATCCTGGGGTCGGGAGTTCGAGCCCCACAGTGGGTGTAGAGATTACTTAAATGAATAAATGATAAAAACGTAAAGAAATGGCATATTCCTGGTGGGCTGCTTTTCAGATGTCTAACAACAGAAGCCTTGCTTTTACAATAAAGAGCTGAGAGACACAAACGAACAGATTTATGACCCCACTTCCATGAGGTATGGAGCATAGGCGAATTCATGCCACAGGAAGTAGAACCGAGGTTCCCGGGGGGTTGGGGGAGAGAAGGAATCGGGAGTTACTGTCTAATGGGAATGGAATTTCCGTCTGGGGTGATGAAAAGTTCCAGGAATGGCAGTGATCATCGTACGACACTGTGAATCCCCGAAACAGACACTGAAAAACAGTCAAAAGGGTACATTTATGTTGGACATATTTAACCACAATTTTTTTAAAGAGCTTATTTATTCATTTGACAGAGAAAGAGAGATCACAAGTAGGCAGAGAGGTAGGCAGAGAGAGAGAGGCGGGGGGAAGCAGGCTCCCCGCTGAGCAGAGAGCCCGATGTGGGGCTCGATCCCAGGACTCTAAGAATCATGAACTGAGCTGAAGGCAGAGGCCCAACCCACTGAGCCACCCAGGCGCCCACCACAATTTTTAAAGATACGAAAATAAAGAAATGGCTGAGGAGGCAAGAGACGCTGTGTGGGAGAACAGTAGACCAGGGTGGGGCCCAGACGAGGGAGGAGAATATTCCAGAAGGGACTCCAGCGTGCAGTGTGTTCTGTGCCGACATTTCAGAGTTCTTCAGCCTGTTATTCATAGCTCGGTCCCCCCTCCCTCACTCGAAGTGATGTGGAACACAGGACTTGGTTTTCCCCATTGTCCCCCAGTGGGCACAGACCGAGGCCACCCCAGCTCCAGCCAGTCCCTCCCTGCCCCCAAGGCTCTGTCCTACCCAGCCTCTGGGTTGTTGCCCGGTGACTGCAGGACACACACAGTCAGCAGCAGCCCCGTCCCCCCTCCCCTCCCCGGGTGTGGCAGCTGAAGAGAGAGAGCCGTCCCTCTGTAATGCCAGGGGAACCGTACAATAGGGCTCAGGGCGGCAGCTCTTTCCAAACATCCTTCTGCTCTGCCTCTCTTACCTTTTCCTTCTCCACTGTACCCATCGCCACCCGTGGTGACCACAATATCGCTGCAAATCAAACCCCCAATCGCAGCGGTATCAACTAACAGACATTCACGATTTCTCGTGCCCCTCGGGGTCAATTGGACAGTTCTGCTTGCCTGAGCCAGGCTCAGCGGATCTCCACCGGGCTCTTTTAGGGTGTCCACAGTCGGCTGGTCTTGGATGGCCCGGGCAGGGAGGACTTAGCCCTGCTCCACGCGGTCTCTCATCTTCCAGCAAGCAAGTCCGGGCTTGTTCTCAGGGTGGAAGCTGTCAAAGGAAACGCCCTGGACAGAGTTAAACAGGCAAGGAAAACTACTCAAGACCATTGCAAGAGATGTCAAGACCATTGTAACAGGGGACAGAGAGGGCGCTCAACTGGGAATCCAACAGAGAGCTGGGGACGTGTAGCCAGCGGGCAAGGGAAGGGAGCCCGTGGATGGAAAAATACCAGGACTCAGTTTGGTAAGGGGGAGGGGGGAGGGCTGTTTGCTAAACTGGCTGGGCAGGAATCTTGCTGAACTGAACTCTGCAGCCAAGGAAAGGGCCTGGTGGAGAAGAGGGCTCAGAGAGAGTCTGAGAGAGCAAGTAGAAGAGTATAAGTCTTCTTAAGGCCTTAGCTCAAAACTGGTGGTGTCACTTCCACTGCCTTTAAAAGCCCAGCAAGTCACAGGGCTGGCTCGGGTGCAGGCAGTGGTGAAACGGCTCCATCGCATGGCAGATGGGCATGAGGAACGGTGAACACTGGCGCCATCTTTGCCGCTAATTCCCTACTCTTCTCATGGGAAGACCCTTTTCACTCACCAAGACCCTTGGGCAGAACGTATAGCACCCAACGCTTCCTATTCTGACTTAGCTGGTAAGCTGGCTGAGCCTGAAGGCTTACCACGCCAGAATTGGAATGGAAGCAACCCAGGGACGCATGTACTAATAAGGTTCTCAAGACCCAAAGACAGCCAAGGGAATAAGGTGGGAACCTCATGAACAGAATGTGTGTAAATCGGAGACTTGATCTTAGGGAAAAGTAAACTCTGGTTGTCAGAAGATAAGTGGAGCCTCACACAGGGGCTAGAACAAGATTTTTTCTAGGAAATCATAATACTGATAATGGCCTCCCTTTCCTGGGCATCCAACGTGTGCTAGGCATTGTGCTAAATGCTACACGTTTAATTGTGCTTTGCTTTTTGAAACAGCCCTGGTATTATACCCTCCATTTTTATTGTTACACAAATTGAGACTGAGAGTCCAAGACCACAGAGTTGGCAAGTGTAGAGGATTTAAAGTCCATTCGGGCCAACACACCCAGAACACCTTCTGTGGGCAGACTCTGTGGGAGGCACTGAGGAAACAGTGATAAGCAGACGTGGACCTGTCTTCAAGGAGCTTACAACCTAGAGGGCAGGGCAGAGAACAGAGAGGTCATTTTTATGCTGCGAGGCAACTGTGTGTATGAAGAGATGAGAGGAGAGGCATTCACTCACTCCTGTATGTCTCACGCCCCAGTATCACCACATGCCTTTCCCGCACCACCCCACGGCTCCTTGGAGACTCTTCACGCTAGGGTTGCCTTTGGCAGCTAGTCACAGAGACTAGAATTAACAAAGGAGGACTTAAGTATTTTCTCCCACTTGACACAGTTGGAGGTGGTCAGCCCATGGGTGCCATGTTGGCTCCACTGTCTTGTCAGAAACCCAGCTCCTCCCAGCATCGGCTCCACTGTCCTTTGAACACAGCTTCCAACCTGAAGGTTGGAGAGACCCAAGATACATGCTAGAACCCCAGCTATCATGACCTCAGCCTAAGAAAAAACCTGGAAGAAGGCAGGAGGTCCACCTCTCGGAGCTCTTTGAAGGAACTGTCCCCAAGGGCCACCCACCAAATTCTGCTTACATATCCTAGGCCCGAACCCAAATAAGCAGCATGGGCTACACGGGGGGTGGAGGGTGGGGAGGGGGTGCATCTGTTAGCTGTATACACAGCCTCTCAAGTAAACTGCTCGCTGTTAACTGCTGTTACTAAGTGTCATGGGATGAACTGTGGCCCCCACATAAAGGCACGTTGGAGTCCTCACCCCCGGAACCTCAGAATGTGATCGTACTTGGAGACAGGGTCTCTGCAGAGCTAATCAAGTTACAGTGAGGTGGTTAGGGTGGGTCCTAATACAGCCTGTCTGGTGTTCTTATAAACAGAGGGAATTAGGACACAGACACATGCCTAGCGGGGAGACCATGTGAGGAGACACGGGGACAAGAGGCAGCCCAGAACGGACCGCTGCCTCTCAGCCGTCAGAAGGAGCCAAGCCCTCCAAAACCTCCATCTCTGACTCCCAGCCTCCTGTACCGTGAGGCAAGACATTTCCATTGTTTGAGCCACTCGGTCTGTGGTCTTGTTACCGCAGGCCCAGCAAACAAATACACTGAGGAAGAAGAGATGTAGGCTGGGGAAGCAATTAGACGTCTCCACACGGACTGCAGGGGCAGCAGCTGAGAGCTCCAGTGCTCCCCTGGGGGAGGCGGACCTCGGTGAGCTTGAGCAGGGGTGACAGACAGGGGTGGGGGTGCCGCAGAGGTAGAACCATCCCCAGCACAGGCCAACGGCTTTCCTAGCCCCTCCGTCCCCCAGGTCTGTTGCCCTCACCTGTGGTGAGGTTCCAAACAGGCCTCCATGGGGCCTCCGCCAAGGCTGTGGCTGGGAACCTGGAGACGGCCGCTCCCCATGATGCTCTCCATTCTCTACCTCAAGATCCGTGTCCTCACGTCACGTGCGTATGAATGGGCTGTGCCGGAGCACAAACTCCCCCAATGGCCATGTTTGTTTTTCCCTTTTGCCCAGGACAGAATGCTTGACTTAGAACAGACATGATAAACCATTGACAGAAACACAAACAGAAAGCACATGTTTGACTCAGTTGTACCATGAAGACCCTGTGAGAGGACTGACTGGAAGACGAAAGCTTCAAGGGCTGCCACCTGAGAGTGGTGACCAGTCCTCCTCTCCCCTGTCCAACTTCAGTGCATGCAGGAGACCCGGCCCCTGTATTCCCCAAAGCGCAGCCAACCCGGCCTGTTTTGCGATAACAGACTTGACTGAAGGCCTGGGGACCAAATGGGGCATCGCTGAGAAATAAACGGAGACCAGAGCTCTGGAAGAGTGTCGACCACGCCCCCTCCTGCTGCCTCTCTCCTGAGCTCCCTCACCCGCCTCCAGGTGCTGGGGGTCCCTTATTCCTACCCCTACACCCCAAGTTTTTCCACCGTCCGTGTTCAGGACTCCCACCCCGGGCAGAGATGTGGCTGTTAAGGAAAGCAGCCTTCGAAAGAATTTTATGAACTACTTAAAAACCCGAGTCTAACACAGAAGGCCACGTGCTGCATGATCTCCGTTCATATGAGATCTCCGGAACCCACAACCTATAGATGTAGAAGGTACATTGCCCAGGAGCAGCGGAGGGAGGAATGAATGGCCATGAGTGCGGGGTTTCTTCTTGGGGTGATGAAAATGCTCTCAAATTAGATAGTGGTGATGGTTGCGGAGTCCGGTAAACATACTAAAACCCACTGAATCGTACACTTTAAAAGGATACATTGTAGGGCATGTGAATTACATCTCAGTAAAGCTACATTTTTTAAACACAGCTGTGTCTGGGGGTCTTCTTGTAGGCTCAGGACCTCTGTGAGAACACGGAATGGATATAGGGACCCTTGAAGGACATGGGTTTGAACTGATCAGGTCCATTTACACACGGATTTTTTTCAAAAAATATACCTAAAGTACTATCAATGCATATTCTCTTCCTTATCATCTCAATAGAATTTTCTTTTCTCTAGTTTAAATTATAAGAATACAGTATATAACACATATACAAAATACATATAATCAACTGATTAGGTTATTAGTAAGGCTTCTGGTCAACAGTTGGCTCCTAGAAATTAAGTTTTCGGGAAGTCAGAAGGTCCGTTGATTTTCAGCTGTGCAGGGGGTCAGCACCCTTCTCCCCTGCTTTGTACCAGGGTCACTGTATTTGCTTTCTGTCTCTGATCACACAGAAAGTTCCATGGAGCTAATCCTGCTAGAACAAGGGCAAATCGGCCTTGGGGACAACCTCGCACACCTCGGTGGCAGGCAGGATCCGCCCACGGCCTCACCTATGTGAGGAGCCAGACACCCCCCACCCCCACCCCGATTCAGCAATGGAGCACCTGGAAGCATCTGTGACCAAGACCAATCCCCGGCATTCAAGGCGGGTGTGAAGAATGAAGGAGCCCTCGAGGACAAAGTGAAAGAATGATTGACATCACTTGCCAGGGCACAGAGAGAGCCTGGACAGACCCTGGGATTCTCCCTCTGACTTAGCGCCCTCGTCCCGAAGCACCTGGTAACTTCCAGGGGCCTCACAGACGCCCTGGTCCTGGGAACCGGGTCTGGATTAAGTCCCCGGGCTTCCAAGGCTCCACTGCTCTCCCTGAGGCTCCCTCGGAATGACGGTGTGAAGACAAATGGGCACAAGGGCCTGGCCTTGCCAGCCCTGCGGGCCCTTTCACACCGCAGGCAGGAAATAAATGACTCAAATGTTCCTTTTGGCTCAGGCAGTTGTTGAAATGGGATTCCACACTCAGCTGCCAAGGGCGGGGAGCTTGGGGGGTGAAGGGGGCGCGGTTCCTTCAGACCCCTCCCCAGTGGATCCTGGAGGGAACCACACAAAGCTTTATACACCAGTTTGTTTTACTAAGGGCAGGCCACCAAAAGTCAGCTCCTTGCCGGAGCAAAGAACCTCCATTTCACCAGGAGCTCGGGGTGTCTGCTGCCTCTGAAAGGTTCCAGAACAGAGGGAGCCTTGTGCAGGCTCCGGAATGGGCTCGGCCTTCCTGGTGGTTTGCGGCCCCATTCAGAGGACCCAGGGGCTGCCGGCAGGTGGCCAGCATCAGGGCCGGGGGTGGGGGGTGATGCTGGGTGGCAGTGCCTGGTCATGAACAGCATCCACCCTGCGGCCACCACTCCCCTGGTTTGCTCAGAACCCAGCCATCTGGGGAGGCGGCAGAGGGGGGGTGGGCAATGCCCATGGACAAGCCATAGCATGGGGAGGGGCCAGGGAGCCGGCCCTGAAACATTCTGGGCTGCGAAGCAGGGAGCCTGGGGGAGGCTTCCTGTCCTGTCAGAGTCTCCGAGGCCCCATCTGGAGGTAGGACCTTCAGAGCTGTAAGTGGTTGATGATACAATGAGCTGGGACCACCTGCAGCCAGTATAGAGGGACCAGGGTTCTCCGGCTCTCTCAAAAGCCTGAGCTCTCCCACCCCAGCACTCTGATCACAGCCAGGCTGACCCGACTCCCTCCCCAGGCCCTACCTGACTTGGGCTTTGCCACTGGCCGCCCCTCCCAGCCCATGGTCAGACTTCCCCCCTCCGACTCTGCTCCCTCTGTCCTTGGTCCCCAGGTCCGCTGTCCCCTGGCATGGGAAGGGCCCGCCAGCGGGGCCTCACGCCCCCTCTAACCAGCATCAGGGCCTCAGGGCCTCAGGGGAGTTACTCACCTTTTCTGTGTCTGCCTTCTCCTCCGCAAATGAGACCACTGGCAATCCCTCCTCCAGAGGCTCCTGGTGAGAGAGGGGACATGCCGCACAGGGGGCACACTTGGAGCAGCACTGCAGGGCAGGGTCAACTTCAGCACCAGGCCATGCAGCACACCAGCCCCTGGGGCATCGTGCTCAAGTGTGCGTGAGATCCCACCCATTTTAGAAGAGAAATTCCTTACTTTTCAGGAGATGCTCAGAAGAGTCTGAGTTTCCCCTCTGGGCTTTATTTTCTTAAAAGCCCTTAACTCTCTGAAATTCTGTTATTTACTCATTTGTCTTCTGTCTCCATCACGACTAGGAAGCAAGCTTCAGGAAGGCCAAACAGATCATGACATGGTATGTTTTAAATGAATGAGTGAGTGAAGGAGGTACGTTAACCCAGAGCACGGATCTGCCGGGTAGCAGGGCTATGGCAAGCTGGGACGGGCAGCTGGGGCCCTGCTCCCTGGGGCTGGAGGTCAGCTAGAGCAGGGACTGCTTCCCCTGGAGCAATGGTCTTTTCTGGGGAGGAGCTCAGAGCACTCAGATTGGAGCCACCTAAGAGGATCAGCATTCTAAGACCTCTGCTCTATTATCTAGGGCTGTGTGACAGACTTTCTGGAAAAGTACTGGCTTAAAACAATTTCACCCTATCTCCTAATTTGGTGGTCGGGAATTCACGCAGGTGCATCTGGGATGGGTGATTCTTCTGCTCCACGTGGCATCCCCTGAGGTCAATTGATAGCAGTCAGCTGGCAGATGGGCTGGTCTGGGGGGTGCAAGCCAGCTTCCCCTCACAGTCTGGTGGCCTGGTGGGGTTTTAAGAAGGGGGTGCTCAGCAGAGCCTGTCTACTGGAGCGCCTGCACCTGGTCTCTGCAGCACGGAAGCCTCGGGGGGCCAGACTTGTGCATGTCAGCCCAGGGCTCCCAGAGACTGTTCTAGAAGACTAAGGCAGATGCTGCAAGACTGCTTTTGACTTGGCCTTGGAAGCATCACTTCCACCACTTGCAGCAAGCAAGTCACAGAGCCAGCTCAGGTCTGAGAGAAAGGGCCGGAAACCACACAGGGGAGTGAATACCCTCGGGTGGGGGTGCAGACGTTCGTTCCTTCAGGGGAACAAGCCAGCACAGCCTCCCTCTGGGTGGGGCAGAGGGACAGAACCTGAAGCCAGGGCAGGGCCAGGAGAAGCTCAAGAGCCTCACTCCGTTGACTGGCCTTCCCCGGAACGAGAATCAAAGACCACAGACTCTCAACGAGTCCCAACGCCTTGAGCTTCCAGGGGGTTCCATATCCTATGTCAGTCCTTTCCCCAAGCCAACCTGTCAAGAAAGATACCATGTTCTAAGCGTTCCTAACCCCCTACTGCATTCATACGTGCTTACGTTTTCAGCCAGATCTGTAGCTGTACCCCCTTTTGTGGGCCTGCAGACCGAGTGCACTGCCACCCAGGCTCCTTCAACCTTCAGACCCCACAGCCACCAAAACATGCCAGCCCCCGAGAAACCGAGCCTGAGCATCCAACCGTGGCTGCTCATTCTGGAAACGGCGAGAGCTACAGTTCAGGTGGGAGGAGCGCCATTCCCGAAGGGCTATTGGTCGCTCCAACCCCACGCAGGGCGGATTTCAGACGCCACCCGAGGGAGGAGGCTGGTGGGATGGATGGGGACACTGGGAAGGCAGCTGGGACACGGGCCACAGACCCCACCTTTTGGCAAAGATGTGGTCTCCAGGGAGAAAGCCACGAGTGACCTCACTGATGTCAGACAAGCACATGGAAGCACTTAAGTGCAGAATGGACAACTCGCTGTAAAATGTGAGGGGCGTCCTTTCTACTTCGCAATATTAGTCTCTGCGGAGAAGGTGGACAGACTTCATCAGAGAGACCTCGGTTTAAGCTCTTGCTGGGTGGCCCTGGAAAAGTTACTGAACCTCTCTGAATCTCCTTGGTAAAACGGGGGAGAATGCTGCCTGCCCCACCATTGGTAAAACGAAATGACATGACACGTAGGAAGTGCCCAGCACACAGCAGCATTTGACAAGCATTTAATAACTCAGTGTCTTAGACATTGTGATGGGGTCAGTAACCCCAGCAGCTACTGCCAACACCCATCTCCTCAGCCACTTCCCTGGCTCAGGGTAGGTGAGCTGTTTCTTTTCTTTTCTTTTCTTTTTTTTTTTTTTTTAAGATTTTTTATTTATTGGACACAGAGAGAGAAATCACAAGTGGGCAGAGCAGCAGGCAGAGAGAGAGGGGGAAGCAGGCTCCCTGCTTAGCAGAGAGCCCGATGTGGGGCTCGATCCCAGGACCCTGAGATCATGACCTGAGCCTAAGGCAGAGGCTTAACCCACTGAGCCACCCAGGTGCCCCAGGTGAGCCATTTCAGATGAGTGCCGGCCAACAGAAATGTCACAGGAGCCAAACCTATAGACTGCAATTTTCTAGTGGGCCCATTAAAAAGGGTAAGAAGAAAGGAGAGATTCATTTTGATATTGCTTTATTTAATGTAACATAACAACATATTTCAATCCATAACCAGCATAAAAATTATTACAAAAATTTTACTTCCTTGTTTTATACTAAATCTTTGAAATCCACGTACATTTACACTGATTTATACCACATCTGAATTTGGACGCTTACCATTTCAGCGCTCAATGGTCACATGCGGCTATGCTGAGTCACCCTGCTGGACAGCACAACCTTCGCAAAAGGAGCTGGGTCAGCCTCCCTAGTCAAGAGCTAAGTAGCCTAGACGTTGGTAGAAGTCTGGGCCTGTGTTTAAGACGAAAGGACTTTCCCCACCCTGCCAGTCCCTACTCCCCAGGATAACAACTCTTTTTGCAATACTCTCCAGCTGAGTTTGAAGGGAAGAGAAGAAAGGCAAATTGCCATAAATACAAATGGTTTATTTTTCTTTCTATCCACAGCAAATTCGTAACCATACACAATCACACAGAACCTTGCCTCTCTTGATGGAAAGCACACTCTTTATTTGTACAAATGAAAAAAAGCAAGCACCTTGGCTTTGACTTGGGGCCAGCAAGGTCAGAGATCATGAGGACCCAGACAGGACATGGTGAAACAGATCATTTTTGATAGAAATGTTACCTGGGGATTCCCCTCTCAGACAGGAGCCCAGAGAGGGGCCCAGAGAGCCACAGATAATGAGAGCTCAAGAGGCTGCTGTAACCTGGGCTGGCCCCCAGGTCTACAGACAGACCTCTGGGCTCACCGGCATTCAGAGCTGAGCATGTGAACTTGGGCATAAAACACAGAAGTTAAGGCCTGGGGAGAGAAAAAGCCCTAGAAAAGATGGAAGCCCTAGAAAAAATGTCTACTGAAGAAACACCTTATCTGCTGCCTCCTGCTAATGTCAAGGTAAGAAAAGACCTGAGATTTTAAAACAATGAAACCGGACCGCTTTCTTACACTACACACAAAAATAAATCAAAACAGATTAAAGACCTAAATGTGAGACCTGAAACCATACAAATCCTAGAAGAGAGCACAGGCGGTCATCATTCTGACATCAGCTGAAGCAACATTGTTCTAGCTACGTCTCCTGAGGCAAGGGAATGAAAAACAAAAATAAACTAGTGGGACCACATCAAAACAGAAAGCTTTGCACAGCAACCATCAACAAAACAGAAAGACAACCTAGTGAACAGGAGAAGATATTTGCAAACGATATAGTCAATAGGGGTTAATATCCAAAATATATAAAGAGCTTACACAGCTCAACACCAAAAAAACAATCTGTTTAAAACAAACAATGGGCAGAGGACCTGAACAGACATTTCTCCAAAGACCTACAGATGGCCGACAGACATGAAAAGGGGCTCAACATCACTCATCATTGGGGAAATGCAAGTCAAAACCACAGTAAGATCTCACCTCACACCTGTCAGAATGGTTAAAACCAGGAAGACAAGAAACAACAGGTGTTGGCAAGGATGTGGAGAAATGGGAACTCTCGTGCACTGTTGGTGGGAACGCAAACTGGTGCAGCCACTGCGGAAAACAGTATGGAGGTTTCTCAAAAAGTTAAAAATAGAAATACCCTATGATCCAGAAATTCCACCATTGGGTATTTACCCAGGGAAAATGAAAACACTAACTTGAAAAGACATACACACCCCTATGGTTACTGCAGCATCGTTTACAACAGCCCAGACATGGAAGCAGCCTAAGTGTCCACTGATAGACTTACGGGTAGAGCAAATGTGGAAAACACAGACACACAGACACAGACACACACACACACACAGGAATATTAAACAGCCATAAAAAAGGGATGAGATCATGCCATGTGAGACAACGTGGATAGACCTAGAAGATATTACAGTAAGTGACATAAGTCAGAGAGGGACAAATACTATATGACTCCACTTATAAACAGAATCTTAAAAAATGAATAAACAAACAAAAAGTAGAATAAAAAATATAAATACAGAGAACAAACTGATGATTGCCAGAGAGGTTGGGGGTACAGGGTTTGGCAAAACAGGTGAAGGGGGGAAATAGCTCTGTTCCAGTTATGGAACGAGTGAGGCACAGGAATAAAAAGCACAGCATGGGGGACACAGTCAATAGTAAATAGTGATGTCTGGGGACAGAAGGTACACTTGTGGTGAGCAGGGTATACTGTATAAACTTGTCAAATCACTACGTCATACACTTGAAATCAATACAACATGTGTCAACTCTACTCCAACTAAAAAATTAAAAAATAAAAATAAAAAATAAAAACAGTGGGACCCTGGGGGCACCTGGGTGGCCCAGTGGGTTAAGCCTCTGCCTTCAGCTCAGGTCGTGATCTCAGGGTCCTGGGATGGAGCCCTGCATCGGGCTCTCTTCTCAGTGGGGAGCCTGCTTCTCCCTTTGCTACTTTCTCCTGCTCATGCTCCCTCTCTCTATCTCTCTTAAATAAATAAACAAAATCTTAAAAAAAAAAAAAAAGAAAAAAAGAATGGGTCTCCTGGAAACCAGAATTGGGCCTATTAACTGAGCACAATTCTTTCCAGACTTAGGAATCTCCATTTGCCTGAATGGCACTTGGAAAGACAGGCTCGTGATGACAATTGGTCAGATGCTACTTTCCACAAAAGGAGAAGGACTCAGTCGTATGGAGAGAGTTTTGTGGGGGCAAAAGAACAAGGGCAATTCTAAAGTCGGTTTTCTGCTTAATCCTCAGCCTCTATAAGGTTTAACTTGATGAAGAACTAAAAGCCAACTGAAACGGTCTCTGTGTCAAGGTCACTCTGAACATCTTTACCTTAAATGACACGCAGAGACCAGGAAAAAACCAGAAAAGAGATTTAAGGTACCCAAGTTCCAAAGAATACGAATTCATTCCCAGTTGTTTCATTTTCCATTTACTTTTTCAACAAGCCGGAGAGAATGTGCGGGAAGAATGGCCCCCGACTGAGCTAACGTCATTCTTCACAGAGCCGAGAACGGACAGGCTCACTTCCCAGATGCTGAAGACGATTCTCCATCGATGACGCGCCTGTCCACCACCGCAAGCCTGGCTTCCTGCCTGGGGAAGGCTCATGGCGACTCCACTACCTTCTACATCTCCAAGTGACCAAAACCAACACTCGGCAGAATAGCTAAGGGATCTGGTCCCCGTCATGAGCAGAAAGAATGAGTGAGACACTATTCTCCTAACCCTTCAGTGTGGGTTCAGGATCAAGTTACCATTTCATGCATATTCCTTCCTTTTGACTCCCAGAGAGGCAAGGTTTAGGATTTTAATCCAATTTTTAATCTGGCCTGAAAAATATACTTCAGCGTTCAATGATCTGAAATCTCCTCTGAGCAATCAGGGAATTAAATGGATTAAAAGCTTTAAGGAAGAGGATTATAAATGTGTGTGCCTGTGTGTACACGTATGTTCTAGGTTTGTTTCACTGTCTGGGGAGTATCGGGAGTTATAAACCCTATTCTCTCTGTTGATCATGGAGGAGAGAGTGAACCTAATACAGGCCAAAGAAAGTGTGTACAGAATTCAACACAACATACGGTCACCAAAAAACTTCAGCACTCAATCCAGAGTAATAGTGTCCTTGCTGGTATCTCACTTGGCTCAGAACTCCCGGTCGACCCTCATCGCGACTCCTGCCCCCGAGTGGAAACCCTCCTGGGGAATTCCGTTTGGGCTCGTAAGCGGATGAGGGCAGGCTCCAGGCAAGCCCATGAGAGCAAGGGAAGGACGTCCCCAGAAGAGTCTCCAAAGACGTAAAAATACAAAACAAAAAGTGCCATGGAATACCTTGAGCCCACCATCAAGTAGTCAAAGCAGTGTTTGGTGACAAGTGTTTGACAAGGAGTCCTGTGCATCAGTCCAAGGAAGCAGAGCCGGCCCCGTACGGGGGGACTCCCGGATCTGGGTCTGCCCCACTGGGCCATGCGGTCCGCAGGGCTCAAGGGAGCCTCTCAAAGCAGGAAGACACAACACAGTCCCTTCTCTGCAGCAGCCCACGGACCCCCAGACAGAGTTCTCCTTGATGCAGTGAGATGTGGCGGCCTCACTGTCCCTGCTTTCTTGCCTCGGACACACTCCACAGGGAGTTCCGATGCCTGGGGGCTGAGTACTCCAGCTGGCAGCCTTCGAGTTGACTCTTCGTGCCCTTAGGAGCCCTTCCGCTCGGAGAAAACCAGCAAGGCCTCTCCAAGGCCCCCGAGCAGGAGGCTGCAAGAGATGGCAAGAGGTTAGCTTCCCCGTCCTCTGAGCCTGGAGGCTGGGGGCCCATGGAGCTGCCTGGCGCCCACCTGTAGCACAGCAAGGGATCCCTCCCTTGCTTGGGGACTCTCACGTCCCCCGTCCAGCCTGCCCAGCCGCTGGGTTGACCCTGTAACTGCCCGCGTGTCCCAAGTAAACGTCAGCCGGGAGGCAGGAGGGGCGTGGGCTGCAAGGTGGGGTTTGCTCCTTCCCTCACCTCCCTGCCCCCGCGCGCGGGAAGGAGGTGGTAGGTCTTGCTCATCCTGACCCGGGGGGGTGACTGTGCTCCGGCAAACGCTCTGCCCCAGACACAGCACGGCGAGGACACCTCTCGCAGCCGCCGAGGGCTTTCAGCAGACAGGGGTTGACGACAGGACACCACGCAGGTATCCCTAGCCTTGTCACGATTGAGGGCACCGTCTTTGAACCCTGTTATTCCACGGAGGCTAGCAGAACATTTAGAGAGGAAAACACTAAAGTCGAGTCATGACTTTCCCATCAGCGCAGAAAGAAATACGGTCGCCGATCCTAAAACGGAAAGGTAGTGGGAAAACTGTGGACGGGGGAGGCCTGGAGGTCTGTACAGTCTCTATTTTCAGCTTCTCCGTAGACAATCTGCTGTCTCTCTGAACCCCCAAATTCTTCCCACAAAGCACTTCCGGGCACTGGGCTGGGCCATCCCTGCAGGATTATGACGGGAGGTCCATGGTGACGAAATGCCCTTGATCAGAGGTGCCAACACGTGCTTCCTGCCTTGTCCCACCTCCCCCACGTACCCGCCCACCACACATGCACATTTCGGCGACAGCGTCTTTTACGTTTCTGACGTACACCTGGGATGCCAACTCTGTGAAACACACAGGCTGTGCACACCACATTCCCAGGGAGAAATGTCACCCCTGTGAGTGACTCTGACATAAAGATAACTTGTCCCGTGTGCCCCACGTAGCACAGGAATGAACTAAGTGTGAGGCCACTGAAACAACCAACCGAGTCCCAACCGTGGCTCGGGCATTGCTTAGCTAGGTGACGCAGTGCCTGCTTGTCAGCTTTCGTCTTGTCTGTGCCACGGGAGCTGCTCACATGCAGCCGTCTGTCTGAGGCTGAGAGGGACATGCAAGAAGCCATCAGCCCCCACACTTGGCCTCTAACAAACGAGCAATAGAATATTACCGTACTGACTGGTTGACAGCCCGCCCAGAGCGGCAATGCCTTCCTCACTGGCCTCAGAGCTGGCTTGCCGACTCTGCTCCAAGACTTCACACGAGGGGCACGTCCCCCTGGTTGAGCAGCTCTGGCCATGGGATTCCAGTCAGCATGGACGGGCGTCTTATCATGGAAGGCCCCTGGGCATATGGTTTCTCCCTCCAGAGGGAAGCCCTTCCTCAGACTGACCCAACAGCTGCTTCTTACAACCTCACCTGTGAATCCAAGTTCTGCTTTCCAGAGCCACAGAGAACAAATCCTTTACCCTCGTTGACCCTAGAGAGCAGGGAGAATCCCCAAACCACCATCCTCTCCTCTCCCTGTGACAAAAGGGCTCCCGGTGAGAGCAGAGGCGCCCGCCAAGCAGCCGGTCACTGGGGGAGGGGACCGGGAGGGTGTCCCACCAGCCAGGGGAACAGCTGGGATGGAAAGGTCAGGGGCGTGAGGGGGAGGCGTGCCTGAGATCTGAAGCTCCGAGTTGGAATGAACTTTCTTTTTTGTACAGAAATATTATAAATAATGACAAGAAGCCCATAAATTCTGTTGGATACACATTTAACTCGTAATAACGTAACTGAAGGTTGTGTCTACGTTGTAAGTGAAGCAAATGTCTGAGGACCTTCCTAGATTTATACTCGTCGTTTACAGGATTGTTTCTGTGAGAAACTGAGGTCCAGCTTCCGAAAGACGGTATGTGGAAACAGGACGCATGTGTGCTGGTCCCTGGCCTAGTGCCAGGACGCGTGAGGGCCCCCGCCTCTTCTCTTGGATGAAGGGGAAGCCATTCTTCTGGTACAGAGGGCTCAGCCCTGAAGACCAGGCTGCTCCTTTTATGCGGATCTACTGTTCCTTTCAACATTCCTTAAGGAACACACACACACACACACACACACACACACACAGAGTCTTCTTAAACCCCCGGGGGCAAGTGCAAAGTCACGGTGACCTGGTACAAAGCCTGCACAGGCCTTTGGGCGGGGGAGGGGCTTATTTCTGCAACATAACCAGGGCCCCAGTCATTTCTACAGCTTCCAGTAATCCTCCTTAGTCACCAGGGAGAAGAATAGGCCACGGGCTGGCTCACTGCCCCTTCTCCCCCACAGCCTTAGAACAATGCCAAGCGTAATAACCTTGCATCTCAACCGTTGGGCTTAGCTACTGCCTGAAACACCAAAGCAGCTTAGAGAAGGCTCAGCAAGGAAACAAACCTTGGT
This sequence comes from Martes martes, assembly GCF_963455335.1. Taxonomy (NCBI): domain Eukaryota; kingdom Metazoa; phylum Chordata; class Mammalia; order Carnivora; family Mustelidae; genus Martes; species Martes martes. The sequence goes on along the minus strand of NC_137901.1, from coordinate 47,519,470 downwards.
TCCGTGTACTGGTAAGAGAGCCAGGGAGGTGAGCTTTGATGTTGTTTTCTAAACAGCAGGGGAAGCTGACACGGGGTGCAGGAATCTTAATAGCATTACAACCATTTAAGTCAGAGCCTCACTGAACTGTTTGCAAATCATGTAATCCCCATCATTCCTGAAGTGAACACACTTCATGCAACTAAGGCATACACACCAGACTGGACAGCGCGCCCGGCCAGAAATACTTAGCACCAGCTTCTCTTCCGAGGGGGGGGGGGGCGGATTTTCAGTTCCTCCCCAGTCTTTCTCTGTCCTCCCACCCGAAGAGGCCCCGGCTCCGTTTTACACTCATTACTGTGCTTATTCAAGCACTTACTGACCCCATGAGATGGGGGCCCCAGAGACTGTACCCTTTTCCAGCTGGAGCTCCCGTATTTTCCCAATGAAGGACGATGAATTCCTATCCTTGCTCCCCCTTCTATATTCCAAACGACTTTGGCTTTCTCTCTCTTCCTCACCAAAAGGTATCTGCCTAAGGTACCATTCCCTTGGAGACTTGCTGAAGGACAGTTCATAATCTGACCAATTACTCTGTGTTGAGAGGTAATGAGTGATAGTTACTTAGAAGGCCCTGCTTAGCATTTTGGAGTTTTTAACTCAAGTGGAAAACTGATAAATTTCAGTCACTGTGGGGGCACCTGGGTGGCTCAGTGGGTTGAAGCCTCTGCCTTCCACTCAGGTCATGATCCCAGGGTCCTGGGATCGAGCTCCGTGTCGGGCTCTCTGTTCAGCAGGGAGCCTGCTTTCCTCTCTCTCTCTCTGCCTGCCTCTCTGCCTGCTTGCGATCCCTGTCAAATGAATAAATAAAATCTTTAAAAAAAAATTTCAGTCACTGTGATCTTAGCTGCATTCTGGGGTGTGTTGGGGGGAGTACTTCCTTCACCCCTAAATTCACTCTCTCCATAAAGAGGCTTGGGCAGTCTCTGCACAGTGTCCTAAACTGAAAGGCATAAGACATCATTATTCAAAGACGGTATGAGAACACTTTCTAAAGCCTGCTGATGTTAGCGCGGCTTGTGCTAAGATCGAGCATGATGCTAATCCGTGATCAATGGCGGGCTCCGTGAATGACTGGCAAAGGCGAGAAGTGATCGCAGAGTCCTCAGGACAAAGAGGTTGTGTTTGGTTATTTGTTTTCTCTTTGTGTACCTAAACTCTAAGAGAGTGTCTCCTAGTCTAAAAAGAATTCAAAGAAGGGGCACCCGTAACTATTTCTACTCAACAGGGACACTGCTCACAGTTTAGAATTTTTTCTTTCGTATGTGTTCGATCCCCTCTGTTGAAATTTTGGACATATACACCATATACTATAAAACTCCATTAATTAAAAGTGAATAATAAAATATTAATCTGGATATTTAAATGCATGGCTTGCAATAGATTGTTTTTGTCATTAAAAACCAGATACTTTTCTGGACAAGAGCAGTTGCTTTTAAGAAAAGACTTTAAAAGTTGACCAGCATTGGTACTTCGGTTTATAATTTTTCTTTCGTACAGTAGTTGGAAGGCTGGCCACTCATTTATTCAGCTCTTGCAATGAGGCAGAGAGGCGCACAGGTGCCTGGCTACGGTTCCCTGCTGGAGGAGCTCACAGCCGCAGCCAGATGGGGCGTGCACACCCAGCTCTCACTCAGCACGGTGGAGCTGACCGGGCTGTGCGCAGAGAGTGTGGGAGGGGCTGCCGAGGACCTGACATAAGCCGACCAAGTCTCTAATTTATGAGATCAGCAGGTTTCTAAGATCTTGCTGAAATTCTGAATGGCATTTTCTCCACTAATCACCACAAACCTTTAGATCCATGATTCCAACTGGGGCAATTTTGCTCCCAAGGGGACACTGGGCGATGCCTGCAGAAACTGCTTGGCATCCCGTGGGAGTGGGGCTCAGGTTCACAGCCAAAACCCTACAAGGCACAAGACAACCCCCTATAGTGAATTATTTGACCCAAAATGTCAACAGTGCTGAGGTGAAAAACCCTACTTTATTTTATTTTAAAGATTTTTATATCTTTATTTGAGAGAGAGAGAGGGAGTGCGAGCACTAGCAGGGTGAGGAGCAGAAAGAGAAGCAGGCTCCCCACTGGGCAGGGAACCCGATGTGGGGCTCGAACCCAGGACCCTGGGATCATGACCTGAGCCGAAAGCAGACACTTAACGACTAAGCCCCCCAGGCGCCCTGAAAAACCCTACTTTAGATGATGAGCTGCTCTGTGCAGCTAAGCTGCTGCTGCCCCCCAGAAGGTAGATAATGACACATTGTGCACTCATTCCCTGGATGGTGACCTCGCTGGGGCCCCAGACCATGTCAGTAGCCTCGGAGCCCACCAAGCATTTTTTTGTGAAATGAATGAATATACGAGCAAATGGAGGTCAGGATGTAGCTGACACAGGGTCCCCAGGTCTCAGCCAGCCTAGGTGGGGGAGGCTGTGCTGACTTGCAGAGTCCATGCCCACAGAAGGGGACAGTCTCTACCTATTCCAGCAATGGGTGCCATGTGGAAGTACATGCCCAACGTAGTTGCTGGTCCCCATTTTCAGAAGAATCTGGAAATGCGGACCCTTATGGGGAAGTCACCTGATTTCTCACCTTGACTGATTTAAAAATTTGCAAACCAAAAAACAAGAAACGATGATACAGGCAAACACAGCGGGTCCCAACAAAACAGTTCTGCAGTCCCTGCTCTTTGGGACTTCTGATCAGCCTAAGCTCCCACAAGCCAGAGGGCAGCCCTGCCCAGGGCCCCAGCTCTGAGAGCTGGTCAGCCGGTCTCGGCGTGAGCATGCCGCTGTATGGCCAGCACAGACCAGCTCTGTACGAAAGACAGGAAGACAGGAAGTCTGAAATACGGTCTGACACTCCTCTTCTGGTGGTTCACTTTGTGGTTGGAAAATTCTTGGAGGGTGAAAACACACCATCCTTAAACACAAGAGTTCTCAAAAATCAGGAAATTCCAAAGTCAAGGTTCCTTTTGCAATAATCGCACATGCTGTTTCCTTGATTTGGGTACACACAGCCTTTCTTTCCGTTTTGTTCAGGGCATCCCATAAAGCTCACAGGATGTGAAAGAGCCTGGAGGCTTGGCCCCTTCCAGACTGCTGCTGTGATGCTCAGCCTGAGCATTTCCTCCCGGCTGGAGAGCCACCTCTCTCCGCTAGTTCTCACCCTCAGTTCCACACCTGGGTTTTTAAAGTTCATTCTGAAATTCTGTACAAAACAGAGTTGTTGGAGGCTCACTTGTGAGAAAGAAAACTGCCATCAAGAATCTAGAATTCCACCATGAAGGTGAAGATACAGACATTTGGGGAACAGTCTCAAGGGTATCTTGGCAGCTGGGTTTCTGGACATCCTGCCTACTGCGGGGCTCATGCCTTCCTGGAAGGACAGGTGTAGGGGAAGAAGGAGGGAGCAGAGGTTTAGCTTCCTGCCCCAGCTCTGGTTCCAAATCACTAACTCGCACCATGGGCCCCTCCTGTCTCTCTAGCCTTCTCTGTCTTCCTGGGGCCGGAGGGCCCAAATCTTCTTCCTCCCACAGCCTCCCACAGCCTCTCTGTTCTGCATAAGGTCCTACTCAAGCCAGTTCCATAGCCCTCCTGATGCCTATCCTCTCCTTCCTGCAGCCTTCACATTTGCTGTGCCTTCAGACCATGACTATCTAATCCCACAAATTATCTTTATGATTTCCCTGCCCCTTCCCCTCTTCGAGGGCTGAATGATGTCTTATTTTGCATGCAGCAGTCACTCAATAAATATTTTCAGCTAACTGACAGAATTATAGTTTATAGTATTAAAAAATCCAAGACAGTGAGATCCTTGTCCTATGATCATTTCCCTGGACATTCTTAGTTCACCATGTCAGCCCTTGAATAAGAAATAGAGCTGTCTTGTCCTGGGTAATGCTCCTTCTGTGTTGCTGTCAAATTATCTAGAAGCTCTTCATGGATGGTCATACTGGTGACAAGAGGATCATATAGGCTAGTTTCTTTAACACCTCCCTTATGACCACTTCTACCTAGATACTACCTACACTGCTGGTAAGTCCTTGGCATTTGCTAAGTCAGTCCTAAGGAGGTACACAAAGGTTATGGGACCCTGGACACACACAAGTCTGGTTTTGAATCCTTGTCAATCATAGCAGCTGTAAAATCTTGGAAAAATCACATAATATATATAAAGTTAGTGGATCACCAGTAGTGTTTATGCTTGTGTGGCTGAGTGGCCGAAAGGTCTGCGGGTGAAGCTCTGTTTCTTGATTCTGGATGCTGGTTCGGGATAATCAGTTTGTGAAAATTCCTCAAGTTGCATGTTCATGACATGGGTACTCCTCGGAGTGTGTATTTACAGGTCAATAAAATATAGACCTCGAACGCCCTTTCTTCAACATTGGAGAGAAAAAAAATTAATATCCTGATGAAACCCCAATAATGGGGTGCCTGAGTGGCTCAGTTGGTTAAGCGACTGTGTTCAGCTTGGGTCATGATCCTGGAGTCCCGGGATCGAGTCCCTCATCAGGCTCCCGGCTCCACGGGGAGTCTGCTTCTCCCCTCCCATGCTCTCTCTCACTGTCCCTCTCTCAAATAAATAAATAAAATCTTTAAAAAAGAAAGAAAGAAAGAAAGAAAGAAACCCAAACAATGAATTTGCTTTTCCTTTCTCTGTGCAGAAGACTTACCATCCCACTGTCGCACTGGTCAGGATCATATCAAACAGCAATACCGACAAGCCAGCTGTGAGGACCTGCGGGAATAATTTCAACGAAAGGCCATCAGAGCAGCAGGACTTGGGTAACCTTCTCCAGAGTCCTTGTTTCCAAGCTGAGTTCATGTTGGTTCAGATCCCAGACATCACCCGTTTCTACTTCACGTCTTTTCCCCCACACACTTGCTAGGTCACTGTATTTAGGGCTCCCTCTGAGCTAAGTGTTTGGTGGAGAAAATGCTAAGTCCTAGTCTATTTGGGAGGTGAGAATCTTCAAAGAAACATTTAACTTCCCAGCTCTTCAAAATGGAGGCACCCAGCCAACATCTCACCCATCTCTCTGCAGGGCAGGGGGTATAGTAAGAATATGCATTTCCATCTTGTCTCAGTGTACGGAAATAATGCCCACGTCCAGTTGTGCTCATCTGTCTGTTTCCACATCCTCCAGATAAGAACTTAGCCATCACCCTGCCTTTGCCCACAGCACCATCTCTCCCCTGTCCCAATGCCCCCATCTTTCTGGCCCATGATACAAGTTCTAAGAAACCAAGTGCTTCCTGGGGAGGAAAAATTAAATCATTAATTTGTTATTTGAAGGGACACCTGGCTGGCTCAGTTGGAGGAGTGTGTGACTCTTGATCTTGGGGTCATGAGTTCGAGTTCTGCATTGGGTGCAGAGAGTACTAAAAAAAAAAAAAAAAAAAACTTAAAAAAATTATTTGCAAATACCTAGAAGCCAAAAGAGAGAGTAGAGGTTACCCCCACATCTCTCAAAGCTGGAAATGACAGAAAAGTCTCTTAGGAATGGCAGTAATGGGACTCCCGCTCCCACAGTATCACTGAACAGTTGGCACAGAGAGTATGTGTGAACCAAAGACCCAACTCTAAGGTTACCACTTGGAATGCCTGCTCAGGAAAAGATGTTTTTTCCCCCAGAATTCTGTATTTTGAAGTGCAAGATGGCTTTCATTAGGAAGGTGAGCCCAAGGACCTGCTTTCTTGCAATGAGAAGCAGAAGCAGGTTGTCAGGGCGCCTGGGTGGCTCAGTCAGGTAAGCGTCTGCCTTCGGCTCAGGTCATGATCTCGGGGTCCTGGGATTAAGCCCCACTGCAGGCTCCTTGCTCAGCAGGGAACCTGCTTCTCCCCCTCCTTCTGCTGCTCCCCCTGCTCATGTGCTTGCTCACTCGCTCTCTCTCGAATAAATAAATAAAATCTTAAAAAAAAAAGAAGCAGGTTGTCGTGGGATGTGTCCCTCAGGCCAGACACCCTGAGAAATGTGAAAAGCCATCATGCTGTCCTAGAGGCCTCTTCTGGTCTCCAAACTGGGAACCAGGCAGCAAGCTGGTGGCCCTAAGGAAGGAGTATGGTTACATGAGTCTCATCCTCATTCACCTACCATCTCAAGAAGAAGTCTGGAAATTTAAACCAAGAACCTTTGGTACAGAAACTCTGAGAGGTTTTAGAACCTGTGTAATTTACCCACTTGAGGTCCCTCTCCGTTTGCTTCTTTTATTGATTTTCAGCAAAAACCCTGACAACGAAACAGACCCGTGTTGGCTTCAGGAACAAAAATGAAGTGGCGACCAGGTCAGCGAGACAGCCGCAAAGCAGAACCCGAAGAACAAGGGGAAAAAGGTTGGTCAAATTGCTGGGGGGAGGGGGACAGGTATGTTCAACAGCAGGGTGAACGGCAGCTGTTCTCCTACCCTCCCTTTGTTTCACTTAACATTATGCTTAGGACCTTTGCACCTCTGGTCCTAACTGAAGGGCGCCTAAAATTTTATTAGCTTGCCATGCAACTGTCTGGTTTTGGAAACAAGGTTATAACGACCACATAAATTAGTGCGCCGGCTTCCCTGCTTAGTTTCCTATAAAGGATGAAGGTGATCTTGACTTCGGATGTTAACTCTGACTTGAACACCTTGGACTTGGGCCTTCTAGTTGCGGCTGGCCTACAGTGGCCGCCGTCCTAACCAAATCTTCTCTTTCTCCCTGATTCAAGCTTGTCATTTTCCCTTTTTCCAAAAATGTGTTTCGTCTAGATTTTCCAACATTTTGCTATTTGGAAAAAAACACTATTTTTTCTCTTTTGTGCTTTTATTACCTTCCCTTTTAATCTTACTTTTACTGCCCTTTTCTCTTTCTTTTTTTTTCCCCCTTCCTTAGTCTTGACCAAAGCTCAGCTTGTTAATCCCACTTCACTTTTGCCACTTCTTGGATATTTCCTGGGACGGAGCCAATGGGATTTCTTAGAACCGCTGAAATAGGCTCCATCCTACTGACGGATGGCTGTGATGTTGGCAGCTTGGCGTTAACAGAACACCTCCCTACATTTGTAAAGGGTCCAAATGGCCTTTCCTCATTCTTCACCATTATCTTCAGGCCTCCGCCCCTTCCCACCAGCTCTTCACGGTCTTCTCCCATGGGCTCCGTCCCTTATTCTCGGAGTGTGTCTCTCACACGGCTTCCCGTCTGGCGTGCCAGGCCACCACCTCCCACAGGGCCTGGAGTCCTCACAGCCTGGGACCGCGCCCCCCTTCCTCCGCGTACCTCTCTAGCTCGGGAGGAATCCCATCTGCCGGGAGACAGACAACCAGCCTGCTTATTCCCATTCACTGCACCTTTTGCCAAGAAAAACACATCTTAAAACTTCCAAACCGGCTCTTACTTGAAATTCAGATTGGTTGGGTAGCCACACCAGAGCCTCTGCCATGGGCTGCTTCCTGGAAATGTTTGTTCAGTCTCCTGTCTTTCTCCCGGGGCACTTTTTCAGACTTCTCTAAGGTTTCATCTCTCAAGGAGCACATTTTCGGCTGGCTGAGACACCCACTAAAATGTCACAAACAGGTGTGTCTTATTTCTGTGACGACTGTACGGTGAAGTTGTCTACACTACGGAGCTACGGCAAAAGTTCGATGGACCCCTCTGAGATCTCTTCAGAAGAACCACTGGTTTCTGAGCCTTCTCTACTTTCTTTTGTTTCCACTGCCAGCCCTAGCAGTTACTATGGAAGGCATTTTCTCTGTCTCTCTCTCTCTCTCTCTCTCTCTCTCTCTCTCTCACACACACACACACACACACACACACACAGACTCACCAAAGTTCTACCACTTCACAAAAGTCACTGCTGAAGACGGGATGAGTAGCGGCCAATGACGCCTGACGGAGAAGCAGACACTGGGCAGTGGGCCAGCCCGACTTGCCCACTAAGTGACTTGCACCCACACACCAACCTCACCAGGTGTGAGGTTCAAATTCATGCCTCAGCAAAGAGGAAGAACACTCAAAATTCAGAATGATAACACCTGTTCGTGTCAAGGGTCTGGTCCACTTCCAGTTCCACTGTGGAACAAACAGAAGCCAGGAGTAGCTGAGGGGGCATGGATGGGTATCAAGTGTCCTACATGTGGTCACTTAGGGGCAGGACCTGAGAAGTGGAAGGGACTCCCCAAGATCACAGATGGGGGCCTGGGACCCTCACAGCAGTGAGGAGTAGAACCAAAGCTTTGTCTCCCAGGTCAGCCTTCCCTCACAGCCAGAAATTCAGGAAAAGGCCCCCACCAGCTCCATAAAGGTTTCGCTTTTTTTTTTTTTTTTTAAGACTTTGTCTTTCAAGTAATTGCTACACCCAACGTGGGGCTCAAACTTACAACCCTGAGATCAAGAGTCGCATGTTCTACTGACTGAGCCAGCCAGGCACCCCTCCATATGGCTTCTTTTGGGGGAAAAAAATCCACCAAAAGCAGGGATTCAAACAGATATTTGCAAACCCGTGTTCATAGCAGCATTATTCACATTAGCCCAAATCTGGAAGCAACCCAAGTATCCATCAATGGATGAATGGAGAAGCAAAATGTGTTGCATACATAATTACTCAGCCTTTGCAAGGAAGGCAAATCGGACCCATGTTGCAACACGGATGAACCTGAAAGACATGACAGTGGGTGAAATAAACCAGATACAGAAAGACAAATAGTGTAGGATTCTACTTTCATCAGGTACCTAGAGTCATCACATTCGTAGAGACAGAAAGTAGAATGGAAGTTGCCAGGGCTTGTGGGGAATTGGGAGTGGGGAGTCAGTGTGAACAGGGACAGAGTTTCAGCGTCAGATGATGAAAAAGTTCTGGTGACAAATATTAATAAATGCGTAAACTTTTTTTTAAAAAGCCGTTAAAATGGCTAAAATGTGCTCAAGAAATCGACTTCGAGTTCCTCTTGGAACTTGCCCTTCAAGAGACTTCAGTAGCAGCCCTGAGTAGCAACTGTTGTTCTTGCTTTCGGAAAGCATGTTTAAAAATACAAATTTTTCCCCCAGAAGAAAGAGTCCTGCGGTCTGAGGAATGTCTCCATCGCACACACAGATCTGAACAACAAACACCAGGACCAGCCTCGGGCTGAGGGAGGCCAACAACAGCAGAGCTCGATACGTCGTGCCGGGCAGCGGGCCTTTGAACTTCCTGGCTTTGTCAGCGGATGTCACAACCTCCGTGTTATTGAAGCAGATTTTGGTATTTAAAGCAGATCAGGCTTGTTTTTTAAACATTCATTCCGATCCTAAGACACATTTTCTGTTTGTCTGAGGGAAAGAGAAAGGGGACTGGTGGGTGGTGGGAACCAGACAGTCGTGCATTGGCGGGGGGTGGGGGTTTGCGGGGGGCGGGGGGGACGGTTGGAGAGTTGGGCTTGTTGTTTGTTACCGCTTTGTTGTTATTGTTGAGACACAGATGCCTGAAGAAGAAAGGGACTGACTACAGCACAGAGAAAAGACCCTGCACTGTCGCTATCTCAGCGACAGCCCATGTCCCTCACTTAAACGCACTGCAGTGTCTCTAACGCGGTTTCATACCATCACATTTGCTCAGCAAAGTCCCTCTGCCTGAAACTTCACACAAGTGGCCTCCCCTTACCATTCCTGCTCACTTTGTGAAAATCCCTTTTGAAAAAACTCGTACAGCTTTAAAATTTATTTATTTATCTATTTGTTTATTTATTTATTTATTTATTTTAGAGAGAGGGAGAGCACGCGCAAATGTGAGGGGGACAAGTTTCGAGGGAGAGGGAGAGAGAATCCTCAGGCAGACTCCCACTGAGTATGGAGCTGACACGGGGCTCGATCCCAGGACCCCGAGATCCTGATCTGAGATCAAGAGTCAGATGCTTAACTGACTGAGCCACCCAGGTGCCCCTAGAAAACTTTTATGAACCTGAGCCTGCCACCCCAGCCACACATCTGGGTGGATCAGGCACCTCTTCCAGAGGCAGTGCCAAACTACGGAAATGTGTGATCTCCCCAAGCAAGACGTCTACCGTCCCTCTTTGTATGTTCAGGATCTACCAACAGAGACCCACATGCAGTCAGTGGCTGATACGCTTTCTAGAACCACACTACTCATTGGAGCTGGCAAGTCACATTCTTGTTTCTTCTTAAACCCCTTTCCATATGTTAGGGGCAGTTGGAAGCCAGACTGGAGAACAACAGAGACCCTCTCTGCTCATCTCCTCCTTCCCTCCGCAGGGAGGATTCACAATTGGCTCACTCTGAGTTTCAAGTTTCAAGTCCAAAAATGTTTCAAGTCCAAAATGTGAGGAAAGATTCTGATTATCTCCTGGACCAACTGACCATGCTGCGAGGGGCAGGGGAGAGGGGGGAGGGGGCAGTGGCCAGAGTAATGGAAGAATGTGGACGTTCATCCTTGAACTTCATGGTTGGAATGAAGGAAGAGGCACATTTCCCTGGCGGAAGGAGGGAATGTGCTGGGCAGACAGAAGAACAGATGTCTTGCGTGCCTGTGCCATCAATACCACCATCAATATCGGGCCCCACCGCAGACCTATGGGACAACATCTACATTTGAACAGACAGCCAGGTGACTGCTTTCATATTCACAGGTGAGGAGCTCTGCTCTACCCCTCCAACTCTAGCACTATCTCAAGAACTACTCTGTCCAGCTGATATGGGAGGGATTGGCGGGTCCCATCCCCAAGGAAGGGCTGGCTGCAACTCCTTCCCAGGCCACAGAACAGGAGGCATATGTCAGAGTGTCTTGGAGTCGGTCTGTGTTGTAGACTCACCTATGGATGTTACTAATAGGCCTTTTTAGGGTAAAGAGTAAAACAATAAAAATTTATACACCGAAAGCAGATTATCTCTTTTTCACCCAGGACCCGAGGAACTATTCCAAGTCCACCAGACACAAACCACAGCTAAGGCTGAGAACTCTATTTGGCAATTTAAAAACATTCCATTTAACCCTTACCATCAATCCTCTGATTTCTTATCATGATCAGTGTAATTATTAGTGATAGACAACTCCAGCTAAATTCTGGGCATGGCTATTCATAGTTTGGTATGTCCTCGTTCAAGGACACAATGAGTCCTCACTCTGGCAGGTATCAGGAGACCAGCGTTTCCCCTAAGCACCACGGGACAGAGAACATAGATGAGGGACAATAGGAGATGAAGGGTATGTGAAGGAAGGATGAATTTTAAACCTAGAAAAACTCTGGTGACTTTGAACAAACTCCTACATTTTATAGAGGAAGAGCGGAGTTAGGAAAGATGCGACATGACCATCTAGTTTGGCGAAGGGAAGGGAAGAAAGTGACCACAATTTAAAGAGGACCAAAAATGTGCCAGACGTCCGCTCTGTAGTGTTACATGTATGAGCTCATGTGCTCCCCCAACATCCCTGCACAGGAGGGTGCTTGGTCCCATTTTACAGGTGAAAACACTGAAGCTCCTAGAAGTTACTTTGCTCAAAGCACATAGTCACAAAAGGGAAGAGCTGCGACTAACATCCTGGTCTCCCGCCTGTGCCAACCCTCACAGTCCACCCCAGTGGTAGCTAGTACCTCCGCGGTAGTTCTGCTGAACCCCAGGCGTGAACCTGACTCAGCAGCTCTCAACCCCCCCAGCTACACATCAGAGTCTCCTCTCAAAACACACAAAAGACAAAAACTAAAGTCCTGCCCAGTGTCAATCAAATGGAATATCTTGGGCACCTGACTGGCTCTGTCCGTTAAACATCTGCCTTTGGCTCAGATGATGATCTCGGGGTCCTGGGATCGAGCCCCACGCCGGGCTCCTGCTCAGCAGGGAGTCTGCTTCTCCCTCTCTCCCTCCACCACCCACCCGGCTCGTGCATGCTCTCTCTCTGAAATAAATAAGCAAAATCTGAAAAAACAGATCCCCTTGGGGTGCCTGGGTGGCTCAGTGGGTTAAAACCTCTGCCTTCAGCTCACGTTATGATCCCAGAGTTCTGGGATCAAGCCCCACCATCGGGCTCTCTGCTCAGCAGGGAGCCTGCTTCCTCCTCTCTCTGCCTGCCTCTCTGCCTACTTGTGATCTCTGTCCGTCAACTAAATAAATAAAATCTTAAAAAAAAAAAAAGATCCCCTAGAAATTTCACAGGAAGGTATGGTTGAATCCCCGGTCATTGACATATCATTAGGTTGAGTAAAAGTATCCACAAAACTGCCACCATTCACAGAACCGCTCTGTAACACTGATGAACAGGCCAGAACCTGATAACCAAGACATCATCACCCGGTCACCATTATCACCATCATCACTGTAACGATCATTTATTGCACCATTTTACATTCCCACCAGCAGATTGTGGGGATTCCCATTTCTTTGCAAGCTTGATCTTTTTTTGGGGGGGGGCAGCAGTAGCCAACTTTTATTTCATTTTTAAAAAGATTATTTATTTATTTATTTATTTGAGAGAAAGAGCAATGTGTGCATGTGAGCGAGTGAGTGGGCAGAGGGCAGGGGCAGAGGGAGAGAGAGAGAATCTCAAGGAGACTCCATGCTGAGTGGGAGCCTGACGTGAGGCTTGATCCCACAACCCATGAGATCATGACTTGAGTTGAAATCACGAGTCCAATCACATGCTTGATCTTATTTGTCTTTTTTTTTTTTAAGATTTTATTCGTTTATTTGACAGAGATCACAAGTATGCAGAGAGGCAGGCAGAGAGAGAGGAGGAAGCAGGCTCCCCGCTGAGCAGAGAGACCGATGCAGGGCTCGATCTCAGGACCCTGAGATCATGACCTGAGCTGAAGGCAGAGGCTTAACCCACTGAGCCACCCAGGCGCCCCTGTCTTTTTTTTTTTTAATAGCCATCCTAGTGGGTGTGAAGTGGTATCTCCTTGTGGTTTTATTTGCATTTCCCTGGGGGCTATTGATATTCGGTATCTTTCCATGGGGCTTATTCTGTGTCTTCTCTGAAGAATTGTCTATTGGGATCTTTTGCCCCCTTTTAAATTGAGTGATCTGTCTCTTTACTGTTGATTGATAAGAGTTCTTTCTATATTCTAGATACAAGCCCCTTATCAGATATGTAATTTACCATAGGTTGTTTTTCTTTTTTTTTTTTTTTAAGATTTTATTTATTTAGTTGACAGACAGAGATCTCAGGCTCGATCTCAGGACCCTCGGATCATGACCTGAGCCAAAGGTAGAGGCTTTAACCCACTGAGCCACCCAGGCACCCCTGTGGTTTCCTTCTTATAGACTCTTTTTATTTATTTTACCTTAAAATATTTATATTTTACTTTAGAACATGGTCTATCCGGGGCACCTGGGTGGCTCAGTGGGTTAAGCCTCTGCCTTCGGCTCAGGTCATGATCCCAGGGTCCTGGGATCGAGCCCCACATCGGGCTCTCTGCTCAGCAGGGAGCCTGCTTCTCCCTTCCTATCTGCCTGCCTCTCTGCCTACTTGTGATTTCTCTCTCTGTCAAATAAAAAAATAAATAATCTTAAAAAAAAAAAAAAAAGAACATGGTCTATCCAAATTATGTACTACTTTCCTTGATTCATAATGAGTTTCAAATGTGATTTTATGGGGCACCTGGGTGTTTTAGTTGGTAAATCATGCAACTTTTTTTTTAAGATTTTATTTATTTATTTGAGAGAGGGAGGCAGGGAGGGAGAAGCAGATTCCCTGCTGAACAGAGACCCTGACTTGGGGCTCGATCCCAGAACCCCAAGATCAGGACCCAAGCAGAACGCAGATGCTTAACTCTCTGAGCCACCCAGGTGCCCCAAGCATGCCACTCTCGATCTCAGGGTCGTTGAGTGCAGGCCCCATGCTGGGCACAGAGATTACTTAAAAATAAATAAATAAATGCGATTTTAGAAAAGTTTTGGAGATCAAATAAGCACATACATTTAGTAAGGGTCTAGAAAACTCCACACAGTAAATCCCCAAATACACTCAGTAATTTTGAACAGCTTGGTGATCAGTTCTTTAACAGGAATAGAGGAACAGGACTACTGAGATTACCTCGTCTCTCCTGTAAATTTTGGCACTTTAAAGATGTTATTCCATTGTCTGTTGGCATTCCTAGCATCAGGGGAAATGTCACTTATTTTAAGGTAATGTCTTTTTTCTCCGGTTGATTTTAAGATTTTCCCTTCACCTCTGGTTTTCAACAGTTTGCTTAGGATATGCCTAAGTATGGTTTTTCTTGTATTTTTTGTTTGGGGTTCGGTGAGCTTCTTGAGGCTGTGATTGATATCTTTCGGCAGTTATGGAAACTTCTCAGCCATTACCCCTTCAAATACTGTGTCTGCTCGATCTCTCTCTTCTAGAACTCCAGTGACACATACTTTGGATTTTTTTGACAATTTCCATGTCTCTCATGCTTTCTTCTGTTCTCTCCATTTTTTAAAAAAAGATTTTATTTATTTATTTGACAGAGAGCGAGATCACAAGTAGGAAGAGCAGCAAGCAAAGAGAGAGTGGGAAGCAGGCTCCCTGCTGAGCAGACAGCCTGATGCAGGGCTCAATCCCAAATCCCTGAAATAATGATCTGAGCCCAAGGCAGAAGCTTAACCCACTGGGCCACCCAGGTACCCTATTCTCTCCTTTCTTTCCCTCCTTTTATGCCTCACTAATCCTGCTACACTGTGTCCTGTCTGCTCTTCTTGGGCCAGCCAGATCCTTAGCCCCCACCCCAAATCAGCAAGTTCCTCCCACCCCCAACCACCTTGAAGAAAAGAACTTGTTTTACTTAGTATACCTAGGAAGGGTCCTTCCTTCTCTGGAAATTATTTATGTGGTTCTCATTGCTTTCACCAGTCTCTGATTTGTTTTTCTTTTTTAAAGTAGGCTCCACACCCGGCATGGAACTCAACACAGGACTTAAACTCATGACCCTGAGATCAAGACCTGAGCTGAGATCAAGAGTCAGACGCTTAACTGACTAAGCCACCTAGGCACCCCTCTGATTTCTTTAAAAATACAATTCTTGCAACTTATGTGCTTTTCCCCCTAATTGTTTCAGTTGAATGTTGGCCTGTCACAACGTACAACACTGTACTGTGAAGTAAAAGGTTTCCATTTATTATATAGATAATTACAGATTATTATATCGATTATAAAACTGAGATCCAGAGAAAGGTTAAGCTACTGTTTTCAAACCAGGTTTGGCTAACCACTATTTCCCTAGAACCTCCTTAGATGTCATGGTAAGGCAAGGTGGGGGTGCTTTACTTGATTTGTTCATCTTCCCAATCAGTGCCAATCTTATGAACTCAACATTATAATTTTAATTACCTTTTTTCTTTTATCATAGTCTAGGAATATGTATATTATATATATGTAATATATATTATATAATATGTATTTTATAAATATACATAAAATATATATTATATATGTATATATATAAATATTTTACCAGCCTGGGGCAACAGGACTTTCTCAAAGACATAATCTCTTTCTCTTTCTCTCAGTTTCAGGTATGATGCAACTGATGGGGATTGATAAGGCAGCTGGTGGTGAGAGCAACATTCAGGTTCTTCCTCATGATTCCCTCTGCCCATGGGAGAGGAAACTCATCTGCCTCTTGGCCTTTCACTGTCATCCAAGTTCACTCTGATGGAAAGACTTCCTCAGCTTGCTGTATGTTTACCAAGGCTCATTATACTAGTTAATGGGATTCTAGTGCTTTACAAACAAAACCTAAATGGTTTCTCTCTTCCCCTGAATCCACATAGGAAAGTTCCCTGGAGTCTCTGTCTCCACCTGTTGGGGATGGGAATGGAGGATGGGGAGGAAGCCATGATTCCTAGCAGGCGCAGAACGCCTTAGGTCTCTCAACTTTTCCGACATTTCAACTCTCTTGACATTTTCAGCTCAACTTTGTTTCCCACTTGCCTACTATTCCTTGTCGCTGTATTCTCTTAGTCTACACCCAAGAAGGGAAGAGGAGTGGGTAGTAGGGCTTAAGTATCAAAACTCTGAACCTTCCAACACATGCTGTGTACTGAAAAGACCTGTGTGTCTTGTCACACCGTCTAACACTGGTCCTTTACTTATAACTTCAAAAATCTGTGGCCCCTTGGACATTTTTTCTCTTGGAGTTGCAACTTCCTGGCACAGTTGTGCAGGTGTTAGCTTCTGGGTGGCTGGGTGTCAGGCTTTTCTCTTCAGTGTTCACATTTCTCCAGCAGCCATGTTGACATGGACACTGATAAGGTGTTGCCCGGTACCTCTGGAGGACTTCTTCCTTTTCTCTCTCTCTGTGGGCATTCCACTTCCGCTCATCCTAAAATACCCGATCTGTCTGATTTTCTATCATATACTTTGTTTTTTAAGGAAAGAAGCTATAAATATGCCAAGTACTGCTTCTTTGCCAAGCAGTATTAAAGAGCAAAATACTGTTGTCATCCTTAGAACATCCAGTTGTTGAGATAAACAGGGAATTTGGGATTATCCTAACTTTCTCTCAAACTCCATTCAAAGACCGCCTGCTGTGAAGCCAATAGAGTCTTCATTCTGGTACTGTTTCTCAACTTTCTCCATTCCATTGTATTCAGTAAATGTCCTCATCTACTGACAGGCTTACTTTTAAAAATGATTGGTTTCTGCCGAAGTGATTTTAAAAATTTTGTCCTGCTGCCTGAAAAGTTCTGAGTCTCCCAAGCTAAACAGGGCTCTGTGCTTCTGGAAAGGAAGGGCATGTGGCTAAGGTGTTTAATTTTCTGAGTTGTTTTGATTCACTCAAAGGATAGATCTAATCTCTGCAGTTTATTTTTAGAAATGAAATAAATTTCAGCTCAAAGGAGCTTTTAAATAAAAGCACCATAATTATATTTACTCCAAGGCCTGAAGATTTTTTTTCATCTCCTTTTTTTCTTTTTTAACTTTTTAAAAGACCTTTAATGCACTGGTGTTTTAACGAATTCCCATATTTGAGCATTGTCTCTAGGTCTAAGCTTTTTTCAGAAGAAAAACAAAGAAATGCATCCATAATATTTTAAGGTCACCCACCCAAATTTTCCAAGAAACCTGGGTACTTATTTATTTCAAAGGAGTCAATCCTGCTTCCAAATGAAGAAAGAAAAAGAACTGGATGTCTACCATGTCCAGTTGCCATTGTTTTGCTGTTACCACTTAATCTAATGAGTTTTTATTCATGGCTGTCCCCTTCACTGGTTAGGCAGAGTAAGACACTCATGACTTATTAAGTTATGGCTGTGTTTAGCTCACGTGCCTGAGCCTGGCCATTTCATCTCCTTTCGATAGAAGTTCAATTCATGCCATTGTTATCCTGAGTAATAATGGAGGGAAAAGAATAGCTTTGCCGAAAGATAATACATCCAGACCTCCTTGCAGTGTTCAAGGAAACATACTGCTCATTTGGTAAAAACCCCTTTGCTGCTTTAAACCTGCCTCTTTCCTTAATCCCAACAATTTCTGGAGAAATAACAGGTGGGAAAAGTGAGGCCATGACATCACGGGCTGTGCCTTCTCCAGGTCTGGTCACAGTGGGTTCTGCATGATCTGGGGGTGAGAACTCCTGAGCAAGCTTGCGCGAGCTTCACCCCGACCGCTCAATTCTACTTGAGGTGTTTACACAAACCACGAAGGCTTTCAGCTCTTGCTCTACAGTTCGGTGCACTCTGCAAAATGTCAGTGAGCTCTTCTGCTGTGGACACCCCCGTGCCCCTCCCACCCCCCCACCTCCGCCCCCAGTTCATATGTTGAAGCCCTAACGTCCAATGTGATGGTATATGGAGATGGCACCTTTGGAAGGCAACTGGGGTTAGATGGGGTCATGGGAGGGGGGGGGTCCTCACGATGGGCTTAGTGACCTTGTAAGAAGAGACCAAAGAGCGCGCGCGCTCTCTCTCTCTCTCTCTGCCATGTGAACAGCTAGAAGGCAGCCATCTGCCACCCAAGGAGAGAGCTCCCTCCAGACACCAGCCCTGCCGGCAGCTTCCCCACGGACTTGCAGCCTCCAGAACTGAGAGGAATAAATGTCTGTTGCTCCAGCCGCCCAGTCTGTGGTATTTTGTAATGGCAGCACAAGCTGAGACATTATTCCTTGCTCTTTTGGAGAGTTTTTAAAAAGTGAAAGTTAAAAAAAACAACAACAACGACTAACTGTTTCAGAAGAAGCTTTTAGCAAATTAGAAGTGAAAAGGGAAAAAGGGCTTTGAGCTATGGCTAGAATGAAGCAGAGGCCAAATGACGCGCACCTCGCACCTCACCAGGCACCAGAGAGGAGAACACGTCAGGCCAGCACCTGCCCTCACGGCGCCCTGTGCAGGCTCACTGCTTCGAGAGGCCACCAAGCAAGTCATTTCCATGGAACGTGTTACGTGCTGAGATTACAGGTATACTCCGGTTATTATGAGAATAAGCTCTCCATCGAGATGATGCCCATGTTAATCTTGAACAAATAAGAATTACCCAGTGAGGAAGCTGGGGAAGGGATTTCTAGGTACAAGGAACAATACCAACAAGTCAGCAAAGTCGAAGCCACTGGGTCTCAACTGGGGAGCACCATGTGCGAGGTGAGTGGCAGCCACCGTTAAAGCTGAGAGAAAACTGGGAGACGGAATACAAATAATAGCTGGGAACCCCTTTTTCCTAGCAAGATACTGAGAAAAGTCCCATAAGGATTCTATCTCTTAAGGATGGTGGGCAGCTGGTTCCAGGATGACTGGGCACATGGTGTGATCAGACGCCAGAGGTGGGCCTGCCCTCGGATTCACAAGAGCCCAGGCCAATCTCGTGAGCATCCGCTCTCATGCCCGTGTCTGTGGGAGAGCCGGGCCAGCAGCGTCCTGGGGGTCCTGGGGGTTCCAGACTCCCTGATGGACCTCAGGCGGGCCAGTTCCCCTCTCTGGATTTGAGCTTTCCCCTCCATAAGAAACAAAGAAATCATCTACAAAGTATTTCTCAGGGATTAAATTTTAGTCTCTCACTTAAAAAAATTTTTTTAAAGGGGATGGGAGATTTTATTCATTCCCTGACTTATTCCAGTGAGAATTTTCAAGAAGCTTAAAAGACAGTGGTTACAGACAAAACATAGGGATTACAAGGAGATGAGAGGAAGTGTACACGTGTGTATCTGCCTTCGTTTCCCTCGGGTACTTGCCCGGAGTGGGACCTCGTTTAGCTGTAGTGTTTTCTAAGCCAGAAATGCTATTCTTTGTCCTCACCAACACTCAGTATTGTCAGTCTCTACAATTTTGGCAGCTCTGGTGCGTGTGTAGTTCCACATCAGATTTGATACCACTTCTGTCTCAATGCCCCATTCCCTTACCACTAACCTAGTCCAGGCTGAAAGCCGCCATTTCCCTCTTGAACACCCAGTGAACAATCTTTATTTCATGCCATGGCTGATATCTTTCTTTCTTTCTCTTTTCTTTTCTTTTTTTCTTTCTTCTTTATATTTTTTAATCAACATCTGTGTAGAACTTCCGTGGTAACTTAGATTCTCTGAATTCTTTGAAAAACTGAAAAAAGCACTTTGAAACCTAGGGTGTCACGTGGATCTGGTCATTTTAGATCTCTCTTGACACTAGAATAGCAAAATGGAACAAACTGGAAGTGAAAGCTCTCAACCATATCAGCAGCTCTGAAATTGTAGCTGAACCCAAAATGCAAACAACACATCCAACAGTTCTCCATCTGCGAAGGAAAAGCTCATTCTTTTCAAGTAATACTATACTAGCCAATGTAAAATACTCAACACTCATTATTTCATACAATCCCTGCAACATCTACATGATTCCCATTTTACAGAGAAGAAAACTGATACATATGGAGGTGAAATAATCTTTCCAAGGTGACATTGCTAGAGGGGAATTCTGATCCATAGCTGGGCTACCTGTCTGTCCTCTCTACTGTCTCCTCACTCTATAAATCTCTGCTGAATGTAACATGTTCCAACGGAGCAACTTGAAAAAAATTGTCAGGAAAAACAAAAACCCCCTAAGAAGCATGAGTATGGAAACCCAGGTAGGCCTTACATAATCCGTAGAGCGAACAGTCAACAGCCCGACTACAAGTTGAGGAAAAGAAGAATAACCATTACTGACCTCAGAAGATACACCAGGACTTACGGAGATCCGAGTGTTCACATAGCTGTAGCTCAACTCCAATACCGGGTGAGGGGGGCAGGAAATACTTTCATGAAGAAGTATTTACTGATCACAGACTATGGCCTCAGCTGTGGGGGATACAAGAAGACACCTAGTCCCGCAGTTCCCTGGAGTGAAATCCTTTTCTAATTTCTCGAGCATTCGAGCCATCCGTGAAAGCTAAAACAGAGGGGCGTCTGGGTGGCTCAGTCGGTAAGGTGTCTGCCTTCGGCTTGGGTCATGATCTCAGGGTCCTGGGATTGAGCCCCGCATCAGGCTCCCTGCTCAGCGGGGAGTCTGCTTCTCTCTCTCCCACTCCCCCTGCTCATGCTCTGGCTCGTTCTCTCTCTCTCTCTCTCAAATAAATAAAATCTTAAAAAAAAAAAAAAGACAAAACTGATAAAGCCTACTCCAGTGAAAGGTGACACAGAATAACTGCCAACCCCCTCCCTCCCAAATCCTAACCTTTTAAGGGCATACAGAGAGACGAGGCTCTGAATGTCACAAACACTTGGCAATTTGGGACAGTAGTGTCAACGATGCTCACAGTACAATTTGTAAGGTGAGGGTTTGTAAGAACGCAGGGCCCAGTGTCATGAGAACACTCTTACTCTCACCTGAAGAAAAATATTTGTTTTCCCAGGTGAAAATCCTTTGGGGGTGGTGGGAGAGAGGGCAGTGCAGGGATAACAACCAGTGATTGGATCCTTGCAACCAAAGTGCTCTAACTCCAAGAAGACAAATCGAACAAACTGTGAAAAAAAGAGTAAAACTGTGTTTCTTATTTTGAGGGGATGGGGTAATCACCGTGCAGAAGACGAACTAGAGATCTGAAAACAGTGGCCCCTAATTTCATTTTCACTAAAAAAGGTAAGAGGCACTTTCCCAGTGACCAAATCCTTTACAGTATAACACCTGCGTCCGGGAACATGTTGACCCTTGAGCATCACTCAGGCCTGTTTATCAGGAGCTGGGCACTCCAGCAGGTGTTGGGACTATAACCTTGAGTAAGATGTCCCTGCCTCCCCTGGGCTTGCAGGCTGACACCCAGATGGCTGGCTGGGAAGGACAGACCGGATTATTATGATTTTTCTAATCAGCCTGATCCTTGCCCGTCTTTTTTCTTCTCCTGACATGGAGGTGAGAGAAAGTGGAGGGTATCTTATTTATCAACTCCTGACCAATCACCTACCACGTTCTGGGCCAAACATGGCACGTGCCTGGAAAATTGTGCAGGAAACACACAAAGCCCCAACAAGAGAATAATGAATGGCCTGAGGTGAGGCAGGAAAGAAACAAGATAGAACCTTTCTTGGAGACAGGGGTGGCTGGGGGGCTGCACCGGGAGCCTGTCCTCTAGTCCCCAGAAGTCACATGATGAGATGACAGCCGTGAGGTGTCACCAGGGAGATCCTGTTCTCCTCACCAGCTCCCCCCATCAACACCCCTCAGAAAGGTGCAGAAACGATAAAATGAACACACACAGTCTAACGTTCCTTGTGTTTATAAGGTACCAGGAGATTTCTTTGTTGACTGAAAAGAAACGTTCCTTGCCGTGTATTTCACTGGCTGGCTAGCTCTTCTAGAGTCGTCAAAACACACACAACCTGCTTGTACTTAGCTGCCTGGCCTGGCCGTACAGTTGGACACACTTGCTTGCATTGTAAGCAAAACATCACTAAATGTCTTTCACATCCACGGTTCATTCCTTTCCATCATGTGTCAAAACTCAGCGTCCCCATAATGAACGTCTGTTCCTTGGGATTTCCCAAGATCAGTTTCATTTGATCAGCTCTGACTATGGCCGCTCATTCTCCCACAACACAGGCCACTCACTTCTGCTCCCCGCCTGCCCTCTGGTTTGTTCTGGGCAAGGACCGGGTCTGGGGAGCTCTTTGCGGATGACCCTGGGCTTGGCCACACCTTGTGGAACCTGGTTTTAGTGATACAGAGAGAGGGTCTCTGGAGGGAAACAACAAAGACATATGTGCACCACAAGAGCATTACTGGGGGCGATGGGAGGTACTTGAGAGATACTTGGAGATTTCCATCATTCTCTATGTCTGATGGGGGTGCACAGACCTGCAAAGATGTGTACAAGATCAGCATACCGAGGCATTCGCTCAGCACTCATTTTCGCGTTTACTATCTTACAGTGAACTAAGCACACATCAGTGTATCCTCCGACAGGCGCCTTGTCAATGTCCCCAGCTAACTGGCCTTTGTGTTGCAAAAATCACTTTAATTTTAGTTATTTTAAATGACATGTAAGCCTTGGAGCCAGGAAATTTATAGAAATTCAGGGTATTTCCTTAGTAAATGAACTGCTGCAAATTCATTCAGGTCAAAAGTTGTGAAAGCCAGCATTGTTATCATATTTTTGCAGCAGAGAACATTGTGGTGGTCAATGGCACTAAAAATAGCCCAGAAAAGAATTAGGAGTGCTTAATTGGAAACAAGAAAAGAACAAACTTATCCAAAATAGCAAAATGTCCGTTAGCATCACTCCCTCCCATATGAATTATTTTGACAATGGGAAATGGAATTTAATTTTTTTTCTTTAATCCACAACTGTATTTCCCCTCCCCTGTGCCCTCTGGGAAAACCTTATTCATAAACGAAGAATTCCCAGATAACTAACTTCTTCGCTGACTATTTCCATACAGCTCAACAATAATAAGGCAGCTCCCGAACTTGCCACTTCAAGTTCCTGTCGCTTCGACAGTGATGTCATGGAAAGACATCCACAAGCTGTTTTTGTTGCCCGGCTAGAGACTGTAAAGGAAATCAGGCGCTGCCCCTAGGTTTTAATTTTCCATGAGAAGTTATTCTCATTGCCATAGCGGCTTAAACTGTGGAAAAGAAAAAGGATTTAATTAGGTCATAGCCGTAATTAGACTTTTGAGCGCACTCTTTCCACATACAAGTCACTTTAGAGCAGAGCTTCATTGGGTTTAATCGTTTATTTTTCATCGGACCATTCCTGAGGCGTTACGGTGCTGAATAACCACCGAAGGAGGACACAAGGAATACCGACAGCCACACGGAGAGTGAACCCTCCGCATGAGCTTTCCAAGGTTATGGGAAGACGGGGAGTCTTAGACTGAGAAGAGAGAAGAAATTCCAATGGTGAACTGAGGGGGTCATGGGGGAGCCTCCTCTCTCCCCGATTCCCTTTCCCCAAGCACAAGTGGGAGAAGACAGTGATGGGCTCTCCACGCCCAACAGACAGTGAGGATGACAAGAATGATGAGGATAATAAAGGCAAGGAAGTAACTGTGCCTACTTTGGCAGCATATACACTAAAATTAGAACAATACTGAGAAAATTAGCATGCCCCCCCCAAGGATGTCATGCAAATTCATGAGGCACTCCTTACTTGGCTGTAACTATGTGAGGTGGTGGATGTTCACTGAACTTAATAAAATGATCGTTTCACAATATATATAAATATCAAATCATTATGCGGTGAGCCTTAAGCTAATTCAATGTTATATGTCAATTATATCTCAATAAAACTGGGGTGGGGGGGGAGTAACTAGCAACAGAGTAGGAAGGAGAAGGAGGAAGAGAATTAACATCCTCTTCAGCACAGGCGACCTAGTGAGAGCAAAACGCGATGGGCAGAGTAACTCTACTCCCAGGACTTTCTCACAGTCTGTTCTGTATGTGTGTGTGTGGGTGTGTGGGGGTGCGTGTGTATACACATGCATACGGGACATAGAACCTAAGAAGTCTTGATTCCTGAACCTGAAAGATGTATTCACTTGTTACCTCCTCAGAAGTTCAAGACAGGATTCAGAGCAAGCCTTGAAACTTCTGTACAAACATATCTAAAAACTTAAAGTGAAGAGTAAAAAAAATTATGCTACTTAGAAGACATAAAATTTTCATGATTTCATTTTAAAAGACACTAAGGTGCTCCTTCTTCTTCAAAAAAAAAAAAAAAATTATACCAGAAACAGCAAGAGTTTCATCAACAGTCTTAGAGACGTTTTAAAATTCTAAACATCGAACCCTAACAGTATCTGTTGACAACGCTTTTACAAATTCATCCTCTATGTAAAACAGGCTTAATTTTATCTATTAAACTGACATAGCCAAGACTCCTTGGTTCAATATCTTGATCAAGAGAAATGCCGACATGTCATTGAAGAAAGAAAGACATTAGGCCGTGCTCCCAAGATCTGGCAAAACAGCCAGAAAGATAGGCAGTCAAGGGGCACCTGGGTGGCTCTGCTGGTTAAGTGTCTGCCTTCGGCTCGGGTCATGATCCCAGGGTCCTGGAATCGAGTTCCGCATCAGGCTCTCTGCTCAGTGGGTAGTCTGCTGCTCCCTCTCTCTCTGCTTCTCCCCCTGCTTGTGCTCTCTAATACTCTCTCTCAAATAAATAAAATCTTAAAAAAGAAAAAAAAAGATAGGCAGTCGGAAAACTTCTTACCCACTTAAAGAGACCTTTGCAAGGCTAAATCAACTGGAGACTGAAACTCACCAGCAGAATCTTCTCACCTCTTTTAAGAGCAGCTCCGATGTGGGAAACACAGTTCAGGATGGTGGTCGTGTTACTACACAAGGAGGTGTTGTTTCAGAGACAGCTGTGAAGGCTCCCTGGCAATCCCACTGTATAATTAAGGCGCCATCAGTGAACAGCCAGCAGGGTGGTCTCCATGGAAACCAACAAACACACATTTTCACAGGCCTAGCAACTGTTCTGAATCAATGACTCTTTATATAGGTTTAAAAACATTGTGAATGGTGCATCAATTGCTTCTTTTGTTAGACAATGTCTGATTAAACATGTGTGAGAGACCCTGTGGTCCTGCCCGCTGAATCCCCAGTAGCGTCTACAGTGGGCTGCCCACAGCTAAATTCACTTACCTAGAACTGCGGAATACAAACGACAGACTCAGGCTCCAGAAATCACTGGTTAAGTTGGGGGAAGAATTAAACTAGTAGTTGACAGTGCCAGGGAGGACCTGCCTATGGCCGGCACTCACTCTTTTAGGGCTGTGTCAATATTATTCAGTCCTCTCAGTACAGCACACGTTATTATTACATGTGCTTACAGATGAGAAAATGAAGCACTCGTCTAGAAGGTGGCGGACCTGTGCCTCAAAGCTACGTAAAAATGAAGTCTTGGTCCAGGTTCATATCACTCTATGTAATAATGCTCTGTGGTTGCAAAGCACATTGTCACTCCCCAGCTACCTTCACATACATTACCTCATATATTCTGCTTTTATCTCGAAATGCTGAGTCTAGTTCTAGAATTTTCTAACTTTGCAATATATTCTTCCTTGATCTTTGTCTGCCTGCCCCATTCTGTGCCCACTACACACTCTAGGCTTGAAGACTTACATGGGACCATGTCTAGGAAGGTTTCCCCATCCCTACCCGGCCTGGGAAAGAAGCATCTTCCTAAGCAGCAATGGGAAAGGAAACCCCATTGTATAAGCATGGATTTTGACTCAAAACTCTAAATAAAAATGGGGACAAACATTCCAATTAACCATCAGTAGCATTTACACATCATCTTCCATGAGAGAAGGCAGACTTTGCGATGGGGATGGAAGGTCTGATTGCTAAGTGGTTTCCTACTTTATTTCGAATGGGTTCTATTAAGGACTAGTAAATGCTTTATTAAGTAGGCATGGATAATCAATGATCTGGCTCCTGGCACATCATCATTATATATAACCGTACAACTGAATACACATGTCATCAGCATTTAGTCTTAAATATCAGATACACCAACACTGTCAGAACTCACTTGAGTCATAGCATTTCTGACCAACTTGACAAAGCCGAACAGTGAGTGCTCTTTCCTTGTTCCCCTGAAGTCCCCGTCCCCCACCACAAGTCTCTTGGGAAAGCCTCATTCCCATCTATCACAGCCCTTCTAACTGAGGCTCCGGGAAAAGGCTGTTTTCTCTGAAGCTAGTCCCCATCCCCGCTTCTATCTCCCACTGAAGCCTGTTCTCCCAACTTCCAATCATTCTTCAGCAATTCAGAAATTCTCCGAAGTCCTTGTTTCCCCAGAAAATAAGTTATTTTCACAAGATCTGGCTATCCCCCGGACCACCACCCGTCACAAGCTCCTTCCTGTGTCTTGTGTATTCCTGGATACTTATGATCCATCTTCCACCCCCTCTCACCCTGCCCTTCTACTAAAGGCTAGCAATGTCCTTGGTCTAGTCTTTTCTCAATCAGGATCTTTCTGATTTCTTGGTGGTGTTTTGTTTTACTCCTTTTACTCCTTTAAACTCCTTTAAACTCTTCCTGAGACTTCCCCCACATGGAACTTTGGGGGCTCCCCTTGACTATCACTTCTCTCTCCTGCACATTATTGATCTCTGGCATTGAAGTGTCTCCCTAGCAAAGTCCTAGCCCTTTGCTCTGCTCCCCCAAACCCTCTCACTCCCTCAGTGAGCTCAGCTACTTCTTCAAGCTCCTGATGCCAACTCCATTGCTCTAGGTGAAGCTCAAACAGACACAGGAAGCCCTGAGTTTTCCCCTGCATTTCACCTGTTTCCAATGCAAAACAGCTCCACTTAGATGTTTTCTTTCCATACACATCTAAAACATATTTCACCAGCTTTCCTCCCCAACGACGCCCCCCCCCCATTTCTGTCTGTGATGCCATGGATTTCTCATGTCCTGAGCCACAAACTTTGGAGCCGTTTGTAATCTTCCCTAGACCCAGACAATTGTCACACACCCCACACTGCTTTAACAGATCTGAGTCTTTGTTATCTAATTCCTTAACCACATCACACAACACTTATAGGATAGATTAAATAATTACAATTTATTTTGCTTCAGACGATCAGTCATCAGTCAAGTTGACCTTTCACCTTTATTGCCATCACTCACCACCTAGATTCGCCTCCCTTCTAAATGCTTGGAACTCATTTCCAATGTGATTTCCCTTTAGTCGTTCTCATTGAGAAATTCACAGTAGTCTCTGGGGCCTGGCTTTTAGGGCTCCCTAATCCGTCTCTTCTAGGCCCAATTCCCCCTCACACCTCTACACCTTCCTCCTCCTCTGGTCAAATGTATTTCCTCGCAGTTCCCCTCCTGCACATCCCACCTCGGGGCCCTGGCCACTCGACCTGGAGGGCCATCCCTCCATCTTCCCTTCTCCCAGGCAAGATGGGCTTATGGGGGCCCGTTTGATCTCTCCACTGCGTCAGTCTACACATGGCTTCCCTTTTCCCAGCTCCTGAAGTCATATCACCCTGTCAGCAATGTCCTCTAATAGTCTCACCCTTGTCACTCTTACCTCCTCCTCTGGATCATAAGATGCCTTTGGCAAGCACTACACATACACTAATGTACTTCTTCTACCCCAGGCTCCAAGGGTTTCTGTAATCAATGTTGACTGGTAGAATCATGTCCAGAAAGAAGGCCAAAGAGAGACCATGCACTTTGATATGAGGTACTCTTCATACCACCCAGAGGGAGATGGCTGGCTCGGTCAGTAGCACATGCAATTCTCAATCAAGTATCACCTGAGTTCAAGTTTGATGTTGAGTGCAGAGATTAATTTAAAAAAATTTAAAAAGTTTTCCATTTAGGGGCACCTGGCTGGCTCTGTCCATGGAGCATGTGACTCTTAATCTCAGGGTTGTGGATTTGAGCCCCATGTTAGGTGTAGAGATTGCTTAAAAATAAAATCTTAAAAAACAATACCACCTAAACTCTTAAGAATCTAGTGTACCTTAAAATCCCATGGAATTAACAGCTGTTTTAGGCAGGCAGTAAATCATGACACAGTGTCAGGGAAGGGACCAGGGGAGCAAGCAAGGCACCTAGGATGCAACAGGTAAGGAGGTATGGGTTATTCTCGGATGCTGACCCCACACTGCATGGCCCTGAGCGAGGGCTGCCCTCATCCCAGCCCTTGCACATGAAAGCTGGGACTCTATCAATCAGAAAACCAAACCAATTCAAGAGACACATCCTAGGCAAGCTATAGAAAAATCTTTCCCAGGGCCATTTGGAGAACAGACTAAGTAAGACTGGGCTTGCTGGTCTACCACTGACTCAGGACAAAATGGCAGCAGCAACTATGGCATTAGCTTAAAGGAAAAAAGCAGTCTTATGGAGGCAGCTTTGAACTGGGGAGTAAACACTGATTCTAAGGACCCTAGAGGGCCAGAGCTGCTATCTGGGAATGCCTCTCCTCTTCTGGCTCATCCTCAACATAAACTCACACTGGCCTCAATCGCTTCTTCCCAATGGTTGCTGACAACACCAGCCAGCTTGAAGTTAACAAGGGTGAGACAAGGCACTATTTGATCAAGAAAAAATTCTCACACAAGAACCCATTAGCATACCACACCTTCCTTACATATGTAAACATTTCATTGCTTTCCTCTTAAATTCACTTTTTCTTATACCAATGGCTCACAAGTGGGAAGGGATTCCAAGATTTTATGAAGATGAAGTTAGATTTCACACACCCAAATTTATCAAACTGAAGGGAGGAATATAAAAAGTTGCTAAATATTCTGTTATTTTTAGCTTTTTAGAATGTTTCTTAAATTCACAGATTTAAAAAAAAAACCAATAATAACAGTGGTAACAATATAAAGTGACTCAAGGGGCACTTTTTTCCCATGCTGAGCTTTCTCAGATTCAAAGAAGATACTAAGATAAGGACTGGAGAGAAGCATGGATGCCTTGGAAGTGATGGAAGTTCATGTGACAACTCCCAGGAAAATACCAGAGAATGGATCCATCTGGAGCAAAGAAGAAGGTACCCTTCTGAATGACCTCTCTTTCTGAATATCTTCGAGTTTTTCCACAGAATCCAAATTCTCCTCTGGGGCCAATGGAACATCCTTCTGAGTCACTTTCCGAATATGCTGGCACTCAGTAGAGTCACAACGACGTCATGGGGAAATGTATTGCTAAGTACAATTATGTTGTATTTCAAATGTCAGCATATTTTGATGTGTAGGTGGCCCAAGGAAGCGGTAAATATTCTGCCACTGAGGATAACAGAGCTTATTTTCAAACAGAAAAGAAAAAGGAGAAGGAGGGGAGGGAGAAAAAGAGAGAGAGTGTTGATACACTGGGGCTGGAAAAGACCTTGGTGGCTCATCTAATCCAATCTTCCACATTTAAGGAGGATTAGCATCAAACCACAGCAGCCAATTAAAAATCTTTCCACTTTTGAATCAACTACAGAGATGGAAATTATAAACCGCCTTCCGAGTGTAAGAGGAAAAGAAAAAATAAAATAAATAAAAAGGAGGCTCATGAAAGTAGTGGCCAAACAGGCAAAGCCATACACATAGGAGAAATATCCTCCCTACTCCTAAAAGACAAGATTTAAGCCCTATTCTTTGAGCACTTTGTAGCTTTGAGGGATGGTTCACATGCCATAAAATTCACCCACTGTAAACGTAAAATTCAATGATCTTTAATGAACACATTAAAGAAATTAATTTAAATGATGGTGCAACCATCACCACAACCCAGTTTTACAACCTTTCCATTACCTAAAAAAAACTTCCTTGAGCCTATTTTAGTCAATCTCTGCTCCAAGAAACCATCACTATGGTCTCTCTCTACATTTGCCTTTTTTGGAAATTTCACAGAACTGGTATCATACTATATGTATTTTTTTGCGACCTGCTTCTTTCACTGGCCATAACGTTCTTGAGATTCATCCGTGGCATATGAATGTATTAACAGCCCATTCCTCTTTATCACCAAATAGTATCCCATCACATGTATGCAGCAAATCCTCGGCACACATTCCCCAGCTGATGGACACTAAGATTGTGTCCAGTTTTGAGCTACTATGAACAACGCTACTCCGAGTGTTTGTGTTAAAGTCTCTTTGTTTTCATTTCTCTTGGGTAGATTTCTAGGAACAGAACTGCTGAGTTGTAGAGTTGGTTTATATTTAACATTGTAAGAAACTAGCAAGATGGTTTTCTAAAGTGGCTATACCATTTTACATCCTGACCAGTAATTTGTGAGGGTCCCAGTTTCCCCACATCCTTGTCAGCACTGGATGTCATCTATATTTTTTTATTATAGTCATCCGAGTGAGTGTGTCGTGGTATCTTGTCACGGTTTTAATCTGCATTTTCCTGATGACTAATGACACTGAGTTCCTTTTCATGGACTTGATGAACCGTTCATATATCTTCTTTGGTGAAATGTCTACTCACATCTTTTTTCCTTTTTTTTTTTTTAAATTAAAGCTCTTTTTTAGATTCCAATTAGTTACCGTAGAGTGTAATGTTAGTGTCAGGTATATAATATAGTGACTCAGCACTTCTGTACATCACCTGGTGCTTATCATAACACGTTCACTCCTTAATCCCCACCACCTAGTTCACCCAATCCCCTCTCACCTCACCCCTAGCAACCATCAGTTTGTTCTCTATAGGTAAGAGTCTGTTCCTTTGTTTGCCTTTCTCTTTATTTTCCCATTTTCTCATTTGTTTTCTTAAATTTCACGTACGTGTGAAATCATAAAGATTTCATAGATAATAATAATCATAGATAAATCATATTGTATCTGTCTTCCTCTTCAGCATCATACTCTCCAGCTCCAACCACATTGTTGCAAGTGGCAAGATATCATTTTTTATGCCTGAGTAATATCCCATTATATACATATATATATATATGTATGCAGATACATATATATATATATGTAGTCACCTCTTTTAACCATTTTTTTGTTTTTTATTTTTTAAAAAAGATTTATTTATTTGAGAGAGAGAGAAAGAGAGTGTGCAAGGAAGACGGGCAGTAGGAGAAAGGGAGTGAGTCTTAAGCAGACTCCAAGATGAGCGGGGAGCCTGATGAGGGGCTCGATCTCGTGACCCTGAGATCACAACCTGAGCCAAAACCAAGAATTGGACATCTAACCAAATGTGCCACCCAGGTGCCCCTGATCATTTTTTAAATTGGGTTTTATGTAGTCTCATTAAAGTGTAAGAATTCTTTAGACATTCCAGAAACAAGTCCTTAATCAGATATATAATTTATAAATCTTTTCTCCTAGGCTATGTCTTTTCATTTTCTTAACAGTGTCTTTTGACCATTAATTTGATTGCAAAATATTTTAATTTAAAAGAAGTCTAACTTATCCATTACTTTGCGGCTTATGCTTTTGGTGTCTTACCTAAGAACTCTTGGCTTAAACCAAGGTCAGTTAGATTTCTTCCTGTGTTTTCTTCTAAGAGTTTTCTAGTTTTAGTGCCTACATTTAGGTTCACGATCCATGGCTGAGTTGATGACGTGAGATGAGGGTCTAAGTACTTTTTTTTGGCATATAGATATTTGATTGTTCCAGCACCATTTGTTGTAAAGAAAATCCTTTCCCTGTTCAATTGCCTTGGCACCTATATTGAAAGTCAACAGACCGTAAATGCCTCTCCTTATGCCAATACCATAATGTCTGGATGATTCTAGCTTTACAGTGAGCTTTCCACCCCAACTTTTTCTTTTTCAAAACTGTTTTGGCCATTGCATCTCCAAATACACTTTAGGATCAGTTTGTGAATTCATGAAAAAGTGATTGCTGGGATTTTGACAGGGATTACATTGAATCTATTGATTGACTTGGGAAGAATTTCCATCTTACCAACATTGAGTCTCTCCATTTATTGAGATCTTCTTACATTTCTCTTAGATTTTACAGTTTTCAGTCTTGAACTTCTTTGTTAAGTCCCTACGTATTATTTGTAATGCTTTTATGAATGGACTTGTTTTCCTAATTTCATTTTTATGAACATGACTGTTCATCACTAATACATAAAACTACAATTGATTTTTGTACATTGATCTTGTATTCTGAGACCTTGATAAATTCTTTATTAGTTCAATTAATGTTTTTCTAGATTTCTTAGGATTTTCTAAATATAGGAGAATGTCATCTGTGAATATAATTTAATTTCTTTCTTTCTAACCTGGATGTCCCCCCCACCCCCTTTTTTTGGTCTTATTGCACTGCTTAATAGAAGTGGTGAGCACAAACATTCTTGTGCTGTTCCCAATCTTAGAGGGAAAGTCTTTCACCATTTGCTGTAATGTTAACTATAGGTTTTTCACACGTGCCTTTCATCAGGTTAAGAAGATTCCCTTCTATTACTAGTGTGTTCAAAGTTTTTATCATGAATGGACGTAGGGTTTTATTAAGTGATTTTTCTGCATCTATTGACGTGGCTGCATTTTTTAATCCTTATTCTATAAATATAATATATTATATTAATTTTCATTTGTTAAACCAACTTTGTATTCCTGATAAGTATCACTTGATCATGGTATAAAATTCTTTTTATATGTTGCCATATTTGGTTTGTTACTATTTTGCTCAAGATCTGTGTTCATGAAGAATATTGGTCTATAGTTTTCTTATTATTTTCTTTTGTCTGGCTTTAGTACCCAGGTAACTCACCTTATAGAATAAATTGGGTGATATTCTCTTTCCTCTGCTTTCTAAAAGAATTTGTAAAGAAAAAATATTTCATTTAAAAATATTTGATAGAATTCATCAGTAAAGCCTATTGGGTCTGAGCTTTTCTTTGTGGAAAGATTTTTAATTACTACTTACATTTATTTACTTGTTGGAGGAGTTTATTTGGATTTTCTATTTATTCTTGAGTCAATTTTCCTAGTTTGTACCTTTCTGGGAATTTGTCCATTTCTCTAAATTGTCTGATTTGCTGGCATAATATGAATGAAGAAAGTTACTCATAATAAATAATAAATAATAAATAATCAATTTTGTTGCTGTTTTCAGGGAACCAACACTGATCTTCCTTGTTTTTCTGTTTTGTATTTCATTAATTTCTACTTTTTAATTTTTTTTAAAGATTTTATTTATTTATTTGACAGAGATCACAAGTAGGCAGAGAGGCAGGCAGAGAGAGAGGAGGAAGCAGGCTCTCTGCTGAGCAGAGAACCCAATGAGGGGCTCGATCCCAGGACCTCGGGATCATGACCTGAGCTGAAGGCAGAGGCTTTAACCCAATGAGCCACCTGGGCACCCCTTTAATTTTTTTTTTTTAAGATTTTTATTTGTTTATTTGACACAGAGAGAGAGCTCACAAATAGGCAGAAAGGCAGGCAGAGAGAGGGGGAAGCAGGCTCCCTGCTGAGCAGAGAGCCCAATGTAGGGCTCGATCCCAGGACCCTGAGATCATGACCTGAGCCGAAGGCAGAGGCTTAACCCACTGAGCCACCCAGGTGTCCCTAATTTCTACTTTAAACTTTAACATATCCTTCCTACTGCTTGCTATGGGTTTAATTTGCTCTTTTTCTAGTTTCTTAAGGTAGAAGCTCAGATTACAATTTGAGACTTTTCTTTTTTCTGATAGGGGTGTTTAAAGCTATGAATTTCCCTCTGAGTACTACTTTATAATTGTAGCCCATAAATTTTGACATATTGTGTGGTTTTATTTTCATTTGGTTCAAAATACTTTTATTTTCTCTTATGACGTCATCTTTGCCCCATGAGCTATTTAGAGGTATGTTATTTAATTTCCAAATAAATGGGGTATTTTCCTAGATTTTTATTCTGTTGTAAATTTCTGATATAATTCTACTGTGGCCAAAGAACATAGTCTACATGATTTCAATCTTTTTAAATTTACTGAGGCTTGTTCTGTGACCCAGCATAACATCTATCCCAAAGAAAGTGTCACATGTGTTTGAGAAGAATGTGTTCTCTGCAGTCAATGGGTAGAGTAGCATATGTTCGTTATGACAAGCTGGTTGACAGTATTGTTCAAGTCATCTGTAGCTTCTATATCCTTGCTTTTCTACCAACTTTGAGAGTGCAGGATTGGCATCTCTATTATTGTTGAATAATTTATTTCTCCTTTCTATTTTGTCACTTTTTGCTTCATATATGTGGGTGTTCATATATGCTGTTGTTAGGTGCATACATTTATAACCATCATTTCTTTCTAGTGTACCAATGTTTTTATCATTAATAAATGTCTTTGTTTTTCCTTAGTAATATTTCTTATCATAAAGTCTATTTTGTCTGATTTTAATATAGTCACTCCAGCTAGCTTGCTAATAAGCTACTGTTTGCATGGTTACGTTTTCTATCCTTTTACTTTTATCCTATTTATGTCTTTGAATCTAAGGTGTGTCCTTTGCAGACAGCATACAGGTGCATCTTGCTTTTCTATCAAGTCTGACAATCTTTGCTTTTTGAGTGGGATATTTAGTCTGTTCACATTTAATATAACTACTGATACAGCAGCTAGCAATAAATCTCTTAGTCTTTACCTGGGAATGTCTTTATTTCTCATTCATATTTGAAGGACAGTTTTGCTGTATGTAGAATTCCTGGTTGACAGATTTTTCTTTCAGCGTGTTGGATATGTTATCCTATTGCCTTCGGATTTCCATAGTTTTTGATAAGTCATCCACTGATCATATTTTTTTTTCTACATCAGTTTTCTCTTCCTCTGGAACTCTCATAACACATATGTTGATATGCTTGATGTTGTCTCACAGGTCTCTGGGCCTCTGTTCGTAATTCTTAAATTATTAAAAAATCTTTGCTCTTTAGATTGAATAATTTATTTTGCTCCACCTTCCAGTTCATGTATTTTTCCTTCTGCCATTTAAATCTGTTATTGAGGGTGCCTGGGTGGCTCAGCTGGTTAAGCAACTGCCTTCAGCTTAGGTCATGATCCCAGAGTCCCAGGATGGAGTCCCCATCAGGCTCCCAGCTCCGCAGGGAGTCTGCTTCTCCCTCTGACCTTCTCCTGTCTCATGTTCACTGTCTCTCTCAAATAAATAAATAAAATCTTTAAAAATATATATATTTAAAAAATAAATAAATCTGTTATCTCCAGGGACTTTTCCATTTCATTTCATTTCAGTTATTGTATTTCTCAACTCCAGAACTTCTATTTGGGTCTTTTTTTTTTTTTTAATCATCTCTAGCTCTTTATTGAGAGCCTGTATTCATTGAGTCTTTCTTTTAATTCTTCAAACATGGTTTTCTTTAGATCTCTAAGTGTAAATATCTGCTTTGCAGTCTTTTTCTGCTAAGTCCTACATCGGAGGACACTTAGACATAGTTCCTATTAACTGCTTTTTTCCTGTGTATGGATCATGCTTTCTTGTTTCTTTGAATGCCCCTAACTTTTTTTGTTTTTGAATATTGGACATTTTAGATATTACAGGAGAGCAACTTTGGATTCTGACTTTTCTCAGTGCATTGTCATTGGTATTATTATTTTGCTTGTTTAGTAATTTCCCTGGACTAAGTCTATGAAATTAGTCTCCCATACAAGGTAGAGTTGCTAATGTCCTTTACTCAGTTTTTTTTTTCTTCTTTTTATTTTTACGCTTTTTCTGGCTTTCTAGAAGTCATCCCCGTGTCTGCATAGCTTAGTGTTCTAGCAAAGGCTAGTCGGAGGTTTTGTTCAAACACTTTCAGCCAGAAAGGCTTCTTCTCTCTGCTTCTGTGTGTGGGCTGGGGAGCACATTCAAACTTCAGGATGAAGTTTTTCATGTCTGCCCCAGCTTTTGCTGGCTCTCTCCCATCTCCTGCGTGTGCATGCAGGCTTTGCTGGCCAGGGACATGTGGGTGTTTTGGGCACACTCCATCTCTGCTGCTCGTGCACACAGACTACGGTCAATCTGGGACACATGGAGAGCTATCAAGCCCCTGCTGGTTGTCTCACCTTTCCCATGTACCTATTTAGTCCTCAGCTAGACCACTGGTCCATTGCTTGCCCCCAAGAGGACTGGAAACTCAAGATGGTGGAGTTACTGGCTCTTCTTACTGAGTTACTACGGACAATGGCGGCTTTAACTAAAAATACGCCAAATAGAGTATTCTGGAAGCAGCAGCAAGACTGCTGGTTTTCACAGCCTGCCCCATCTGGTTGAAATATCACAGTGACAGAGCTGGGGAGGAGCGAATGGGAGCGACCTGAGAGAAGACCGCCACAGGCTCATGTTGTTCCTACCCAAAGTTTTGCAGTTTTCATGAACAAATGCTTGCTTTCTCAGTTTGTTGTATGCCTTTCATCAATTTTTAGAGAGCTGAAATGGATATTTTTGACAATCTTTTTCCAGCTGTCCAGTTACTTTTGGAGAGGAGGATTTGTCAACCTCCTCATTCTGTCATGCTGGAAGTCAGTCTCTCAACCACTCTTTACATTTTACTGTAATTAGAATTATTACTGCAGCTAAAAAGCAGATCTATGGAGGTGAAAATATTACTGTGAAATGTTGTTTTTGAAGAAAAATGTTTGGTTTTGTTTCCTGAGGGGGAAAAAAAAATCAACCAACAAACATAGAGATGACTAAAGGTATGACCTTAAATGATTATTTCATTAGGTTAAATTAAGAAATCTCCTTTCTCGGGACACCTGGGTGGCTCAGTCAGTTAAGCATCTGCCTTTGGCTCAGGTCATGATCCCATGGTCCTGAGGTGGAGTTCTGCATCAGGCTCCCTGCTCAGCAGGGAGCCTGCTTCTCTCTTACCCTCTGCCTGCTGCTCCCCTGGCTTGTGTGTTCTCTCTCTCTCTCTCTCTGACAAATAAATAAATAAAAAATTTTTTTAAAAAAAGAAGAAATCTCATTTCTCAGAAGGAGCATGTAGGGCTTTGCAACTTGACTCCTTCACAGACACGAGAGAAATGAAATGCTCCGCTAGAAAAAAGTTAGTCCCAAAGCAGTTCAGTCACGATTGAGCATCCCACAGGTGCTTTTTCTGCTCCTTATTTTCCCACCTCTCTATCTTATGTCTCAGCCATAATCATCAGATATGCAGCGGACGTTCTTATAATAGTCTGTTGTCCAAAGGCTTTATCAAAATCCTCCTACCTGGCCATTTGTCTGTTTTCCTTTCTCTACCACCCCTGACAGACTGAGACCTATCAGGCAAACCACATGGGCTCTGGACACCCTCACGGCCCCGAGGAAGGAAGAGAAGACCTGCCTCACATCTCCAGGAATCCAGTTTTGTAAGAATTGGAGAAGCCTTAGAGATTTCTGGGGGCAAAACCTCTCATGTTCAGATGGGGGAAATTAAGGCTCAGGGAAGATAAGGGGATTATCCCTTCCAGGTGTGCAATAAAGATTATGCTGATATAATAGGCAGAGGACCTCGGAAATTGTCATCAGAATGACTGAAGGTTCAGGCTCAGGGCCCATGACTGGAAGTGACTTCACGAAGATCACACGTGATGTCACACATGCTCCAAGAACACTGGACATCAAGGCTCCTGAGATCAATTCCCCCCCCCTTCCCTCTTTCTTACCTTAGCAAAGAAAATCCAGGCTGCACACTGCCCTGGGGCCATAAGGCTTTTCAGTTTCACTGTGCTGAGCATGAGAAAGAATCCTAACAATCCACTGGAAGGAGAAAATATTCTTTTGTTAGTGAGACTTGTCTTCCTGTAGCCAACAGCTATTTTCTCTTACATTTTACCAGTCAGTTTCTAATTACTACAGAACCCGTATTTCATCTGGGTTTTCTAGTGATCTCTGCATTTAAAAACCCAGGAAGCTCTAATTTTTTAAGGAGCTATGATAAGAGAGTTCCACTGGGTAGTGGGCAGTGGGGGAGGGAGGGAGAGAATACAGAAACTTGGGAAGTCTCTGACTAAATCATGAAAGAAAAAAAGTGTGGCGGACGATACCTCCTGCTCCCTTCCATATTATTTCTGGAGCATAGTGCTTGCCAAGGTAGAGCTTCAACTTTTTTCAAGCAAAACAAACTGCCAGAAAAAGACTTCCAAAGCGAAACTCACCATATGGGGACAGAGGGTCTGGACCGACTCCTGGGTTCAAGGTAAGAATCTGAAGGGGAGGGCTGGCTCCAGGAGCAAATGTCCCCCAAACCAGGCTAAGCTATGTAGATGTAATCCTTTGGGAATGATGCCTAAGCCCACGTGTGTGACCTGAGAGACCATGCCCCATGGGGAGTTCTAGAGATCGGGAGCAGCAAGGCATTGGCACAGCAGTGGACCAGGAAGTGCTGGAACCACTTCTGAATGCATCACTGTGTGGTCAAGGACAAAGCGAAGGGTACTCTAACAGAATGGTCACTCTTCCTTGCATTTTGGAGGAAGAGAGTGCAATTGGGGAAGAGAGTGCAACAGAGAGATGCCATGATAGAGGTTGACTTCCTGTAAATATATGCACGCGGGGGCTTGAGTGTGACTTACTAGAAATCGGAAAGCAAGATATATGACTGCAGTTGTACCCCAAACCACAGAGGCAGGTCCTATTAGCTATAGCTCATTTATACCTCAGGGTCTCAAACGCCACCCTGTTATCTCACGTTTATTATAGACACAGCTGTGGGGCCCCACTCAGGTCATAAGCTCTGAGAGGGCAGGCCCCAATCTTGGGCTTCTTTGTGTTTTCCCCAACAGAGCCAAACATGGTGCCTTGGCCACAGATGTTTGACATGGTGCCTAGGACACAGATGTTTGACAGGTGTACTCAGAAGCAGGCTGGATGGAATTAAACACCTGTAAGATCAAATTTCATGGAAACGTGTGCCTTCTCTTCATTACATTAGATTAGTTCACAGCCACATTCCTGGGGCAGGACCAAGGGCAGGGATGAGGGCTCCCTTGTATATATTTCAGCCTGTTGGGCCCTGATGACCTGCAAAGTTGGTTCAGATTTGTGTCTACCATCATGGGAGGCTGGGCAGCTATGTGTGAAGATGGTTGGTCATTCACACCTGAAAGGCAAGGTCTAGTGGGTAAGCAGCAGGCTAAAAACGAAGTGACCTGGGCTGTGCCCACTGACCCTCATGACCTCGACTCATCCCTCGTTTGTCCCTTTTTTCTTGCCTCAGGTTCTGTGTTGAAGCAGGAATAAGCAAAGTGGTCCTCATCCTATCTGAAGGAAATCAGACTTTTCAGAACAGAAAACCTCCCTAGCCCCAAATCTCATTTTATTAACAAGCAAACGGAGGCCCACGCACTATCAGCATCCAGGTTTCCTGGCTCTTTCAAAGGTTCTCCACGGTGAGAAGGTTCAAACTTCACCGTGAAGATCCGTTCTTGACCCAAAGACAGAGAGCGATGCTGAAGGTGCCCACGGCCACTGTGAGGTTGGCAGTGGAAAATAAGGCGGCCAGCGCTCCAGGGCTCCTCCTGCTGGCGTCACCCCTGCCCCAAGGAAGGAAACAACTGCAGGAAAAGGGACGTGGAATCTTGCCAGAGGAAGGGCAAGATTCCACGTTCCTTTTCCCCTTAGCACAGACTCTGCTAGAACAGAGCCACTTCCGTGCCCAACACGCTTGGGAAAGTATCCACGACTCCTTCCCATCCCTTGACTGGTAGGTCTGTGAATCATTTCCAAATTACTCACGGGTCCCTCTCTGTCTCTTTCCACACTCAGCTCTTCTACACCTCACCACAGAGGCCGACCTTAAAAGCAATGGGAGGATCCCAGAAGTAAAAGATTGTGGGCTCCCCGTTAATGTGTCTCTGGGTCATGGCTACCACCATCCCCCCAGGCCTCCATGACTCCTTCTGAGTTCCTCTAGGGCCTCTGAAGGTGACAACACTTAGTCTGAGATATGGAAGTGGATGAATCATGAGATGACAGGAAAACGGATACACACTGCAACCGGGTGGGAGTGGGGAGAACATAATAGTTTCATATCAATTCAAGCAATGATTCCCAAATCTTTTAAGTAAAACCCTGATTGTTCATGCTGGGTTGTAAGAAAGATGCAGATTAAGAGGGGCAGAAATGGGGCCAGACTATCACCCCACAAAGCCAGCATCGACGGGCTAGGAACCGTGTTGCTGTTTCAACGAACCGCATGGCGGTTGCCCTCCCCTCCACACTGTGTTTGCTGGTGCTGCCAGAAGACCGGACCCAGAGAGAAACAAGTCCACGGACATGGGAGCAGCACGAACACTCACGCCACCTGATCCCAGCTAACAGGCAGCTGACAAGGTCTGACCAAACTGATAGGAACTGGGAAGATGCATTCTGTCAGTATTTTCCTGAAAGTTAGCTGAGGATGACAAATAAGTCATTCTGAGGCTCAAAGGCAAAAGCGAACTGTACAATATTGATTTTTGTTGTTGTTGTTCTAACACACCCCTATCAGAAACAGGACGTAGCCGCACACCAGCTCCTGGTCTCTGTAAGGAATCACTGCCTCACAAGGTACAACCTTTTACGAGTGAAGTGGTCCAGCTTAGCCATCGCTCATGCTCTGTGGACACTTGAGCTAATTATAGTCAAGCGGAGCAGGACAGTAACGGCCATCATCTCCCAGGCCAGGCAAGGTGCTCAGGGCTTACTCGCCTTATTTAGTATATACGACCACCTGGAGTGATACTATCTTTCCACCCTACAGATGAGGAAACTCAGCCAAGGCTTGGGAGAATGAGGACAGCTCGCCCAAAGAGCAAACACACCAGCCAGCAGCAAG
This sequence comes from Martes martes, assembly GCF_963455335.1. Classification (NCBI taxonomy): domain Eukaryota; kingdom Metazoa; phylum Chordata; class Mammalia; order Carnivora; family Mustelidae; genus Martes; species Martes martes. The sequence goes on along the minus strand of NC_137901.1, from coordinate 47,478,918 downwards.
GCTGGCATCCAACCCAACACTGGGCTTCCCACCCTAGCAGGACCCACACCGCGTGGCCATCCAGCCTTTCCATTTCTCAGCAGAAGAAAGTCAAGCAATGTGGGACTCATGGCAAGAAAGTAGGGAGAGGGCGGGTCTGCACTCCATCTATACGTACCCATCGCACTGGGATGGCCACGTAGTAAGGGTCACTTTGTCGTCTAGATGTCTCCTAGTCACTGGCTTCCAAAACCTGTTTCTCAGGGTCTTAGGATTCAGTCAAGGTTTTGGGGAGGCTGCCCTTTAGGGACAAGGCAAGGGCCACGGAGGAAGCTGAGCAGGTGTAATTCTGGCCCCAAATTCTCCCTTGAACTGAATCTGATGTATCATTTTATACACTGAAGTGCTGTTTAGGAATGGCTTGTGGAGAGAAAAACAGTGCAGGGTTCTCAGCTCTTCTGCAAGTTTGGAAAGCATTGCTTTGGGCAAGGAACTTCCACAGGACACAGGTCCTCCAGGCCCCAGTCCGGCCCTGAGCACCTAAGGACGTTGATGACAACTCGTGGATGACCGAGGGGGCTGCTTCCTGCCTGGCCACTGCTCTCTTCTGCCCCTCATCTGGATAACTGGCTGTGACCCTGGACTTGATGAAGATACCAGTAGTACAGCTCCAGACAAATTAATAGGGCCGGGGGTTATGCGTTAAGCTTACCTGGCACAGCAGCTGCCATGGAATCTGTAGGAATACAGGAACGGAAAGTCCGGGACGCTGAAGAGGTCACCTGAGGGTCACAGCAAGGGTGAGACAATGGCCCCCACACACCCTGCCCCCAGTTGCCCCGGGACACACAGGTGAGGTCTTTAGCACAGCAGCCATCGGAGTACTGAGCCGCCCGGCACTGAATTCCCTCTGCCATTCCCAGTGTTTCTGTGTTAATGGCTTAAATCGTCTTAAAATAAGAGCGTGATGATCCTAACACCCGTTTAGCATGAGTCTGCCCTGCGTGGGCCTGTATGCTAAAAGCTCTACGTATGACATCTCTTTCAGTCCTTGCAATAATTCTCTGGTGTTCCAGGCTCCCCATTCAGTTGGTGGTCTGAGAAGTTAAGGATGTGTCTAGGACTTCACAACTCTTGAACTGGGAAGCCAGAAGGTGCACCCAGTCACTCCAAACCCTAGTCTTTCCTCATCACCTGGTGGCCATCCCTGCCCAAGGCAGAGTGTAGGACGAAAAGAATCTTTTAAAAAAAAAACCAAAAAACATTGTTCTATTCTTTTCTGCCTATGTCTAAAAAAAGATTGGGAATGCATGCCTCTGACATCTTTTTCTCATTCTGTGCTTAATTACTGCACAGACGGCGGAGGGGCCAGACCAACCGTGCTTACTCATTCGGGTTTAAGGTCCAAAGGGTACATTTATTTCTAGTGAAGTAAGTTCATTCTTTTAGTTCCACTTGGTGCGAGAGGAAATAATCACACATATTGGCCGCTTCCCTCTCTGGAATGTGAACTTGGTCACAAACAAGAAGTCAGGAGATTAAAAAAGCAGAGAGCCTTCCAAAAATGTCCAGAGAAAAGGAATCAAGCCTTTCCACAGCAGAGAGCCTCATCCTCCCGAATCTGGAGTTTCTGAGACTCGGGAGGAGCCAAACCTTCAGACCCCCGGGCCTCGGTCTGTCGCTCAGATCTGGATGGAGCAGAGCAAGAAAGGCGATCTTCCTAAGGACACAGTGCGTTAGGTGCTCAGTCTAACAACTTAGAGACAGGCATTCATTCATTGCTGCACTTAAATCAAGAGTTTCAGAACAGGACACAAGGGGCTGCTACACTTCCTTGGAGACCAAACCGATTTCAAATAATTCAATCACCGCTTGGGAAGGAAAGTCCTGAATTCCGTTTCCCTAGAGGGTTGTTTTTGTTTTTGTTTTTGTTTTATCACGACTACGGTTTTGTTTTGTTTTGTTTTATTTTGTTTGTACATATGTGTGTGTGCTTAATGACAAAGGGGAGGGTCTCCTGGGATCTGGTTTTCGTGCAGCCCAACAAGAGGTTCAGAGCACTCGCTTTCTTCCTGCCACAACTCCCCTGAAGGCTTCCACGGTCCCCGTGGCCGGCGCTGGTGGAGGGGCTTTGCAAATGACATCATCAGGCTCAGGGCGTGAAGAGCATGATTTCTGTGGGGGTCTTTTTCCACGGAGAAGCGACAGTGATGCAATTGGGGGCACCCCAGCCCCAGAGGGCGGCCAGAGCATCCCTGTGCAGGCGGGCAAAGCGATAGTCCATGCAGGGCTTCTCTCTGTCTCTCTGGCAGCTGTGGTTCTTGGCCCCTTTCCAGCTTCCCTTTCAGCGTGAGGGAAATGGCAGTGCAGTCGTGTGGAGATGAGGAAGGGCAGAGGGGAGATAAGCTGAGTGCAGGGCCTCAAGACTCCTCGGGCGCTGCTCCCCTCGGCTCCTAGGCTCCCATCAGCACGGGGTTCGCGGCACACTGGCAGCCTGGCCAGCCCCTACTCCCCCCATACCCACGGTGCTAGGACCATCCCCGGCCTCCGCTGAGCGCTACTGAACCAGCGGCTCCTGAAAGCACCCAACTCCCCTTGCTTCCTCTGCAGAGAACGCTCCCCTTTCCAATTGGCTCTGCTGGTCCTTAATTTCAAATGCGCCCCAAATGCTTCCCCTCTGATGCCGTCAGCCTGGCTCCTCCTTTCCCCCAGTTCTTCAACAAGCAGGAGACATGCCACCTCCACCTGGCAGAGGTTAATGACCGTGCTACAGAGGGCCCTAACGATGAGGCAGTGTGGGGCTGGCCAGCCCAAACTCATGACAACGACCTCCAGGGACCTGGAAAATTGGTAAAGGTGCTCAAAAGACAACGCCCCTGCACCAGCTATCGTGGAAGGCACAATTTCAGCATAAATTACGTAGCATATTCGTTTCAGGTGGACAGATAGTGACCAAACACTTCCAGACACTGCCCGGTGCTCATCACGGCATGACCCTGTGCTTTTGTGGGCCACGGTTAAAATTCTGCTGACTTTGGACTGAGGGAGTGAATCCGATTTCTCTGACGATCAGAGCATGAAACAGCCACAGGGAAAAGTGTGGCCCCATCTTACCACATTCAAGACTAACAGATATTTGAACATCAACAGAACTTCCTCTCACCAGATTTTAGCCCTGGGAACCGGCAGGAAAATGGAAGGTCGGGTCCGAGAAGTAATCAGAGCTACTTGCTTTGTCTCACACATAAGCAGTAGGCATACCAGGCAACAAGGTCATTTCTGGGTCTGGTTCCTGTGGGTCTCTCTGCTCTCTGGGCCCTTGAAATCCTCCCTCTTGAACACACAACAGAGGGGGCCTGATACTAAGACAAAATGCAAACTTTCAAACAGAAGAAGAATTTCTCTTCTCCATTAGTGCTTAAAATGGTCCAAGGGGAAGCAAGGTTCTTGAAGCCTCTGCATGAATCATGAGGTTGAATGACAGGAGGGGAAGGTGGATTCCATTCACCAAGGAGCAGACGCAGTACCCGAAGGGGACAACGTGGCAGGGTCTGCACTCCAGATAAAGAAAACCATCTACCTGATCCCTATCACCATCTCCCAGTGCACTCGCAAGGTTGGGACCCAAAGGGCCATATCTGCAACTACAGAAGCACTTCTCTTTCCAGGCACTCGGGAATAAGTGAGAAGGGCAGCTCAGTCAAGGGCATTATCAAGACACCATGCAGACTAGCTAAAATAAGACTAAACACCAAATATTAGTGACAATGTGGAGGAACTGGAACTCTCCGACACTGCTGAGTAGGAGTGTAAAATGGTAGAAACACTTCAGAAAACTGGCACTCTCTTAAAAGTTAAATGTACATCTATTCTAAGACACAGAAATTCTATTCCTAGGTATTTATCCAAGGGACATGAAAACATGAGTCCACAAAAAAGTCTTGTATAAGAACATCCACGGGGTGGAAGGCACCTGGCTGGCTCAGTCGGGAGAGTGCGTGACTTGATCTCAGGGTTGTAGGTTCGAGTCCCACGTTGGGTGTACAGATTACTTAAAAATAAAATCTTTAAAAAGAAGTTGAAACAAGAATGTTCATGGAAGCTTTATTCATAATAGCCAAAAACTGGAAATCGTGGAAGCGAGCACCAGCAGGTGGATGGATAAACAAAAGGCATGATGTTCACACACCAGCGCCCTCTTCAGTAATAAAAGGGAATCAGTTAGTGAAACATACACAACCTAGATAAATCTCAGAATGCTACGCTGAAGAGCCAGACACAAAGGAACACTCTCTCTGTGTTTCCATTTATATGAGGCTCCAGGATAAACAGAAATCAGATCCGTGGTGGCTTGGGTGGTGGTAATAAGGAAGGGGCAGGAGGAAACTTTCTATAGTGACAGAAATGCTCTATATCTTCATGGGAGTGTAAGCGACACAGGTGTATACCTTTGTCAAAGTTGATCGACATAAGATAGGGGCATTTCATATACATAAATTATACCTCAATATTTTTTTGAGAGAGACAGTGTGCACATGCAAGCGGTGGGGGGGGGGGCGCACAGGAAGAGGTAGAAAGAGAATCTGAAGCTGACTCCATGCTCAGTGTGGAGCCTGACACGGAACTCAATCTCACGACCCTGAGATCATGACCTGAGCTGAAATCAAGAGTTGGACACTTAACCAGCTGAGCCACCCTGGCGCCCCTATACCTCAATTTTTTAATGCTTCAAAAGTACTACTAAATAATTAAGATACAAGTGAAAAAAAAAAGAAGAGGTGAAAAGAAATGGAAAGGAACAAAGCCCTGCTTTAAAATATTAGCAACTGTGGGGCACCTGGCTGGCTCAGAGCATGTAACTCCTGATCTCGGGGTTGTGAATTTGAACCCCCACACTGCATGTAGAGATTACTTAAATAAATAAAACTTTAAAAATTTTTAAAAAATAAAAGTGCCACCAACTGTTAACAGATCCTTCATCAAAACACTGCACCCATGAACACTGAGGACTTACTGTGTCTTAACTGGTGCAGGTGTGGGGACTCAGGGATATGCTTTCCCTGATACTCAGGCCCTGCTGGGGACATTCTAGATGGAAAGTGTAATAAGCAAGTGGGAAAGAATAAAGGATCACTCTAACTTAAAAACAGGCTAGACTACCCATGGGTCCAATGAGAAAGGTAACAAATTAGAAGGAACTAGAGCTGTCCCATCACAGCAGTCCTTGAATACTTCTGGAGGCAAGAGATTTTCCTCCAGTGTTTTATTTGCTTAAACTTTGTAATCAGTTGTATACTGTTATGAGAAAACATTATCAGGACCCATCAAAGAGTTGAGGGTAACTGACCAAGGTTTATAAAGCTGAGAAAATGGACTCCCCAGTACTCTTCTAGATTCTGAGCTCCCATCATCTCAAATTTCTACCTTAATTATCTATCTGCCTTAGTCATCCACTCTACCCAACAAATACAACCATTTTACTGTTCCTGAGTGCTTTTTGAAGCAAAAAGCCACTGCTTACAGTTGCTCAGGTTGTGCACTGCACAACCTCAAAGCAGAGCACTATTTAGCTAGACCATGATTGTTATATGGCAGCCCTGAGAGTTTCTAAAAGTTAAAGTTAATCAAAATCTAGACAGTCTCTTTTCATGTGGATTTCACAAGTAGCTTCCCTATTCTACTCAGAATTGTTTTGCTACTCAACATTCCTGATCCAAGCAAGCCCATAAGGACCAGCCTGTTGATAGTAAGGTTTCAAGTCAGTGGCACCCCACTGACCAGAGGCAAAAAGAAAAACACTGATATACATCTTTAAGGCCCCTTGGCATACAATTTCTAGAAGTTCTAAGAAAGCAACAAACGGGATCACAGTGACCACCACAGAGCACCTTCATACACAAAAGAAGTAGGTGAAATTTTACGTGTTTCCTGGGGATACTCGTGGGTTAGAAGCTGGACTTGGTGCTGGGATAGAAGGAAATCTTCAGCTTCTTCTGGAAGGCAGCCACCAGCTTGTACAGAACCCCACATCCACCTTCACCAGGGCCTCCATTGGACCCTGCTATTGAGGCCTGAAGGCCTCCTGAACCCTACAGCTTTGGGGCATCCTTTCACTGGGGAGCCTCAGCCATCTACAGCAAGAGGCCAAGACCACCTCGTCTGTTGCCACCAGAGTCACGGCCGGTCTTACAGGCCAGCAAGATCCTTCTCAGGAGCCCGGCTTTCTTTACCTGGCCTCTTCAGAGACATTACCCTCAGTCACCTGAAAACTGCAACACAGCAAACCTGCATCCAGGAGTCCCTCCAGAGAAGTGTGCCTGGTCTCTCTTATGAATCCCACAGGATTTACAATTCCCTGAGCTGCCCACCACAGACCCATCAATCATTCACCAGACAAGTGATCAAAGCCTGCAGAAGGAACGGGACTAAGCATCTGATGTCCATTGCTTTTTTTTTTTTTAATATAATCTGGAGGAAAATTAATCTTTGTAAATATCTTTTTCTGGTATAACTGAGTTTCAAACAGGTTCTCAAAATAAGAGTGATTTGTTTTTTAGTCCCTATACTTTTTTTTTTTTTTTTTTTTTTGAGAGAGAGAGAGAGAGAAAGAGTGAAGAGGGAGCAGAGAGAGAGAAGGAAAGAGAGAATGTTAAGCAGGCTCCACGTTCAGCTTGGAGGGCAATGCAGAACTCAATCTCACAACTCTGTGGTCATGACCTGAGCCAAAATCAAGAATCAGATCCCTAACCAACAAGCCACACAGGAGCCCCATAACCTCCATACATTTTTAAAATTCAGTGGTTTCGGGGCACCTGGGTGGCTCAGTTGTTGAGCAGCTGCCTTCGGCTCAGGTCATGATCTCAGGGTCCTAGGATCGAGCCCCCCATCAGGCTCCCTGCTCAGCGGGAAGCCTGCATCTCCCTCTCCCACCCTACTGCTTGTTCTTTCTCGCACTGTGTCTCTGTCAAATAAAGAAATAAAATCTTTTTAAAAAATTCAGTAGTTTTGGGGCACCTGAGTGGCTCAGTGGGTTGAGGCCTCTGCCTTCGGCTCAGGTCATGATCCCAGGGTTCTGGGATTGAGCCCCACATCGGGCTCTCTGCTCAGCAGGGAGCCTGCTTCCTCCTCTCTCTGCCTGCCTCTCTGCCTGCTTGCGATCTCTGTCTGTCAGATAAATAAATAAAATCTTTAAAAAAAAATTCAGTAGTTTTTAGCATATTATCCAAGTTGTACAACCATCACCACTACCGAATTCCAGAACATTTCATCACCTCAAAAGGAATCCAGGGCCTATCTTAAATTACTCTTCTGCCCAGGCCATTCTACGACCATAGGCTGTTGACCACTTTGTGTGCCCAGAGAGTATATCCTTGCACTAACCTAAAAGTTTAGCAGTAACTCAAGATGAAATGTGGGAATGCTGGCCAAACTGTATAAACTATTACTAGCATCCCTGTGCTCAGAAACTGGTAGACAAACGCCCCTCAAACCAAGAGAAGCCTGGGTGGCTCAGTCGGTTAAGTGTCTGATTCTTGCTTTCCGCTCAGGTCGTGATCTCAGGGTTGTGAGTTCAAGCCCCACATTGGGCTCTGCGCTGAGCCTGTAGCCTGCTTAAGATTCTCTCTCTCCTTCTCCCTCTGCTCCTTGGCCCCTCGCATGTGTGCATGCACAGACATTCTCTCTCTCTCTCTCAAAAACAGAACAAAGTAAAAACAAAATCCAAGAGAAGCTCTCACAGGAAATTTTAAAAAATCGTATTTAAGTATTCTCTCACTCAGGAGACTTTCTAATAAACCACAGGATCCCTGAAAAAAGAAGCATTTAAAAAGAAAAACCTGGGAGAAGGGTCAGGATCTAAATTCCAGTCTCTCTCGGCAACTCGCCTCCCCTGCTCCACCTTGGCCACATCCTTTAACTGCTCTGGTGCAAAAGGAGGAGGCAACGCGGATAATCACTAAGACTCCTTCCAGCTCTGAGAATCGTGAGTAACAAACGAACAAGCATCACCTCTTAGTCGAAAGGCAGAGTGATTTCTTTAGGTGAGAATTAGTCACCCAAGTCCACCACTAATTCCACAGGGAGCAAATGAGCATGCAGCTCAAGGAGAACCAGCGAACTTTCCAAAGGCTTTGACCAAAACCACTTTGCAAGGGGGAGGGTGCTTTGGGGGCTCGTGAGTATCTCTTGGATGGCAACCTCCTGACGGCATGAAAGAATGACAGGAGGCACGCGCCAAGGCATAGAAGCTGTGGCACAGGTGAGGGGAAACAGGTAGGGTTCACACCATGGGTTTCGTATGATTTTTGTTTTGCCCAGGATAGGTTTTCAACACGAGTGTGCCCAGGGCACTCAACAGCAAACCTCACAGCCAGGAGACAGCCCCAGGCTGTGGGAATGGGCAGAAAACAGCAGGTGTGCATCACAGTGGGAAAGTATGGAATAAGGCTCTGAGAAAAGAAATTCGAGGTATCCTCATGAGACATGGGTTCGGATGGGTCAGATATGACCAAGAAACACCACATCGCTACTGACAGTTTCCTTGGGAGACTAGTTCAAATAATCTGAAACAGCTAAAGGCACCAGCAGAAAGCTGTCATCATTTTGGGCACAACGGGAGCTAGAAAGGGTTTTAGAAATAAGCCAGTTCACCTTTCTCATTTTAACTGAGACTCTGAGGGCTTGGGAAATGCCTTAAGCCCAGCAAACGGCCAACAAACATGGGTTGAAGGAGCCTGACTGATGAAATGTGCATTTCCAGCCATACCGCACACGGATACTATTTTGTGACATTTGGCATCAACTTCAAAACCTTTCAGAGTAAAAAAAAAAAACCACAATGGAACAGAGTATTGCAGGCGATTCCTGAATCCGGGAAACAATTGTAAAATAACCAAGGCAGCCAACAGGGCAAAGGTAAGCTTTAAAATTTGACTTCCTTCATCTGCAATGATGAATATCGTATGATCGCGTATGATAAAAATGTACGAAAGGATGTCAGTCGGCAGTAGGGTGAATCTGAACTTTTCCACCAAATCCTTTCCCACTAGGACTGAGGCAATTCTGGACGTTTGAAGAAGGAACTTTAGAAAAAGAGAAGGTGAGCACTAGTTTATCCAGCAGATAACAAGCCTGTCTGGACAGCTGAGGCTGCACCAGATGAAAACACAGACGACAAAATTCAAGAAGGGGTAAGAATAAATTCATGGGCGATGGATCCACCAGGGGTCATTGAGACCAGTTTCCAGCACGTGGGCCATGCCTAACCCCGGGGCTCCCATCCTGGCAGGCAAACCACGCTCTCTCACAGAATGTCCCTCAGAGATACGACCGGGTCACAGTACTGGGTTGAATGGGCCACAGAAAACAAACTGACTTACCTGTGGGATGAGACGCAAGTCCCAGAAGCACCACGCTGAAAACGAAAGAGCAGAGCAGTAAGAAGTCTTCCCCCAGCACCGAGAAAACAGCAACACACATTTCTGCCCATTTTGCTCAGAAACAGTGAAATCTGCCTAAAAGCTGATTATCCGCAGAGAATGGTCTCACTCATCAGTGAGAGGGTGAGATCTCCTGAGATGCCTCGGTTTTGGGCAAGGGGGCTGACCGTACCCCGTGATGGGCCGAGGACCCACGCCCCACTCCGAGGCCAGCCGTGCGGCCGTTATCACCACACTCACCGAATCTGCCAAGGGTATGTTTAAGCTCAACAAAGCAGACTTTGAATTACAGATTGGTTGCATTAGAAAAACTAGCTGTTGAGCGTGAGGTATGTCTGTTTACCATAAAATTAGTTCTACAGAAGATAAGCTAGATTTCCCACAGAAGACAGCCCACAGAATGATCCATCCCACCCACCATGTGCCTAGAAACTACCTGGACTGATGGGCAATAGAAGCTGAAAAGGATGAAGAGGAGGAGGAGTGTTCCTCTGATGCTGGCCCTGTTGGTCCTTGGTATTCTCCCATCTTCCTCTCTGGAAGCTTCTCCCGTCTCCCAGGAAGCACCCACCCACCGCACCTTCACACTGTCCCGGGTCACCCCGGGGTCACCTTCTTCCATCACAATTCCATGCTGCCCGGCCGGCTATCTGGTTAGAGGTTAGGAATACAACTTTTTATCCAAGGACAGGAGGGAATTTTTAAAAATTTTAATGCCATGGGCGCCTGGGTGGCTCAGTCGGTTAAAGCCTCTGCCTTCAGCTCAGGTCATGATCCCAGAGTCCTGGATCAAGTCCCGCATCAGGCTCTCTGCTCAGCAGGGAGCCTGCTTCTCCGTCTCTCTCTGCCTGACTCTCTGCCTACTTGTGATCTCTGTCTGTCAAATAAATAGAAAATAATAATAAAAATCAAAAAAAATTTTAATGCCAGACAGCCTACTCTGGTCCTTATGCTGGCTGGACATCAGAATACCTCTCTAAGGGGAAGATCCACGCATCAGCTGTTTTCCTCTGTTACACCCCCCAGGTGCCCTCAAGGGCACCGGGATGGAGAACCACCAAAGTCTCTAATCGGTGACATTGTAGGCAGTGTGGAGGACAGTCTGAACAGGGAAGCCACTGTTAGTGTGACAGCGCTGCCCCCTCCCTACCCTGGGGTCAACTCCTTGCACCATTTTGGTTTTTCTTTATTTCTTCCTTTGCTCTGCCCCTAAAGGGCAGGTTCTCTGATGGCTCAGAGGAGGGGCGCCATGCAAAGAGGCAGGAGGAGAGGAAGGTCAGGAGAAAGGCACTGAGAATGTTGGGTCATTCAGAAGTTGTAGGTTTGTTAGTCAGGCCTTACACGTAGCTGCAAAAAACACACACACTACAAACAAGACTGGAGATGATGTCCTGTCCTTCGTTGGCCATCTCTTGTTTCTTTGGCAAACACAGACCCTGTACATACATACCCCATTATTTTATCTCACTGGATCCCCTTTTGGTTACAGCGCCTATGGCAGGATAGAGGAGGGCCCTTTTCTCCCCAAGTATCTCCCAGGGCTTGCTCTGGTATCCCAAATCCCATCACTGGCATCATCCCAAAGGGTGCCCCCAAAATAAAATATTAGGGGACGAAAGTAAGAAGAAATAATTAAATGAAAGAGTTGATCCTCTCATTCCTGTTGGAGTTTGGCAAATCTACTGGCATACCACTCCTAATTCCTACACTGTGACCTCCTATGGGAAAGAACCACATTTTATTCCTTCTGGATCCCAAGTGCCTAGCAGGACGAGACATACGGCAGGCACTGCGTATGTTTTTGAAATTGTAGTTAATCACCTTAGGAGTATTTATGGTGGGCATAGGTTTTACCTTGAAGCTCCCTATATTTCTAAGATTATATGTGACATGTAAACCCTAAGAAAAAATTATATGCCTATAAAAGGCATATCATGACAGACAGCAGACTTTTAAAATGCATTCAACAGCTGTTTAATGACTGTCCAGTCAGTGCCGGCTACTGTTCTAATTTGGGGATATGGCAATGAACAAAACAGAAAACCTTCCTCTCTTTCCTATATAGGAAATGTAATGGGGAAAGAGGAGAAAAATGTGTTCTCTACAAGTTGAAGTCCAATCAAAGTCATAACCTGACAGAACCCCTGTCTATTTCCCTGTGACACACACACACAGTTTCATCTGCAAAACGGTGGGGAGGGGGAGTAGCAGCAAGGAACATATGATAATTTTATATTTAACATTTAATAATGTCTGTGGAAATGGTGTTGGGCATGCATTCCATAATATTCATTCCTTATAAATTACCTAAATTTCTTAAAATTTCTAGACATTCTGTTTATTTTCAGCCCCAGATCCAACCTCCTCTTTTATGCTTTCCTTCATCCATATGCCATATTGCGGCATGGATAGCTCCAACCTCTGGCTTCTGGCTCCTGGTGAGCTCCCTTCTGTCTCCACCTCAGGTCCATTCCACACACTAGGACACGTACTCGTGTGTGGACAGGTGAGCCTGCAAGTCCACCCTCCACGCATACCCTGTCCCCCACTAATATCCTGTCTTTGGACACTTTTTGGGTCTAGGAATGAGCTGGGAAGATAGAAGGCCTGGGAATCAAGCCCAGGACCACTTGAGCAGGGAATTCTAGGTCCTAGGCTAGAAGGGAGAATGTGGGCCCTGGGAAGAAATGTCCCCTTAGCCTTACAGACTTCAGCACCCATGGGGAAAGGCATGCATGGCCTTCTGAACTCTGGAGCCAGAAAGGGTCCCTCTTGCCTGGTCTATGGATAGAACTACAATTTGGTTTTCTCAACTTCTAGTCATCTCACAAATTATTTAGCTTGCCTCTCTGGTAGGCACACTGGCTCAGAACTCTCTAATCAAAATATTATTGGGAACTAAAAATCCGTTAGCTCTAGAAAGATAGGAGTTGTTTCTTGAAAACGTAAGTTATATTTTACCTGAACATATAGTTTAAGTACTGCTGGTCAATGTCGCTAAGGAATTAGAAAAAAAAAAAAAAAAGAGATAAGACATGTAAAATAATAGAAGTGTTTTACATGCACAAAAGAGGCATTATATTCTAGTAAATTATATCTATGGTTAAGTTTCTACATTTAAAAATTGTCAATAAATTATATGAAGCATACTTTATATTCAAAACTTGTTCCTGGCTTGTTTTTAAAAAAACACTTCCTAGTTAATAGTTATCACAAACATTTTCACCTGTGACAGATTATCTCCTACATGTACATTTTCCACTGTGAAAGGAGAGTCAAGTCTCTCAGGCCATTGGACTGGCTCCCAGGGCCACCATATTTGACAGATAAAAATACAGGACACCCAAATAAATCCGAATCTCATAAAAAGAATCCTGCTCAAGTATATTCCAAATATTGCATGGGCCATAGTTACACTAAAAAAAGGGCTCACTACTTCCCTGAAATTCAAATTTAACTGGGCATTCTATATTTTATCTGGCAACTTCGCTGGCTTTTTGCTGCAGAAGCCCTTCACTAAAAGAACAAAAGGTGTTCTAAGGACTGAAAGTCACAGCCTCTGAGAGTATAATCTTCTCCCAGGGATCCTTCTAGTGGCCCCAAAAACCCAGAGGCCAGGGGCCAGTCCGGGGCCTCTGAATCTCCCAGCTGCAGGCCAACCCACACCAGGACTCCTCTCTCTTTAATTGACATTTGTCTGTTATCTGGTGTGTTGACTGCGCAACAGAGCTCTCATTCTACCCCAGCACAGAGCTCAGGACTGGGGGAACTTCTGGGTCTGAACGAAGTCAAGTTAGGAAGGAGCTGAGGAAACAAGAAAAAAGAGTTGGCCTCTGAGCTGGAAGAAGTAAACTGGGGCCCCAAAGCAGCGGGTCACGTAATTTTTATAAAAATGTCATCTGAATAGCTGCCCCTGCAGGAAGAGGCCAGGGGCTCCCCTGCTCCTCACTCACTGCTGAAGTCGGTAGGATCAGGTGCTGGTGGTGCCCGCATGCAAGGGCCCAACAGCAGGAGAAATGGCCCTGGGGGCCCCCGGCTGCCGTGCAGAGCCTCCAGCTGAACAGAACAAGCTCACGACACCGTGGGTCTCACCCCTTTGCTTGAACCGAATAACCCACCACACTGGAAAAGGTTTACCTTAGCGCGCTGGGTTTCCGGGCCTTCTGCAATATCTTATATGCCCCTGAAAACGAAGTGGCGTGTGTTACTGGCACAGGACATTCTGCGTAAGGGGCTGTCCGCACCTGCAGGGAAGCACGGAAGCCACAAGGGCGAGGGCTGCTCTTCCCGAGAGGGTCACTCCCACCCCACTGACAGGGGGCGGCACCACCGCTCTGGAGGGAGTCCAGGATGCCAGTACAGTAATCCCCTGTGATGACTGTTCAGTACAGAGAGGGCTGGGCCGGGAGGGCTCGTGATCAGCAGAAGGACACAGTTCACAGGCAGGTTTCAGCTTCCTTTGCAAGGTGCACGGGAGGAAGGGACACGCGGCATTTCTGAACCATGTGTAGCCAAAGCAGGGCCCTGCTCCCCCTAAGACTCCAGACGGGAAAAACTGAACAGATGACTGGAAATGAAGTCAGATGGCCCTCTTAGTTCCCCTGCTTCCCTCTCTTTGGGTATGCTGCTGAAGGACAGTGTTTCTGACACAAACTTCTGGATCTCTTCTCACCATTTTTAAAGACCAACCAGTGTTTCTCAAGTAGATGTGAGCAAGCAGGCCAGAGCCGTGGTGAGTTAATTAACGTTTGTCGAGAAAAAGAGGAGACTATATCAGAAATGGGAACATTTGAGGAAAACTCCCAAACAAGAAAATCAGATAAGAAAATGCCCATTTAAGTTTAACCTTGACGCCTTGTCTGTAATCTTCCTATCATTCAAGGTCTCCGAAAAGTGGATATATAAAAGGTCTTAAATCATTGAGGCTTTAAGTAAGCGTTGTTTTAAAACTTACCTACACAGAATAAGTGAATTACAGCCCAGAAATATCCACCAGGATCAAACTGTAACACAGGATTTAAAAAATAATAACAGTAAAATGGCTACAAGTAGGGACAAACGGGACCCAGACTGGCCATCAGAAACCCTAAATGTCAGTGAATGGTGCCAAGCCAGGGTACCATGACAGGACTCTGGGGCCTTTGGCCAGTCCATCCTCATTTCTCACCTCGATGCCTATGATATCTTCCTAATAGGGCTCTCTGCCTCCAGCACCCCTTTTCCTGTTCTCCACACTGCCTTCACACTGTGTCTCTACAAGGCTAATCAGATGGTGTCACCTACCGCTTAAAATCATTCAGTAGTCCCCCAGTGACTTCAGGATAAAATCCAAACTCATGGCACCCAAGGATCTCTAGGACAAGTCCCTTCAACCCCCCCCCCAGTCCCATCTACTGTACGTCCCCCAGAGGAAGAACGTGCACCTCCCCGAGCCCGAATGCTTCTCCTACCAACTCAGCTGAAGAGCACTGCCTCTTCTTCCCCTCCTTATTTTTCTCTGTAGAAGTTTATCTCATTTACTACACTCTGTTTGTTTCACATATCATCTGTCTCTTTCTCCACCATCCACTAGCCTATAAATTCCAGAAGGGCAGGAATTTACACAGGGGCATGCACATAGTGCTCACTGAAGCCTGAATCCCAGAAAGGCAGGACACCTCCACGACGGTGCCCACACCTGCTTTCTTCTTCTGGCCATCTGCTCCTCGCCCTCCAAGATTTAGGTCCAGAGAGCAGAGTCCGGCTCTTGCATCAGAAAGATCCCCACTTACTCACTAGCTGGTGACTTGGGGGCCTCGTTACTCTTTAGCTATGCAATGGAGACAATAAAAGTCCTTCTCCTTGGGCAACTGCGAGATTTTGAATAAAATAAAGCACATAAAGCATTGGCCCAGAGCCTGGCACATAGCTGGCTTCCTGTAATGATTAGTTCTTCCTACTTCCCCGGTCCCCCGAGTCTTCTTAGGTGCCGCATGGCATCCCTATCTCCCCACGACAGAGCCCTGGCCTCCCCATGCTATAATTATCTGTTTCTTGTCTGTCCTCCTCTCCTTTGCTCTGACTAGACTCTGACTTCTGCCTGGATGAGGACAATTCTTCTTTGTGTCCCCAGAGCCTGGCTCAGTGCCTGACACTTGATGGGGACTTAATAAATGCTGGGGGAGAAAAGAGAGACGCCAGACCCACCATAAGACGACTATGGGGGGGGGGTGAGGAGGCGGGTCCTCAGGGCCTAATAAGGAAAAACTCAGGGTAACAAAGTGAAAATCACTCTGCAGATGAGGCCCTCGGGATGAAAGGGAAAATCAACATCGCCTCAGTGCACAAGCCTAGGGCAATTTGGGCCGGGGCTTGTGGGTCCTCCAAGCACATACAGAGAGGGCTA
Organism: Martes martes; assembly: GCF_963455335.1. Taxonomy (NCBI): domain Eukaryota; kingdom Metazoa; phylum Chordata; class Mammalia; order Carnivora; family Mustelidae; genus Martes; species Martes martes. The sequence goes on along the minus strand of NC_137901.1, from coordinate 47,463,117 downwards.
ATGGCACCCACCATGGCCCCTGGAGCGCAGAGCTCCGCCGAGCTGCCACAGCCCTGAAGAAAAGGCGAAGGCCTGCGGAAAAGGTGTTGACCTGGCCTAGAGGCACCTAGCCTTTGCAGAGGCTGGGGTTCTTCTGATTCCCGGAGGAAGGACTAGGAAGTTCTGCTCATACACAGAAGCTTCAGACCATAAGACACCTGGAAGGCAAAATGAGTGCCCTTGAACTTACCTGGGGGTCATTGAAGGGAAGGCATCCTGCGGCAGCCAGAAGGAAGAGGGCACTGTGCAAAGAGAGATGAAACAGGCAGCTTCACTTTTCAGTATCAAAGGGTTGCCCAGAGAGCATGGAGGCTGAAACACATGGAGTGGAGTGAGCCTGGGGCCGAGCCCCTGCGAGACTCTGCTCCGTGCCCTTCCCTCCTCTGAGAACCCCATTACCTATGCAGTTTTCCACTGCGTGCCCCACTGGGGACCAGACAGTTCCCTCCCTGGGGCTCAGCTGGCCTCATCCCCAGACACGGGCACTTACTTGCAGGACATTTGCAAAACCACAGCTGGCTCACTCGAGAAAAACAGGACGCCCGTGAAACAGGTAATAAGAAATTTTCTAAACTGCAGGTCCCCCCAAATACACAAAAACTAGGTAATCAGACTGCAGTTCTGCCACTTAGGAAAAAGGAAACGCCGTGGAATGCATGTTAAAATCTTTTGCACTTTACCTTCCCCACATGATCAACCTGAACATCTCCAGTGATGGGACAGGTGTGTGCCATATGCCTCCTGATAGGACATACCAAGACGGCCACATCACTCCCGTGGCATTCCTGCCAAATATGCAGAACCCACCTTGTGTGGCCGGTGGCCTGGGGCAGGGGAACCAGTACCGGGCATCCTCAGAGCTGGGACCTCACAGCCCTGGAAGGTCAGCACAACACAGGACACCCTGGGATAAAAGGAGGTCCTCCACTCTGGCCTGCCCTCCTTCTACAGCCTCGCTAGCTTTGATGGCACACACACAAAGGGCCTCTAGAAGACTCCAAGGCAGCAGATTGTCAAGGGACTCTGAGGCAAAGGGTGGGGTGAGTGGAGGGAGGCGGCTGGAAGGGTTTCTGGGACTTCACAGGATTAGGCAGGTTTTAGGCAGGGAGAGGAGAGAAGAACCGTAATAGGTTTGGTGTCTACCTACAGCAGAAGGCTTTATAGGCTACAGGACACTTCCCCATCCACAGGCAATGCATGTTAGAGGTCCTCTTTCACAGACAGCCCCTTGGGGCTGAGAGGAGATGGGGGACAACCAGGTGGGAGACACTGCTTGGTTTCCCACCAAACTTGGCCTCGAGCAACACCAGATTATATCAGGTATTAGTGGGTTTTAATGCCTCTCTTTAACACCTGCTAATCTTTTAAACAAGAGGATGAGTCCTGACAGTGTTGTGTTTTTCTTTTTCCAAGTAGCAGCCTGTAATAAAGGCAAAATAAGAGACTGGATGAAAGCCCAGAAATATTTGAAACAAAAAGTCTTAAATCCATGCGTCAAAGCATTTCTGTTGGTTTTCTATCCTCAGGACTGAGCTTTGGAGCTATAGCCGAGGAGGCCGGAAGCAGCTAGAGAACAGGGTTACAGGTTAGCACATAGCGGGGTGTGGGGACCGGCCTGAGAGTCCAGCCCAGCTCGCGTTTCAGCTGAGGGAATGAGGCACGAAGGGCCATGAAGCCTGCCCTTGGTCACCTTGCTGCAGCCCAAGACCACAACCCAGATCCCTGACCCTGCAGCCAGTGCTTGTTCCACCAAGGGAATCATAAAAACCCAATAAAGTGCAAACATGATTGTAAGCATTTTAAGTCATTTCTGTGTTTTCCATTTTCCTTCTCCCATCAGTATTGCACAACTCTTAGTGAAATTTTGGGCATCAGTGACTGAAATCAAGCATGGGTTATTTTCCCCTTAGGAACAGAATATTACCAAAAAAAAAAAAAAAAAAGAGAGAGAGAGAGAGAGAGAAAGAAAGAGAGTAAAATGTAGCATAAGACACAAAACAGGGGTATTTATCTGTTTATAATAAATTCTGTCAGCTCTCAAATAGGAATCGCTTATCATCATTTAAAATCAGGTTAAGTCTTCTATTTTAGAGGGCTGTGGGTTGTTGTTGTGTTAACTTACCTACAGATCTTTGCAGGAGAAATTTTCTGTATGAAAATAAAAGAAACTTAGAGTTAGTCTGTATAAATCCCCTTTTTCCCCTTAAAAGAAAACATTTAGATCAAGAGGCAAATAAATATTGAGTAAGCTTAATGGGGGCTTAAGAGCTGGCTGCACCTTGGTATTTCTGGAGGCTTTTTCTGCTTGGACCACACAAAGAATGACTCAGAGGTCCAGAGCTGAGTCACTTGGGCAAAGCACTCTGGGTGTGTGGTTTTTCTACCCTCACCCCTGGAACTGGGTTTACTCACAAAACCCCAAAACAAGGCCAGGGCCAAGCCTTCAGATATCTTACACACCAAGAAAGGGAGAGAGAGAAATCGACGGAGACCTGTGGAAGAAGAGAAATCAAGCTTTCGTTCAGTTTCTATTCCAATCTGCCTCCTCATGTTTGCTTTTCATTGATCCAGCCCTGACTCTGAGCAGTGTTGTAAGTTCTCTGGGATGATGCACAAAGGAAGAAACAGGAAAAAGGAGAAGGGACAGTTGACTCCACCCCTAGAGAGAGAGAAAGGGCAGATTGGGGAAATCTAAACTTGGCATTTAAAATGCACTGAAATGAAGAAATTCTAATGCAGGCCCTACCTTTATCCTCTCCTTTTTATTAGTCTTTTTAAAAAAATATATTTATTTATTTATTTAGAGAGTGAGAGGGTGAGCAGCTGGCAAGGGGAGTGGCAGGGGGAGAGGGAGAGAGAGAATCTCAGGTTGACTCCATGCCCTGCCCAGAGCCCGATGTGGGGCTCAATCTCATGACCCTGAGATCATGACCTGAGCTGAAACCGAGAGTTGGATCTTCAATCGACGGAATTACCCAGGCGGCCCATCGTTTTTATTAGTCATTTTATTGGAATTAGTTCTTTGCACTCAGGTATAAAGTTATAAACAAAGAAGCATAGATGTTTCTATATTTGGTAGAGGAAATAACATTAATTCTGGACATTTCAAAAGGATTACTTTGCTAGTTGGGGACAATCTACAGCTTTTTGACTTTAACTCTTGAAAGGGAAGTATGAATGGGGTGCCTGGGTGGCTCAGTCGTTAAGCGTCTGCCTTCAGCTCAGATCATGATCGCAGGGTCCTGGGATCGAGCCCTGCATCGGGCTCCCTGCTCCACCGGAAGCCTACTTCTCCCTCTCCCACTCCCCCTGCTTGTGTTCCCTCTCTCACTGTGTCTCTGTCAAGTAAATAAAATCTTTAAAAAAAAAAAAAAGTGAGGTATGAATATAGTGTTTAAAAACGAAGCACTCAAAGGACACCTGGGTGGCTCAGTTGATTAAGCATCTGCCTTCAGCTCAGGTCAGGATCCCAGAGTTCTGGGATCAAGTCCCATGTTGGGCTCCTTGCTCAGCAGGGAGCCTGCTTCTCCCTCGGCCTGCTACTTGCCCTGCTTGTGCTCTCACTCTCTAACAAATAAATAAAATAAAATCTTTTAAAAAAATAAAAATGAAGCACTCAAAAGGTAAAAACTTCCAGTTACAAAAGACATCCCCCAGTCTTGGGGATGTCATGTACAACATAGGGACTAGAGTTACTAATACCATACTGCAGATTCACAAGTCGCGAAGAGAGTAGATCTTGAAATTACTCACCAGAAGAAAACAATTTTTATAACTACATATGGTGATGGATGCTAACTAGACTTATGGTGATCACTTGCAAGATATATAAATATCAAGCCATTATGTTGACACCTGAAACAAATATGATGTTATAGGTCAATCGTACCTTCGTATTTTAAAAAATGCGGAGACTGACAAGGTAACATGGTTTGCTATGAAGCCCCTATTCAGTTTTCATGCATTACTAAATAATCCCGTTTGCACTGTTTTCATAAATAGATCCTGTTTGTGTGCAAAGCAGTGGCTTGCATCTCTAACTCCTTTCCTCTCATCGCTGTGGAACCTGCCTCAGCTGGCGGTGCCAACCTTGACTCCACTGCCACCTGGTGGGGGCCCATCCCTACAGTACAGAAAGGATGACCCAAAAGGGTGACCTGGCTCAGGGCACCTGGAGAAGTGCCCCATGGTGGAAAAATGTGTCACTAAAAGATTCTGGGCTAATTTGCGACAACGTGGATGGAACTAGAGGGTATTATGCTGAGAGAAATAAGTCAATCAGAGAAAGACAATTATCATATGATCTCCCTGATATGAGGAAGCTGAGAGGCAACGTGGGGGGTTTGGGGAGTAGGAAAGGAATAAATGAAACAAGATGGGATGGGGAGACAGACCATAAGAGACTCTTAATCTCACAAAACAAACTGAGGGTTACTGGGGGGAGGAGGGTAGGGAGAGAGAGGGTGGCTGGGTTATGGACATTGGGGAGGGTATGTGCTAAGGTGAGTGCTGTGAAGTGCGTAAACCTGGCGATTCACAGACCTGTACTCCTGGGCCTAATAATACATTATATGTTAATAAAAAAAATTTTAAAATTTAAAAAGGAATTAAAAAAAAAGATTCCGGGCTAAAGGCAATCAACATCTCCATAGCTGGGCGGGAAAGCAGGAACAGACAGGACAGAGCTAAAGAGCATGTTCCAGCTGGTCCGTGTGTAGTAACAGGTGCACCCAGAAACCGTCTGGGGGCTTCTGTCACTGGGCAGCAGATCAATACAGTGCCCAGAATAGTTCACCCATTCCACAGAGGAAGGCTGCTTTTTTATTGTAAACGCCTCCAGAACCTGAGATACGGAGATGAGAACAAGCATTAGATGCATTACTGAGCTCCGCTTCCTGGGGCTCTGAAAACAACTCAGGAGTTAACGTCAGGCATTCACCTTTTGAGGCTCCTCAGTCTGAAAGTCACCCAGGGGTAAGGCCTAGTGATATGTCAGTGACCTAAAGGGTCAGTGTAAGTTCTCAAGTCACATCAACAAAAATAACAATAAATAACTAACATTCCAGGGGGGTGAGCTAACTTCCTCTGAGGATGAAATACTCTGTGCCAGGGTTGTTCTAGGCCCCAACGTGTATTGACTTATTTCATTATGGGTTATTTACGTCTCAGGTTCTATCATACAGAGGCAGACACCAAGGTTGGGGAAGTCAGCGAAGTTGCCCAAGCTCCCAGGGTCTGAGCTTCAGTGATCTAGCCCCGGAGCCTGACCTTTTATGACACTATTCTGCCGCCACCAGCCCACCAGTCCTGCAGGGACACCCTGCCAGCCCTTTCAGATGCCTACCTTCACCGGCTGCATCCTCTGCTTGCCGAGTGCCCTCTCTCCCTGCACTTTGAAAATTCCTACCAGCCGCAGGACTGGGTTCAAATCCTGCCCCTGGCCCTTCTAAGCAGACTTACGTCAGTCCACCTACACCCCTGTTCCAACCCATATGGCATTCTACAGGCATACAGTGTGTGTTTACGTGTTGGCTCCTCCATTCAGCTGAGTCCCGTGAGGGTGATCAGTGTGTACTGTAGAGCTCCACAGCTACAGGCCTAGCCAGATGTTTGATGTTTAATAAATGGGGAACAAACGAACAAAAGGATGAACAGCAGCATTCTCATGTTCAGCTGTGACAAGTCTATTTGCAAGGTAGCGAGACTAATTCTATAAGCCCCTTATTACCTTAGAGTCAAATTACATGTGCGTGTGTTTGCGCGTGCAAGCACAGAGAGCCATGGATGGTGACCACGAACCACAGCCCCAGACAGAGCTTATCCTTATAACCTGGGAATGAGGTCCCGAGGAGGCCAACCTTCCTCTCTGGAGAGGAGCCTGGTGAAACTGACACACACTGGACAAAACAGGCCTGAAGGTGAGTCACAGGTGAAGTCTAAGAGATGTCACACAGCTGTGCTCCTGGTAACATCTAGTCACTTTGTTGAGGCTCCAGGCTAAATGATCAGGAACGTGAATCCTATGGGAACAGGTCACAGCCAATCTTCCATGTCATCGCAGAGCCAATTTTAATGCCAACCTACTAGAAACCACCTGCAAGTCTAGAAACAGGGATTGGCCAACACATCATGTTCCATGTGGAGTGGAATGAGGACACGAATAGAGATTCCTGACAAAGCGATCAGTGGAAAATGGGATATGTTATATCATTTGTGGCAGTATGTCTACACATGTACATTGGGAAAAAGTCTGACACAATAGAGTAGTATCCTGTGCGAAGTAAGATCACAGTTGATTTCTGGGACCTTCTTCCTCTGCATGTTCTACAAATTACTATAGTTTATTACATTCATAAAGGAAAGAAAGATTTTTTTTAAATGACTAAATAAGTACATAATTCAAGCAACTATTTCCTAATTTACCTTGACAAGAAATGATATTGTTTATAAAGGAAATAACTAACAAAACTAAAAGACAACCTACAGAATGGGAGAAGATATTTGCAAGTGACACATCTGACAAAGGGTTAGTATCCAAAATATATAAAGAACTTTTACAACTCAACACCCAAAAAACAAATAATCTGATTAAAAATGGGCAGAAGTCACGGACAGACATTTCTCAAAGAAGACACAGAGATGGCATGAAAAGATGCCCAATGTTCTCGATATCAGGGAAATGCAAATCAAAACCACATTAAGATACACCTCACACCTGTCAGAATGGCTAGAATCAAGAACACAAGAAACAAGTGCTCGCGAGGATGTGGAGAAAAAGGAGCCCTCATGCTTCTCTGGTGGGAATGCAAACTGGTGCAGCCACCGTGGAAAACAGTAGGGAGGTTCCTTAAAACATTAAAAATAGAATTACCGTATGATCCAGTAATTCTACTACTGAGTATTTACCCAAAGAATATGAAAACACCAACTTGAAAAATATATATTTGCACCCCCACGGTTATTGCAGCATTTTTTTACATTTACATTTACATTGGCATTTACAACAGCCAAATTATGGAAGCAGCCCAATATCCATCAACAGACGAATGGATAAAGAAGAAGTGGTGTAGGGGTGCTGGGTGGCTCAGTGGGTTAAAGCCTCTGCCTTCGGCTCAGGTCATGATCTCAGGGTCCTGGGATTGAGTCCCGCATCGGGCTCTCTGCTCAGAGGGGAGCCTGCTTCCTCCTCTCTCTCTGCCTGCCTCTGCCTACTTGTGATCTCTGTCTGCCAAATAAATAAATAAAATCTTTAAAAAAAAAGAAGAAGAAGAAGAAGAAGTGGTGTATATACTTACAACAGAATATTACTCAGCCAAAGAGAAGAATGAAATCTTGTCGTTTGTGACAGCGTGGATGGAGCTAGAGAGTGTAATTCTAAGTGAAATCCATCAGAGAAAGACAACTACCACAAGTATAACGTAAGAAATAGACAAACAAAAACATAGAAAAAAAGATAAAGCAAAAAACAGACTTTTAACTATAGAGAACAAACTGGTGGTTACCAGAGGGGGTGGAGGATGGGGGAAATAGGTGAAGGGGATTAAGGGTGCACTTATCATGATGAGCCCGGAGTAATGTATAGAATTGTTGAATCACTGTATTGTACACCTGAAACTAATATAACACTGTATGTTAACTGTACTGGAATTAAAACTAAAAAAAAAAAAGAAGTGATGTTGTTTAGTGTTAGGGATGAAATGGAGATGAAGATTCAAAATATTCTGGTTTATCCAATTTCTTCCAAGGACAGGTCCTCTCAGCCTGGAAGACTGGCCCCTGGTCTCTGCCTGATGGAAATACCCCCGAGGATGCTCTGACCTGTCTCCTACACTCAACCTCGCCTATGTGATCCGACTGGTCCATCAGGAAGCGACATCCTGCAGAGATGCCTGGATCTCTTCCCCAGACCAGGTAAATCTTCATTTTCAATTCACAACAAAAGTATTCACTTTGTAGACAGGAAGCATGAGTCCCTCTCCCAGAAGCTGAGCATCTTGGGGAGTTTCTGACATTCAGTGACTAGTTCGTGAATGTTCAGCTCGGCAGCGGTCCTGGGGCTGGACTCAAGGGCTACAAAGACAACAACCATGTGGTCCCTGCAGAGGAGGGGACTCAGAGGCAGCAGGGAGAGACCCAGGGAAACTCCAACCTCATTGCACTGAACCGCAGATGCCCCAAGTATAAAATTCCCCATTCTTTTATATATTATTAAGAAAGAAAGCATTTGACCTGGGCACACCACTGATTGTAGAAGCATCCCGACTGCAGACAGTGAATATTTTTTTAACGTGAGGAAAAGGAGCACATGTTAGAATTAATGAAATACGGAAATCACAAGGTGGTGTGATAAGTCAACTGTTTGAGAGAGGTGCTTATGCTCCTTAAGGTGTCCAAGGTGTCAGGCTCCAACTGCACACACACCAACCTCAAATACCGAGGGCCTCCCTCGTGAGAACTCGAGAGTTGCCACCACGCCCCCTCTCACCTCCTGCAGTCCTGTCTCCCCCACCATAAATCTGATCTGTCCGTCTGGCCTTTTACACCCAAACCCGTCTCCCACTGCACGCAGCATACACCCCAAATTCCTTGCTCGGCATCGAAGGCTCGTCTTAAGTCTCCAGCCTCATCCTCAGCCCTCCTCTCTCTCTTATCAAACGCCAGCTGCACTGACCCAGAGTGACCTCTGCAGAGTCCCTTCCGACATCTGGTCCTCTGCATCTGCTGCTTCCTCTTCCTGGGAGCCCTCCCCTGCACCCCACCTGCTGAACTCCTGCTCAGCTTTTGTCTGTGTTTGAATGTCACTTCCCCATAGGGGACTCTGTGGCCATACAATCCGGCAGGTGGGTGTCACAATGTGCTCAGCTGACATTCCCAAAGAACAGCCCAGAGCAGCAAGACCATGCCCTTTGCTCACTACAGGAGACCCAGAGCCTGGCACGGTGGGTGTATACACAGGTACGTAAATATAGTCACAATGAATGAGTGGGTGCTTGAAGAGGTTCTCTGACTGATCACAGAAAAGAACACATCACGACATGGTCTAGGAAAAACGACGAGTTTTGTTGTGGCTGGATTTTCTAAAACCTGAGAGGTGTATGGAATCTTTGCATGCCTCCACACAGGTCAGGGGCAGCTCCCACGTACATGGGAGGACAAGATCAGATCTGTTTCAGAAGGTCACCTGGGTGCAGTGTGGAGGAAGGGGAGCATGGGGAGAGGCAAGGAAACCGGCCAGGCACACAGCACATCCGGCAGGCGAAGGCAGGTGATGGCGTGCACAGAACACAATTAGATAACCATCTAAGCCAGGACTGATCACCCCGGGCCCTACTTGGCTGCTCGAGGGCCCAGGGGAGCAAGATCTCATTTGGCCCCTAGCCAGGTAGCCCTAAAAAACAGATGAGGGCCTGACCCAAGGTGGGAGCAGAGTGGGAATGGAGATGAGGGGACAGATTCAGAAATAGAGTGTAGGGGGAAGGATGACGAGACCAGGACTCAAAGAGGACCCCTATGCTTCTGACTTGGGTGGTGATGACCAGGATCAAGATCACTAAGAAGCAGGTCGAGGAAACAGAGCAGTTCTAGTTTGGTCCCTTTGCTCTGCCTATGCCCGGGAGACAGCTGCAGGGAGAGCCAAAGGCAGCAGCCATGGGGGTCTGAGCTCAAGAGAGAGGTCTGGGCTGGACATGGGACACAGGAGTCACCAATGAACTGAGAGGGAGGCTGCCGTGGGTGTGGATGAGGCTGTCCAGAACAGGTGTGCGTGGGAACAAAGGGCTCCTGACCAACAGCCCTGGGAGACCCTGTAGGGCAGATGAAGGAAGGAGGAGGAGAAGCCATAGACTAGGGGAGAGAACCAGCAGGTCACGGGGGCCAAGAGACTCAAGGGAAGGCAGTGGTGAACCTGGTGATGAACAGTGTAAAAGGCCAACAGAGTCGCAGCAATGCAGGCATCAGAGATGTCGGCCAGAGCACTTCAGGGTAATGAAGTGCGGGCAGAATCAGGAGCAGGCTGGAGGCGAGAGGGACACAAGGCCACGGACAGCTCTGAACCCAACCCTCCCTCGGGCACTGTGCTGGGGTGGGCAAGGAGGCGGTGGGGCAGAGGTAGAGGGGTGTGCAGGCAAGGAAGCCCACTGGTACGGTTCTAGAAACAGCCTTCCAGAGCTGGGCTACTGTGAGCAGGTCTCCCAGGGCCTGTTCTGTCCTTGGGGGCCTGAGAACACGGAGTGTCTGGGGGCTGAGGGAAGAAAGGCAGCAGAGAGAGAGAGAGAGAGAGAGAGAGAGGTTAGCTCTCTGGGACAAAAGGGGTAGTCCGTCCATGGAGCTGCCTGCAAGGAGCAGGCAGGGGTGACAGGGTGCACGGGGGTGCGGAGGGGCCTCAGCCATGGGAAGGACACCTCTCTACCCCGAACACCTGTAAGAAGTGAGCTGCTTGAATGGCCAACTAGCCTCTCTAGTTGAAAAGTTCCAGATCTGTAGGCAAAACCATTTCGAAAGGGCAGATGTTACAAAGAAAGAACTCCCAAAAGAGAAACCAAATTAAAACCACTACTAATAATGTTAATAAATACAGCAAATATGTACAGAGCAGCTACCGTGGGCCAGAAACTGTTGGACACACTTAATACGGGTGCCTGGCTCTGTCCTCCCAACAACCCTGGGAGCTGGGTGTCACTTGGGAAGCAAAGGGGACTCCCCCGGGGTGGGCCGATACCCCCAGCACCCTTTGCGAGGCTCTGCCATGTATTTCCTGGCAGCCCTGGGATGCACTGTGGGCAGGAAGGCTGCCCTCCACCCCCACTCCTCCTCTGCCCACAGTAAACTCCTCCTTGTATCCCAGGGCGCTTGCTCTGCCCTGCCCCGAAGCTGAGTGCCACTCAGATCCATAAGCTCCCTACGTACGTCTGATGAACCAAAGGGATGTCAAAAACATGATCCTTGAAATGAGGGACAACTTCCCAGCAGACTTGACCACCAACAGGAAACAGATGGCAGGAAAAGGTAGACACTAATTTGGGCCATAAGAAAAGGTGCACCTTTGAAAGTTAAAGCAAAGGAAGCGAAACTAGCATTCTGTGTTACCATTTACCTCTTTCCGAAAACACTTCTGGTGCCCACAGAGGATAACTTCAGCTACATTATGCAAAGTGAGAAACACAGGAATGGCCTGAAAGAAAACAGAATGTAATAAGCATGAAAATGTTTTCTTTGATCCCATAATTACATAATACTTGATTTCTGCTTAAAAATAACGATCCGTGGGAACTTTTGGCATTTGCATACACAATCCTCCCCAGCGAAAACTCTCTGGCGTGGATTAGCGTTCTCCGTTATAGTATTACTCTTGGCAAGGTAAGAGGCTCAACGCCTATTTATTAAGCACCTACTGTGTGTCAGGCACTGTACCAGGTGCAGGAAACACCCAGGGTGCATATGTGGTCAGGAGACTGTCCCTATCAAGGTCAGAGTTCTCATGGGATGCACAAAAGGCGCACCCACCCCGCTTGGGGAGAGGAAGCGAAGTCCATTGGCGAAATGAGAATGGAATGTCAAACTGGAGTAAGCCAAACGACAAGAGGCAGAGAGAGGGGCCACCCAGGTGGGAGTGAACCCGCTCCTCCAGGAACACACATGGGGGTGGGGCTGTGTGGTGGGACGTGAAGGGGGAAGCAGGGGAGAAGAACCTGGAGAGGTCGTCAGGCTGTCAAGAGCCAAGGAGCTGCTGAGAGTTTCAAGGCAGTCACAGGATTAGATCTGCATGTTTAAAGGAACTTGGGCTCCCAGCAGAGGACAAAAGGGAGAGGTGGTTGGGAAGTCTAGAGGTGTGGCAGACTGGAAAATAGACACCCCCCCCCCCACAAGATAGTCACACTCTAATCCCTGGGACCACCTGAATGTGAATGTGAATATCACCTGACATGATAAAAAGGAGTCTTTGCAATTGTGATTAAGTTCAGAACTTTGAGATGGTGAGTTCGCCCTTGGTTATCTGGGGAGGCCTTAAATGCAAACTCATGTACTTGTAAGAGAAAGAGATTTGACGCACACAGAGGAAGAGGCGCCGTGACCACAGAGCCAGGGACTGGAGTGATGCAGTCCCAAGCCAAGAAATGCCAGCGTCTGCTAAAAGCTGCAGGAGCCAAGGCATGGATTCTCCCCCAGAGCCTCTGGAGCGCACAGCAGCCCTGCTCCCACACCTTGATTTGGGCACAACAGCACTGATTTCGGATGTCTGGCCTCCACAACTGGAAAGAATAAGTTTCTGCTGTTTTAAGCCACCTGGTATGTGGTCATTTGTTACAGGCGCCATGAGAAACTAATATAAGGAATGACAAGATGGCGGCCTGAACTTGGTAGTGGCAATGACAATGAAGAGTGTCCACCTTAAGGAAATATTTAGGAGACTGAGCTGAGGTAAATATTTGAATAACCAGGATCAACTCTGCACCAAAAAAAAAAAAAAAAAAAAGGAAGGGAAGGGAAGGGAAGGGAAAACGATACTAAAAAAACCTAAGACTCCAGAGGGTTATTAAGGTACACAGAGCACCCACTACGCATTTACAATCGCTGGGCTGTTCGCTAAGAATGGCTGTCTCTCCTAATTTGGTGGCTAATCTTGACCCAGTGAGCAGGAAGAATTAAAGGGCATGGGATTTTGTTATTGTCTCTGTTGTTGATGATGACAGCAATATTTCCTGAAAGGCAGAAAAAGACCGAGCATAGGTGAAACTGAGCCTAGGCTAACCTCAGTTTGCTCCTCTGTTTGGGGAGAACAATACCTACAACCCAGAGCACCTGGGAGGAATGATAGAAGTAGGTAAACAACCTAGATGAGTGGCTCGGGAGCACTGAGTGAAAGGTGGTCAGTATTAACAGGTAGCCTGCCCTCAGCAGTCTCGACAGAGAACCCTGAGCAGGGAAATCGTTCCAGCTTGGAAAACCCACTTAAGATCATGCCGCTCGCCTACTTCCAGATGGATCTAGTCTTTATCTTTTCGGAGGATATATTTTTACCTTGTTTTTAAAACTCTTATAACTTTGTAGTTCTGCCCTATTTTAGTATTTTGTTCTAACTTGCACTATTTTATTTCTTTTGGAGTTCTGGCCTTCTATTTCCTGCCTTTGTAACATTTCTACTCTTAATTTATCTTTCATTAAAAGTGCAACTCAATCTAGTTTTTTTCCTTTTAAAAAACTTTTTTACACTTTATAAAATTAAATAACTAATGAAGTCATACTTTAACAATTAAACAATCCAATTAAAAATGGGCATAAGACATGAACAGACATTTCTCTAAAGAAGATCTACAGATGGCCAACAGACACATGAAAAGACGCTCGACATCACTCATCATCAGGGAAATGCAAATCAAAACTACAATGAGATCTCACCTCACACCTGTCAGGATGGCTAAACTCAAGAAGACAAGAAACAACAGGTGTTGGCAAGGAAGTGGAGAAAAAGGAACCCTCGTGCACCATTGGTGGGAATGCAGACTGGTGTAACCACCCTGGTAAACAGTATAGAGGTTCCTCAAAAAGTTAAAAATAGAATTACTCTATGATCCAGCAATCACACTAATGGGTATTTACCCAAAAAATACTAAAACACTAATTCAAAGAGACACGTGCACCCCGAATTACAATATCTAAATTATGGAAGCAGTTCAAGTGCCCATCAACAGATGAACAGATAAAGAAGAGATGGTATACAAACACACACACACACACACACACACACACACACACACACACAGGAATATTACTTGGCCATCAAAAAGAATGATATCTTGTCATTTGCAACAACATGGATGGAGCTAGAGAGTATAATGCTAAGGGAGGTTAAGTCAGTCAGAGAAACAAATACCATATGATTTTTCTCACATGCAGAATTTAAGAAACAAAAAAAATGAAAAAAAGTGAGACAAATGTAGAAACAGACGCTTAAGTACAGAGAACAAACTGACCAGAGGGCACGTGGGGATGGGGGAGGGGGTGAGGGAAATAGGTGATGGGGATTAAGGAGCGCACCTGTGAGGAGCACCAGGTGATGTAGGAGACTGCTGAATCACTATATTGTCCACCAGAAACTAATACAACACAGTATGTTGACCACACTGGAATTAAATTTTTTTTTTTAAAGTGAAGTTAAAAAAATCATACTTTATTTTTATTATTTCCTAATTTTTCATTTGTCTTTGTGCTTCTTTTTATTCCTCTTAAGTTTTTATATTCTGAATTAACTTTTATGTGTTTTAAGATGGTAAAAGATTTTTTTTTAACTGCCTCAATGCATTAGTCCTACGTTTGGCAAACTTAGGGCCTGGCCTTCCAGTTCTTGGCTTTAGAAGGTAGAAAAGAAAATCTTGGACAGGTTAACTATGTGTACATGTGTACAAAAATACAAAAGGGCGACCTGGATGCTATTTATTTAAAATTAAGACCTTTTTAAAAATGCTTTTGGGGGCGCCTGGGTAGCTCAGTGGGTTAAGCCTCTGCCTTCGGCTCAGGTCATGATTTCAAGGTTCTGGGATCGAGCCCCTCATCGGGCTCTCTGCTCAGCAGGGAGCCTGCTTCCCCCCCTTGCTCAGAGAGCGTACCTACTTGTGACCTCTGTCAAATAAATACAATCTTTTAAAGAAATGCTTTTGCCTCCTTGACTATAAAACCAGGAAGAAGACGAGATTTAGGAACTCTAGACCCTAACTCTAGACCTCAAGGAGGCGAATTTTCTCAATTTTAATAAACTGTGACTAGGTTTTTCAATCTCCCCAGGCCCTGCTCTGATCACATTCTGGAAAAGGATCTATTGCTACACACAGAATTGATTTTCAAGTACACTAATGAGAGCTACCAACAATGTGTTGGACACAGTGCTAATTATTTTAATTGCATTCTGCTATTTAAATCTCCTTCCAACAACGCAGTTACTGGGTGCTGGTACCTTGATTTATAGACAAGGAACCAAACACCGTGAAGACGAGGCAACTTGCTGAACCCTCACGGCCGGTTTAGGGCTCCCGCGCAGGCTTCTCTAACCGCAGACCCCATGCTCCTAACCTCAGTGCTATGATACCCCAATTACGGCAATCCCACCAAGGCAACCTTCTAGCCTTACAACTGTCCACCAAGTCCAGGAGGACTGGTGGGTTCCAAATCCCACCAGTCTGCTTCCCCCAGTAAGAATCCTGGTATGATCTAAAATTGGTGAACTCAGAGTAAACTCTGTGACAGGTTTTAAAGGATAGCTTCCATTTCTACTTTAACAAATTTAAATCTGGATTTCTTAAGCCATTTTTCTACTGAGAAGCTAGCAGGCTTTAGAAACTCATTCTTCAACTGACCATCTCAGCCTCCATAAAGGTCTATGAAAAACGATTAACGTAGTTCGCAAACTTTAATTACTGATTTTCCTTGGCCTCTAACTCTGTACAAGTCCCTGTCTGTAAACTGTGCCATCCATTCAGGACACCCCAGAGTGAGTGATTCTTTTAGGAAACCTGCCCTTAAAAAAAAACAAAGAAAGAATGGGGCACCTGGGTGGCTCCGTGGGTTGAGGCCTCTGCCTTCGGCTTGGGTCGTGATCCTAGGGTCCTGGGATTGAACCCCACATCGGGCTCTCTGCTCAGGAAGGAGCCTGCTTCCCCCTCTCTCTCTGCCTGCCTCTCTGCCTACTTGTGATCTCTCTGTCAAATAAATAAATAAAATCTTAAAAAAAAAAAAAAAGAAAACCTGCCCTTTATTATCTTACGAAGTGAGGTTCAGCAGAACTTCTGTTAAATCAGACCAAAGTTCTGAGAAATTATGATAGCTATAATAATAGCTAAGATATACTGAGTGCTTATTATGTGCTAGCTGCTATTCTAACTGCTTTTGCATACTTAGTTGTCATAATAACTCTACAAGGTAGATACTATTAACATTCCCATTATACAGATGAGAAAATGGAGGAATACACTTCGGTTCTCTTTTTTAACCTGCCTCTTAATGATCTAAAAACCAGGGGCGCCTGGGTGGCTCAGTGGGTTAGAGCCTCTGCCTTCGGCTCAGGTCATGATCCCAGGGTCCTGGGATCGAGCCCCGCATCAGGCTCTCTGCTCGCAGGGAGTCTGCTTCCCTTCCTCTCTCTCTCTCTCTCTGTGCCTCTCTGCCTACTTGTGATCTCTATCAAATAAATAAATAAAATCTTTTAAAAAAATCTGAAAATCACTTTTAGAAAATCTATATACTTGTTTGCTACTAAAGAGAACAGAAACCTAAGTATGTTCTTCCATGTTGTATAGCCTAAACCACAAAAGGTCCTACCATCTTTCATCAGGAAAAATGGCCAAGATCAACTACTGTAAAGCCCATATCATCATTACAAAACGTAATTAATCAAATTCAACTACACTGCAGGCCAATCATTTAGTTACTTAGGGGCACAGTTTGCAACTAATTTTAGACTCCATTAGCTTAAAATTCAACATCTTATCCATGTCCCATTGGACATTTTTCTCTGGCTGGGAAGAGAAATTGGCTTCTATTACTTACAATTTTTCATTATTCCCATGCTTTCCAGAATGGAAAATTCTGAGGCCTTGATTATTATTTGTTCAGGTGTTCGGCCTGAGTTAGAACAGTTTTCTATGGAAAATCCTGACCCTGTGCACAGGCACAGCCATGGGTCACTGCAGACGCCGACGCCCACCCCCCCCCCCCCTTTTCCAAGCAGAGTCTTGGGACTGGCTTCTTAATTTTTGTAAAAGAATGTCAATCCTATCTTCTCTTTGGGTGATTTTTAGATATGTAGGTGTGGGCTTAATCTACAAGACAGAATAACTGCACTCCAGGCGGGGAGTCGTTGGCTACCCAATTTTTATCAGAAGCGTGCACCGGAAACGATGTTCTCGGAGGGTTGCCTGAGGGCAGTCTGCGAAGGGAGCCAGATAAGCAGGGTATCTGTTTTAGCCCCAGACAACTGCTCCTACTGAACTTTTCTATTTCATCATGCACCCAGAAATGCTCTAAGAAACCAGGTGGTCACTGTGTTTTCTTATAAGGGTGTTATCAGAGACCCTGCCTCACTAAGTGGCCCAGCCCACCTTTTTTGAGGACTCAGAACCTGAGAGCAAGGAAGCTTTGATCTTCTTCAGCAATGACCTCAGTCTTGTTTTTCTTGAAACTTTTTAAATCTGAAGATTTTTTGACACACAATGTTACATTAGTTTTGGGTGTACAACACAGTGAGTCAACACCGCTGTATGTTACACTCTGCATGGCTGGTGTAGCAATGACCTCCGCTCTTACAAGCACTGATGAGAGTCTTGGAACTTTTTTATTTTTTATTTTTAAAAAGATTTCATTTATTTATTTGAGAGAGACAGAGAACATGACAAGGGGGAGGGGCAGAGGGAGAAGCAGGCTCCTCCAGTCTTGTAACTTTATGATTTGGCTAGAGAATGCTGAAAATTGAATTCAGGCCCCATCTGCATTTATTTTGTAGGATATTACACCATAAATTTCTATGTGCTAAGTCTCTCCGTGGCCTCATTTAGTTCTTCTATTATTCTGTACCCAGATTTCTTGTAAAATTCTGTTCTTAAAAAATGTCTATTTTGGAGACGTCTGGGTGGCTCAGTCGTTGGGCATCTGCCTTCAGCTTGGGATCAAGCCCCACATCCGGCTCCCTGCTTGGCGGAGAGTTCTCCCTCTCCTGCTCCCCTTGCTTTGTTCCCTCTCTCACTGTGTCTCTCTCTGTCAAATAAATAAAAAATATTAAAAAAGATCTATTGTGGGGTACCTGGGTGGCTCAGTCAGTCAAGCATCGGCCTCTTGATCTCAGTTCAGGTCTTATCTCGGGGGTGGGGGTCAGTTCAGGCCCTATGTTGGGCTCCATGGTGGGTGTGGGGTCTACTTAAAAAATGTCTATCTTATTTTAATTATTCAAGTCACCACCCACCCTTTTTGGAGGATGGTGAGGTATTCAAATAAGTACATCTACGTATCCATGAATATATTCTAAGTTGACTTGTGTGAGTTAAATTTAACTGTTTATTTACATTAATCTTAGGACTCTGTCTTTAAAGGCAAAGCCCCCTGAGCACAGAGGACCAGCCTCCCCTCCTGCCAGTGTGTCTCCAGTATAAGTTTGGAGGCCATCTCTGTCATTCATTTGTTCCTCACCTCAAGTAGCTGGTCTGTGTCTGATGGGCCTTACTGTGCAAGAAATTTACATCACGGGGCACCTGGGTGGCTCAGTGGGTTAAAGCCTCTGCCTTCTGCTCAGGTCATGATCCCAGGGTCCTGGGATCAAGCCCAGCATCGGGCTCTCTGCTGAGCAGGTAGCCTGCTTCCTCCTCTCTCTGTGCCTGTCTCTCTGCCTACTTGTGATCTCTGTCAAATAAATAAATAAAATCTTAAAAAAAAAAAAAAAGAAATGACATCGTAAATTACCAAAGATTCTTCCACCTTGGTGAGCTGCCTGGGGGTAAGAAAAGGCTCAAGGGATGGCAGCGTGTTCCAGCTCATTCACTTGGGGGCATAAACATACAGGCCAGAACAGAGGGCAGACTGGCCTGCTCTCGGTGAATTGTTATTTTTCTCATACTTTTTACCCGAGTGCATAGAACTGAACGAGTTAAGCCAAATGTGCACATCCTATGGCACCCACAGGAATTCTGAGTGAAGCAAGTGAGAACCTGTTATCATCCCCTCCTCTTCATATAACCCTTTAAGCTGAGGTAAAATTTACACATAAAATGTACCATTTTAAGCATTTTTAGGTATACGGTTCAGTGGTATTAAGTACATTCACAGTGCTGTGCAATCATCTCCACCCTCTAGCTCCAGAACTCTTTCAACTTGCAAAATTCAAACTCTGTCCCCATTAAATAGTAACTCCTCATTCTCTCCTCCCTCCCGGGCAAGCAGCATTCTACTTTCGGTCTCTACGACTTGACCACTCTAAGCACCTCAGAAGAGGAATCATTTAGCATTTGTCCTGTCTTGACTGGCTCGTTTCACTTCACATAATGTCCTCAAAGTTCATCTGCAGTGTTACATGGGTCAGAATCACCTTCCTTCTTAAGGTTAAATAGTATTCCATGGCCTGCATCATTCCCCCATCCGCAGACACTTGGGTTGCTTCCAGCTTTTGGCTATTGTAAATAATGCTGCCATTAACACGGGGGTACAAATACCTGTTCAACTCCCTGCTTTCAATTTTTTGGAGTATGAACCCCGAAGTGAAATTGCTGGATCATAGAATGAGTCCATTTTTAATTTTTTGAGGACCATCCTAGTGTTTTCCAGAGCAGCTGTGCCAGTGTACATTCCCAGCAGTGCCCAAGGGTTCCACTTTCTCCACATCCTTCCCAACACCGGTTATTTTCTGGGTTTTTGACGATAGCCATCCTAATGGGTGTGAAGTAGTACCTCATTATCGTTTTGGTTTGCATTTCCCTAATGATTAACGACACTGAGCATCTTTTCCTGGGCTTATTAGCCATCTGTACATCTTCTTTGGGAAAATGTCTATTTAAGTCTTTTGGCCATTTTTTTTTTAAAGATTCTATTTATTTATTTGACAGACAGAGGTCACAAGTAGGCAGAGAGGCAGGCACGGGGGGGGGGGGGGAAGCAGGCTCCCTGCTGAGCAGAGAGCCCGATGTGGGGCTCGATCCCAGGACCCTGAGATCATGACCTGAGTCGAAGGCAGAGGCTTAACCCACTGAGCCACCCAGGTGCCCCTCTTTTGGCCATTTTTGAATTGGGTTGGTTTTCGTTGTTGAGTTGAGGACTTCTCTATATTCTGGATAGTAATCCCTGTCGAATGACAAAACTAAAACAATTTAGTAACGCGTCTGATGTCCCTCATTCAAGGGAAAACAATCCTTGGATTAGGGGAGTATGGCACCTCAGAAGAAGTGGAGCCCTCTTCCCAAGGGGGGCTGGGAAAGAATGAGCTCTATGAAGCATGAGAAGTGGCAACGGGGAAATGCCATGATTGGCCGGGATGGCGTATGTACTTTATTTAGGACGATCAGGGAACAAGGAGGTATAGAACCCAGAGCTGCCTTGGCGTTTTGGGACTGGTTGTTTGGATGTATTGTGTTTCTGGTCAAGCAGAGCATTTCAAGGAATGATGAAGTCTGCTTTGCTGACTTAGCACCCCAGAAAGGAGGAGCTCCATCTTCGGCCTAAAATTTTATTTCCACATCCCTTAGCAGATGATTTGCAAATACTTTCTTCCATTCGGTGGGTTGCCTTTTTAACTCCGCTGACAGTGGCCTTTGATGCACCAAAGTTTTTAATTTTGATGAAGTCCAATGTGTCTATTTTTTCTTTTGTTGCCTGCATCTTTGGTGCTGTACCTGAGAAATCATTGTCAAATCTAACGTCATAAAGTTTCCCCCTCGGAGCCCTGTCTTAGTACGTTATTGAATATAGGTTACGGAAAACACCATCTTCAAAATTTTATTTATTTATGTATTATTTTAGAGAAAGAGAGAGAGCGGGGGGGTTGGGAGGGGCTGAGGGAGAGAATCCCAAGCGAACTCTCCACTGAGGGGCCTCAGTCTCACGACCCTGAGATCATGACCTGAGCCGAAATCAAGAGTCAGATACTTCACTGACTAAACCACCCGGGCACCCTGAGACCATCTCCTTTAGATGGAGCAAGAAGATATCTGAAATCCAGATGGAGCATTTACAATTTTGCCACTGAGCCTACACCTTAAAAAGTAATCCTTGCAAACGGACTCTGGTGAGCTCTGGGAAGAAAACAGGAAAGAGAAGGAGAGCTGCCTCAAATGAGCAGTACCAGCGAACGTTAGCAGAAGACTCTCCATTTTACAGCAACAGTGACATTCTTTTTCTTTGCAGATCCAAGTTCCTTCATGTAATATTCGAGCCAGACAAAGAGGAGGGGACTCACGGGCTCCAGTTTGCTTAACTAATTTGCTCCATCTGGGTCTAATTATCCGTGTGTGTGTGTTTCCTCACCAACACCCCAGCCAATCTCCATCACAATGCGTGGAGTGAGCATCATGCTCATGGAAGGCAAACCTTGACAACAGTTAGGGAAGGACCAAGATCAAAGGGCTGGGTGAGAACCAAGAGCAGTCCTGTCAAGATGCCTTAACTCAGATTTGCAGTCCTGCACTACGGACCCTGGCTTCCCCGAAGCAAGAAAATGACAAGGTTCAAGCAGCCGGATCACCACCACCAGGATGGCCTCCCACTGGCAACCTCACTAATGTCTGACTTTGCACATCTGTTCTAAAAACACTCACCAGCACAGGCTTTGGGGCAATCCTGTCTAGCTGACCTGGCTTTGGCTGGGAAATTACAACAAGAGTGTTAATGACTGGTCGAGGTCGAACTGACCCTCCGAAGACCGACACTCGTGTCATCAGAGCCATCACCACTGGGACCTTATTCAGCATAGGATAGCTGGAGAAGCTGACCCAAATGAGCCCAAGTAGAAGGGACAGCAAATACACGGTTCCTCTTCACTCCCCCCAGCCCAGTCCTCATGGGCTGACCTCCCCCGGTGGATATGATTTGGAGGGGGAAGAGGGTAACTTTTGGAAATGAACTGTTGCAGTTGGACAGGCTTGGGTTGGCACCTCCATTTTAACATTTATGTGCTGTTGACCTTTGCCAAATAATTTGGATCTCAGTTTTCTCATCTGTAAGGGGGAGTAACTAAGTCTGACTTCATACATCATGAAGAGGGGCGATGGAAAGTGCCCGGGACATACTAACACCTCAAGAGCAGGAACCATCTCTTATTTGTCGTTAAGCACCTGGCACACAGTAGATCCCTGATAAATATCTCCTGAATGGATAGCCCCAAGACTAGCCCCCTTCCCTTAACTCTGTACGCCATTCGGTTGTGAGATGGAAAAATCAGTAAAGAACTTTTCCTGCTGTGCCTTTCCAGAGTTAAACCTGCTTCCTCTTAGGAGTTGCACATCAGAAGAGAGCTTCAAAATCTTGTCAGATAAAGGAGGGCTTTATGGAGCAGAACTCCCGAGAAAGTGTTCTGCATAACAATACACCCACGGCTTTTAACGGAGCACTTTCCTCCAATTCCTTGTAGATTCATTAAACTGACAGCTTGCCACCGGCATATTGATGCCTGTTTTCTATCTAACACAAGCTGTATGAGTGCCTTGTGTTTAACCCACTCTATAAATTTGTAAGCAACTATATAAAAACAAAAAACTCAGAAAACAAAGGAAAGATGCTGGGCTGTTATTTCACTCAAAAACAATAATGACTACCTCTTTTCTGTACTCCTCCCACTCTAATTGGGTATATTGGGGTTTGGTTTGTTTTCCCTTTGCTCAAAGAGTTTTAATTGCAGCAGCTTCTTCTCACCCTTTAAAGAGGGCTGTGCCTTAGGCCAGGGCCACTGATGATACCAGTCCTCCCCCAAAATAAGGAGCTCGAGCCAAAAGGTAAATCAGTGCACTGCTTCCTTCTTCAAAAAGTCTGGCTATGAAGAAAAAAAATGCCAGCTCAACTAAACAGTGTGTTTAGTGCCAAAGCTGATGTACATTCTGGCACGATCTCCTTATGGACAGCTAACAGAGCTCCCAGACTGACACCACGAGTGGATCACACTTCAAGAAGCATAGTTCTTGGTTACAGAACATCCCATCTGCCTGACAATGTACTGGACCGACCTTTACAATGGACTTCTGAGGGATTTTAGGCCACCTAGTATCCTAATCCCTTCTTTTGGTGAAGCATCCTGATATCAAGGATCTGCCAGCCCCACTCTCAGTCTATGGGATCCAAGCAGGACCCTGTCGAGCAGGGCTGGCCAAACAGTGCTGTGAGTCTCTGCAGCCACAGTGAGTGGTCCAGGAACACCAGGATCCAGAGCCGACCAATCAGCATAATTCTATCTTCTGGTGAGCTTTCAGACCTGGGAGGGGCAGTGGTCCTACTGATGTGTTCAGAGTGAATCCTGAGATTCCTGCAGGAGCTACGAGGAGGAGTCTCCTGCCGTCAGACTTCACGTTGTGAGGATGTGAGCCTAGAGTCAACAACACCCATGAGGGGAGAGCCTGGCTGTGGAATGGAGCAAAGATAACGCAGAACTGAAAGAAAGAGAGACAAAACTGGGTTCTGAGAACGTCACTGGACCCTCTGGATCAAGCCTTGCCTGATCTACAGCTTTTCAATTCTAGGAACCAGTTCATTTCCTTTTTGGTTAGAATAGTTTATGAGCTTTCTATAACTTGTAACTAAAAGAGTCTAAAGTTACGCCTGACTGCTCTACCGTGGGCTATTCTAAAATCTACATACCCTGGCCCTAAAGAGACAAATCTGAAAAGGCGAAAGGTCTGGAGTCAGGGGAGCTGTCACGAGCTGGGGCTAGAGGCAGGTTACCAAGACTTTCCACACCTGAGTTCCTTCCTCTGTCAGGTGATTAACGTCTGCCTCTTCCGCTGCCTGTCAGGTGACTGAGAATCACATAAAAAGATACAGAGGAAATCACTATGGAAACATACAAAAAAGCACTGTACAAACAAAAAATACTGTTATTATTAGCACAACAATAGTTATTCAAACTTCAAAATTCTGGCATCTGTAACTCTCAGATCCCATAAGAACTTTTCAAAGCCTTTGAATAAGAACACATTGTTTTTCAAGTGAACGAACATAGCAGGTGAAGAGAGGCAAACCAAGAAACACTCTTCACTGTAGAGAACACACTGCTGGTTACCGGAGGGGAGGAGCCTGGGGGGACGGGTTATATCGGTGATGGGGATTAAGTGGCGCACCTGGTGTGACAAGCACCAGGCTGTTGTATGAAGTGTTGAATCACTAAATTCTTCACCTGAAATTACTATTACTCTGGATGTTAACTAAGTGGGATTTAAATTAAAACTTTGGAAAAACTCATTGTTTTTATCACCACCCGTGTTCTGCTCTACGAGGGGGAGCTCCTTCTGCAGGCCAGCGGGTGTAAAGCGAAGCCGCGGACAGGAAAGTGGACAGAAAAGAAGGGGCAGCCCAAGCCAGTGCAGGTCTCCAGTTCTGGGCTGAGCACAGTTATGTGCCATGGGTCATTTCTGGGGCCCACCCAGGACGTTTCTCTCCCATGGGATACATCATCCGATGACTCAAGCTTATGAATCACAAAAGAAAAATTATGATTTAATCACCACTAGTAACTCTTAACCACTATTTTGCAAACTTCAGGATTGTCCTAACAATAATACTGTTGTGCAGGTAGGCGGATTTGGTGTTTGTTTCAATGTTTCCATATATGAGAATAGGTCCAACATATGGGTCCAACATAACAACAGACTTTGCATAAAAAGACTAAACTGGCACAAATTTTGCATTTTTCCAAAAGTCAGAACCCAATCATTTTCTGATAAAGACAGTATGAGCAGGGGCGCCTGGGTGGCTCAGTGGGTTAAGCCTCTGCCTTCGGCTCAGGTCATGATCTCCGGGTCCTGGGATCGAGTCCCGCATCAGGCTCTCTGCTTGGCAGGGAGCCTGCTTCCTCCTCTCTCTCTCTGCCTGCCTCTCTGCCTGCTTGTGGTCTCTGTCAAATAAATAAATAAAAAATCTTAAAAAAAAAAAAAAGGACAGTATGAGCAGTCAGGGTACAAGATAGAAAGAGGCATTACTGGCTTAAAAACCTCATTCTGAGTCTCTGGTCAATGGCAGTATCAATGGATTCTCTTTTGATAGAAAAAATAACTCAATTTTTGTATTTTCATATAAGGTAACTGGAAGGAGTTTATTCTTTTTTTTTTTTTTAATATTTTATTTATTTATTTGACACAGAGAGATCACAAGTAGGCAGAGAGGCAGGCAGAGAGAAAGGGGTAAGCAGGCTCCCCGCTGAGCAGAGAGCCCGATGCCGGGCTTGATCCCTGGACCCTGAGATCATGACCTGAGCCGAAGGCAGAGGCTTAATCCACTGAGCCACCCAGGCACCCCGGAAGAAGTTTATTCTTTACAGTTCCCTCCTTTGAGGAGCTCAAACCAGGGCAGCTGAGGTGGGAGAACAGGGGGACAGTTGTTTTAATAGTGTCCCCACGGACTGGGTACCAACGCCGTGCCAGGCAGGTACAGGGCTACTGAACCCAGCACTCCCCAGTCCACGTCACCAGTGGGCAGGGTTACAGTTCCTCAGAAGCAAGGAGCAGGCTGAGCCTGCTCTCCCTGCTCCCCAGGACAGCCTGCATCAAGGCAGAGAAGGCTGGCCCTGTCTGTGTCAGGCTCCATCAAAATCACCTTCTCTCTCTCTGTGTCTCCATCTGCGCCTCTTTGTCTTATAAAACAAGTTGGCCCAAGCCTGTTATCTGGTCATCCTCAATTCAGGGAAAGGGGTAAAAGGCCCCACACTGTTCTCCAATCTAGATGTACAATTATGAAAGCTGTTTTGTCCCCTATTGATCCAAGCTGCAAAAAGTTAAAAAGCAAAGGGGAGGAGGAAAGAGAAACTGTCTCTCTAAAAAGTCTCTAACACTTACCAGTTTGGATAGTGCCCTGGAACCAGCATAGATTATACCCACAAACAGCACGGAAGCAGGAAGCCATGTCCAAACATCAGATCTGGGAAGAGGGAAAGAGGCCATCAGATTTCTGTCACTTCCTGTCCGAAAGACCTAGTTGCAAGGCATGACCCTTCCGATGCACCAAATATGACAACGGTCCCTTGTCTTACCATCTCCGGGCAACCCGGGAAGTGTGACCCGTCTGTGTCCCCTGCGAGTGAAGGAGGCTGACAGAGCTATCCAGCTACCCCATCTGCTTCCCAGCCCACAACAGGGCACAGACAAGCTGGAGATAGAAGACAGCTTCCGGCAGTTTGGGAGAGAGAAAAGATCTGATTTTTTTTTTTTTTTAAGGGACAATGAACATTATTCTTTGGATTTTAAGAAGCCAGAGGCTTTGAACTCATGCCAAAGTATTAAGAATGTAAAAAGACTATTTACCTAGGCAATATATCAAACAGCTCCATGGAACCACAACAAAAGGAAGAAAGCGTCAAAAGGACAGAATTCTAAAAAAAGAATGCTAGGCCTCGAGCTGGGTGCCCACGTGCTGACACTTTCCACCATTAACCTGGAATCTCTAAGGACTTCTGAAGGGTGCATTTCTTTGATTCATTTGTGGCCACACCCAAAACTGTACAGTTTAGAATCATGCGTTCTTCCAGAAAAGCAAAATCCCGGTTTTTGCATAAAGCACCAATCGCTTGCTGCCCCCATCCGTCACCAACACATTCAGTCCGCTAACGCCAGTTCCGTAGAGTTATTCTAATAATAGACAGAAATAAATGAGACCGATCCAGCAGAATTTAACATAATAACCCCAGCTAACTCAATGACCTGCTCTCGTGGGATGGTCCCTGCTCAAGAAATGTTCTTTGTTAGCTTTATTAGCACGGACAGGCACTCTATCTGTGATCAGACCTGCTTTTGTACGCTTCCCAGTCAACCTGGTGCTCAAATGTCTCTAGTCTCTAGTGGGGCTTCTGAACCCTACTTCCTGAATATATTCATTCAGCAAATATTTACAACAACTTGCAAGGTGCTGACAGCACCAGAATTACTGTGAACAGCAGGATCACAGGTAACATTTTTGATCACTTGTTACAAACGAGGCACTAGGCTGAATGTTTTCTATGCTGTGTCTTTAAAAAATCAGTGTCTTTTAAAAAATCACCCCTTTAAAAAAGGGGTGCCTGGGTGGCTCAGCCAGTTAAGCATCCAACTCTTGATCTCAGCTCAGGTCTTGATCTTAGGGTTGTAAGTTCAAGCCCCGTGTTGGGCTTCACAATGGGCGTGGAGCCTACATAAATAAATAAATAAATAAATAAATAAATAAATAAAATCTGCACAACCACCTTAGGAAGAAAATATTATTATTATCCCCTTTGTGCAAATGAGAAAACTGAGGCATAAAGAATTTAAATAATGTGCCTGTGGTCAGAAGAGCTGGTAATGGCAAAGACAGAATTTGAATTCAGGTCACTTGACTCTAAAGCCCTAGCTTTAAGCCACCCTTTCATACTCTGCCCTCAAGGAGCTCATAATCTCATGGGAGACACTGACCTATAAATAAATAAGCTGCAAACACAGCATGATTTTGCAGACTGAGCAGCTAATTCCCAAGGAATATTCTCTGTTCTTCCTGGTCCTGTTGCAATAAGAGAGGTCTGCACTTGCACCCAAAAGGGGAACAGAGAAAGGGAGATGCCATTCTCCATCCTCATGTGTCAAGGAGAACATCAAACCAATTGCTATTCTTCTAGGAAATGGCTTTCCCATTAGATATTAAGATCACAAGGGTCAAGGGAGACAGGTTCCAGGTCCCTGGCCTGCAGTGCACCAGAAGGCAGCCCACAGTACACGCCGCAGGGAGCACGGGGGAGGTGGGGAAGGGAGTAGTGTGTGACACAGTGGGGTGCCCAGCAGCCGCAGGCCTGGTACTCTGGGACCTGAGCTCAGTGAGGCCCCAGGCAGTGCTCTGTTCCCTCTTAAACAAAGAAAATGCCTCCCCAGTCATATGCTCCAAGAGACATCAGGGCATCTGAGTGACCATGAATGTGAAAAAGAAAACACAGCTAGGAGACATCTTATATTTTAACACTCTACCCTAAAAACAAAGAAATGACTTTAACTGGGGCCCATCGGTGGTTCAGTCCGTTAAGAGTCTGCCTCCAGCTCAGGTCATGATCTTAGGGTCCTGGGATCAAGTCCCACATCGGGCTCTTTGCTCAGTGGGGAGCTTCTCCCTCTGCCTGCCGCTCCCTCTGCTTGTGGTCTCTCTCTCTCTCTCTTGCTCTCTCACAAATAAATAAATAAAATATTAAAAAGAAAGAAATGACTTTAACTATAAAAAATAAACACAGATCTAGTTGGACCAAAGAGACTTCTGGGAAGTGTTACAGAGCAGCTGTGTGAGCATTTGGATGGAAGCATGGCACTGTGACCCAGGCGCGGGGGCTTGTGTTCTCCACAGTCCTCTCACTCGGGGCCCACCTCCTAGGTGGACAGAGCCAAACAACGTGCACTGATGGCGGAAATTTGGAGACCTGCAGAAGCAGCTGGTTGCCTGACCCTGTCTTGGCCCCCATGAGCTCTTTTCAGAGACAGCTGCCTCCCTCCTCCGCACACCAACAAAAAAGCATAGCTGCTGAAGAGAAGAATGAATACGAATCACTCGGGATGGTGCTGCCAAAACAGACACGGGCAAAACCAGTGTGAAAGGATGGGTGGTGGGAGAAAAAGAATTAAAAATCGAGAAGAATTCTGCATTCACATTGTTCCAAAGTATCAAAGATCTCATTCCACTGAAAATCACAGGGTATACATTAAGGACAGTTTATATAAGAAAACACTCAAGGGAACCCATCAGACAATCCCATATACCAAGCAAAAGCCTTCCCATGAGATTAGCAAATGAATGAACATTTATACATTTTAAGTCAAAATAGATTGTTTCAACCAAAAATGCTTTCTTGACTTATCTTTCAATTAACCCATTAATGATCAGAGTCAGATAATATATAACATATATATTATTAACATGTCTCTCACCTCTCAAACAAACTGCAAGTTTCACAAAGGTGGGAGCCATGCATGTTTTGCTCATGCAAATAAATGTCAAATATTACACAGATGAAGGTTTTACGGAAACTAAAGGACTAAGCTGCACCATAAGGGCACCTGATTGAGTGTCAGTGAGGACAGGGAATCCTTTCTCTACTAAGTGACATTTGAGGTAAAACTCAGAGTTAAAGTGGGTGCAGGGGGTGGGGCAGAGAAGCAGAAGGGACCCAACATTCCCCCCGTGGTCCATTACTCACAGCAATAAAAGTCTCTTAAGGTTTCAGTAAGGCTTTGTCACAAGTTTGTTCTTTCCTAATTCTTCATTCCCAAATTCTTTGCAACACTGATCTCACTTAATTTATACACTGGCAGGAGAACCAGACAGACTGGCAGTCAAAGACGTGCACATTGCCTCCCTCCCAGCGAGAACATGCCGCAAGGAGTCTAGGCCACTGACAGGTGAACATCACTTGAAGAACTGTTTGCACTTGCTGCTTCAGAAATCAGACCTGGGCTCTCTGGCTTACAGGGTTCTCCACGACTATCCACTACTGTGCTATGCTAAGATGGACAGGTCAGAGCTTTCAACTGTTACCTGGGGCAAATAAAGGGCAAGACAACTGAGTTTTCCATGCTTTTCCAGATTGTGCGGAAACAAGGTGGGAACAAGGACTACAAGGGTGGTGCTTTTTTGTGCTTTTGCCATCTCTTGAAATATTTTTTTTTAAAGATTTTATTTATTCATTTGACAGAGATCACAAGTAGGCAGAGAGGTAGGCGCAGAGAGAGAGGGAAGCAGGCTCCCTGCTGAGCAGAGAGCCCAATGTGGGGCTCGATCTCAGGACCCTGGGATCATGACCTGAGCTGAAGGCAGAGGCTTTAACTCACTAAGCCACCCAGGTGCCCCGAAATATTTGTTTTTAAAGACTTATTTGACAGAGAGCGAGCGTGAGTGCAAGCACAAGTGGGGGGAGGGGCAGACGGAGAAAAGAATCCCAAGCAGACTCCCAGTGGAGCCCAATGTGGGGTGGGATCCCAGGACCCTGAGATCATGACCTGAGCCGAAATGAAGAGTTGGTCACTCAACTGACTGAGCCACCCACGGGCCCCTTGAAATATTTTTTTTTTAAATATTTCTTCAGGACAAAATTACACTATAATTTAAAAATCCTAGTTAATGCTGCTAAAATGGAAGACTATTTTCCAGGGAAATAAAGCAGTAAGGATGGAAATCATACCTGGTTCTGGGCACTGAAGAGTATAACGTTGTAACATACACATGGTTACCCAAATCTTTGGGAATTATAATCAGCTCTCTTCACTGCCAAGGAATGTTCCAGCAGTTAGCTGACTAACGTTACTACGCATGTTTTTAAAGCTTTTGATAAGTGTAGCCAAGTAATGTGTATGTGTATATATGTGTAACTTTTCATATGCTTATTAGCTATTTGTATTTCTTATGTGTAACACACACACACACACACACACACATGCTCACACATTAAGGGAGGGACAAACTTCACACATTTCCCTGGGCTGTGCCCTTTCTTCTAGGTGAGGTCCTCTAGGGCTGGATGTATCTCCGGCTTACCAGGTCACTAGACGTGGGGGCAGAGGAAGGGTGCACAAGTCCTGAGCAGTGCATGGCACAACAACACTCAATAAACGTTCTGGTTCTTTCTACACATAACCCCAAAGACAGAAACCACTAGGGAAGACTGACAGATCCACCTGCATAAAATGCACTGGTCAAAAATGAATGACCTAGGAAAAACTCCTGGCAGCATATAAAACAGGCTGGAATTTCATATTCTTAATGTATAATGAGTGTCCACAATTCAACAACAACAAAAAAATCACAAGAGAAAAATAGTGAGCAAAACCAGGTGTTTGGGTGTGTGTGAGTATGTGTGTGTGCGTGTGTGTGTTACACATAAGAAATACAAATAGCTAATAAACATATGAAAAGTTACACATATATACACATACACATTACTTGGCTACACTTATCAAAAGCTTTAAAAACATGCGTACTCTATACAATAATTAAAGGTAGTTAAAGTTACCCACAATGACCTTTTCATTTACAAGGAATATAAAGCTGCATTCTGGCCTCCTTGTTGGTTGTCAAGTGTGCCAAGCACCTCACGGCTGACTACTGCCTCCCGGCCGGGAACCCTCTCCCTCCAGACCCCTGCATGGCTCACTCTCTCACATACTCAGATCTATGCTCACAAGTCATCTTATCCATGAGTCAAAGAACAACCCCCACTCCCGCCCACCAGAACACACTGAGGCACACACATCCATGCCTACTCCCCCGCCTGGCCTGCCGTCTGACACATCATATACTTCTATTTTCCTTCGTTCCTCGTCCATCTATCTCAACGAGAAGGTAAGCTCTATGAGGGCAAAGATTTTTGTCTGTTTTGTTCATTGGGCACCTACCCCCCTACCAAGAACAATGTCTGATATATATGCTAGACATTCAAATATTTGCTGAAGGAATCATCATGTATTACTTTGTAACTTAAAGAAAAAAAGATTTTCCCTCCTTTCTCTAGATGGGTACAAGGCGAAAAACAACAGCCACAAAACAAACCAGGAAACCCCAGACATGACCCTAACTCACATTTCTTCCCATGTTTTTGTGAAGCCCTTCAAAGACTTTGCTCTGAACAGGATTGCTGGTGCTTACAGCTACTAGGTTTTTAAGGACAGGGATGAAAGTGAAAAATACCTATATCCTGCCATTTGCCTCTTTGAAACGGCTCTAATGGGAACTTCTAACAATAAACAGTAAACACTTCTAATAAGCAGTTGTAATCTCAAACTGGGACAACGGAAAACTAACTGCAGTGAAAAACAAACATGTTTTCTTCAAAAGACATGAACTCCGAGACTTGGCATGGAGGCAGTCATTTTGTTTCCTATAATAATTTATCTTGTTTTCTTATTAAAAAGTCGTACTGGGGGGCGCCTGGGTGGCTCAGTGGGTTAAGCCTCTGCCTTTGGCTCAGGTCATGGTCTCAGGGACCTGTGATAGAGCCCCGCATCAGGCTCTCTGCTCAGCAGGGAGCCTGCTTCCTCCTCTCTCTCTGCCTGCTGCTCTGCCTACTTGCAATCTCTCTCTCTCTGTCAAAAAAAAAAAAAAAAAGTCGTACTGGGGCACCTGGGTGGCTCAGTCGTTAAGCGTCTGCCTTCGGCTCAGGTCATGATCCCAGGGTCCTGGGATCGAGCCTGCATTGGGCTCTCTACTCAGCAGGAAGCCTGCTTCTCCTTCTCCCACTCCCCCTGCTTGTTTTTCCTTTCTTGCTGTCTCTCTCTGTCAAATAAATAAATAAAATCTTTAAAAAAAAAAAAAAAGTCACACCTATCCATGCTAGAAAATTTTCAAAATACAGATAATCAAGAAAAACATTACAATGACCATCCCACTACCCAAAGATAACCCATGTTACTACCTCGCTAGGTCTCCCTCCGAACAGTGCCCCTATGCATGTTTATGAACACTGCAGTGAAGATGGGATCCTCCTATCCGAGTTGTTCCATCACCTGCCTAACATCTTTCCAAAAAATGATCACTGATTGAGTAATATCACTAACTGAATGATAGGCCATTGCTGGACGTAAAAGTTAATCTTCTTTTTACTATTCTAATGCTGTAATAATTATCCTTGAGTACACTCCCTTTTCATATTTATCTTTTTGCAGTATCAGGATAAATTTCCTGAAGTGGAATTGCTGTTCAAAGATCCATGCACCCAGGTGCAGGACTGGTTACAAAATTATCTGCCAGAGAACTTACCCTGGCTCTACCCTCTGCTATGGGCTACATGCTCGTGTCCCCCTGCCCCCAAAGTCAGAGTTGACATCCTAACCCCAGTGTGATGTATTTATAGGTGGGGCCTCTGGGAGGTAATAAGGTCATGAAGGTGGAACCCTCATGATGGGATTAGTGCCCTTTAAGAGACAGACCTTGCTTTCTCTCTCTCTCTCTTTCTCCCTTCCTTCCTCCCTCTTCCTCTCCACTGTGAAGGATACAACAAGATAGACAAGAAGAGGTCCTCACCAGAACCTAACCATGCTGGCAACCTGATCTCGGACCTCCCAGCTTCTAGAACTGTGAAAAATCAATGTTTGCTGTTTAAGCCATCCAATCTTCGGTATTTTTGTTATAGCAGCTAAGATTATAAATTTTTTATATTTATACTTATATAAATATATTATATATTTATATTTATGTTTATAAATATAGTATACATTTATACTTATATATCTATATATAATATGTATTTAATATATTTACATATCTATATTTATATATTTATTGATATATGACATATATAATCTCCCACTACAACTCTAAGATTCTACAATAGCCAAATACCTGCACATTAGGAACAAACCAGGCACATTTTCTCCATCTACAATTTATAAGGTGGCATCCTCTGGGCCTCCCATGCTGGCTTATTCTTTCCTTATCCTATGTGCCAACAAAAGAGGCAAGATGGAATTAAATCTTGAGGTGGTGCTGAAAGAAGCCCAGGTCTCTGTGGTACGGGGACCACTGCTGAGCCAGTGAGCGTGTGTATCTGTGTGCCTAAGGAGGAATCTCAGAACAACTCCTAGGGGGACAGGGCTATTTGCCATGGGGTCTGGTTTGAAAACTGTGGTGCTAACATAGTTTTTCTTACATGATTTGTAAGCACAAGTATCGCATCTTGTTTGAGTCTTGGGCTTGTTTGTTTTTTTTTTTTTTGCTTGTGCACACTCTCTTGTCCCTAAGAACCCTGATGAATAAAGCATTTTACAAGAAGCTAACAATAGTCTGTTGCCATGAATTATAAAACTGCTGTTACCGAGATGAAGGCTAATTAAATTAAATCACTTGTTTTTCAAATAGAGCATGCATTATGGAAGGAACATCTGCTCCCTCAAAACACTCAGAAGTTTATCTGTTCATGGGTAACTGAAGGGCTCCTTGAGCCAAGTTCTTGAAAATTCTCTGCATTATGCTGACACCTAGTGGAACTAAAGACAGTTTCCAAACGTAAAGCCACCCAGGTAGCAACAGGGTTCATGAATTGCCTTAAACCTAGTAATACCTCACAACTATAGTCAATATTTGCTTCATAGTTTACAAGGACTTCTGCATATATTCTACTGCTCCTCTTCTTTTTTCTTCTTCCTCCTCCTCCTCTTCTTCCTCTTCTTCTTCTTTTGACTTCTACATATACTAACTCCCTACTTAGAGCAGATGCCTAGATTTCCATTTTGGGGGTCCATTATTGGTGAATATGGTCATCCAAGAATCTTATTCACTATTCTTCCTCTTTCCTACTATTCTTAGACCTTTCCTCCTTCATTCTTATTCTTTCTCTAACTCACAGAGGGTCAACTCCCTTGACAAAGTTCAGCCCTAACATTACTTGAACTCAGGAACTCCACGATGATACTGTTTTCCACAAAGCATAACTCAGAACAGGAGTCCACGAACTATGGCCCACAGGCCAAATCCCACGTGTACCATATTACCATAATGTATGCTTTAAACATCGTACAATTTTATTTGACAACTATACCTCAATAAAGCTGAAAAAAAAATTCCTGTCATTCTACCATCTCTAACCTCGTGGACGCTTCCTGAGAACTACCATAATTACCACACCAACACCAATCAGATTTTATTCAATATTATGTCCCTTCAGTAGTTCTCCACATGTTTCCTGAGAACCCTTTGAAAGCTGGTTTTGTGATTCCCATAAAGTAATTCCTACATATATATCTAAAGCATTCCCTAGACAACAGGGGAAAAATATCAAAAATACAAAAATTTGAGTGTTAACTTTCTTCGGAGAGCAAAGCCAACTGTTCATAAAACTATGAGTCCCTCAAAATGAAATGCAAACACATTAAAACATATTTGAGAAATTCCAACCACAAGGCAACCAAGATAGCTTGCCTTGATGAAGGCACTTAAAAACAATCAAAAATTTAAAATTTTAAAAAAATTTTAAAAATAAAAATAAAAACATAAAATCAATCATAAAAAGAACTATATCCTAAGTGGTTCATAACTGTTCATTTCTTTAGGGACAGGACTGAGTTAATTTGGAGGGGTTTTGGGTTTTTTTCTTTTGTTTTTTAGTTTTTCTTTTTAATGTATTTATTTGTCAGAGAGAGAGAAAGAGCGAGTGAGCACAAGCAGGGAGAGCAGCAGACAGAAGGGAGGGAGAAGCAGGCTCCCTGCCAAGCAGGGAGCCCAATGTGGGGCTCGATCCCAGGACCCTGGGATTATGACCTGAGCTGAAGGCAGCCGCTTTAACCAACTGAGCCACCCAGGCGTCTCTAATTTGGAGGTTTTTTTTTTTGTTGTTTTTTTTTTTAGATTTTTTTTTATTTATTTGATAGACGGAAATCACAAGTAGGCAGAGAGGCAGGCAGAGAGAGAGGGGGAAGCAGGCTCCCCGCAGAGCAGAAAGCCCGATGTGGGGCTTGATCCCAGGACCCTGGGATCATGACCTGAGCCGAAGGCAGAGGCTTTAACCCACTGAGCCACCCAGGCGCCCCTAATTTGGAGGTTTTATCAAAAAATTTTTTATGGTTCTCCAGCGAACATTCTCAATATAAAATTAAGGAGCGAGGCTTTCTTCTTCATCTGTTAGAAACTTCTGGTCAGGGTCACCTGGGTGGCTCAGTTGGTTAAGTACCTGCTTTTGGCTCAAGTCATGATCCCAGGGGTTCTGGGATTGAGCCCCACATCAGGCTCCCTGCTCATCATGGAACCTGCTTCTCCTCCCTCTCTGCCTCTTCCCTCTGCTTGTGCTTTCTGTCTCTCTCTCTCTCTCTCTCTCTCTCGTGCACACTCTCTCTCAAATAAATAAATCTTTTTTAAAAAAAAACTTTAAAAATTAAAAAAAAAAGAAACCTCTGGTCACAAAAGGTATTGTGACATAGAATTATTAACTTAGAACTTCTCAAACTTGGAAACTTAGGAGTTAAAAATTTGCTGTCTTAGGTACAGTGAACAAAAAGTATTAAGTACATTAAAAAGTACTTTCCAAATGTCTCTTTTTAAACGTGTAGTCTGGTAATTAAGGAACCAGAGGATGGTGTGTAAAGTCTCCAATGAAATCATACCTGATTCTAGAAGCAATGGTTCCAGAATCTAGTAAAGAATGCCCTGGTCTCACTACCAGATGTCCGGTCACAGTGTTCTGGATCACATTTTGGAAACAAACAGCCTACAGCACAGGACTTCAACAGCTGCTAGAAAAATCACTTCGACATTCTGCGATGGTTTGGCAGTGACAGTAGCTACCATAAAAGGACAGGCTAATGTCTAAAACCGGTGCTATCTTCCCCAAGACAGAAGTCCTCAGAGCATCGTCCAACACTTCGTGATAACTCGTTGCTGAGTAAAACTCCTGGAGAAGACAGATCCCATCAGGTCACTCAATGGAGTCAATATATGAGGTGGCCGGGGACTGATCAACACAGCAAATATGGCATCTCTGCCAAGTAGGAAATGTGGTGCCAGTTTCTGTGACTTGTTTTAAGAGGCCATCTGGGAGTCTGCCATGCTCCAGGCTATAAGGAGGCTAAACGAGCTCTCATGGCATAAGTTATTAAATACCAATTTGGGGAGCACCCACCAGCCCCACTGGTACATTCCCCACTCCACAATGATCTCGGGATCTCCAAGCTGTCTGCCTGCTGCTGTTTTCATCTTTAATAGAGTCCAACCTCTGCTATCCCCACCCAAGTGCACAGTCATACAGCAAAGCTGGGCTTCGGTTCTCTATGGATACAATCAGAAAGCCAAGCCCAGTAGGAAACAGCAACCACGGCAAACACAAACCTAGTCCAGGTTTGTGGGCTGAGACCATGACCTGAGCAGAAGGCAGAGGCTTAACCCACTGAGCCACCCAGGCACCCTCCACAGAAATTTTTTGAAGTATGAACCAACAACACAGCTTTTAAGAAAACACAGCTAAAGTAATGTATCGGGGCGGGGGGGGTTGTTGTTGTTGTTGTTTTAGAGAAACTATTATTAATTTCAGAGGCAGAGTTCAGCAATCATCAGTCTTATATAACACCCAGTACTCATCACATCATGTGCCCTCCTTAATGTCCCTCTCTCAGTTACCCCAGTCCCCCAGCTCCTTCCCCTCCAGCAACCCTCAGTTTGTTTCCTATGATTAAGAGTCTCTTATGACTTGTTTCCCTCTGTGATTTCATCTTGTTTTATTTTTTCCCTCCCTTCCCCTATGATCCTCTGTTTTGTTTCTTAAATTCCACATATCAGGAAGATCATATGACAATTATCTTTCTCTGACTGACTGACTTCACTTAGCATAATACCATCTAGTTCCATCCATGTCGTCGCAAATGGCAAGATTTCATTTTTTGATGGCTGCACAGTATTCCATTGAATATATATTCCACATCTTCTTTATCCATTCATCTGTTTAAAGACATCTGGATTCTTTCCATAGTTTGGCTATTGTGGACGTTGCTGCTATAAACATTGGGGTGCATATGCCCCTTCAGATCACTACATTTTTATTAAAGTAATGTTTAAAGTACTATTTTAGGGGCGCCTGGGTGGCTCAGTGGGTTAAGCCTCTGCCTTCGGCTCAGGTCATGATCCCATGGTCCTGGGATCAAGCCCTGCATCAAGCTCTCTGCTCAGCGGGGAGCCTGCTTCCCCCTCTCTCTGCCTGCCTCTCTGCTTACTTGTGATCTTTCTCTCTCTGTCAAATAAATAAATAAAATCTTTAAAAAAAAATTGAAGACTATTTTATGAAGTAAATAATTCACATCAGAAATTATAAGAAAATTATCAGGAATACTGTAAACAGAATAGAGGACCCATGCTGATGAGCACCAGTGGACCTCAGTCCCCAATCTGACCGTTCCTTCATTCTAGTCCAGTCTCTTGCCTCTGTGAAGGAATAAATGGAACCATCTGGAATCAGGATGCTTCATTATTTAACTAAATACTAGCACAATTACAGGCCTTGTGAAATCAGGGTACTGTTTGTTTAAATGAAGACCCAGCTCCCATTAAACCATTGACCATAACAATGGAGTATAAAGTAAGCCCTCTGCTTAAAAGTATCTTTATTTTATGAAGGTGAGGCTGTTATATAGGTGAAGGTGACTGACCTGATCACTCAGTAGGGCTGTTTGCCTTGTCCATATAAACCTTGACTTTATTTGCTTTTCATTTTGCACATCATTTCAGGGGAGGCATAACGTTCTGGAAGAATTCTGAGAATTTATCTAGGTGAGGCACAAGTGCATAGCCAATTCAGATTTTAATTTTGGCTGAAAAATGATGTCATGGTCTTTGAGATTTCTTTTAAATTCATTCAACAAGTTGTCTTAATAGATTCATAACAACTAATTCAATGTGTGATGTGAACTGGACCCTAGATCAGAATAGCGGGGGAGGGACATAATAAAGGACATTATTATTTTTTTTTAAAGATTTTATTTATTTATTTGACAGAGAGAGATCACAGTAGACGGAGAGGCAGGCAGAGAGAGAGAGAGGGAAGCAGGCTCCCTGCTGAGCAGAGAGCCCGATGCGGGACTCTATCCCAGGACCCTGAGATCATGACCTGAGCCGAAGGCAGCGGCTTAACTCACTGAGCCACCCAGGTGCCCTGATAAAGGACATTACTGAGAAAACGGGAAAAATACAAATTTGGTCTGCGGATGAGATAACAGTATGGCATCGATATTAATTTTCCCCTTTTGATTACTAAGCTGAAGTTGTGTAAGAAAACGTCCTTGCTCTTAGAAAATACACACGAAAGGGGCGCCTGGTGGGGGGCGCAGTTGTTTGGGTGACTGACTCCTGGTTTTGACTCAGGTGGTGATCTTGGGGTGATGAAATCAAGTCCCGCATTGGGCTTTGCGCTCAGCATGAGTCTGCTTGAGACTCTCCATCTCCCTCTGCCCCTCCCCCTTGTGTGCTCACGTGCATGCGCGTGCCCGCTCTCTCTCTCAAATAAACAAATCTTTTTTTTTTTTTTTTTAAAGAAAATACAGGGGCGCCTGGGTGACTCGGTTAAGCAACTGCCTTCAGCTCAGGTCATGATCCCAGAGTCTCGGGATCGAGTCCCACATCGGACTCCCAGCTCCATGGGGAGTCTGCCTCTCTCTGACCTTCTCCCCGCTTCATGTTCTCTCTCACACTCTCTCAAATAAATAAATAAAATCTTTTAAAAAATAAATAAAAGAAAAAAAGAAAAACACTGAAGAATTTAGAAGAAAAGAGGCATTTTACTCTCAAATCTGCAATTTACTCATATAGTTCAGAAAAAAAAAATATATATATACATATTTCTCTCAAGAGCAAATGGTGGGAGAGGTGAGGTAAAATAATAATTGAGAGACATGAGTAAAGGATATGGAAGTTCTCTGCAGTATTTCTAACTGTATAAAGTAGTAAATAATTTCAAAATTAAAAATTTACCAAAAAAATTTTAAGTTGATTTAGAAACTCATTTCCTTGCTCTCATGATCTACAATAAAGCCCAATTAATACAGTGTTATAAATTGTGTCTCTTGATTAATTTTAGTATTATTTAAGTAACTGACCAGGAAAACACTCCTTGATTTCTGTATGATTATAAAAGCACTAAAATCTCAAGGTTAGATGGGAACTAAGAGATCAAGCAGCTCAAATAAACATCCCTGTTTCCCAATGTAACACCAGAAGAAATTAAATAATGTGAAAAGAAGGCAGGGTATGAATCATGCATCAAGAAAGAAAAGGTTGTTCTACCTTGAGCTGCTGTTGATCTCGGCCCAGCCCAGCTTCCATGACACATGAAGCAAAAGTCCACCAACTAAGGTCTGCCACCTGAAAAGGATATGAACCCATGTGAATTTGAGAGAGTGCTACGGCCTCAAACACAATCCAGCCTCAGCAGATCCATTGGTTCACACAAATATACACACCAAGCCTCCCTCCAACTCTGTTCTCCCACTCTCTCCTAACTGGCATCCCAGTTCCCAGACCCCTCCTTCTCAACCTGTTCTATTCTCGAGTCCAGCTGTACCGTTCTGTGCTGACACTGATATTCTTCTTTCTTATTCTAGACTAGTCCCTGAACGATCTCACCCACAGTCTCTGCTTCCCCCATTGCCCTGCACTGATGATTCCCAAGTCCCTGTGCTCCCCCGAAGACCACCACCCTGACACCCCACAAACTCCCAATGATAACCTGCCTATAACATTACCTTGAACTTCCCTCCCCCATCCTGGTCTACCGCCCCTATCCCTAATCAGCCACACCAAAGCCCAGCTGTCATCTGAGCTCTTCCTCCTCAGTCACCTCCCTCATCTGCTCACGAAATCCTGTTGCACGTAATCCCCATCACAGCTCTCAAGGGCCACGCCTTCCCCTCCCCATCCCTTCTGCCTCTGCCTAATGCAGACTCCC
This sequence comes from Martes martes, assembly GCF_963455335.1. Classification (NCBI taxonomy): domain Eukaryota; kingdom Metazoa; phylum Chordata; class Mammalia; order Carnivora; family Mustelidae; genus Martes; species Martes martes. The sequence goes on along the minus strand of NC_137901.1, from coordinate 47,423,030 downwards.
ATCATGGCACACCCGAACCTAGCATCAGTCCACTAACAGTGTCCCCATATCCCCAGGAATGTCCCGCAATACCCATTCTGCCTTGCAGCCACAAGGCTTGTTCTAGAATGCAAATTTAATGTTGCCACTCGCTCATTTTAAAAATGGTTGATTCTTCCCAGGTGGCTGGCAGCAACTCCCAATCTCTTTTCTGACACAACACACAGGGGCCCACGGAGCTCATGGGAGACGCACTTTCTCAGCATGCAGAGCCCAGGGGGAGCCCAGGCTGTAAATGACACACCCCTGCCCCTCCCATGGCACAAAGCACAGCAAAGTTCAAAATGAGCAAGAGGGTACTAGTGGCGTAACTTCCCCTTGTTTCACTCTAATTGCTTTATTTTAGGTGAGTCATTCATAGACCTCAAAACCTCATTTATGACTCGAGACACCTCACCTCGGAAGTGATTACAACACACCCGTGTCTTGTGACGTAACTTGGGAGAATGGCTGGCCTCTAAGATAAAGTTAATTGTGCGTGATACACAAGACTTCCCAGACTTGCAGTCCCCCCTTTCCAGGACCAGCTTGTCCTCCTGCTACGGGCAGTGACATTCCAGCCATAGGCAAGAGCCCACAGCCTCGGAAATGTGCCAGGCCTTGCCATACTTCTAAGAGTTTCCATGTGCTGTCCTCTTGACCCATCAAAGGCTCCCATCTCCTTGTGTGTTGGCGAACACCTGTTCATCCTGTAAGATCCCATTTTTACGCCTCCTTTGTGAAACCTTCACTGACCCAGCGAAGCAGGGCAGACAGATGTGGGTCATGCCCTCCAACATCGTTATCTAGAGCAGTGGCACTCAACCATATGGTTCTCCCTCCAGGGGACACTCAGCAGTATCTAGAGACATTTTTGGTTGTCACAATTGGGGGTGGGGGAAGGGATGGGTTGCTACTGGGATCTGGTGAGTCATAGCCAGCGATGCTGCCAAAACTCCTGCAGCATGTGGGACAGCCCCATAACAAAGGATTACCCAGTTCAAAATGTCAAGAGTAATCTGAGAGATGACAGTGGCCCGGGAAGGGGCAATTTGGATGAAGGCAGACAGATTCTGAAGATGTTTAGGAGATCCTGGTGGTTAATTAGATGTTGGGGATGAAGAAGACAAGGGAATCGACTCCCAGGTTTCTGGAAGTTCTTCAGTCAGGCAACTCGATGGAAGGAACCATCCACTGCAGTAAACTTAAGGGACAGGCAGGGGAGAAAAGAAAGCTGCACGAAGGAAGGGATCTTTGCTTTCCCCACTGATGTACCTCCCATGTCTAAAACAGTGCCGGGCACATAGTATGTATCCAATAAGGATTTGTAGAATGAGTTAGTCCACCCTACCGTGCACCTCCTACATGCCAGGCATTGTTGTGAGCACTGGGGATACTCCGGTGACAAAAGAGATATAAAAAAATTCTTCCATTTGTAGACCTTGCAATCTGTCAGAGGAGGACATTCAGTCTGACCCATCCAGGGATACGCAGGGGAAAAGGCAATCCAGCGGCAGAGATCCTCCCTTCCCACCTAAGTTCCCTAAGTTTCTCTTCATGGGGAGAACTGTCAGACAGGCAGGACCAGAAAATGATTCCTGTTTACTAAAAGAGAAAACAACATCCCAGCTTTATTGACTGAAATACAGGGGCTCCCCTCCCCCCTTACTAGTGGGGGATGCATTTTAAGATCCCCAGGGGATGCCTGAAACTGCAGATAGAGCTGAACCAAATATGTACTGTGTTTTTCCTACACATACGTGCCTACGATAAAGTTTAACTTATAAATTAGGCCCCGTAGGAGATTAACAATAACCAATAATAAACTAGGACAATTATAACAATATGCTGTAATAAAAGATATGTGAATGTGGTTTCTCTCTCAAAATCTCTGTACTCACACTTCTTCTCGCAATGTTGCAAGAGGATAAATGACTAGATGGTGAGGTGACATGAGGTGAATGATGTAGCATTCTGATGTACCCGTAGGCTACCATTCACCTCTGACAGCAAGTCAGGGGAGAATCATCTACTTACAGACAGAACTGACCGCGGGTGACTGAAACCGCAGAAAGAGGAACCGCGGATAAGGGGGCTACTGTGTATGTAATCATAAATAATACTTTTTAAAGTTTCGTTATGAAATATTTGGGAGAAACCTGACAAAATCATTCTGAAGTTTACCCAAAATAATGTATTGGTGATACCATAAAGAACAAAAATCCAAAAGTATACAAAAAGAAGTGTTTGAAAGTCTTCCCTTGCCTGTCCGCTCTCTGCACAGTTTCCACCTTTTCCTATGTAACTGCCCTGGGTAGTTTCTTCACCTATTTTTAAATAAGGAAAACATACACACACATTTCTACACGATACTATTGTGCTACCCTGTTACAGACTTGCTTCTGACCCCCATTAAATCTATTTCGAAAATCTTTTCAGTACCCGAGTTTCATTATTTTTATCATTTGAATAGTATTCCATTAATGATATAATACATTTAATGGGTTCTGTAGAGATGGAAATCGGGTTGTTCAAAAAATGCTTGCAGTCACAGAGCTGCATATTTCATTTCATACATATTTCATTTACAGAAGTGCAAGCAAACCTCTCAGATAAATTCCTGGAAGTGGAACCGTGTAATTGAAGGATTCAGACTGTTGGCAACAGTGTTACATGGTGCCAGAGTGTCACTCACAGATACTGTACCAATTTGCTGCCCCAGATTCATGAAGTAGAGCACCTGTTTTCTACATCTTCATCAGTGCTGTGTTACCAAATTTTGAAATTTTATTTTGCAAATCTTATAGGCAAAATACAATTTTTCAATAGTGTTTTAATTATGTCTTTCTTATGAGTGAAGAATCATTTGTAAATAGAGATTTTTGGTTTTGATATTAAATTCTAGCTTTAGGGGCCCCGCTCAGTCAGCTAAAGGTCTGCCTTCAGCTTAGGTCATGATCTTGGGGTCCTGGGATCGAGCCCTGCCTCGGGTTCCCTGCTCAGCGGGGAGTCTGTTTCCCCCACTCCCTCTACCCCTCCACACCACTTGTGCTCTCTCTCTCGTTCACTCTCTGTCAAATAAATAAATAAAATCTTTTTTAAAAAATTTATTTATTTATTTATGTGACAGACAAAGATCACAAGTAGGCAGAGAGGCAGGCAGAGAGAGAGAGAGAGAAAAGAGAAAGCAGGCTCCCCACTGAGCAGAGAGCCTGATGTGGGGCTCGATCCCAAGACCCTGAGATCATGACCTGAGCCGAAGGCAGAGGCTTTAACCCACTGAGCCACCCAGGCACCCCAATAAATAAAATCTTTAAAAAGATAAAACAAAATAAAATCTAGCTTTATGGCACTAAGATTGTATAATTGTTACTTTGGGCAAGTTATTGCTTGTTTTATTCATAGTGAATATTCCCTGGGCATTTGAGAAGAGGGTATAGTCTCTATTTTAAAGATACAGTCTTTGATATTTACCTACTAATTGTATATTTAGCTTATATGTATACATACATACATACATATACATGAACACTCGTTTTTTGTTTTTTCAATTGAGTTGTCATGGGAAAATAGTGGCAAATTTCCTTCCTATGACTTACATGTTTCTATGTATTCCTGATATTCCTGCCCCATTGTCTGGCTCATAGATATTTATCACTGTTTTATTTTTGTTTTGAACCGCACACTCCAACATGTCTTTTCATGACATTTACAACATGTCTTTTCATTCTGAACAGCATGCTTTAGCATCCCAACACATCTTTCTTCATATGCTTAGTGCTTTTTGTCCTGAACCTTGTCTGGCAAAGATCATGACCCCGTTTTCTTGTTCACATTTGTATAATTTTTTTTTCTAAAAGAATGAGGGATGCTCTGCTCTATGACATATCTAAATGCTATAATAATTAAAACAATTTAGCACTAGCCCCTTTTCGTAAAAATTGATAAATACTCAAAGACAGACCCCAGAAAAATAACTTTATATATATTAACAACCCACAGGCAAAAGGAAGAATTATATAACAAAATATAAAATATAGGGCCAGTATATGGGGCACCTGGCTGGTTCAGTCAGTGGAGCGTGCAACTCTTGATCCTGGGGTTGTGAGTTCAAGCCCTACATCGGGCTCCAGGCTGAGCACAGAGTCTGCTTGAGATTCTCCCTCCCTCACCCTCTGCTCCTCCCACTCATGCGCTCTCTCTCTCTCTCAAATAAATAAATAAACCTTTTTTAAAAAATATTTTATTTATTTACCTGACAGAGAGAGAGACAGCTATACAGGGAACACAAGCCAGGGAAGATGGGGAAGGAGAAGCAGGCTTCCCTCCAAGCAGGGAGCCCGATGCGGGGCTTGATCTCAGGTCCCTGGGATCATGGGCTGAGCTGAAGGCAGCCGAGTAATGACTGAGCTACCCAGGCACCCTAAGACAATTTTTTTTAAAAAAAAGCTTGAGTGGAGGGGTGCCTAGGAGCATGATCAGTTGAGCTTCCAACTCTTGGTTTCAGCTTATTTCGTGAATCAGGTTTGCCCTCGGCACACAGTCAGCTTGAGTTTCTCTCTTCTTTTCTCTCCCTCAGCCTCTCTCCTAAGCTCACGCTTTCCTGCTCTCTCTAAAATAAATAAATCTTAACTAACTAATTAAATTAATTACTTAAAAAGCTTGAGTGGGGATGAGGTGAGGAAGGGAAATTTGAGTATCAGAGCACTCCATGCTGCTTCTACCACATCTCCACGGTTGACCTACCTCCACACCCCTTTTTCCTTCTATCTTTTTTCTAAGAATGGCATTCTTCAATCATAAGACCACATGCTAGACTTATCTGTAGTTCTCTGTTGCTTCCTTCTTATGTCTTAGCAATAAATTTTCTATGATGGCACTAAAAATATATTCGAATAATCAAAATAAATACGAACAAAATGAAAAGCCAAAAGACAAACTGCAAAAAATGAAATTTGTAATAAACACAATGGACAAGTGGTTGGCATTCTTAAAATAAGAAGTCATTAAATTAATAAGAAAAATACTTAAAACCCCAGTAAAAGCAAGAGGGCAAAAGCACAAATAGACAATTCAGTGATAAAAATGGTACAAGTGGGTAACACACATAAGAAAATGGTCCAACTTCTGGGGCACCTAGGTGGCTCAGTGGGTTAAGCCTCTGCCTTCAGCTCAGGTCATGATCTCAGAGTCCTGGGATCAGGCCCTGAATCAGGCTCTCTGCTCAGCAGGGAATCTGCTTCCCCCTCTCACCGCTCCGCTCTCTCTGCCTGCCTCTCTGCCTACTTGTGATCTCTGTCTGTCAAATACATAAATAAAATCTTAAAAGAAAAGAAAATGGTCCAACTTCATGAAAAATGATAAGACAAAACAATGTGATACCATTTACGGTTCACAAAATCATCAGAGAGGAAAAAAACAGTCATGGTTTGGATACAATATTATAGAAACTCCCACAGACAATGTAAATTGGTAACACATTTCTGGAAAAGAATTTAATATTCAGGAGGGATACTAATGAAGTTCATATTCTTTAATCCAAATTTCTTATATAGGAATCTATCCCAAAGAAATAGCTAGAAATTTGGCAGACTGGAATATAAAAATCTCTGATAACATTGTTGTTTTTATTCCCCCTCAAATAGGACACAATTTAAATGCCCATTAATAGAATGGCTAAACAAATTACGGTATGTCTATTTCATTAAAAAAATCTATGTACTCATTAAAAATATTTTTTAAAAGATTTATTTCTTTATTTGAGAAAGAGAGAGCATAGGAGCAGGGGGAGGGGGAGAGGGAGAGAAAGAATCTCAAGCAGACTCCCTGCTGAGCATGAAGCCCGTAGTGGGGCTCAATCTCACAATCCTGAGATAATGACCTGAGCAGAAATCAAGAGTCAGAAGTTTAATCTACTGAGCCACAAGGCACTCCTAAAAATATTTTAAAGAACAGCTAATGATGCTGGTTGGATATGTCCCACAAATGTGTATAAAGAGCATAAAAGAGGGATGCCTAGGTGGCTCAGTTGGTTAAGCAGCTGCCTTCGGCTCAGGTCATGATCCCAGCGTCCTGAGATCGAGTCCCACATCGGGCTCCTTGCTCAGCAGGGAGCCTGCTTTTCCCTCTGCCTCTGTCTGCCAGTGCTTACTCTCTCTCACTCTCTCTCTCTCTCTCTCTGACAAATAAATAAATAAAATCTTAAAAAAAAAAGAGCATAAAAGATACTCACCCTTGGAATAATGTAGGGTAGGTAAATTTCAAGACAGACAGGACATACTGAAAAACAAATACCAGATTAATGGACATTTTCAAATTATCGAGAGTTGATTGTATAACCAAAGAAATCCCTATTGAAGAAACATAAATACACTCAAGTTTCAAAAAGGCTTTTATCTCCCCCCAAACCCCCAAAATCACACATTGGGCAAAAATTTTTAAAAAGAAAGACCTTCCAAGTTATAGTAAAAAGACTGGGTCTGTTTTTCCCCAGTATTGTCAGAAACCTGACCACCTCTTGGTGGAGAAATGGAACTGGGACCATCAGCAAATTGGGATGAACAGCAGCTGGATCTCTGTTGTGGATGCCCAACCACACAGCCTCTTTCCAGACCTCAGAAGTGCCATATTGGAATTGCACCAACTGGAGAACCCTGGCCGTAGTCTCTTTCCTTGGAATCCACGTTATCTACTGTCCAATTTATCTAAAAATCCAAACCCCTTCTCTGTTTCTCTTCAAGCAAGAACTGCATCTTAGTAGTCTTTATTTCCTTCATTTTTCTTTCATTTGGGGCAATTGGCTTTTGCATTCTAAAGATCTTTTTTTTTTTTTAACTAATTCTGCATCATAATTTTTTCTGCACTTTCGCATGTTAAGGATTTTGTAAAACCAACCCGACTAAGGTCAACATGTATTTCAATTATGTCTTTTACAATATTTCATGAATGAGGGGGCTGTGTTTTGTTTTCTGGGTATCTCTTCCTATTTTTTCCTACTATTGAACACTAAGAATTTTTGCAAAGTTTAAAAGCCATTAAAGGCTGTAGGCAGAGACTACTGATTTTTCACACGATCTAGAAAACAGAATGGACTGGTATTGGGCAAATTTACATACTTATTTTTTCCCATGAATTAACCTACACATAGGCCTCCTCATATGAGCTCCTAAATGTCACAATCACAGCTAACTGCTGAGCTCTGATCTATATTCACTAGATACAGACCTTCTTCTTCTCTGAAATCAATTTACTCACAAAATTCCACATGCTCTGCCTCACCTTTCCCTGATATTTTCATTCCAAAACAGAGACAGAGAAAGGATAAAGTGACTGTCTAGGCTCTGGGCTCCATCACCCTTAACACCCTTCAGGAAGATAGTAAATATCTATTTAGTTTATCATCTGCTGAGCTTTGTTGTAGATACTGGGGAGTAGACGGGAAAATGCTGAAGCTCTAACCTCACCTGGCTAAAGAGGAGTGAAGAAAGAAATCTCTGACAAATGGAATCTAAGTCCTAGTATTTATTCATTCAGCAATTCTTCATGTCACTGAAAAGTGTTGCTCAGAAAAAAATGCTTTTTGGTGGAACAGCACTGAGCACATCTCCAGGAAAAAGGAGCAATTTGGGAGCCTTTGAAAGGAGAACAGACATGCACTTTGTTTCCAGGCTGAAGGCTTAATAGCTGTAAGGGGAAGAAGGACCAGCGGCTGTCTGGGCCCTGAGCCCGGTTATTGCCAGAACCTCCCAGAGGCCAGAACAACAGGCCACTCAGACTAGGTCAACACTTGCTGTTCAAACTAAAATCAACCATTCGTTTAACACTAGAAGCGATAAGACTAAAATTGACAAGATTTTTTTGAATGAATTTTCTTTTTACAGACACAGAGGGAAATAGTTTGAGAAGGAAACTATACTGAGAAATAGAAAACCAAAAAACCCAACTAGCATAGACTCTTCTAAAAACTGGAAGAGAGGATCTACACTAATTCAAAAGAAAATTCATTTGGCAGAGGCTATAGGCTGGGGGGGGTCCACAGCAGAGCTCTTTTCTCATTTGGCCCCGACTTGGTCCAAGCCAACCTGCGATGGAGGCCAGAAAGAAGCATGACTGTCCTGGTTGAGACAATGGCATTATCTTAAGAGTTACAAACTCCCTACCCGAGTCCCATTATGAAGGACTATCTCTCCACCCCTACCTGGGCCTCACATCAGCTTTCTGCTACTCTGACTCCACTTCCCTTTTCCCCTTTATACAACCTTACCTCCCCTTCTCTCTGCCTTCTGCCATTATTCTTCTGCTTTCCATCTACTTGGACATTCCCAAGAGCCCTGAACCAAAGCATTCCAAACCATCGTGGAAAATGGAAAAGGGTTTACTGTTTAAATTCTGAGGGTCCTTGGGAATCTACGATTTCTATTACTCAGATTAGATATTCCTAGAGACATGACAATTTGGTTTCTTCTTATCGGGCACCTTGAGGCATGATGCACATGGAAGGTACTATCTTTATTACATTGATTAGAAAATGGTGAGGGACCCCAGTAAATATAAAAATAATGCCACAGATGCAAATGTGAGAGGGTAAACATTTCAGTGAACTAAATCTTATCTGCCTGTTTGGATACTTTGTTTGTTTGTTAACCAATAATCCCACTGCTCATGGATTTTCATGGAAGACCTGTCACTCTTCCCCTTTTGATGATTATAGAGAGATAAAAGAAAGGTCATTCTGCTTTTAAGTGAAACATTACCAATATATTCATAAGGTTTACTAGACAAATTAGATTAGTTAAATGAAAAGGCCAGGATTTCACAAACTCACTTATTCCAGAAAAGGTGCTACAATAAATATTTTAGTCCAATGAGGAAAAGACAAATCTGTTAAAAGCTAGTAATTATTGTGTCATACTATAAGCAAAAGATTGTCTCTCCTTCCTTCCGTTTCTCCTAGACTAATTACCACTTACCTTATTTACCATGATTTGGGGCACTTGTCCAACTACCTAACATCATTTCGATTAATCCTCAGAACAACTCTTTGAAGAGGATTTGCTAATCCCATCTTAAAGTTAAAAACTTAGGTTTAGAGAAATTAAAGCCCCAAAGATCAGGTTAAGTGAAGCCAGGATGCAAACCCATCACTCCCTCCCAGGAAGGTACTATGTATGGATCTTCAAAGGCCCATCACCAGAACTAAAAATCAACTGGACATGGGGAAAAAGGGTTCTGGCGCATCCTCTGAGTATATGGAAGACAGCTGTTCACATTAAGAGAGAAGGTATTAGGAAATGCTATTTGTTAAGTTTTGGGGGGTTTTTGGTTTTTTTCCCAGAGAGCAAGAGGGGTTTGGTGTTTGGGAGGTGGTGGAGAGCCCACAGTGGGAGAAGGTAGTCCTGGGCCTGGTTATTACCACTTTGTCTTGGTTTCGATCCCAGTGTCCAGGACAGGAGGGGATGCCCCACTCTAGCTCACAGGGGTCCAACATTTCCCTGCATGGTACCAAATCCAAGGCCAGTTTGCCCCTCCTAACAAAATAAAAAACATGGTACCGCTGCTTTTCTGCCTTTTCATAAAAAGGGTTTCATAACATTACTTTAAATAAAATTAGCTTTATATTTTACTTTCAAAAATAATTCCACAAAATACTCTTGAATATACTGGAAATGTCTGAGAGGTACTGGAAACGTCATTTTAAAAAAGGGGTTGGGAATTAGTGGTGTAAGGGAAAGATGGAGATGTAAATGGACTGATCTATTCTATGTAAAAGCTTCCGGAATCTTGTGGGTTTCTGGGGCATGGGTGTGTTTCAGAAAAGAAAACAGGGTTTGTCAGATTTCCTCTACTCTTCCCTCCCCCAGAGAACAAGAGCCAGTTGCTCTCTTTCCCTTAAAAGTAGTATGCACTACCCAAAATTAAGTTTCTGGGAATTTGCCAATCAAAAAATTCGGTGTCCCAGGAAATGTAAGGAATGCTTTATAGTGCGGGAAACGGGGCCAGTATAGTCCAACGAATCCTATTTCTGAACAAGGATTCCATACAGAGTGAGCTTCCTCTCCACCACCATCAGGAAAAATCAGATTAACAGCTGGAGCCTGCATCTGTTCCTCGTCCCACGTGCACTCATCGCCACCCCCCGCCCCCCGCCCGCCCCCCTCACCTTGTTCGTGAGGTAAGAAGCCAGGTAGCAGGTGCAAAAGGTGAGGCCCACCAGGCACCTCCTCACGGACATCGGTCAGCCCGCGCCCCTTCTCGGGGACCCGGGGGAAGCTCCGCTACAGCCTCCGGGAGCCGGGCCACCGCCTCTGCTGCCAAGAGAGCCACGTGGCTCCAAGCTCGGCCAATCCGCGCGGGGACCGCCCCCCCGCCCCGCGCGCCTGCCTCTTAAAGGGACCCGGCCTGCGCTGCCCCTCTGCTGTCCTGGGCTGGGCGGAGGAGGTCGGAGGAGAGCTAAGGTCGGTCAGCGGCGGCTGCGACTTCCTGTGGAGAAAGGACGGACAGTAGACACCGTAAAAAAAAAAAGTCGAAAATGGTAAACGAGGAAAAATTGCCGTTTACAAAACAGTTCACGACACTCCATCACCGTTTAAAGAAAAATGTTCATCGCTCTCCGTAAACGGTGGGACCAAAATGATGTTCATGCTCTACTGAATTTTACCCATGTTCTACATTGGGTCTGTATTACTTTTGCAAACGACACCAAAAAGTTAATGAAAACTATTATTTCAAAAGAAGGAACACTGAGGAGCTAGAATGAGTATAGTTTTTTGTTTTTTTTTTTTAAGAGAAGTCATTCCGTTGTGTTGAAATTTACATAAAATAAGAAATCCTTCCAAAAGTAGAATTTCAAGCACTGCCCCATCTCTAGTATATTGGGTGGAAAATTTACCTGGTTAGGCTTCTGGCAAACAGGAATTAACATACTTGAAACATGTTGATGGACTTTGTTAGGAACTAGAGGTACAAGTGTTCACCACCAGCAGAAACATAGATTTTGGAAATGCACGGCATACCCTGAAAACTTCACTTCTTAAATTTTGTATTCCCTGTGTAAAATTGTTTATCAAACTATAATATCCAAGCAAACACTAGATGTATTGTCTCTACATAAAAGATAAATAAACTGGGGCGCCTGGGTGGCTCAGGTCATGATCCCAGGGTCCTGGGATCAAGCCCCACAAGGGCTCCCTGCTCCAGGGGAAGCCTGCTTCTCCCTCTCCCACTTCCCCTCTTGTGTTCCTGCTCTCGCTGACTCTCTGCCGAATAGATAAATAAAATCTTTAAAAAATAAAATAAAATGTAGAAAAACTAAAAAGTAATTTTCCCTTGACATTATTTTAGGAAACCTGTTTCAGAGTTAAATAGTCTTACAAAGAAAAGTTTTGCCCAGTAGAATTTCTTTGAACTCAATAGCTGGTACTTACTTGATGTTCTCTGAGCAGTTTTAGCACATAAATAAGTTTGGGCCCTATTATTTCCTAGTTATTACCTAACTTATTTTTTTGACAGAATTTGCTTAACAAGCAGGAACAACTAGAACAGTAAAGAACCATGCAAATAAAGCTATAGCTTTTTTTTTTTTTGTAGCAAAAGTGCTGATAGATCGTTCCAGAGCCATTGATCATTCCAGAGCCATTGATTTTTCCAAAGCTGTATTATTCTGTTTCACAAAACAAACTAAACTAAGACTGAATGAAAATAAAATCATCAGGTCTTACACTGTCAAACTGTTTGATGTAAATGAGATTGAGTTAGACCTAAACACACAAAAAGATTTAACTACCCATCTTGTTAATTGATATCTTTGAGACCGAGAGATCATAGTTACTAATTAGTATTTTGATAATGGAGCCAAAAGTGCTCAATACCCGTTGGGAAAAAAATAAATAAATAAATAAAAGAGGGAAGCTCAGATATAACAATGCCTTTGGGGGTTTTCCCCCCAACAAATCTCTCTTTCTTTCTTTCTTTCTTTTTTAAGATGTTATTTATTTGACAGAAAGAGAGAGACAGTGAGAGAGGGAACACAAGCAAGAGGAGTGTGAGAAGGCAAAGGAAGCTCCCCACTGAGCAGGCAGCCTGATGCAGGGCTCAATCCCAGGACCCTGGGATTGTGACCTGAGCTGAAAGCAGATGCTTAACCGACTGAGCCACCCAGGCGCCCCCCAAAAAATCTTTTTAATAATGAATTTTTTTGACAGCACACATGGAGAATTCTTAAAAGATGGCAGAAGCAGCAGCATGCTTTTGGAAACACTATAAATCCCACTTTAAAAGCAGACAAGCCGGACACCTGGGTGGCCCAGTTGGCTGAGTGACTGGCTCTTGATTTTGACTCAGGTCGTGATCTCAGGATTGTGGAATTAAGCCCTGCATTGGGCTCAGTGCTGGGCATGGATCCCATTTAGGATTCTCTCTGCCCCTTCCCTACCCTCTCTCTCTTTCTCTTAAAAAAAATAATAATAACAAAATAAAAATACAGACAAACATCAATATTGCTTATGAAAATAGATGCAAAATCCTCAACGAACTCTAGGGAAAGGAATCCAGCAACATATGAAAGGAGTATACACACCAAGACCAGTGCAATTTTCCCCAGGAATGCAAGATTGGTTTAACACACAAAAATCAATTCATGTAATACATCATATCAATAAAATGAAGCCACCCTCTTTAGCCACCCAGACACCCTTTCAGATATAGTTTAGGCAACAAATTCTGAGCAAACTACATGAAAAAGAAATCCACTTAGCCACATTTTCATATTTAAATTCATATTTTGATTGCAATTAAAAAACATAACATAATTCACTATTTTAACCTTTTTTAAAAGATTTACTTATTTACTTTAGAGAGAGAGAGCACAAGGGGGAGGAACAGAGGGAGAAAGAATGTCAAGTAGACTCCTCGCTGAGTGTAGGGCCTGACGGGTGTGGGGTGTCTCCTGAGCTGAAACCAAGAGTCAGATGCTTAACCAGCTGTGCCACCCAGGCAACCTGAACCTTTTTTTTTTTTTTTAAAGATTTTATTTGTCAGAGAGAGAGAGAGAGAGAGAGAGAGCGCGCACAAGCAGGCAGAGGCGGAGAGAAGCAGGCTCCCTGCGGAGCAAGGAGCCCAATGCAGGACTAGATCCCAGGACCCTGGGATCGTGACCTTAGCTGAAGGCAGCATCTTAACTGACTGAGCCACCCAGGCATCCCCAACCTTAACCATTTTTAAATGCACACTACAGTAGTGTTAAGTATATGCACATTGTTGGGCAACATATCTCTAGAACTTTGCATCTTGCTAAACTGAAACTCTGAGTCTATTGAATAACTCCTCTTTGCCAGTTTTCCCCCAGCCCCCAACAACCACCATTCTACTTTCTGTGTCTAAGAATTTGACCACCTTAGATACCTCTTATAAATAGAATCAAATACATATTTTTTATTAAATATTATTCTCCTTTCATTGCTCCTTTACAGTCAGAGTACTATACCAATTTTTTATATATTGTGCAGTAAAGGAAGCAAAACAAAAAACTTGTCATTAAAAAGTGCCAGTGGATTGCATAAGGATCAGAATCATTGAGTCCCAGCCAAACCCACTGAACCATATCCATAACAATGCATTCTAGCAACCTTTTTTTTTTTTTTAAGATTTTATTTATTTGACAGAGAGAGATCACAAGTAGGCAGAGAGGCAGGCAGGGAGAGAGAGGGGAGGAAGCTGGCTCCCTGCTGAGCAGAGAGCCTGATTCAGGACTCGATCCCAGGACCCTAAGATCATGACCTGAGCTGAAGTCAGAGGCTTAACCCACTGAGCCACCCAGGTACCCACTAGCAATCTTTTTTTTTTTTTAAGGTTTTATTTTTAGGTAATCTTTATACCTAACATGGAACTCGAACTCACAGCTCCAAGATCAAGAGTCTCATGCTCTACTGACTGAGCCAGTCAAGTGCCCCAAGTAACCTTATGAAAATACTGAGTGGTCGCTAAATACACCACAGAATTTCCTGCCCTTCTGCCTTGTCTTACAGCATTCCTTCTCCTGAAGCTGGTTTATAGTTCCTCTCCAACCTTCACGGCATAGTTTGGAGGCACCTCCCTCCTCCATGCAGCCTTTCCACATTTCATTAACTCGCTGTGAGTCCTGAAACATCCACTCTCTATAGCTGTTCTTCAGCAATGAATCATGCACTCTTTTGAAATAGAAGTGTAAGGCACCTGGGTGGCTCAGTGGGTTAAAGCCTCTGCCTTCGGCTCAGGTCATGGTCTCAGGGTCCTGGGATCAAGCCCCGCATAGGGCTCTCTGCTTGGCAGGGAGCCTGCTTCCTGCCTCTCTGCCTACTTGTGATCTCTGTCTGTCAGATAAATAAATAAAATCTTAAAAAAGAAAAGAAAAGAAAAGAAAGTGTTACTGTGCTATTCTGTAATGTCATGTGAATATATTATCTCTCCAGCTGTTCTTTGTTTCTCCCACAGGCCTTCAGGAGTATCCTAGGCAGTTAATAAATATTTGTTGATTGTCTGAAACAACTACTTGCAAATAGACTCAATTAGTTTCAGTATTAAAGACTAAAGAGTTTTATATCTGTTCTCTTTTTTTTTAATTATTTTTTTTAAGTAGGCTCCATGCCAACATGGGGCTTGAACTCATGACCTCAAGAGTTGCATGCTCTACCAGCTGAGCCAACCAGAAGCCCCTGTTTTCTTTAGAGACCGGAATCTGCTGATTCCATGTGTTTAGGCAGTGCAAATTCTAGAACAGCTTTGTCTCTGCTGAGCACCAGTGAGTTTATCAAGAGATAAATCTGGAGTAAATCTCGAGCTAAATCCATTAAGCATTGTGCTTACTCCATTTCACAGCGACATGGCAGTTACACCACTCAAGGACTGACTCGTAAATAACATAGGACTATGTGCCATTGTTTGAAAACCACATTTTTTACATTAATAATACTTATAAATGTGACCTGTGAACTTTTTCAATATTGTAAATTTCATTCTATCTGCCTTTTAAAGAAATATACGGTTGGTGGCAACAGGGATATACCTTAAATCATTAAAATCACTTAAATTTTTAACCCACAGGCTGTAGTCTAACCTGGAACTCCATCCCATAGTGAAAAAACTTCCCTTATTACCACAGCCTGCCTTCTCTAAATCTCGAGATCCCTCCGAGACTGTTCATCTCCCGCTGGAATAAGGGTCAAGGAATAGGGTCAGCATTCTTTGCTTTCTCCAGAAGAACTCCCATGTAATCCTGCATCCAACCCCTCAGGAAAATGGCTCTCCTCTGGCATCTGTGACCATCCCTCCTTCATTCTGTCTAAGCTTCCTTACCAGCATCTTCTGCAAACCTCTGGGGTATAATCTGCACATATTCGAGGCTCTGGCAGCTGCTTACACTCACTGCACTCCACCCCAAGCCCTGCTGGATCTTGCTGGATGATTTTAAGGTCCATGTGGATCACCCATCCAACATCTTGACCTTTTACCCTGTTCCCTTAAGCTTCTGAACCTTCTCCTCACCATTGCTTCTCCGTGGCTTCATCTGCACTACCTCTGAAACTCTTAAATAGCACTCCCCTCACTTGCTCTTTCTGTCTCCTTCTCTGAGGTGAAATTCACATAACCTAAAGTTAACCATTTAATTTTTTTAAGATTCATTTATTTATTTTGGAGAGAAAAAGAGAGAGAGAGAGTGAGCAAGTGTGCAAGGGAGGGGGAGGGCCAGAGGGGTAGAGAGAATCTCTCCAGGATCGTGAGCTGAACCAAAGGCAGACACCTAACAGAGTGAGCCACCCAAGTGCCCAGTTGGTTTCCTTTAAATGCTACTCTCCTTGGCTTCTAAGATGGCCGCCCTCTTGCTGACCCTTCACATGGATGTCCCTCTGTGAGCAGGTACCCTAGATGTCTCTTTCCCATAAGAACACAAGTCATACCAGATTAGGGCCCCACCTTACTATCATTATTTTACCTTAGTCACCTCGTTGGGACCTTATCTCCAAATAGTCTTACACTCTGAGATACTGGGGATTGAGATTTCAATGTGTGAGTTTGGTGGGACATGATTCAATCCATAAAAGTTGCTTTTCATGGCTGAATAATATTCTATTGGGTGTATATACCACATTTTGTTTATCCATTCATCCACTGATGGACATTTTGATTGTTTCCAGCTTTTGGCTATCGTGAACAATGGTTTCATGAACATTCAGGTACAAGTATTTTTTGAGTACCTGTTTTTAATTCTCTTGGGTATATACCTAGGAGTGGAATTGGTAGATCATATAATTCTATGTTTAACTTTTTGAGGAACTGCCAAGTTGTTTTCCACAGCAACAGCACCATTTTACATTCCCACCAGCCACATGGGAGAATTCCCCACATCTTCACCAACTCTTGCTATTGAGCCCACTACCTCTTCATTATTCAGCTCCATTAGGGCATTTCTCCCACTGAATTTCTTCACTCAACTTCATCCACATCGCTTGTCCCTTAACTCCTTACATTCCCCCTAAAAGCTATCTCCATTCTCATTTCTTTCCACAGTTAATATAAACCATGTAATTCATCATGTGTGACATTGACTCCCCAGGTGTCAGTTTTCCGATCTATAAAATGGGGATGATAATATTCCTCAGAATTGTTTTAGGAACCAGATGAGCTAGGGGACACCTGGGTGGTTCATCAGTTAAGTGTCTGACTCTTGATTTCAGCTCAGATTGTGATCTCAGAATCCTAAGATGGAGCCTTGCTTTGGTCACGGTGTTCAGCGGGGAGTCTCTGGAAATTCTCTGTCTCTCTCTCCCCCCTCCCTCTCGCCTTCCCCCAACTTGTGTTCTCTTTCTCTCTCTCTCCCTCTCTCTCAAATAAGTAAATAACTCTAAAAAAATAAAAAAGAACCAAATGAGCTAACTGCTTGAAGTGTTTATTTCAACACATAGTAAGCATTCACTAAATGGTAGCTATGATAGTGACGATCAGATTTCTAATTTTGACCCTTACCCTTTCTCATAAACTCCAGGCTGCCACTGGTCATTTTCTTTCTTTTTTTTTTTTTTTTAAGGGAAGCAGGCTCCCTGCTGAGCAGAGAGCCCGATGCGGGTCTCAATCCCAGGACCCTGAGATCATGACCTGAGCCGAAGGCAGCGGCTTAACCCACTGAGCCACCCAGGCGCCCCACCGGTCATTTTCAACTGTATCCATTCAGTTCATTTCATTCACAGATATTTATCCGGGCACCATACTAGGCAATGGTAACAACAGTTAACATAATAAACATGGTCTCCGCTCTCAAAGAGTAAAAAGAAAATAGGCAAATAAGTGTGTGTTTATACATTTGATAGCTGCTATTTTCACAGGCAACTTAAGTTTAACATCAAAATTAACATTATTTGGGGTGCCTGGGTGGCTCAGTGGGTTAAAGTCTCTGCCTTCAGTTCAGGTCATGATCCCAGGTCCTGGGATCAAGCCCCACAATGGGCTCTCCACTTAGCAGGGAGCCTGCTTCCTCTTCTATCTCTCCTTGCCTGCCTCTCTGTCTACTTGTGATCTCTGTCAAATAAAGAAATAAAATCTTTAAAAATATTAACATTCTCTTCCCTCCAAACCAGATGTTCAGACACCACCATCTACCCAATTAACCAGTTGAAAAATCAGAAATCATTTCAGCTCTTGGAACTTCATTGAGATGTCTTATCTCCCATTCCACGACTACCCCTATTTGATACTTACTACCAAGATCAGGCACCAAAACCCAAGAATAATATCTTGGGAATAGGAGCAATGAGAAAAGAGTTGGGATATTCCAAGTCGCCTTATAGAAATAAATTTCTGAGACCTGAAATTAGTCTCAAACTATTAACACATTTAAAGAACGTGTTAGTGGAAGTCCAGGCAACCCTCATCATTAATCACCCTGCAGGTTTTCCAGTCGCCAGCCTCACCTCTCCCCATTCCACCCATCAGACAGCTGTCAGAATTATCTTCCTAGGAAGCAAATCTAAAAACATCATTCTTCCCATTCAAAATCTTTTAACGACTATTGTATAAACACTGAAGTTCTTAGCATTAAAATCTCTTGGATCTGGCCCTTCCCGCATTCTCCAACCCCATCTTTTACTTTGTCCTTTTTGAACTCTGCATTCAGGCTATGTCAAACCATTTGCCCTTTTCCAGTGCATGTTGTATATAGTTCCTCCTTCTGTGAAAGCTGTCCCTTGCCCTACAGGCTATCTTAGTGATGCCTGCTTATCTTGCAAGACTGAGTTCAGTGTCATCAACTCTAAGGAATCATTCCTGAATGTCTGAGTAGATCTAACCTCTTTCCTTTATGTCATCATATCTTTGATCATAGCATCTTTAACAGTTAATTGTACTGTGTTTATGACTTCAAGGTCCATGAGGATGGGCACCTATTTTTATTCATATCTGTCACATCAATGTTAGGTACTAAAGAGAGCATTCAATAAAAATGTTTTGAATAAAGTGATCTAAAACAAATATCCAGATTCTTAGTTCTACTTTTGACTTCCTGTCCTTTTCTGATACGTCCCCCAAAGTCCCCTCACTGGCACATTTTTGTCATGCGCTGTGCCTCAGCCTTCCTTTCTGATTTGCTCTTTTCCCTTTCATCTTTTTCTTTAAAAATTCTTGGCTAATTTATTAGGAAACTCCAATAACTTCTCTTGGTTGATTCTCCCTCCTGTTTCTTTCTTATCCAAAACTGAAAGATCCATTTAGTTTCTGGTTACATCCATTTTTCTTCAACTATAATACCCTAGTTATAATTCTTTGAACCTTAAGAGGGAATGTGACTTCTACACACATTCCCATATATGGGGAACATTTGCCAAACATTAAGTCTGTATCCTACCATATAGTTATAATTTCACCTTATTTTAATTTGAAGTTTTTGGAAGATTCAGAACATATTCTGACCTGGAACAGCAAACTGTGTGCTAAGGGATACCATCAAGGTGGGTATCCTAGGGATCTCAAGCATAGACAGTCAGGGATCCTGGTTTGGAACTGCAATTTAAGGAGAACATGGTTATTCAGTGTTTATTACTAGAATGTCTGAAAAATCAACAGGTACCTATAGAGCTAGTCCCCTAGCCCAGGATGCCTGGATTGACCACTCCTTTGTTTTGCCACTCAGCCCTGTGACCTCTAGCAGGTTACTGCGGCTCTGTGTGCCTACATTCCAGTAAAATTGAGATCATGCTAGAAATAGAAAGCACCTCAGTGAGAATTAATACAGTACTTTGGACAATGCACCAATATAGTAAGTGAAATGTAATGCTTAGCTATTTTTATCTGGTCACTTTATCAGAATCTACAAAACATCTCATCAAAACATTATGCAGTCCTATTTTTGCTCAATGTTCTGTAACACATTTTACAAATTTTCACTTTTGTGCCCCACTTCCTAATGACAAACTGTAGTAACAACAAAATCCGACCTCTCCACACCAGCTATTTTCTGCTCCCTATACCATCCCAGTTCAGAATTAACCCAGAAAATAAAGAATGAAAAGAAGCAGCCTCGTTTGTCTGTTGTTACAAACTGAGTAACACGCAGCCTAATTCAGTTTAACTAGATCCAGATGCTGTCTCGGGCAGCGAGGTAGGAAGGAAGGGGAAGGCGATGCGGCAACAGGGTACGGCCTGGCCAGAGGAAGCCACACCCGACACCAGCTCTGTTGGGCACTGGCGACTGCGATCCTAACTCTGAGCTAGAGGCCAGGGCCCTGGGCCGGGGGCAGCGCCGGAAGTGCGGGGGCGGGGAAAGGAGGCAAAATCGGGATCCCCCGGCGGGCGGCCTATCAGAAGCCACGGTCCCAGCGGGGTGGGCGGAAGAGAAGAGATGTAGTTCCGGACGCTGCCGCGCCGCCATCTGTCACCTTAGCTCCGGCACCAGCAGCTCGTCGCCCCAGTCCCGCCGCCTGTCTCCTCGGCGGAGGCTGCTTCCCGGTCCTGCCACCTGTCTGCCCTGTTTTCGTCGCTGTCTTCTTTTCCAACATGGATCTGGTCGGAGTGGCATCGCCTGAGCCCGGGCCCGCAGCGCCTTGGGGACCCAGCAAGGTGAGTGGCGGTCGGATCTGACGCACCTGTCTTGGTCACCCAGGTTGGTCCTCCGGGAAAGCCCGGAGAAGGTGGCAGGCGCCGAGGCGTCTTCGCAGGCGACTTGGGGAAGTTCTGAGCGGGACTTTGGCGACCTCGGAAGGTGGGGACAGGTGGCGGGGTTGCCGGGGTGGGATGGGAAAGGTGGGGAGGGCGGCCGGAGCTGCCAGTGGCCACTCTTGGCGGTTTGGGCTCTCTGCGCCTTATTTCTGAACTTCCGTAGCAGATATTTGGGCAGGGCTGGCTTAGAGACGCTGACGTTTGAGGGAAATCAAGCACGATCTTGTTTTTCACGGGCCAAGTGAGTCAGCCGAATGGAGCCCGACGGGAAGGTCGTTTTGGCAGCTGTTTCCTTAAGTTGACAAATGCAGTTATCCGAATGAGGCAGTTTCTTGTTTTTGAAACAGTAAAAGGTAAGTCCAGGCGCACTTCCCTTCCCCAGGCTAATACTCGGGTGTACACTACCTATTGTAAAAAACGGTTATGAATTCTCATTATCTGCTTGGCTTTAACGTTTAATCTTTTCCCTATAATGGCCAACTGTTAGGTTTATTTCACATTTGGTTTCTGGTTTTCAGACTGCTCCTTTGCATGATACTTTCATTAGAAGGATGAGCTGTGGCTGTAGTGAGGGTTTGCTTGAAAGCAAGAGTGCTTCAAGTGGGATGTTGTGTTCCTCAAATTAAAGTTGGAAAGAATCCAACTTTTATGGCTTTCTAATTGTTTTTCACATGCTGTCACGGAACATTTGTTCCGTTTAAAGGATCACTCATTTTATTAGATCTTTAAGCTAGGCCTTAACAGAGAAGAGAGAAATATTTGACTATTAAAAAGGAATTTATGAAAGTTTAATTAAAGTCAATTTTATGAAAGTTCTCATACAACTGTAGGGAGAATTTAAGATAATCCGTTGGCAAATATGGTTATGTCTCCATGTTATTTTGTGTTATTTCTTCTGTTAAGCCTTGTTTACAAGGCCAAGATCGATATACATAAAAAGACAAAGTCAGTAGCCAGATATTAATAAATGTATGCTTTACATGTTAAATTCCTCCAGTTAAGCACCCCAAAGGCTGGTAAAAATGTCAAATGAGACAAACATTGGTCAGGATACCTAATGTCAGAACAAATTTCACTTACAAAGCTAATTCAGTAATAAAATGCTTGTTATTAGTCATATTTTTATTTAAGTATGCATCATCAGAAATAGAAAATTACATTTTCATCATTCAACAACAACAACAACAAAAATACTGGGGTTTATTGATGTTTTACTGGGAAGACAGCATTTTCACAGTCCAAACAATTAGATGCTACAAGTATCTTTTAATACTTTCCTCCTCTAACTTCTTGGAAGACCTAAGTGTTTATCAGAGGCTTCATGGATGAGGTGATTTGAAGAAGACCTTGAAAAATGGAAAGAATGTTAAAGTCAAGCGATTCTTAAAACTTTTTGGTCAGGACTATTTTACATTCTAAAAAAAGTCATTGAGGACCCCAAATTGTTTATATTGGTTACATCTATTGATATTTGTCATATCAGAAATTAAAACTGAGCTATTGAAACATTTTTAAGTGATTTGAAAGTCATTATGTGTTAATATAAATAACATTTTTAAAATTTTTTTTATTTAAATTTATTTATTTGTTAGAGAGCGAGCAAGCACAGGCAGACAGAGTGGCAGGCAGAGGCAGAGGGAGAAGCAGGCTCCCCGCCGAGCTAGGAGCCCGATGTGGGACTCGATCCCAGGACGCTGGGATCATGACCTGAGCCGAAGGCAGCCGCTTTACCAACTGAGCCACCCAGGCGTCCCAATATAAATAACATTTTTATGTGTTAAATGCCACCCCATTTTCCAAAATAAAAAAAATTAGTGGTGCAGTTTTGCATTTTTGCAACTCTCTTTAATGTCTGATTTCTTTTAAGATTTACTTTTTTTGAGAGAGACAAGAGAGAGAGCACACACGAGCACGTATGAGCCGGGGGAAGGAGAGAGTGGGAGGAAGAAACAAGCTTGGGGATCCATCCCAGGACCCCAGGATCATGACCTGAACCAAAGGCAAACACTTAACTCACTGAGCCACCCAGACGCCCCTAATGTCTGATTTAATAGAAGACCTTTTTCAGCCTGTTGTGGTATGTTTTATTTGAAGTATATGAAGAGAATCCATCCTCATAGGTGCATAGATTATAGCAGATATAATCAAAGATGGCTAATAAAAGCATGGTAGATGTACTGAGAACAAACTGAACTTATCTCTGAGAATGCACATTTATACCCTAAACCTACTACCTTAGAAAATTTTGGAAAACGCGAGAATATTCAAATACACATTCCACAAGCCATCAGAGTGCTGTTATCAGATCTGTTGTAGACTGGAAGACTCCACTCTACACTCTTGAGAGAGTAAGACTGGAAAAGACAGAGAATGTCTTAGTACAAAATAATTTTGATCTCACAGACACCCTGAAAGGGTTTTGGGGACCCCTCCCAGAGTCATGGAGTACCAGTTATAAAATGCCAAACTGCTATTATGGACAAAGAATTTTAGTGGATATTCCAAGAATGGAGGATTGGCAAACTGGGACAGAAGTGAGGAAATGTGTAGCTCTGTTGGCAAGAGAACTGTAAAAAAACGAATTCATGTTACTCCTCAAAACTGTCAAAGTCATCACAAAAAAAGCCTGAGAAACACAGCCAGAAGGGGCCTAAAGTGGCATGATGACTATAAGTTATATGGTATGCTGGATACATATGATCCAGAAGTAGGGAAAGGACATTGCAGAAAAACTAAGGAAATCTGAATAAAGTATGGACTTCAGTTAATAAGAATAATGTATAAATACTGATTCATTAATTATGGCAAATGTACAATACCAACTCAGGGGAAACTGGGTATGAGATATTTGGGAACTCTGCTACCTTTGCAATTTTTTTTATAATTTTAAAACCAACATTAAAAATTAAAAAAAAAAAAGATTAGTATTGTATAGACCCAGATGATGTTTTCCAGAGACCCTTGTCTTGAGAAGTGAAATTACTCACTTAAATATTCTACCCAAATTATATCTTTTAGTTGCATGGGAGAAAAGAGACCTTCCTGTGGCTTATGATTCTCTTGACTTGCTTCAAGTTGAGGACTGAATTTTTATTATTTTGTGCCTCCTTCATTTTACTGTTTTTTATTTACTTGATTCTTCCCCACAGTTGTTTGCACAATGAGTAGCTAGAGGTGCATCTTTAGGAAATACAAGGAAAGGGAGATGATATCCCTCTAATCTGTAGCCAGCCTGGTATTGAAGAACGTGGTAGTAGTAAAGAACTCCAAGGAGCAGAGTTCAGTGGTGGATTTTCCAGAGGAGAGGAAAACAAGTCCGGTCTCAGAAGTCTTCAGCAAACAGGAAAGAAACAGTCAGGGAGCTGGCTATGGGCTTGATAGACTTCATTTAAAGCAGAATAACTAACTGGGAAGGATTGTGTTGGGTTTCCCATCAGATCTTGATGATGTGGGGAGTTTATGCTGATGAAGGGAATAGTGGGGAATGACACTGGATAGTGAAGATTATGGAGGGCTTTTTTCCCTATCTCCTTAAATTTATTATTACTGTTTTAACATTTAACAATGAGTGTTTTTGGTTTATTGAGAAGTTACATGATGATGACAGAGGATTCCTCTATATATATCCTCTGGTGCCCATTCATAGGAGGAGCTCCCAATAAACTTTCTAAGGCCCCCTTGAGATGGTGAACCCCTCATGCCCATGGAGGATTGCCCCCTGTCTGGCAGCTGTCTCTCATGCAGCCCAAAAATTTTTATGGAGGGCCTTTGACTGCTATTTTGAGGAATTTATATTTGACTTAGAAGTTTGGAAGTTGGCAGCCTTTGTTACCTTATTTACCTTTACCCATGCAAGTTGCCCTGGTGTGAGTCGGCCCAGCTAAGCTGGTCAGCAGAGGTACAAGGTACAGCTCTGGAGTACAAGGCTCCGAGGAGCAAGATCAGTAGGAGCAGCTGATTAGGATGTCTTGGAGCTCTCTGGTGGTCTCTGTGTTTCCCTTTCTGGCTCAGTCTGTCTTGGATGTAGGCCAGTCTCTGCCTCAAAAGAACAGTCACTGCTTGTCAATTTTGCCTCTTCTGAGAAGTTGTCAGCTAATACTTTATTTAACATCTTAGTAAAATTGACTGCTGGCAAACAACTAGAAGCAGCATAAGTGGTTGGCCAAAGGGGCCGATTTCAAGATGGAGAAAGGGGTGTTAGAATAGTAGGGGTGTAGAAAGGCTTCAGACCTCTGCAGCCAGGGGACAGCCTGGCAGTTCCGCCAACTATTTCCGGTGTTTCTTTTTAGCACATGTTATTCCGCGCCTCTTTATGTCTGAAGCTCTATACTGGGCTCTGAGAATGAGAAGACCTCGCCCTTCAAGGGGCTCATGTTGTATTGTAGCTGGTACATTAACTCTAATAGAGTCACTGGTCCCGCATGTAAATATATTTGCACAGTGGTATGGGAGCACAAAGGCAAGGATCTGATTTCGTCTGATGAAATTGAGAGAGCCTTGGGGAATTGGTAGTGCTTAATTGGAGGAAATAGAGGAGGAAGAAAATCCACTGAGAGAAAAGCATGTGTGAAGGCATGGAGGGGTGAAAGCATGCCACAATTAGCATATAATTTTTGTTATTAGAGCATAGGGTATATAAGGGCTGAGACTAGAAAGATAAAGTAGGGCAAATTGTGAGAGGCATTCATGGTTGAGGAATTTGGATTTCATACTGCAGGCAGTGTAAAGGTTTGCTTCCTATGTTCCAGGACAAGATGATCAGGGAAGAAGTATGGCAAAATGCTGAGGGCAGTCCCTTAAGTTCTACTGCCTTGGTTCAAATCTAGGCACTACCATCTACAGTGTTATCTTGAGTTAAAAAACCTCTCTGTGTCTCAGTTTCTAAGTCTATAAAATGAGGATGATATTGTACCAGTGCAGTGGTTACGGGTCTCAAATAATCTATGTAGATTATCTATATTGGGCAAATGATTCAAATACAGTGATCCAGTGTTGTCTGTTACTCTGTTGTCAGCAGAGTTGACAGATCTGAGTTAGAGAATACAGCCATTTGCCTTTTGGAACCTGGACTTTGAAACTGATCAGACCAGACATTTCTAGGCAAGGGGTTAGCATTATGTATTCTACCTAGAGGATTCAGAGGGAAGTCAGCAGAAGTTATTGGCCAAGGGATAGCTGTATTCTCCAGATTACAGAGAACTTCAGGCTTCTAGACCTCAAAATCCTCACCAGGAGAGTACTCAGTTGCACTTGAAGATCTGAGTGAGTGAAAGTCACACCAGACCTTGAGAAAGCCTGCCTTGTTTTCTTCACATCTGGGTTTCTGTGAGGCTTGAATAATGGTGCAGTAGGCTAGTATAGGTATGTACTGGGGGCTGGGTCCATTTCATTAATCTCAGGATGAGACTATTCACTTAGGCATAAATATAGTTATCATTTATCACCCTTCAGAGCTTCATCCTAACAACCTGAACCAAGTAAATTCCTGAGCCTCAGTGCTATGGAACCTGAGCAAGGGTGGTAGGCCAGCTAGAGGATCTAAACTTGACTTAAAAGTTTTGTGGCTTAAGAAAAAAAATTTTTTTGTGGCTAAAACAGATACCATCATATGCTATATTCTAGATTCTAAATTAGACCCTCAGCAGTAGTTAAGGAATGAGTCTGAATTTTATCCTAAAGGCAGTGGGAAACACTGAAACAAGAGCTGTAAGTAAGGAAACCGAATGAATCAAATCTGCATTATAGAAAAGCTCTTGTGCTATGGTGTGGAAAATGGAAATAAGCAGAACTAGAAACAGAAAGATTAGTTAGGACTCTCTTATTAAAGTAGTCCAGTGATAGGAGGGTGATACCTTGGGATAGAATCTCAGGAGGGAGATACAGAAAGCTGGGTCAGTTCAAGAGAGATTGAGACATATTATTCAATATTAGTGGTCTTAATCACTGAACTATCAAGTGTAGTCATTTGCTGCTGCTAAGTAAAGTTTGCCTTCTCAAAAATTAGGAATTGTGAAATTTACGGTTTGAGATAATGTTGTCATTGAGGAAGGCCAACTGGCCGATCATCCAAGAAGCGTCTCACAGAATATTGCTTTGTTGTAGTGGTATTGTTTCAAGACTGTTTCTCAGCTTCTAAAGTTCAGAAATGCAGTTTTTATTGTCATTGTTATTTTTGCTTTAACATATCCCAGATGCCTTGAGAGTGGCTGACATATACTTTACACATGTAGAAGACTTACTCCTTAAATTAGAATGAGGTGTAACTTCTAAGTGCATTTTGAATTGTGCTAGTTGGTATAATCTGTTCCTAAAAGAGAATCTATAGGGGCATCTGTCGGTAGAGCATGCAACTCTTGGTCTCAGGGTGTGAGTTCCAGCCCCACGTTGGGTAGAAAGATTACTTAAAAATAAAGCATTTGAAAAAAGAAAAAGAGAGAATCTACATGGGAAGCCAGATTAAAAGGAGATTATTTTGTGAGCATGGCATCAGAACAAGGGTGTTGTGTGAACTCATCAGGCAGTGGAGTGATGCTGTATATGCAGGAGCCTAATGCTCCTCCTCAACTAAAAGACACACCTATCAAACAGGTTATCAAACAGGTTAGAAAATGCTTTTGACAAATTTAGTGATTTAGTTTACGTTTATCTTTGATTAGATGTGAGCTGGGAGATGTTTTTTACTTTTTTTTTTAAGAGAATTATTTTATTTATTAGAGAGAGCACAAGAGCACCTGTGTGAGCTGGGGCATGGGGTTGGGCAGAGGGAGGGGGAGAGGGAGAGAAATCTCAAGCAGACTCCCCTGCTGAGCATGATGTGGGGCTCAGTCCCATGACCCCGAGATCACAACTCGAGCCGAAATCCAGAGTCAGATGCTTAACTGACTGAGCTGCCCAGGTGCCCCAGTATTTTTACTTTTCGGATAATTTCTCTAAGTTGATAATTATTTATTTGGGGTTGATTTTTTAATTCTCAAAAGATAGCCTATTTTCAAGTTTGGAAGGTACTTTAATTTCATGATTATGAATTAACCTCTCCCTTTTCTTTAAATAGTGTCCCTGGGCTACCCCTCAGAACACAATATCTTGTTCCTTGGCTGATGTGATGAGTGAACAGCTGGCTAAAGAACTGCAGCTAGAAGAAGAAGCTGCCGCTTTTCCTGAAGTTGCGTAAGTAAAATTCATGAAGAATCTAGCAGCTTTTTATGAAAGTTTTAGGATTTGATTAGTGATTGTCCTGGCCGATGATTAAGAAACACATTTTGAAAAACAATGCAGTAGAAAGAGTGCTATACTGGGAGCTCACTGACATTTGAGTTTTGGTCCTGATTCTGTGATTAGTTGTCAGTACTGTCTTGGGCAGACCACTCTGTTCCTCTGGGTTTTAGTCACTACAACAGTTGCACCACATATCTCCAAATTAGCAAATAGTGAAGTAGGATACAGTTTTGAGCAAATGTTTATATTTTATCTTTTCATCCGTGTTATCTTTCCAGACCATACAACAAATGAGGTTGAGTCTTAGTTTAGATTAGAGACCCTTTAGCTTTCTCTTGCAGCTCTCTTAATCCTAGTTGGTGCTCTCCCAGGTGCCTGATGTTGGTCAGAGAGCAGCTGGACAGAAGATAAATGATGTGATCAGGTTTTTCCCGTTGCTTCTTCAGCATAACTTGTAACAGTGAAAAGGCACTCCTCTGTCATGATAGGTAGCATCTGTTCATACAAGCACATTATTTTGGTTCATGTTGCCTTATTTTGAATAGTGTCACTGAAGGACCATTTATTACTGGAGAAAACGTTGACACTTCCAGTGACCTAATGCTGGCTCAGATGCTACAGATGGAATTTGACAGAGAATATGATGCACAGCTTAGGCGTGAAGAAAAAAAATTCAATGGCGATAGCAAAGGTACTATGACCTTATTATGACACCTCCACTGGGCGGCAGGAAATGCTTGTAACATGCTCCTAAATAAATCTTCACCTATCTTTGCCTTTTAAGTTTCCATTTCCTTTGAAAATTACCGCAAAGTGCATCCTTACGAAGATAGTGATAGCTCTGAGGATGAGGTTGACTGGCAAGACACTCGTGATGATCCCTACATACCAGGTATCAGTGCTTTTATATTCTGGAGTTTGGGGTAGGACAGGGAGAGAGGAAGACTAAGTTTTCCAATGGATCCTTGTATTTTATATTTATCTTTGAATCTCACTTGGTAATTTACTGTTAGATTCAGATATCTTTTCAGACAATATTGAATGCAGCAGTTTAGTCTTTGCTACTTTTACATTAACTTGTCTTGTCTTAATTACTTTTAGCAAAACCAATTCCTACTCCCAAAAAGGGTTTTATTGGAAAAGGAAAAGACATCACCACCAAACATGATGAAGTAGTATGTGGGAGAAAGAATACAGCCAGAATGGAAAATGTAAGTTATAGGATGTATTATCTCCGAATCAAGAGTTTTATTGATAAATAAGTTAAAAACATGGGATTCTAAATACAATATCTTACCAACTCTACTTCTGTTAAAAAAATTTTTTTAATTAATTAACTAATTAAAAAAAAATAAATACAGGGGCGCCCGGGTGGCTCAGTGGGTTAAAGCCTCTGCCTTTGGCTTAGGTCACGATCCCAGGGTCCTGGGATCGAGCCCCACATCGGGCTCTCTGCTCAGCAAGGAGCCTGTTTCCCTGGCTCTCTCTCTGCCTGCCTCTCTGCCTACTTTTGATCTCTGTCTGTCAAATAAATAAATAAAATATTAATAAATAAATAAATAAATACAATATCTTAAATTTCTAAAAATACCCTTCATAAGGATAGATCTAAAGTTCTTATAGATGATAATATAACAATACCATGAAGACTCAGCCACTAATGAGAATGTACCTCAGAATAAAATTCTACAACAATATTAAGATTTTATTTGGTTTGATTGGTTTGATTTGCATGGATTCTAAAAATTAAATTGTTCTTATGAAAGGTAGAGTATTTATTTTTCAGCATATTACTTTCTTGGGTAGCACCCCTACCCAAGAAACAGACCAGTGGTGACTAGGGGATAGGAATGGGAGAGAGAAATACTTTCTACTATATACCTTTTTATATTTGTTGAATTTTTTAATTCAACAAATTCAAATCTTGCACCTTACCTACCCCTGCAAAATCAGAAATAAAATGTAATTTAAAAAAGATTTTTTAAAGAAAAATTAGCATTCTTCTCCTTTATAAAGCTTGTGGTTAATAGAAAACATTTAGACTTCAGAACACAAATACTTGTTCAGTAAACTTATTTATTTATTTATGATTTTTTTTTTAAGTGCTTTATTTTTTAAAGCAGTCTCTACACTCATTGTGGGGCTTGAACTCGTGACCCCAAGATCAAGAGTCATGTGCTCCACTAACTGAGCCAGCCAGGCACCCTGTAAACTTATTATTAAATTCTAGAAATAGTCCAGATCTGACTCTAGAGCAACCCTCTCCAGTAGAACTTTGTGTGATAATAGAAATGTTCTATATCCATGTTAACTAATAATAACCGTGTTTGGCAATTGAGCCCTTGAAATTTGAATGATGCAATCAAGGAGCTGAATTTTTAATTTAACTTTAATTTATTTAACTTGAAATATCTACATGTTGCTAGTGTCTACCATATTGGACAGTCAACTCCAGAACATAATTGTCATGGTGTGGGCATAGCTTGTTACATTATCCCACTCCTCAAAAATAATTATAAAATTGTATTTCTTTGGTAAGATTTGGGGTAGTCTTCAAAATATAATGTGTCCTTCATCTAATGTAAGAGCAAGGTGCAGAGCATATGCTGAAATACCTTAGTTTTTAGATGTGATTCAGTATTTTCTGTGCTTTTCTTAAATAGCCTCGCTCTCCTGTTTGTTTTTTTAGTGAATTATTTTATTTTTTTCTCTGTAATACCTATGGGTTCTGCTTTTTGTGGCCTAATCGTTGACTGAGTAAAAAACCTGTTCCAAGTTAAGACTGATCTGGTTTTTGTTATTACCATCCTCATTTTAAAGTATTCAGATGCTAATTTTTTTTCTTCTTTTTGGCAGTTTGCACCTGAGTTTCAGGTAGGAGATGGGATTGGAATGGATTTAAAACTATCAAACCACGTCTTCAATGCTTTAAAACAACATGCCTACTCAGAAGAACGTCGAAGTGCCCGCCTCCATGAGAAAAAGGAGCATTCTACTGCAGTAAGTATTCTTACATTTTTTTCTTTGATGGAAAGTTCATATTAGAAAACTTCATATTTGGGCAGAAAACAAAACTTGATGTCAAAACTGACATTTTAGTGGTCATAATTAATATGAATATTTTAAGATTTTAAAAAATAATTTCTTGTTACATTACGACATTTACAATAACTTAATTTCTAATGTCGTACGTTAGTGAAGATAGTATCTAATATCTTGAGAATAAAGTAATTTTTTAAACTTTAGGAAAAAAAATTTAATAGTAACTACAGTAGCAGAGCTATTTAAAATTTGAAGATAAAATAAGATTTTGACTCAGAGCCTGATTTTTTTTTTTTTTTTTTTTTAAAGATTTTATTTATTTATTTGGCAGAGAGAAATCACAAGTAGGCAGAGAGGCAGGCAGAGAGAGAGGAGGAAGCAGGCTCCCTGCTGAGCAGAGAGTCCAATGCGGGACTCAATCCCAGGACCCTGGGATCATGACCTGAGCCGAAGGCAGAGGTTTAACCCACTGAGCCACCCAGGCGCCCCTCAGAGCCTGATTTTTAATAGTTCTTTTAGATATTCACTTCATAGGCATTGGAGTTAGTTATAGAAATGAAATCTATTTTGACAGCGCTCTTTTAAGAGCCTGTTATATATACATCTAGGTAAATTAAATGTAAAGGTAAAAAGTATATATTTTGAATATACTAGATACTAGAAATGGTTCAAAAAATTTTTTGTTATTACCAGTCATTTTCATTGATAGTGCTTTATCTTTTGCAGGAAAAAGCAGTTGATCCTAAGACACGTTTACTTATGTATAAAATGGTCAACTCTGGAATGTTGGAGACAATCACTGGCTGTATTAGTACAGGAAAGGAATCTGTTGTCTTTCATGCATATGGCGGGAGGTAAATGAGCAAAATGCAATACCATTTTGTCAATAATATCTTAACCCCTTCTCCCCATATAAATAGATTTATGCAGAATCAGTGCTACCTGGCAAGCAGAGTAATTTAAAAAGTGTTGGAGAAAGTCTAGACAATATAAGGACATATGAAGAAAAATAATCATCCTAATCTCACCATCCAGAGATAACGATTAATCAATTTGTGTAGACTCCTTCAGTCTTTTTTCTATGCATATATTATTTTCTAAATTATTGTAATCCTGTATCATACAGGCTGCTGGGACAGAGCAAAATTTGCAGTTGGGTTTGTCTCAAAACCCATGGTCTTTACGCTGTGGGGTCCTTTAGCACGAGGTTGAGGGGGATATGCTTAGTCAGTTACTGATTCTTGTCCTTGTAATTGATCCTTTAAAAAGTACCAACTAAGTAATGCGTGCATCATTTATGGAGCATCTTGTAAAGATCTTATGCTATTTAGATCTTATCTGCTTCTCTTGTGTTACAAGGGCTTAGATGAGTAAAGAATGGCATGAGGAAGGGAGACATTTTTTAAAGAGGAGCCTGTTTAGAGAGTATGCTTAAGCCAGGAATGTGAAATCATCTGGTCATTTGCCATTGAGGTCAACCAGCAAGGCTTACTACCTCAGAGATTCCTTTACCTCAATAATGTTTACAGACAAAAATGTTAAAGTAGATTCCAGAATTATTCTAGCTCTTTTTAGGTTCAGAAGGTATTTACTGTATACTTAAGGGGATTCAGACAATTATTGGTTAAGTTCTTGGCTTTGGTTTTCTTTTTTTTTTTTTTTTTTTGCCTTTGATTTTCTTAATTATTTAGTCTCCCTTTCTAAAGCTTTTTTTTTTTTTTTTAAGATTTTATTTATTTATTTGAGGGAGAGAATGAGAGAAAGCAAACATGAGAGGGGGAAGGTCAGAGGGAGAAGCAGACCCCCTGCCAAGCAGGCCCTGATGCAGGACTCGATCCTGGGACTCCAGGATCATGACCCGAGCTGAAGGCAGTCACTCAAGCAACCGAGCCACCCAGGCACCGTAGTCTCCCTTTCTAGATGAGACATACATGTGTAAACATATATCGAATTATACTGTTAAGTTTCGAAATGAAAAGGATAAAAATGAATGTTAGGATAAAATAGGTCAACATTTTTCAAGTTATGTCATCTGGAGCAATTTACTAAACCTTTTTAAAAAAACTGACCCTTATTACCTCATAGGATTTTGTGGTGATAAATGAGATCATATTTGATAATGACTGGTATATGGAAATTTTAATAAGTATTTATTTTTTCCCTTTAAGCTTTAACCTTTTTCCCTTTAACCTTTAAACTCTTCCCAAATTTCTTTTAAGGGTTCCCTAAGACCAGGCAAATATAACTCAGTGGCACAAATTAAAATGAGAGATTACTCATGGTAGAAATTAAAACTCTACAGAGGGGATTAAAATGGAAAGTAGCCTTTTTATCAGCTCTCATCTCACAGATCTTTTCTTCAAAGATAACCACTGTTAACAGTTTTTAGTTTAGTCTCCCGGGAATTTTTATGCACATTTCCCTAAATTTGTTTATACAAAAGAGATGATGTTCTCTGTTCAGCATCTTGGTTTTTCAGTTAATAGATCTTTCCAAGCTTATAGCATCCCATTTTTATAGTAGCATATTCTATTATGTTAATGGGCTTATGGCATAGCCAGGAGGAGAACATTATAGCGATAACTGTTATGGTTGATAAAAGATAATTACATAGTAGAGTATGCAGCTAAGAATATCCTTGTACATCTGCTTTGGTGTGCTTTTGCAAATATATCCTTAAGCTGAATTCTAGCTTTGAAATTACTGGGGCACAGACTGTATGTACTCTTTTTACTTTTTGTTAAATAGTAGAAGGCCTCAATGAATGGAGAGTACCAGCTGGCTGTTGTAGCAAGCAGCATATCTTGTTTTCTTTTATTTATTAAAAATTTGAAAAAAATTTCTTATATGTCACACCAAAGCTCAAAATCTTTAATTTGTGTTTATCTTTTAATTATAATGGTAGGGCAAATGCAATTTCCCTAGGAGCTAGTCAGATCTCCGGGTTGTTGTGCATTCTATAAATGTCAGTAGATACTGACAGATTGCCCTGTGAGATCTAATTTATGCAGCAGTGTGAACCTGTTTCCCTCATCCTCATTAATACTTATTAGTATTATCAAACTTAATTTTTTTTTGTCAGTGTAAAAGATGAAAAATACCATTTTGATATTTTGGTGTGTATTTATTTGTGATTAAGGTGGTACATTTTTTCCAAGTGCTTTATTGGCCATTTGTATTCCTTTGTCTTGTCAACTGCCTTATTTATCCTTTGTCTATTTCCTGTTATGTTTAATGTTACTTTGATATAGTGAATGATCTCTCTTTCTTTCTGGTGGAATTGGTATTGTAATCCATACTTGGACATTTGTAATTTAGCAAAACTAGAGAGCACTCGGTTTTCTACAAGTTTTTTTAAAGTAAATACTTTTAAAACTTTGCTAGTTTTCTATGCTATATAACAGATTACCACAGACTTAGCAGCTTAAAACAACACTCATTTATTATCTCACAGTTTCTGTTGATTGGGAGTTCTAGCAGGCACGGCTTAGCTTGGCTCTCTGCTCCAGGTCACATGGCTATAGTCTGGGTGCCGTCTGGGTTGCATTCCTTATGGAACTATCTCTACTTTCTTGTTGGCTGTCAGGTGGGGCCTGCTCTCAACTTCTAGAGGTCCCTGCAGGTGTTGGTCATGCTGTCCTTTCACACAACAGGTCACTTCTTCAAAACTGGCAGGAGACTCTCTCCCTCCAGTCTGCTAAGACTGAGTCTTAGACATTGGAATATAGTCCTGGGAATGACTATACCATCACCTTTGCCATACACTGTAAGCTACTCGAGGGAGTGTCTGTTCTACCCACACTTGAGGGGAGGGAACTATGCAGAGTGTGTATACCAGGGACTGGGATCTTGGGGGCCATCTTGGGACTCTGCCCACCTTAACACTGTCTGGTTTCTATCACTTTCAGGCTGGCCAAGTAATCAACAATTATTGGAATAGTAACTTGTGCTTTATCCCTGAGCTCATAGAATGTACTTCCTCCCCACCCAGCCACCTTCCAAGACAGTAATAAATAAGCAAAAAACATCAGATATGTGTTATGGTAGTTAAAATACCGTGATGTCATAGCAGCTGGTTCACTGCTTTTTATTAGTAGGACAGGAAAACTTCTCTGAGAAAGTGACGTTTAAACTAAGATTTGAATGACACATCTAGGGTACAGTGTAAAGATCAGGTGGAAGAACATTCTAGACTAGAGAACAGCTAGTGCTAATGCCTTAAGACAGGCACAAACTTGGTATCTCTGAGAGCCTATAAGAAAGGCAGTACACTGAGAGCACAGTTGTGAAAGGGAGAGAGGAGGCTGGAGAATAAGCAGAGCTTAGATCGGTTAGGACTTTGTAAGCCAGGGGAAGAAGCCTGCTCTTTTAACTGTGGTGGGAACCAAAGCTGTGATTTGATTTTTGTTTTGAAGGATTATTCAGACTGCTATGTGAAAAATGAGTTATAGATAAGAGGGATAAGAGAACAAGCAGTAAGGGTGTGTTAAAAAGTTATTGTAGTAGTTTAAATAAGAGAGAACAGTGGCTTGGACTAAGGAGGTGTGTGAAAGTGAAGAATAGGAAAGGCCATAGGGATGCAATTTGAAGGTAAGATCAACAGTGTGTGCTATTGGATTGGATGAGTGTGAGAAGTTACATTTTGGCTAGAGCAGCTGGGTGGTGCCATTTACTGAGATGAGAGTGTGAAGAAAGGCAAGTTTAGGGTGCAATTACTGAGACTTTTGTTTTGGACATGTTAACTTTGAGATGCCTGTTAGACATCCAAGTGATGTCATGTTAGGGATCAGGTAAATGGGCCTGAAGTTCTGGAGAGTTGGGACCGAGGGTAGAAATGTAGGCGTTATCTGTAAATAGATGATATAATTTTTGAAGATTTATTTATTTATTTATTTATTTGAGAGAGAGCAGAGTGAGAGCGAGAGAGCACGGGTTGAGAGGGTGGAGCAGCAGAGGGAGAGGGAGAAGCAGGCTCCCCACTTTAGCCGGGAGCCCAAAGCGGGGCTCGAACCCGGAACCCTGGGATCATGAGCTGAGCTGAAGGCAGACGCTTAACTGACTGAGTCACCTAGGCACCCCTGTATACAAATGATATTTAAAGCCATGGGACTATGGGGCACCTGGGTAGCTCAGTTGGTTGAGTGTGCCTTCAGCTCAACTCATGATCCCAAGTCCTAGGATCAAGCCCCGCTTTGGGTTCCTTGCTCACCAGGGATCCTGCTTCTCCCTCTTCCCACCTTCTCATGCTCTTTCTTGCTATCTTTCCCTCTTAAATAAATTCTTTTAAAAAAGTAAATAAGTAAAACCATAGGGTGAAATGAAATTTCCCAGCTAGAGAAGATGGAGTAGGTTGGAATACTCCAACCTTCTGAGATGAACTGGCAGAAAGGGAAAATACGGTACAGAAGGAAGGGGTTGGGAGTTTGAGTCATATTGTGTCTTCTGGAAATAGAGTTCTTTTCTTTGCCAGACTAACATCCTTTCACATATTTAAAGGTAAATACTTGTTCACACTCTCACCACCATGTTTCAGGCCTTTTCAGTGGCTCACTATTGAGGGAGCATTACATTAGCATCCTAAGTTCGCCCCACACCTCTGAGCTCTTCTGCCCCCCTTCTATCCTGATACTATCATTGACTTGATCCTCGTGCTAGGTGTCAAGCCCATGGTGATTCCTACCACCTTTAGGAATGCATCGAGGCTTCTCTTCACGTATCTGCCTCCGTCCTGTCCCTCAGCTCTGATTTCTTTCATTTCCCCTTTCCAGCTAAGTCTTAACTATAGTGTTTGTTATTCCTCAGATGTATCCTGTTGTTTCCAACTCTGCTTTTGTTAATACTGTGCCTGTACTTGTTCATGGCCTACCCATTGTTCTGGTTCTGGTTCAGTTGCCACCTACATCATGAAGCCTTGTCTGGCCTTCCCAATCCAAAGGGACTTGTCCTATTCATGTACTTTTATTCTCTCCTGTCCCTCCTTGCGTAAAGGGCAAGGACCCCTTTACTCACCTTTTTATCTGTTAGAAGTGAAAGAGACTTTTTTTTTTTAAAGAAAACTCTTTTTTTTTTAATAAAGATTTTATTTATTTATTTGACAGAGAGAGATCACAAGTAGGCAGAGAGGCAGGCAGAGAGAGAGGAGGAAGCAGGTTTCCTGCTGAGCAGAGAGCCCGATGTGGGGCTTGATCCCAGGACCCTGGGATCATGACCTGAGCCGAAGGCAGAGGCTTTAACCCACTGAGCCACCCAGGCGCTCCGAAAGAGACATTTTAAAAAGCTGTTCTGTTTTTTGCTTTTATTGAATTTTGCCCATAAACCATCCCAGGTAGATGGTAGCCTATTTTAAAGTATGTGTGTCTTCATTGTTCCTCAGATTTGATTTGATTGATAGTCATTAAGTGAAGATTATATTATGGATTATTGAAAACTGGTTGACAATTTATTTGAAAGTATTTTATTTAACAAACCAAATCCTAAGGTTTTATTAGGACCCAAAATTTAAAAGCTTAAAAAGCCACCAAAGCTTGACATTCTTATAGAAGATAGATCTACTTTCGTATCATAGAATTTTTATTTTGAAATTGTTTTACTTACAAGCTGCAACTTATACTGACTTAATTTTCTTTCTTCCACTTAGCATGGAGGATGAAAAGGAAGATAGTAAAGTTATACCTACAGAATGTGCCATCAAGGTATTTAAAACAACACTTAATGAGTTTAAGAATCGTGACAAATATATTAAAGATGATTTCAGGTTTAAAGATCGCTTCAGTAAACTAAATCCACGTAAGATCATCCGCATGTGGGCAGAAAAAGAAATGCACAATCTCACAAGGTAAAGAAAATCATTGTGCTAGAAGTTATCTAGGGTTAAAAAAAAAAAGAAGAAGAAGTAGTTATCTACTTTTTGTATCTGGCCTACTAGCCAGGCAGAAAAATCCATGCTTTCTTTTAAATTCATTTGTGGAAATTATGGAAGGCTCGAAATTCTAGTTTAATGAGGCTTTCTATAAGAAAATATTTCCTGGGTATAACCTGAATTTATACCTTTAGGGTGAATAAGTCATTTTCTTTTTTCTTCCCTCGGTAAAGTTTGAGAGTAGCAAAGTCATTTTCTGCCGGAGACATTTTGTCATATGTCTACATGCTGTCATTGTTCATCTTCCTGTTAGGCTTATTGTAAATTATGATTTGCTTTTTTTGTTTTAGAAAATGTTTATTACATCTCATGTTGTTAATTTGGTGGGGCAGTCTGACCAAATAGCATTTTGCTCTAATTCATTAGACTTGGTTCTCAATTCTCTAAGCAGAATTTATCAAGGAATTTATCAACCAAGTAATTTAGTATTAATCTTTCTCAGTAAACCTTCTATATCTTAATCTATTAAATGCTTAATTTTTGTTTGTTCTAAAGATGTTTGCTTTCAAATGTAATTATCCGTATTTATTAGTTGCAAAGTTCTTCTAATTAGTAGGACTTGTAAATAGAATAGTTTTCTAAGAGGTCTTGCTGCCCTTCAATCTCTTTTCTGTGCTTTTGAGATCTCATCCCTGCCTTTCTTAAAATTCTTCAACAGCTTCTATAGTCTTTAGTGTGAAGTTTAAAGGCCTTCTCTGATGTGGAGCCCACCTGTCTCTAACCTCAACCCACATTGCCCTTCCTCCAATTTAAGATCCAGCTATGTTAACTGACATACCTTCCCCAAATGGACACTCTTGAATGCCTCTGTGCATTTCACAGGCTGCTTCCAGCCCTAGACCAGCATTTCCCCACCTGTCTTAATATGGCTAATTCCTGCTCACCCACTTTTTATACTAAGCCTTCCTTGGTGCTGTGTGCTCCCGTAGCTCCTGCCCACACCCCTGCCGGTGTGTGTGCCACACCGTGAATGTCTCATCACCTGTCTGTGCCTGCCAGCAGTCCATGGCTCTGTGAGGGCAGAGGCTGGGTTCTACTGGCTCTGCCTCCTCCACCCCCCCACCCCCCGGGCGGAACACAGTGCCAGCTCACGGCAGGCACTTGTTAGCTATTTGTTGAATAAGTGAAATATTCTCTCCTTCTGATTTTTATGTTCTTAATTATTTCTTTCTGTGTAGAATGCAAAGAGCTGGAATTCCTTGTCCAACAGTTGTACTACTCAAGAAACACATTTTAGTTATGTCTTTTATTGGCCATGATCAAGTTCCAGCTCCTAAGTTAAAAGAAGTAAAGCTCAGTAGTGAAGAAATGAAAGAAGCCTACTACCAAACTCTTCATGTAAGTTGCTTTTTAAAGCGTTCGTGTACCGACTTTTTAAAAATACATTGTCTAAACCTTTAAAAAAAAGTCCTAAAATAGTACTATTTTAAGTTAATAAAACAAGGACAAACTGAAGTTGTGACGGAATATTAACATTGAAGAGTTGTCTTTATATCAATGTGCTACTGTCCTGAGTCACTTAAGAAAAATCATAGAGCTAAGGAGCTCATGAGGCCTCATTGGTTAGCGTTAGTGACATGGAAGCATGAAGCTCTTATTCACGAAACAATCTATTAAATAAAAATTGACATTTCCACATTTGGCAGATGTCCTGCCTCATTAGTTTGTATGCCTTATTGAATGTCCTAGCTCTTAACAGCTAAGAAAATGCCTTTCATTGGGAAGTTGGCGGGGAGCAGATTTAGTCCCATTGTAAGAGTGATGGTAAAAGCTGAAGATGGGAGGGAGTGGTCTCTTGTATGTGCACAGGTCTTAGAGCATGTCAGGAATCTTGAAGCCATTTATGCTTCGGGACAGCAACTGAATTGCATCTGAGGTCCTTCTAGCTTAAGAAAATGTTTCTAAAACTGTCTTTCTTCTGTAGTTTTGTTTTTGTTTTTTTGGGGGGGGGTTTAAGTAAACTGTACCCCCAACATGGGGCTTGAACTCATGAGCCCAAGATCGAGGGTCACACGGTCACCAGTGAGCCAGCCAGGGCCCTGCCTCTCTAGTTTTGATTGAATAGCAGAGAAGCCTCTGTACTTTTTACATGGTCTCTGCATAAAGTGCTCATATACTGCAGTAGCTTATATGAATATGAAAGTGTTATCCAAATAATTTTTAAAGACAGTGCTAGGGAGGTAATCCAACTTTCTCTGCTTCCAATAGGAAAACATTGAAAGGAAAATCAAGTTCATTTTTCTGGCTTCATTGGCCGGTGGGGTGACTGGGGAAGAGATGAAGTAGTGCTACACTTTTCCGATTTGAGTCTATTAAGGCTGAGAAATAAAATATTAATGCTGATTTCAGCCATAAGAAATCAATAATGAATATATAATGCCACTTAATTTGTAAGACTGTCTTCCCCACTATGTTTGGCAGGAAGTACTTTTTACCTTATATGGAAAGATGAAAAAAATTTTTTCACCCACTTTTATTAAAGGAAAGTGGCTTTTAGATCCTCTGGTTAGTGACCATAATATGGCTGCTTTCTTACTCTGTGGGGAACCAGGTCTGCCCTTTGGTCTCCTGACCTCACTGCGGTCACATAGACAAAGAAATAGAGTGTCATACTCATCCCCTCCATTGCCTCAGTGTTCCCCCACCCTACCTGAAAACAAAAAACAAAAAAGAGCTCAGTCTTAGACTACAAAGTAAAGAGGAAATATGTTCTTTAACCTAGTTTTGCTTTTTCTGAGAAGTATTGGTTGGCATAGACATTTCAGTTGCATAGGTAAATTGGAATGGTTGTTCACATCTTAACTGTCTGCCTTGCCTCCTCACAGTTGATGCAGCAGTTATACAATGAATGCACTCTTGTCCATGCCGACCTCAGTGAGTATAACATGCTGTGGCATGCCGGGAAGGTGAGGAGCACATTTTGTTAATGTTCACACAAAATGACTTGATGTAGATTACTGAATGTATACTGAACGTATGCTCTGTGTTTAAATAGGTCTGGTTGATTGACGTGAGTCAGTCCGTAGAACCAACCCATCCTCATGGCCTGGAGTTCTTGTTCCGTGACTGTAGGAATGTCTCCCAGGTGGGCATGTAAACTAATACATCTTTTTTATAGGATATAACAGATTCGAATATTTTTCTCATCCCTAAGAAAAATAAGATGGTCATATTCTTAGAAATTGAAGGAAGGGTTTGGTTATCAACTGCTTTTGAGATAAAGATACAGAGATCAATTTGCCAGATTTCATTTTCAACAATAATTTGATTGCATGCCTCACATTTGGGCTATTGAATTTAATTGACAAGGGAGTGAGTTTTTGGCTGCAGATATTTAAGCAGTCAAGTAGACATTTGATATATGCACAGTGCTTCGAGTGAAGCTGGCATTAGCAAGCCTGTGTGCTCACTGCCATTGTTATTACCATTAAAAAGAAAATAGTCTTTTAGTGGTACTGTGTCTGATCACTGATTTCTGTGAGGTAAACAGATGAGGAAAGGTAAAACTCAATAATCATGGAGTAGGGTCACATTTATTTATTATTTCCAAGTGAAATTAATTATTTGCAGTAGATTCAGATAAGAATGTTTTTTCTAAATGATCGAATGACTTCATATTGGAAATAATTTCTGAACCTACTTGATTTTAATTCATGGGATTTAGTGAATATTTTGAGTATACATATTCAAAGCAATGCTACCCAATTTTATAGATATCACTCATTTATAGCTATAGAAGGTGCATTGTGAGAAATTAAATCCAGAAGGCAGCACAGATGTGGACATCTGAAGAGGACATACAGCAAGTAGAACCTGAGCAGCATAGTTAAACTTGAAATGAGAAAATCTGTGGCTTAAAAATTATGGAAGGAATTCAGTGGTATCTTATATTATTCTCTGTTTTTTTGTTTTCAAGAGAACCTTGCTATAATATCTCCTACTGACTTATATTTCTTTACCAGTTTTTCCAGAAAGGTGGAGTAAAGGAAGCCCTTGGTGAACGAGAACTCTTTAATGCTGTTTCAGGCTTAAACATTTCAGCAGATAATGAGGTTGATTTCTTAGCTGAGGTAAATTTTATGTGCATTTTACTCACCTTGCTAATGGAGAGCTGGATGGAGTAGTTAGCTGAAACCCAGAGCTCATTTTATTCTTTTTTTTTTTTTTTTAGATTTTATTTATTTATTTATTTATTTATTTATTTATTTATTTATTTTAGAGACGAGAGAAAGTGCAAGTGGTAGTAGGGTAAGGCAGAGGCAGAGGGAGAGGGAGAGAGAGTCTCTAGCAGACTCCAACACCCAGCACAGAGCCTGACGCAGGGCTCGATCCCACAACCCTGAGATCATGCGTGTCCTGAGCTAAAACCAAGAGTTGGACCCTTAACCAACTGAGCCACCCAGGCACCCCTCATTTTATTCTATCCCCTCAAAAGCAAAATTAGAGATTTTTCTTTCCTTGAGATGTTTTTGGTCCTTTCCAGACTTAAAACCTAGGATAGACTTAAAGCAAAACACTTGGTCAAGGAGTACAATTTGGTTAAGAGGGACAAATAACACCACTGCCAGTGCACTCCCCTAGCCTGTGTTTATGAGTGAGGAAGTGCGCTGCTGAACACTGGGTGATACAGAAAGCAATCACACACGCTCCACGCCTTTCACTGAACAGAGAAAGTTGGCCATGGTCGTCCTTACAAATGCCCAGTCATTATAATATGGATCTACAGAACCATAAAAAAATATCTTCCAACAGAAAAGTTCTCTTAAAATTGAACAAAAACGAAAAAGTGAAATAGCAGCTAGTTATTCACAACAGTATACCAAAGCAGAGAATGATTATAGAGTCTGTTCCAGAACTCCTCAGTATGATTTGAATTTGGCCCAGCTGTGGTGGAACCTAAGGGCAGAGGAGAAGTCACAGAAAGATGGTAAATGTGATCTCTAGCACAGTATAGTTGCTTCGTGAGTAAGTGTTACTACTGTTGTTGAACCAACATTAGGATCTGCTTTTTCTTGTTTCCTGAAAGCTTTATATGTACACAGCAGGACATGTGATCCTAGTTGTTAGATCGATAAAGACACTAAATATTGACCTTGATAACACAGTCAAGTAAAAAACATACACGTATGCATCACCTGTAGTGCATGTCTGTGAGACACTGTAATGTGTGTCACACACTGTAATTCTAATTTCAGGCCAGTGTCCTTAGGATTGACCTAGTTTTAAGAGAGTAAATATGCCGGTTCAATCTAAAGTACGGTTTCTATGAACTAAGATTTGGCAAATGGATTCAATGTATTAATTTTGTAGATAGAAGCTTTGGAGAAAATGAATGAAGATCATGTTCAGAAGAATGGAAGGAAAGCTGCTTCATTTTTGAAAGATGATGGAGGTCCGCCAGTCCTATATGATGAATAGCACCAACACCCACTGCTTTCATTGTTAACACAGTGGTGACTGTCAGCTGCCAGTGGCAAGTGAAGTTATGGGAGACTTGAAATACCAAAACAGAAGGAGTGTACAATGGTGCTTCTGTGCTTTTTTTCCCCCTTGTAACCCATATGCCAGATGTGTGGAATTTGTAGCTCAGCGTTGGGAGAATAAAATGTCACTACCTCTCATCTTATGAACAGGATAATATAATTCTTTAACAGCTGTAGGTTATCTACCTGAAATCAACCTGATTTTATAGAATTCGTGGTATAAATTGTTTTGATGAGAATTTTTAAAACTTAGGTAACATTTCCAAACATGGGAGGAAAAGACAGGTGTGTTTACAAGGAAGGCTTTTATTACAACATGGTTCCTTTTTTTTTTTTAACCTCCCTGTTTTGTGTTACAGCTTTCCTCAAATATTTTATTGGCCTAAAATTAGCCCTTCTTAGTTTGTTTTTCAGGTTGTGACCATGATTCTAAAGGAAAATCTCTTCTCTTCAGTAGGTGACATAAATGGAAATTTGGTTTTAAAATGACTGACAGAAATAGAAGTTTATTGGTAAATCATGAATATGAACTGAAATTTTCTTTTCCATACTCATATTCAAGACAGGGCATCACAGATCTTTGAAAGAGAAAAATATATAAGAACTTCTCAACTTTAAAGTTAAAGTTTTTAACTTAACTTCAAAGTTAAAGTTTTTAAATTTAACTTTCAGGTTTTCAACATTTAGGTGAAATGGTTAGGATAGAACTCATGGTGCAGCTGCCCTGCATTTATAATGAAAATGTAAATTATCTGGAAGGATGGAATATAATAATCGACCATGTTTGACATATTTTAATGAAGTGAGTGAAACAAAGTTCAGTTTACATTTCATTCAAACTGTACATTTAATTGATTTTGAGAGAAATAGAGCAAGCTAATTAGAAGTATTAAATCATCACATGATGAAAAGTATGTATAAAACAACCTGGGTACCAGATTAACCAAGTAATTTGAACTACTGGCCTCCCTACATAATTTTTAGTAC
This sequence comes from Martes martes, assembly GCF_963455335.1. NCBI lineage: Eukaryota > Metazoa > Chordata > Mammalia > Carnivora > Mustelidae > Martes > Martes martes. Next base: position 47,379,191 of record NC_137901.1, on the reverse strand, counting down.
TGGCTGGATGTCAGTTCCTTAATAAATCAAGCACTGTAGTGGAGAAGTACATTGGCTTTGTTAGGGTTGAAGTTCATTAACGACAATGTAATCATTCCTCCGATTACTGAAGTCAGATTGACTTTAGAGACCCAGACTTTCTGCTACTAATAACCCATACTTTCTGTCTGGCATTGGAAAGTAACAAGCTAAACATCATTTACACTTGAAAGCTTCTTTAACATTATTTTAAAATGCCAAATATGTTCTTTCTAGAAAAATATTTATTTTTGTTTCTGTTATATAGCTTGTAACCGCATTTCAGAGAAGTGTGATTTTGGATAGATACTCATTACATTTCTGAAATGTTTACTACTCTGAAACAAGAATTTAGATGACTGGTGATTATTGGATTTACAGAAATTTCAGAGAACTGATTTTAAAACCATGAACCATTTAAAAAAATGTTTGTTTTGGTTTCTGACATACTCTGTTTGACAAGAGCAGCAAACCATTGCTGTGTGGCATTCTTGGAGTGTGCTGTGAACATGCTTTTTAAAATATTAAATATGAAGAGAGCATTTTAGAATTGGTTCTTTGTGTGGTTTCTTACTGTTCTTTATGATAACTTACATCCTGACACCAAGTTACCCTTCTGTATAAAATTAAGTAGTGCTAACTTAAGCAGTTTTTTTCCCATTAAACTTCTCATAGTTAGATTTTAATAAATGACCAGTATATTTCACATTACAAATAGGTTTTTCTCTGTGTATCAGAGAGTAAATATTTCACTTTGGGAAAAAAAGTGGGAAGTGTTGGTTTGGTAAGTAAAGACTCAAATAGGAATGGGACAAAACCACAATTTGGAAATAAGGATATTTTGTTTCACTTTATTGGAAGTAGATACATGAATATCTCTAAGTTACAGAAATAAGGATGATTGTAAAGTATTTTTATATCTACAAAATAAGTCTTTGCATTTCCTTCTTATAAAAAATCAAGTTTTCTGCTAAAAAATGTGAAAGACAATGCGTGCTCATTTGAATTTATTACAGGAATTCAGAAATGCTAAAGTAAAAGTCCCTTGTATTCCAGAAACCATTGTTTATAGTGTGACATGCATCCCTGCCAACTTTTTCTCCTTCAGTGTATGTTAATATTTTAAAATACCTGAACAGGAAGCAGGATGCAGTGAGGCAGCTGATGGTAAAATGGTGGTCGTGGTAGACCCCTAAGGAAGATGAAGGACATGCAGTCCCCAAGATGTTAGAGGCAGGACATTTTTTGCTGTTCATTTAGGCTACGAGCATCAGAAGAGATTGGTATCTGTACCTTCTGAGATTCTGGGCAATTTTCCAGCACTTGAGAAGTTGGCGGGGGGTGGGGGGGGACCTGGCTGGCTCAGTTGGTAGAGGATACAGCCATTGATCTCAGTGTCGGGAGTTCTTAAAAAGATTGCTAAAAAAAACTTCAAAAAAATTGAGAATGAAAGCTCATCTGATTGTATTTTCAAACCTTAATACTTACATTTTGAGGATAGCTATTTTTCTGTTGGAGTTTTATATGGATTACATACAAAATTAAGATTGATTTAAGTTTTCAAAGTTTATTTTATGCTTGGAAACCTCAGTTTACCCTTGTTAAAAAATTTATTTTTTGATTTCCAATATGTTTCTCAATTCAGGAATATTAAAAGGGTACATTTGGGACTAGCATTACTTTTGCTGTCCTAGGCTTTCCAGCTTTTCCCAAACATAGCTAGCTTTTCAAGGATTTAAGATCAAATATAGTAGAAAGATGAAGTAGCGGAAGGAGGGGGAAGGTGGGATATTCATCACAGAATAAAGAATGAGCTACTACTTACAGCTCTGAACTTAATCTTTCTAATGCCTTCTGGGACAGAAAGAACACATAGTCAATAGAATACTTGATACAGAATCATAAGAACAGTATCTGGGTAAAGCATCAAATGAGTCAAAATTTATGAAAACTCTGGAAAACATCAAAAAGGGTTTGAAAGTTGAATTTGAAGAAGAAACAAGTCCATTGCTCATATTATTAGTATATTGTTACTAACAAAAACAACTACTCATCAATTTCATTTATTTGAATTGCATCATATTTGGAAAATGGTAAAAGAAACATTGGACAGAGGACTCCCCAATTCATATGTTGCCTCCTTAACCCCTAATGTGATAACTGTCTTTAGAAATAGGGCTTTTCAGGAGATTAAATGAGGCGTTTTAAGGAGGCTTTTAATTCAGTTCAGTGAAGTCATCAAGGTGGGGCTTTAATCCAATAGAACTGGTCTCCTTAGAAGAAAGGGAGAGGCACCAGAGATTTCTCCCAACACAAGAAGAGAAGAAAAGCCATGTGAGGATGCTTAGAAGGCAGCTGTCTGCACCCCAAGGAGAGAGGCCTCATCAGACACCCAGCTGTGCTAACATTTTGATCTTGGACTTCCATCCTCCAGAACTGTGAGAAAATTCGTTTGTTTTCGAAATCATCCAGTCTGTGGTATTTTGTTATGATAGTGCAAGTAGGCTGATACAAACCTAAGGTAGATATAAAGATTTTTTTAGTGGGCATCCTACTCCTTCAGCTGATATAAAAATTTTGCTTGGACAACAAATATTCCCAATTTGGGAATATTTCAGGTGAGATTGTGGGAACATTGCCTGTGATCAAGGAGGAATGATGGAGAATGGGAAGCTATTGGAAATCCTGCAGGGGCCACTCCAGGACCACTTTTAAAAAGAAGAAGCTATAAAAAAGTGAGCTGCATACATAGAATTAATTATTACAACGTTACTATCGCTTGAGCATGCATGAATTTCTAAAAACCTGTTAAGCAGGCTTATTTTTCTTAAAAGATTTTATTTATTTATTTGACAGAGAGATCACAAGTAGGCAGAGCAGCAGGTGGGGGTCGGGGGTGGGGGGGACAGAAGCAGGCTGCTTGCTGAGCAGAGACATGCGGGGCTCAGTCCCAGGACCCTGAGATCATGACCTGAGCGGAAGGCAGAGGCTTAAACTGCTGAGCCACCCAGGCACCCCAAGCAGGCTTACTAAGAATAGGGAAATAGAAGAGGTAGGATTTTGGACTCGTGTTATTCCCTCCCACCCTTACCCAATAAACTAGAAGAATGTAGACAATTGGGGTAACTTTAGATAAGATTAGCTTTTGAGCAACCTAGTAGCCAGTCGTCAAAGATTCAGGTAACTCAAAGACTTTCCAATCAACCCTTGTTTTTTCATTGTTTTTGACAGAGACTTGATTGATGATATAAAGGATCATCTATATATATAGATATATATAGATATAGATATAAAGGGTCCAGTTATCAGATTTTTGAAATGACAGGAATCTGCAAGTGAACGACGCCAGAGTTTGTTCAACCATTCACCCACTAAAAGACATTTGTGGGGTTGTTTCTAGTAGGTTGTTGTGCATAAAGCTGCCATGAACATGTGTATCCACAGTTTTGCATGAAGGAAATAGTGCAATTGCTATATGCTAAATGCATGTTTAGTTTTATAAGAAACAAACTGCTTTCTAGAGTGGTCATATCATTTTACACTCCCATCTTCAATGTATGAGTTTCTCCACATTCTTTCCAGCATCTTGTATAATCACTATTTTTCTTTGAATTTTAGCCATTCTAAATAGGTGTGTAGTGATACTTAGTGAGATCAGTAGTAATATTGACATGTGATTTTTTTTTGAAAACACAATGAAATTATCAACATTTAAAAGATCCTTATAACTCAGTGAACAAATATTTTCCCAATGACCAGTGCATGATGTTACAAAATCATGAGTATTCTGGTTTTTAAAAATATGTCCACAAATTCTTTGATACTTCTTCTTCCAAAAGATGGAAGCTAATTCCCTTCCCCTTGAATGTGGACTTGATTCAGTGACTCTAATGAAGAGAACATAGCAGAAGTGCTGGTGTGTGACTTCTGTTTAGTTCATAAAAGATACTGTAGCTCTATCTGTTCTCTCTGGGATCCCTGGCTCTCAGGGAAGCCAGCTGCCATGTTTTGAGGACACTCAAGAAGCCTATGGAGAGACTCACTCGTGTGGGGAACGAAGGCCTGATAATAGCCACGTGAATGAGGTTAGAAGCAGATCCTCTGTCTTCAAACCTTCAGAGGATGGCAACCCTGGGCGACATCATAACTGCTACTCCTGAGAGACCCCGAGTCAAAACTACCCAGGGAAGTGCTCACAGGCACAGAAACTGTTAAAAAAGAAATGTTTGTGATTATAAGCCATTAAGTTGGGGGGGTAATTTGTATTAGAGCAATAGATAACAAATAAGATCCATTCAAAGTTCAAGAAAGACTAAAAAATTTATTGATAGTTTCGGATGCCACATTGCAACTAACCTTTAAGAAACTACCACTTGGGGGCGCCTGGGTGGCTCAATCGGTTAAGTGTCTGCCTTGGCTCAGGTCCTGGGATGAAGCCTGCTGCTCCCCCTGCTTGTGCTCTCTTTCTCCCTCTCTTTCTCTGGCAAACAAATAAATAAAATATTTTAAAAAATAAAAGGAGAGGAGTATTGATACATTTTGAAAACCAAAAGGAATTTTAAAAGTTCTAAGAAGAAAGTGAAAGTCACGTGAAAACCTGCCAACCAGTGAGAGCCACTATAAAAAGTGTTGGTACCAGTCCTTCCAAACATCTGTTATAAAGTCTGAAAAAGAATTAAAAACAAAAAAGAAACACAGAAAACCAGAAAAGCCTGTGTGTGTGTTTAGGCTTTAGAAACTGCCAGAAACACTTTTTCAGCCACTGTAGGAGTAAAATAAGCTGGTAAAGTTGGTTATCTAAAACACCAGGAGTTACCCTGAGCTTTGGTGGCTCTGGAAAATACAGGTCCATAGTAAAACCAGAGAGAAGAAAACCGATTAATGAACCGAGCTTCAGAAATAGGTGTTGAAGGGCGTCTGGGTGTCAATAGCTTCTGACTCACTAACAGCTAGGGGCAGTCAGGGCGGGGCAGGTGACCTCATTTCATCTCATCACCAGAGTTTCACAGGCTGGAGGCTGCAATGCCTTTTTTAGTTGCCCTATTCCCAGTAGGGTGCCCTTAAGGACCCCCCTGATGGCCTGGTGGTTCCAGGACTGCTTTCCCAGAGCAGCCCTGAGTGTATCTAAACATACATTTTGCTCAGCTTTTCAGCATCTCTATCTTTCCCTTTTCTGCTCAGTGTCTCATCCTCCAGTCTTCCCTTTCAAAGCAGCAAAATTCATTGTGGAACAAAGTGACAGCAAATGTCACACTTTGTTCCCGGGCCTTCCCTGTTCTTGAGGATTATGGCTTCTCCGGTTCCAGCCGCCTTGGTAGCTCTCCAGCACTTTTCGTGAAAAGTACAAAAACTGCTTTCACAAAGGAATGAAAACAAAGATCCCTTTTTTTTTTTTTGCTAATTGTTGTCCCAATTTTTAGTGTTTCTAGTCTCTAGATGAACCAAAAATGTTTGTGGAACCATAAGAAAACCTTTATTTTAATAATTTTAGAGTTCATATTCAGATAGCAATACCATGCATGACTTGCTCTTCCGGTGTCAAACCCAGGGGGCCGTGTGGCGGGCTCTGCCGCCACATACACAGCATGGCCAGCTGCCACACTCATTGTCCCCAGCCTCCTCTGAGAGCACACATGACTCAGCTGTGGAAGTGGCACACATATTGCGAAAACAGGCTAACTGTGCAGTAGCTCTTTTATCCATGACATGCAGAAAATAGCCAAGGAAGGTTCCCGTCCACCCTGGATCTGCAGAGTTATCTAAGTTTGCTCTTACACAAATATAACACACAACTGACAGAGCTGCTATGCCTACCTATCACCCAATATGTCACATTAATAAAAACAACAGGGGCACCTGGGTGGCTCAGTGGGTTAAAGCCTCTGCCTTTGGCTCAGGTCATGATCCCAGGGTCCTGGGATCGAGCCCCACATTGGGCTCTCTGCTCAGTGGGGAGTCTGCTTCCTCCTCTCTCTCTGCCTGCCTCTCTGCCTACTTGTGATCTCTGTCAAATAAATAAAAATCTTTAAAAATAAATAAAAATAAAAACAACAAACATGTAAGTGTTATTTTACCTAAACACTTTAAAACTGAGTGAATTCTAGGACACACCTTGCTTGCACTATTTTATTTTATTTTATTTTATTTAGATTTTATTTATTGGAGAGAGCATGAGTGGGGGAGGGGCAGAGGAGAGGCAGACTCCCTGTTGAGCAGGCCCTCAGGATCATGACCTGTGCAGGAGGCAGACCCTTAACCCACTGAGCCACCCAGATGCCCCCCAGTACTTTATTTTTAAAATGCTATTGGACACCCATAGCAGTTTTAATATGAGTATTTTGACTCAAATGTTAGCTCTGAAGAGATCAGACACTGTTTTATGCAAAGCTATTAAGTCACCAAAACTTATGACATGGCAATAATGTAGCAGTCCTTTCCCATTACCTTTAAATCGTATCCTGAAATACTGCATAGGCTAGCCTGTTTCTTGCTTCCCTAGTGTTAGGGTGTACCTGTTGTCACGTGTTCTTCCTGCCTTCATCCCCTGCCTTTGCACCCTCCAAAATGGCCCCCTCCCGTGTTTGACCGCACTGGTCTTCAAGGCAGAGCAAGGCCAATAAGCCCCTGTGGCCCTTCTTAGCTCTATTACAATATTATATTCCATAGGTTTTTGTGTGTATCACGTATATGGCATTATAATCCACTTTTTGGAGCCAGGGTAATAAATACTTGACATGTTCTCCAAAGAGCTTAAGGAAATGCTGACACAAAGTAGGAGTTTCAGAAATAGGTGTTGAAGGGCGTCTGGGTGGCTCAGTCGTTAAGCGTCTGCCTTTGGCTCAGGTCGTGATTCCAGGGTCCTGGGATTGAGCCCTGATTCGGGCTTCTTGCTCCATGGGAAACCTGCTTCTCCCTTTTCCACTCCCACTGCTTGTGTTCCCTCATGCTGTGTCTCTCTCTGTCAAATAAATAAATAAAATCTTAAAAAAAGAAATAGGTGTTTATTAAATAATCCCTATAGGGAAAAAAAGACAGTTCATATGCAGCTTTGACCTTCACAACTAAATAGTCGTCCCCTCATGTTTGTTTGTGAACAGGTGAAAATCTGCACGCAGATGTTCACTTGAGGAGGTTTACTAAGAACAAAGTAACAGTCCTAATAGAGATGGCATTGGGGGTGGGAATAGTAGGAACTGGGAATCTGAATTTTAAGAAACTGCACAACTAATCTTGAAATGCGATTTTAAAAAAACCTCATTGCTAGTTGCTAATCCAGTACCTATTTACCCACCCCCCCCTTACTAAAAACTTATTTTCTACAGGGCGTAATGTACCCAGCTGCAAACTACATTTCCCAGACTTGCAGCTAGAGCGGATATCAGACAGTTTTGACCAATAAGATGTAAGTAGAAGTTGCTGGGTGTGATCCTCTGGGAAAACTTTTTTTTTAAAAGATTTTATTAATTTATTTGAGAGAGAGAAAATGTGTGTGTGTGCACGAAAGAGAGCATAAGCAGGGGAGGGGGAAGGCAGAGGGCAAGGGAGAGAGAGAATCCCAAGCAGACTCTGCAATGAGCACAGAACCCCGACTTGGGGCCCAATCCCACGACCCTGAGATCGCCACCCTAGCCAAAATCCAGAGTTGGATGTCCAACTGACTGAGACACCCAGGAGCCCCACCTCTGGGAAAACTCTTAAAAGATGATCAAACTCGGCCAGCACCAGCTCTTTGCCTTCCGCCTTTCCCTTTCTTCCTGCCTGGGGACTGTAGACCCCGTGTTAGAAGTAAGCATCCATCATGCAGCCAACAGGTGATGAGTGTGAGGAGGAAAGCCACACACTGAGGATGAATGGCTACGTGGAGAAAAAGAAGGAATGTGGCTCTCCGAAGCATCATGGAACCTTAGTACCAGGCCTGAATGGCTAACTTCTAGATTTCTTATTCCTTAAGAAAAATTAAAGTCCTATTTGGGTAAGCTACTATAAGTTGGGTTTCCTGTTACTTGGGCAAATGCAATTCCAACTGATACAGTAGCTATACAATCAAACCAGTAAGAAACTAGAGAGCTCCATGGGCTCCATGTAGTACCTGAGCAAGAACAAAGCGGAGTCCATCACACAAATCGGATAATGAACAAAAGCCGGGGAGAGCTGAGAGATACAATGAACACACACTCACCTCTGTCAGCAACAACAGAAAAGCAGGAAAAAGCTCCAGAAGAAACATAAAACTATATAACAAAGTCAACTTTTGTTAAACAAAAATATGCCATGATTCTTTGAGTAAATGGTGGAGAATTTTGACCTTGATATTTGGGACAGTTTTTTTTTTTTTTTTTTTAGATTTTTAAATTTATTCATTGGAGAGAGGGAGAGCACAAGCAGGGGGGGAGGTCAGAGGGAGAAGCATACTCCCTGTCATGGGGCTCGATCCCAGGACCTCAGGATGATGACTTGAGCTGAAGCAGAGGCCTAACGGACTGAGCCACCCAGGCACCCCTGGGACATTCTTTTTAAGTGCCCAAGTGTAGGGACCAACAATTACATTTACTTTTCTATAGATCCAGTAATTCCACATGGTTCTATGGTAAATATCATGTTTTTTAAAATAATGGTAGTATTTTAATACTATTACTTTTCAACATTTCGATGTAATCCACAGACTGAATTTATAGTTACAGAATGTAAATGCCCAAAACCTTGACAATAGAAGTTTGGACTCAGGAGGAGGAAGCAGAGGAGAGGGGTTGATATAAGCGCCTTCATCTCCCCATCTTCTGTAGTGTAGAGCCACTGGAAACTTCCTAACCTTGATGGATCAAAAATGGAGGCCTGAGTATATCATATGAAGTTATGTGAGTAAATACGAGAAGAACTAAAAATAGTATGAGCAACAAAAATTGAGAAGTATTGGGCAGGGGAGGTGAGAGGCGGATCAGTGTGCTAAATTCCTCATCTTTTCATAGCAGAGTAACATGTACTACCTGAAGCTCATAAAATGAGGTAAGTATATGTGTTATAGTGTTATCGTCACAGCTACAAATAGAATTTGGTAACAGTGGCTTCCTCTGGGTTGTGGCCTTGAGGATTTGGGAAGAGGAGGGAGAAGAGAGCTCCTTTGCACTTGATATCTTTCTGTATTATTGAAATTATATTTCCATGTGTGTGTTCTTCCATAATTACAATATAGCATGTTTTTATTTTTAAAAACTTTTTTAAAGATTTTATTTATTTATTTGACAGAGAGAGACATGGCAAGAGAGCAAACACAAGCAGGGGGAAATAGGAGAGGGAGAAGCAGGCTTCTTGCTGAGCAAGGAGCCTGATGAAGGGCTCGATCCCAGGACTCCAGGATCATGACCTGAGCTGAAGGCAGCTCGCTGCTTAATGACTGAGCCACCCAGGTGTCCCTAAAACCTTTTGATTCTGACAACCAACTGGTTTGTGGAGCGATTGAATCTTGGGAAATGTCTGAGTTCAAACACCCCTGTGAACTTTTACTCCAATATAGTCATGGGAAGGGATGGGCAAGGTGCTTACTGGTCTTTCCACAGGTTTCAATGTAAAAACAGGCTTTTAGAAAAATTTTGCTCAAATTATTTTCCAAAACAACAAAATTCAGCTAAAAGAACAGTGTTTTGAGATTGTTTAATGAATCATTTAAAAAAATGAAACTTTTTATTGCCAATAAAAGTGAATTTTAAATATAAAACATTTGCATTACTCTGATTTGTATATAAACTTTTGTCTCCGAAAATCAAATCTAGAGCTGACAAAAAGTGTGGCAGCAAAAAAAGACACTAAAATAGAGGTATAGCTTTGCAACCTTTTGCCAATTTAATGTTTAAAGAAGGTGCAGAAATAGGAACTATGAACAGAAATAACTGAAATGAGGAAGGAAACATCTGCCTAAGCAACAAAGGAAACCCACAGAAAGAACCTTCTGTTAAATGAAGGAACTATCAGACTGGATGAGGACACAATGGAAAGAAAATTCGCACCTAATTGTAATTCTGGTCTGTCATTTATGGTGATTCCCAAGCTGGTATCAGGTACTTATGAATTTGAATCCTGGTAATATTTGCAAGCTCAAAATTCTAGAAATGACTTTTGATCCATTTGTACAGACAAGTTTCAGAGTCTTGATGATTACCAAGGATAAAACTGGGAACAATAGGGAATTCTGTATGGGCATGGGGTGAACAATCAATGTCTTTAATTAGTTGAGCAACTATACAGAAATAAATATGTTTGTGACTAAAAGAGATGGCCCATGGAGAGGCAAAGATTTGCTCTGCCAAGGTAGTTCCAGATTCTGCGTGGCTTGCAGTGGCTTCTCAGATGTTCTGCATTCCCTGGGCCTCAGCCACTGTCAAGACCACCGTCTTCAGGGACCTCTCATCAATCACCAGGCAGATCTCAATGCTGCTTGCAGACCCAAGGCGAGGTGCACAAAAAGTAAGCCTGGCTTTGTTAGGAGCAAAACTTTGCCATAGTTGACTGAACCTAACTCTCTGGGAAGAGGGATAAGATGCCCAGCATCAAAGGAAGCCAAGTTTTTCCTGAACACCTCATCCCCTTCCCCCCACCAACACAGTGCCCTACTGCCTCGCTGCTCTTGGCCAACATTCTTGTGGGGCTCTTGTTCCAGATAGGCTTTTCTGTCACCTTGGATGCTCCTCAGTCTCCAGACTCCCCTTATTGACGGCCTCTTAGTGTTTGGGCATAGGGGGAGGCTAAGAGAGTGAGAAATGTCCAGGATGACTCCAGCTTCTTGATTTGTGCATTTGGGAGGAAGGAGGTGGCATATACAAGGATAGGGGACCCTGACAGAGGACCTGGGTGGCGAAGGTCAGTAGTGCTGTTTTAGAGATGCTGGTTTCCCAGTGTTCTAAGGCACCCTAGTAGAGGTGAGAAGCAGCCCAACTGGAGCTAAGGGCCGAGGGACAGACAGGAGTACAAAGACAGCCCTGCCCTCATGGATCTTGTGTGCAACAGGAACAGATTTAGTCAAGGAATGACAAACATAAATATCAACAAAGTTTCATGAGAATGAGGGAGTGATTAAAAGGTACAGAGTCCTTCTGGGAAATCCATAAAATGACTGAAAAATTTTCATGAACACAGTGACGTGGAGCTCCCTGGGGACCTTCATGAGCGCTCTTCTGTTTCCAGCAATGGAGTCAAAGCCTGACAGGAGTGGGGTAAGGTTGCAGAAGTGAGGACAGAGCACAGCTCCTCAGAGAAGTGTGCTGGGAAGGAGAGAAAGGAGGTCATAGCTGGACACACACAACGGTTTCAGGAAAGTTTTTTGTGTTTGTTTTCAGCTCAGGGGTTGTGTTTATGAGAAGAAAGAGAGCGGCAAAGTGAAAGACCATTTCTAGGTGCCAGGATGTGAGGGGAGGTGTGACAATCCACACCTTAACTTTTCTGAGAAAGCGAGAAATGGGATCCAAAGAATTTCTTGGGCAGGACAGGCATTATTCTAACTCCATGGAGGCTAGGGAGGGTGGAGGCGGCAGCAATGGTGGTCTGATGGCTTTACTTTTCTTAAACAGAGGCCGGGTGTCTGCAAGGAAGGCTTGGCAGTGTCTTTGCAGGGGATGGGAGGAGAGCCAGGCAGGACCAAGGGCCGTCTGTGCTTCTACTGGTGCCGGCTGCCAGGCTGTGTGGCTCCTCCCACGGTGGTAGGTGCAGAGAACCCAGGTGGAGTGCACCTGGGCTGAGGCTCTGTCACATGAGTGTGACGAGGACAGAGGAGCGAAGATGTTGAGCGTAACTGGGATAGAGGAAAACGGATTTGCAGCTGGATGAGGAGGGAAGGGAAGGAGGGGCGCTAGACTGGGCAGATAAAGCAGGACAAAGGCGGGTCTTGGAGGCAGTAAAGAATGGTAACAAGGGAGCCTCTGGAGGGACAGCACTGGGTGGGATGGGTCATCCACAGGTAAGCTCATAGGTGATGGCAGGATGTGGGTGGAGGGATTCTGTAATCCTGGACAGGTATGGCCAATGGTAGGAGCCTTACAGGAATAGGTTTTTTCTTCTTTTTCATTTTCCTTTCTCCCTCCCTCTCTTCTTTTCTTCCCATTCTTTCTTTCTTTTTACTAGAGAAAGGGGAGGAAGGCCCTCATTTTCCTACCCAGAAATCTCCCAGCCTCCTTTTTTTCCTGTGGTTACAGAAAAGACCAGCCCCTCCATGTGCACTCTGGGTCCTGCCCCATCTCACCTCACTTGGATATCTGGTCCTCTCTCTGTTCCATCGTTACCTCTCTGCTAAACCATTCTCCTCCACAAAGATGCCTCAGTCTGCTGTTCTTTATGAATGTGTCTGAGGTCCCTGGCCTCTGCCGATCCCTGGGCTCCACAAGACACTTGCAATGTTCTTATGCTCAGTAAAGTGTGCCCAGCTATGCTGCTGCTTCTCTTTGAAAAACCTAACTTACTCCTACTTCCTCCCACCCCAGGTCACCTCCATGTCCATTCCTCCGCGGCACTCAGGGACAAGCTTCTCCAGATCAGTTATTACGGATCTGCTGCCTATCACCTCTTCCTCACTTCCCATTCTCACTTCTAACCCGCTGCCTGCCCTGTAGCTCTGCCTCCCAGTCCCTGAGGTAACGGTCCTCCCACGGAAGTATTAGTGTCTTCCTTGGGGTAAAAGCGGGGGACACTTTTCAGGGCTCTGACTTCTCAGCAGGCTTTGTCAAAGCAGACCACACCCCACCTTGGGAAACAGTTCTTCACTCAGCCCCCAAAACATTCCCCACCCGAAGTTCTCTGTGTACTTCTCTGGCCGGCTCTGCCCCTTATCCTTTACTGATTTCTCCGCCTCTACACTTGATTATTTCTCTACGGCTCTCTGCGAGGCAGTGCCATCCAACTCCATGGCTTCAAATACTATCAGTATTCCGACGACTCGCAATTACTACCTCCAGCCTTGTCACTCTTGGTGAGCTTCAGCCCCACATAATCCATCAATGCAGAGGTCACTTCTCCTCGGATTCACATGTCTAAAACGCAGCTCGTGATCTTCACCACTTCCCTGCCAAACTTCTCAAGCCTCTTTGTCTTAGAGAACGGTGCTCAAAATCATCCGGTTGCTGAGAATGGCCACCTCGGGGTCATCCGTGATCCCTTCCTTCCTCCGTCCCAACCCCCTTGAATGAATTTTCCCCACCCCCCCTCAAATGTTAAAGCCATTCAAAAGAGGCTTTCTGACTGCAGTCTAAACTGGGGTCCCCTGTTCCATGCTCACAGCATCCAGGCGCTGGCCGCAGCTCTCCCCTCCCTTACTAAGTCCCACAGGCAGGCTCAATAAACCTGCCGGAGAGACAGGGTAAGCCTTCCCTAGACTAGGGGCAGCCTTGCCCCAGGCGGGCTGCCGGCCGGGCGTAAACCTCCCGGAATGACCTGGGAGCCAGGATCTGCACTCGCTCGGGAAGGCGCAGGCACCAGCGGCGGTGCCAACAACCGCCCTCGGCTCCGCGCGGCTTCCGGGTCACGCCCCCGCCCAGCGACCCGCGCTGGGACTCCGCCCTCCAAGAAAGGGGAGGAGCCTCTCGCGCCGAGCTGGGCGCGGTCGCGGTCGCTAGGCCCCACCGCGGCCCGTCCGCCGTCGCCGGTTTAAGCGCGGAGGCCCGCGGGTCACGTGCCGGACGGGGTGGGGGCGTGGCACCAGGAAGCGGCCTCCGCGCCCGCTCCGATCGCGGTCGCCACCGCCCGGCCCGACTCGCCGCGTCCCCGTGCCGGCGCCGCTCGCCTCGCTCCACGCTGGCGGCCGCCCCCGGACTCCCCGCCGCAGCGGCGGCGCCCGCTATGGGCGAGGAGGACTACTACCTGGAGCTCTGCGACCGGCCGGTGCACTTCGAGAAGGCGAACCCGGTCAACTGCGTCTTTTTCGATGAGGCCAACAAGCAGGTCCGGGCCGGCCCGCGCCCTCCTTCCCGGCGCGGCCCGACGCGCCCCGCCTGCCGTCCCCGGCGCCCCAGGGACGTCCCGCGCGCATCCAGGCCGGGTGCCGGGGTGGGGGCCAGGCCTGGGGCCTCCCCTCGGGTCCCGGCGCCGGAGTGGCGCCACCTCCGGGCTCTTGGGTGGGCCGAGGGACCGGGAGCTACCTCGGCGGGGTCTTTCTCCTCCAAAGTGACAGCTGGGTGGACCCCGAACCTGCGCCGCCCACCCAGCACGCCCTTTGGCCGGTGTGGTCAGCTGTTAGCTCGCCAGCCCTTTCGCGGCGCCTTTGTTATCTTTATTTGTCACTAGTTACCCTTGCAGTCGAGGATTTAGACGTTGAGATTACTCTTACTCTCGGAATTTTGGAAAGGGGAAAAGCAGTGTGAGGAGTAGCAGGGGGAGCTCAAGTGCATCAGGGGCGCCTTTGCCGTACCTGATTAAAGTGTGTAGCCGCGGGGACCCCGGCCCAGTCTCGCGCAGTGGGCTGCACTCGGAAGGGTATAACCTTTTTGGTCTCTACGCTCTTGTCCTTTAAAATTGAGGTGAACACCAGGCATCTGCAGTTTGATAGATACCACGTTAGTTGAGCTGAACCAGGAGTGGGTGTAGTAAAGTAATCGCCTGGAGGCGGGTGAATGTGTCTAAAAGTCTTTCAAAGTTCAGGCCATTAACGTTGCTTCTTTTCCCTCCCAGGTTTTTGCAGTTCGATCAGGTGGAGCTACCGGGGTGGTAGTTAAAGGCCCAGATGACAGGAATCCCATCTCATTTCGGTAACCGTTGACATTCACAGAATAATGGTCATATATGCACATAATGATGTGTTTCTGTTTCTCATTCAGAAGGTGGTTTTAAAAAGTTTGTTCCTTGGCTAAAGTGTATACATGCTTGCAAATCCCTATGCATAGAGAGACTCTGCTGTGCAGTGTTGCTGGGACCTGTTAGTACGTAGTGTCAAAGTGAAGTGTGTAGAGTAGTTCTTTCTTGATTTGGGAATCAAATGCTCCAACATAGGGAACCCACTTCCTGGCACTTGAAATTAGCAAGTCAGTTTACTGATTGTGCTCATTTCTGGCATCCTGGCCAAGGAGGGCCTTCATTTCCTCCTCTGGCCCCAGTCTTTTCAGGCTGTGTGGGAGGTGGAGGAGATTCCTGGTCAGTGTTTCCTATATAATAATCTATATTAAGGAAATCCCAGCTTCCACTAAAGGTGATTGGCTGTCCCTGTTTATGCAAGTTGAACCAGTATAATAATGAATTGCACTTCCTTTCACTTTCAGAAGTATCTGAAATTATCTGGTCTTTAACTCCTGTGATTACAAAAGGGGAAAGTACAGTGTGGGCCCTCAGTTCAGTGGTGACTTAGATTTTTTTGCAGATGGCCCATGCTAATAGAAAACAGTTTTTGAAGTAGAAAACAGATCACTCATTTGTTGGACAAACACTGATTGTAGCCTGTGTGCTAGGCACCGGGCATGTGCAGCCTGGTGCCGTTTTGCAAAACTCCTCCGTTTAGTGTGGGAGACAAGTGTGTGGACACATTCTGTTGATTGTGCAAAGTGCTGTAATGGCACTCTATTCAGAATTTGGGCACACAAAAGAGATGAGACATTTATCTTGGGGTAGGCCAGGAAACAGATGGGGAAGGCCTCCGAGAGGAGGGAGCCTTTGAGCAAAACTTTAAAACTTGAATGGGATGATTCTACATGGGGAAGAGAGTAGGCCTTCCAGGTGGAGAGAACACCGAGTGTAAAAGCGAGCAAGCATGGTGTTTGGGGGAATTCCAGGTCTGTGTAACTGACATCAGGTGTCCTTGCAGGGAAGAGGAGGTGGCAGTTTGGCCCCTGGCCGGAGTCACTTGGACCTTCTGTATTCTGCTATGGAATTAGAGCTTTATCTTCTTTCTGAAAATTTGTAAGATGGGGCATGGCATGATCTCAGCAGTGCTTGGAAGGATCATGCTGTTCACAGCATTGAAGCTTCATTAGTTGGGAGCATATCAGTGTCAGGGATACCACTGAGCGATGATTGCAGTGGTCTGAGCCAGGCATACTAAAGACCAGACTGAAGGCAGAGTAGACTGGTATCTCATGGACACTTAGGAGATGCCTAGGAAAGTCTTGGGTAAGTTCTGATGGTCCTTTGGGTGTGGAAAATGAGAGACCGTGATGATCCAGATTTGGGGGCTTGGTAGGGTTCAAGGAGGAAGATACTGGATTTACCCTCTTTTACATTTTAATTTTATTGGCAAAAATTTTAGCAATTTTGTGTATGTTTAAAAGTTTTATTGTGGGGGCACCTGGGTGGCTCCGTGGGTTAGGGCCTCTGCCTTCGGCTCAGGTCATTATCTCAGGGTCCTGGGATCGAGCCCTGAGTCAGGCTCTCTGCTCAGCGGGGAGCCTGCTTCCCCCCTCTTTCTGCCTGCCTCTCTGCTTGTGATCTCTGTCTGTCAAATAAATAAAATCTTAAAAAAACATAAAAATAAAAGTTTTATTGTGGTAGAATTAACCGCATATATTTAACGTATATAGTTGATGAGTCCTGACGTGCATAACCATCTCCACAATCAAAAGTTGGCTGGCGCTGCTCTGTGATCTGTCCCTTGACTTCCCTTTGTAACGTCTCTTTGAGGTCCTGTAGGTTGGAAAGTAAACAGGAAAGCTTACACTGCTTCACACACACTGTGAGAGCGGTGGGGTGGGGGGGAGGGGGAAGGCGGTAGTGTCTGGAGAAGGTTGCTGTGAGGGTATTACTTATTTATGTCTCAGATGATTCTCATCGGAGAATGCATCTGTTCTTAATTTGTCAGTCATTTGTCAACCACAAAGCTGTAAAGTTCATCAGCAACTTGTTGCCAGTTGGATTTTGTTGTTTGAAGAGAAGTCCTGATAGTTTCAGAAACATAATTTTCAACTTAAGATTTGCTGCTTCCTTGAGTATACAGCTTTGCTCACAGAATGCTAGATGCTAGAATTCGGTTATTAACTTTAATTCATAACATTTTTTTTTTCCTTAAAGAATGGAGGACAAAGGAGAAGTGAAGTGCATTAAGTTTTCCTTAGAAAATAAGATATTGGCTGTTCAGAGGACTTCAAAGACTGTGGTAAGACATATTTTTACTTATTTCAAGTTTTATTTATTTAAGCAATCTCTACACCCAGCGTCGGGCTCGAACCTGTGACTCCGAGATCAAGCCTCACATGCTCTTCCAGCTGAGCCAGGCAGGTGCCCCAGGACATATCTTTAAAAGTAGCATGGAGTAAAGGACATTAGAAGTACATTAGGAAGAGAATGAATTGCAAAAAAGTGTTAAAGGAAGCCTTTATTATTTTAATGCCATGAAAGTTATAGTTCTGTTGCATTATATGTCAATTTGGAATTCTTGAAGAAGGACATTTCAAGGGATAAATACTTATGACCTTAGTTTGTTCTTTCTTTTTTTTAAAATTTATTTATTTGACAGATCACAAGTAGGCAGAGAAGTAGGCAGAGAGTGGGGAGCAGGTTCCCTGCTGAGCGGAGAGCCCGATGCAGGGCTCAATCCCAGGACCCTGAGATCATGACCTGAGCTGAAGGCAGAGGCCTAACCCACTGAGCCACCCAGGCGCCCCTAGTTTGTCCTTTTTGACTTAAAAAATTTTTTTAAGTAATTTGGAGCCTCAGGCATCTTTTGTTTTGATAGCTAGCTATATAAATTATGTGAGGTGTGAGGTGTGTTTTTGGCAACTTGGTGAATTAGCTTTACCTGGAATAGCTCCATTTACTCACTTCTTGCATCTTTGAATGCTTGACCCCCAGCAACAGACGTTCAAAGTTGGAGCACCGTGTGACCTTTTTGCCTTTATAAGTATTCACCATCATCATTTGTAAAGTAGAGTAAAAGCTGTTGGGAAGAGGCAGAATCTGATTCTCTTCTGCCAGGTTTCATTGCTGAAAGTTTTGGAAAGCGTCTTAGAAGATGCAGCAACACGTTTCTCTGAAATCAGTTGATTTTCATTATCAGTTTCTAAACTCTAACTGAATATTTAGATTTTTTTTTAATGGGTTAAATCTTTTTTTTTTTAAGATTTTATTTATTTATTTGACAGACAGAGATCACAAGTAGGCAGAGAGAGAGAGAGGGGAAGCAGGCTCCCCGCCAAGCAGAGAGCCCGATGTGGGGCTCGATCCCAGGACCCTGGGACCATGACCTGAGCTGAAGGCAGAGGCTTTAACCCACTGAGCCACCCAGGCACCCTAGATTTTTTTTTTTAATTGAGTTGTAAGGAGACAGATTGTCCACATTGGTCCTCTTAGTTTTCTTGTCTTTTATAAGTTATTTTCTGATCACTTTAAATTTGTCTTTTGAAAAAAAAGAATAAATGAATTTGCCTTTTGTTGTCTACCAATGTAGGTTGGCAGTATGCTGCTTGATCTAAATTTTCTCCTCGTTTTTTCTTTCTTTTCCTTCCTTCCCTTTTTTTTTTTTTTTTTTTTTAACTTTTCAGGATTTTTCTAATTTTATCCCGGATAGTTCTCAGCTGGAGTACACTCAGGAGTGCAAGGTATGGGCCCGGATCCTTTCCTGGCTGCCGGCCATTTCCGTGTGCAGGTCCCGTGGTGGAGACGCCGTGGGGCGGGGGAATTGCCAGTGCAGGCTTGGAGGCGGGCCATGAGTCACGCTGAGACCTGCTGCGTGTGGGCTCTGGTCTCTGGGTTACAAGCCTGTTTCTCCTACGAGATGGAATCCGGAGGACTCAGTGGGTGACGGGATGTTATACTCAGGTCAGTGTCAGCACTTTGCAAGGCCTGTGCCCTTCTCCCTGTGCCGGCTGCACCTCTGGCTGGGACCCTGGATTCCTCTTGGGAGGTTTTAGGAAGAGGAGTTTTTCCCCCTCTCCTGATGTTTCCTTTCCTTGATTTGGTGTCCCTGTTGTGTCCTTCTTGTTGTGTCTGACCCGGGCTGCTCAGCACTCGCTGAGAACCTTTAGGCCTTTTTTCTTTCCTAGTGCCTGTTGTGCTGCGGCTAAGAGAAAGCCAGCTGTCCTTTGATTCCTTAAGGTAGAAGCTGCAGTTAGTTACGGTTACCGTTCTCCGAAATTTAGGCTTTTCCCTCTGTTCTTGACTGAAGGAATCCAGACTCCGGGGCTTCAGTGAGGTGTTCCAGGTGGAAATCTGGGAACATTGTATTGCTCAAAAGAAAGTTTGATTTGTTAATAAGTAATCAAATCCGGGTAACTTTTAGTTAAGTGATAGAGTATTTTAAGCTTTTTTTTTTTTTTAAAGATTTTATTTATTTATTTAACAGATAGAGATCACAAGTAGGTAGAGAGGCAGGCAGAGAGAGAGAGGAGGAAGCAGGCTCCCTGCTGAGCAGAGAGCCCGATGCAGGGCTCGTGGATCATGACCTGAGCCGAAGGCAGAGGCTTTAACCCACTGAGCCACCCAGGCGCCCCTATTTTAAGCTTTTGAAGAGAGTTATACAAACATTTTTTTATTGAGAAAATTTTTCGTAATTCCTTTTCAGACCAAGAACGCCAACATACTAGGATTCTGCTGGACCAGTTCTACTGAAATTGTCTTCATAACAGATCAAGGAATTGAATTTTACCAGGTATTAAGTTGATCGCTTATGTTCATGGCGTGGGATGTAGGGGGGAAGGTCTGTGATGGCAGTTTGGCAGCCTTTTGAATTCAGTTCTGAATAGACTGAGATTCTAGAGGTTTAGTCTCTTGCTTATTAGGTTTTTATTCTTTTTTCCTAATTACAAGAAATACATGTTTTTTTTACAAAACAGTTAAACATTACCAGGATATGTGGAAGGTAAAAGTCCCCCCATAATCCCTAGAAATAACTGGTATGAAAAGTTCAGTATATATTTCTTTTCATACATATATACAAACTTTTTTATTTTACAAAAACAGGAATGTTCTATGTAAACTTTTGTGGCTGGCTTTTTTTGCATGGTAGTATGTCTTGGATGTGTTGTCCATATTTTATTCTTTTTTTTTAAAAATAATCTTTAAAGTTTTATTTAAGTAATCTCCACCCACCCAACATGGGGCTTGAATTCACGACCTTGGATCAAGAATCACGTGCTCCCTGCACTGAGCCAGCCAGGCGCCCTGTCCATATTTTATTCTGACTGAATAGTATCCTGTTGTGTGGGTGTCCTACAGTTTAGTTTATTCCCTATTGATGAACCTCTGGCTTGTTTTTATGTTTTTGTGATTATAAATTCTGCAAAGAACATGTTTGCAAACATTTCTTTATGTTCTTGGGTGAGGCAGTTCCTGGAATTACAGCATAGGCACCAACTTCCAAAAAACTGAACAGATATTGCTAGATTTCTTTTTTTTTTAATTAAAAACATTTTTTTTTTAGTCTTTAAGTAAGCTCCACACTCCCCGTGTGGCTTGAACTCACAACGCGGAGATCAGGAGTTGCTCGCTCCTCTGAGCCAGCCAGGCGCACCCACACTTTCAGTTTCAATGTAGGAATCTCCATTTCCCATATTTTTGCCAGAACTGCATATATTCTGGGTATTAACCCTTTATCAGATTGATGGTTTGCAGATGTTTCCCATTCCTTTTCACTCTGTTGGCTTGACTTTGCAGCTGCCTCATCAGCTCATAATATGTTCCAACTGCCTGACCTTGAGAAATGCATCTGAGAGCTTTCAGTGGAGCTAATCTGGAGGGTGTTAGGATTCTCTCGGGGTTGAATTTTGTCGACCTCATGAATGCAGTATAATTTAGAATATAGGGATGGAGAAAATACACCTGTGTAAGCAAACTGTGAGATGTTAATGCCACGGGACTTTGCTGTGGGCCCTCATCAGAGCCTTTGTAATGACCACGGGTAAGAAACCACACAGATCTGCACAGGGGGTTGTGTATATATGGTAGTGCGGAGAGGACAGTCACACGGCTTTCTGTTCTCTGTAGTGGGAGAGTGTATGTTCACATCGTCTAGTTGGTCTTCAGCTCTTCAAGAAATAAGTTAAAAAGGATGCTAGATCATCCTTATTTTGTTCTACCCAAACTGTCAAGAGAGCTGGGCCTCCCGACCCTGACTTCCGTGTCATTTCTCGAGCGCAGTGTTCTAGGAGCATTAACGTCTTGGGTCTCTACACCGTGTTCCTTAATGTATCAGAATATTTACAATATATTTGAAACATGCCTTGACTGCAAAATATTAGGTTTGCATGCAGTGTCTCACGAACACGATCATTAGCAAAAGGGAGCTGCTTCCGGGCTCCGTGCTAACTGCTAGGTGGAGGCCAGGAGGAAGGCTGGTGCTGCAGACTGGGCGGTGGCTGATTCCACACGTGGGGCTCTGGGGCTGATGGGTAGGGGTGGGGGAGCGGCGGCATGGCTACTCCTTGCCCTTTGGTGGATGGCACCCGAGAGTGAGAGCGTGGAGGCTCGGACCGGGCCTTGTGGTGACCTGGCCTGCCCGGGCTGTAACTGCCGTAACTGGTGTCTGAGCCTCGTTTTCTCCTTGGTCAGGTGTCCGTGGTGCCCACGTCTCAGGGGCGTGCTGTGAGTAGATGAGCCAGGGTTTGTAAAGCACTGAGCGCCTGGATCAGTAGCTGTAACAAACAAAATCTTTTCAATTTTATTTAGTGGTTTTTCTCCTGCTTTTTATTTTTATTTTTTAAAAGATTTTACTTACTTATTTGACAGAGAGACAGCAAGAGAGGAAACACAAACGGGGGGTAGTGGGAGAGAGAGAAGCAGGCTTCCCGTCAAGCAGGGAGCCCAATTGAGGGCTCCATCCCAGGACCCTGGGATCATGACCTGAGCCGAAGGCAGACGCTTAACCGACTGAGCCACCCAGGCGCCCCTGTTCTGTTTTTTTTCTTTAAAGATTTGTTTATTTTAGAGAGGGTGTGTGCTTGGGGCAGGGGAAGGGGTGGGGGGGTGAGGGGTGTGGAGGGAGAGGAGAAGCAGATTCCCCACGGGACTTGGAGCTCTACCACTTGCAGCTGATCTCAAGACCCAGCGATCACCACCTGAGCAGAAACTGGGAGTTGGACGCTCAGCTGACTGAGGCACCCAGGTGCCCCTGCTTTATATTGTTTTCTTAATTTCCTGTCAGTTGTCTTCCATTTTACTGTTTTAAACTACTCTGTTCCCTGAACTTTGCTTCAGGTGTTACCAGAGAAACGAAATCTGAAACTCCTGAAGAGCCAGAATATCAATGTGAATTGGTACATGTACTGCCCCGAGGGGGCTGTGATCCTGCTGTCTACCACAGTGCTCGGGAATGTGCTGCAGCCCTTTTATTTTCGGGTAAGAGAGAGCCTCTCCTTAGGAAAAGTCCCTCCTCCTCCCCACCCTTCCTCTAACCTCCTAAGGTGTCAAGTACTTCCAAGGGGTAAGTTCCTCCAACCGGTGAGCTCACCACTTCTGACCACTAGAGGGCACACTGTACCCTCCCATCACCTCAAGAAGGACTTCTTGTGTGGGGACAGACCCCAGGGAGTAAAGGCCATGGCAGGACTTTGGAAAGGATGGAGAGGCATAGTGTGTGCGTAGCCTCACTGGTGTTATGTAGGGAATGCTAAAGCATCAGAGGGGTTTAATCGGCTTTTCCTAATAATTTTTTTTTTTTTTTAAGATTTTATTTATGTATTTGACAGACAGATCACAAGTAGACAGAGGCAGGCAGAGAGAGAGAGGAGGAAGCAGGCTCCCTGCTGAGCAGAGAGCCCGATGCGGGGCTCGATCCCAGGACCCTGGGGTCATGACCTGAGCCGAAGGCAGAGGCTTTAACCCACTGAGCCACCTAGGCGCCCCCTAATACTTTTTATCACCTAAACAGGCTGGCACTATGTCGAAGCTGCCCAAATTTGAGATTGAATTACCAGCTGTGCCCAAGTCAACCAAGCTGAACCTTTCTGAGAGAGACATCGCGATGGCAACCATGTATGTCTTTTGAGATAATTCCTTCTTGAAATTGCTTTTGGTGATGGAAGTAGTAGAAGTGCATCGTAAGCCCTGTGGGACTGGCCTTTGACACATGACCAACATGCCCTCTTGCCCTTTCAGTGCCTAGATTTTATGAATATAGAAAACCTGCCATGGGCCTGGCATTCTTTGCTGATTTTACTAGCTTTGTGACCTTAGGGAAGTTTTTCCTAGCCAGATAAAATGAAAACATTGGGCCAGTCTATTTTTTAGGTGTCCTAGTTCTAGAACTTTTTTTAAATTTTTTATTCTGTGAGTAGTTGAAGCTTATCAAGGACTTTCTTTTAGCTGACATATATCCTACTTGCTCTAAAGAAGAACATACTTTTTTATCTAACAAACATGGAACTGAATTACTTAGGTCGGAAGGTATATCTTCATTTGTAAATGCAGGTTATCTCAATTTTTTATACTTCGTTATGGAAGTTTTAAGTTTTTTTTTTAAAGATTTTATTTATTTATTTTACAGACAGAGATCACAAGTAGACAGAGAGGAAGGCAGAGAGAGAGGAGGAAGCAGGCTCCCTACGCGGAGCAGGGAGCCCGATGTGGGGCTCGATCCCAGGACCCTGGGATCATGACCTGAGCCGAAGGCAGAGGCTTTAACCCACTGAGTGCAGGTGCCCGTTATGGAAGTTTTAAACACACAGTTATGAAAACTGATACAAAGAATATCGTATGTACCCCTAACCCTATTCAAAGAGGTCAAAATTTTGTTCCTAAATAACTTCCTAAATAACTTTCTTTGGCCTAAAACAGTGGCTTTGAAGTTTAACATTTTTTAGCAGTTAGAATGCTTTTTTTTTTTTTTAAGGCAATCTTCTGTGGCCTACTGGTTTGGAGAATAGGTACGATGAGAACAGGCCTTGCCCATGAGCAGCAGGGACCCACTCCCTCCACTTTGGTCTCATCCCGGTGGCAGACTGAGTGCAGTGCTGGCCTCCGGAATAGCGGTGCGCATGAGGGAGCTGCTCGAAGCAGCGGTCAGGCTGTGAGGCTTGCAAATGAAGATGATTCTGTTGCCCTAGTATCAAGGAACATACTTACTACATAAACCTTGGAAGATACTGAAAGTTAGAGAAAACGAAAATGGCCTGAGTTTGTCACTCAAGAATAACTATTAACACGTATTGCTTTCTAGTGGTTTTGGACTTTGTGTTTCCTTATAAAGGGTTGCGATTGAGTTAGTTTTGCATTTCCCCGTTTCGCTTTATAATTGGCTTTGTTTTCTTTTCTTTTTTTTTTTAAACTAACTGCACTTTGTAAATATTTTTGTTGGCTGTGAAATACTCCAGTAGTGAATTTGTCGTAATTAACTATGATGGCCTCCTGCTTCAGCGTCTAGAATGGAGGCATTTCAAGTGGCCCAATGTGACATCTGTCTCTCTGTTCTCTAGATATGGACAGCTTTACGTTCTCTTCTTGAGGCATCATTCCCGGACCTCCAATAGTACAGGAGCGGAGGTAGTCCTCTATCACCTACCACGGTATATTTAATGCTGTCCTCGTTCTCCGATTTTAAAATATGAACTAAAGCTTGTCGATCTATTTTTTGACCTTTGTGTTATCCTACAGAGAAGGTGCTTGTAAAAAGATGCACATATTAAAGTTAAATCGGACGGGGAAGTTTGCCCTCAACGTGGTGGATAACCTGGTGGTGGTTCATCATCAGGACACAGAGGTGAGAGTGGTGTGTGCGTTTCTCGTCCATCAGGGTTGCCGAAAAGAATTGTGAAAATTGACAAAACATTCACAACGAAGACTAGAACATGCTTTTCGCACTAAAGCTTTGGTCTTCTGGATACAAATGGGTTTGGTATTCTAGGCAGTTTAGAAAAAAACAGTGATTCCCTTTCTGTTGATTACAGTGAGTGAAAGACTATTCCAGAAAGTAGCACATGAAGATATTCGAGTCTGGCCCAGTTATTTGGTTGACTCAGCTAAGCTGGGAACTTATTGTAGAGCCACAGTCTTACATGAGCGTGTGAGCTTGGTGCTTCCTTTGTGAGGATAGATGATAATACTGAGGGATAATGGTTTTGAGGCTCTGTGGCCCAAGAGAAAGACTGGGACCGGTCCTGCTGTTTTCTGCGAAGTTGGCTGGATATCTGGGCTACTTCTGTCCCATGCCTCCTGCAGGGTGGTGACCCCCTTCTTTTGACTAGTGAAGGTGTTGTGAGTTAAAGTGGAAGAGATCTGCTGGAATCACTTCACTCTTCAGGGTCTGCCCGTCGTCAGCACTAGGAGTGTGGGTGTCTGCGAGAGCATGGGGAGCAGGGTCCCAGAGTTGTGATACCCCAGCACACTCCTCCCTACTCAGAACCAGCCTGCAGGGGTGTGTTGCACACAGACTCTACGCTGATGGGAATGGCAGGATGCGAGAGAATGGAAGGGGCTGGCCGGGTCCATTGTGGCCCGTTTTGGCGTCTGAGTTTTACTTTTCTCTCCACTGTAGACATCGGTGATATTTGACATCAAATTAAGGGGCGAGTTTGATGGCACCGTCACCTTCCACCACCCGGTGCTCCCAGCGCGCTCCATTCAGCCCTACCAGATCCCTGTGGCAGGTAAGGCCACCCCCCTCCCCCTGCCCCCACGATGGTTGGAATGAGGTGGGCACGCAAGGGTTCCCAGGTCCAGGTGCTCTGAGGAGGGGTGATTTTTTTTTTTTAAATGAAAATCCTACTAATCGTATCAGTAGAATTGTGCTGTTGTGAAAAGCACTTTATAAGATATATGAATCTTCTTTTGAAGAAAATGGAATGATTTCACTGAGCTTTCAAAATGGAAAGTTGGGAGGGGCTCCTGGCTGGCTCAGTGGGTAGAGCGTGCGACTCTTTGGGGTCGCAAGTTTGAGCCCTATGTTGGACCTAGAGCCTACTTGAAAAATAAGTAAAACAGAGAGTCAAGATTACCCACTGAAGCTGAGAGATTTTTTCGTTGTTTAATGATTGAATACACCCTCTGTTTTTCGTTTGCCTGTGCTCTGTACCCCTGAGATTAGAAGTGGCTGCTTCTGGCTGTATTTGAACCTGGGGTCACTTTTCCTTGCCTTTCTCCCACATTGTGTGTCATGGCTCCCTAGTAAATACTGCGTTTTCTTCTCACTGGTTAACCCCGGAAGAGCTTAAGGCTGTGCTGCTTTGGTGTTTTGAGATCTGCCCTACACGAGGTGGGAGGAGGAGGAAGTCAGAGAAGAGAGAAGGTCAGGATTTCCGTGAAGGAGAAAGAAACCGTTGGGCTCTTATTTTTACCTTTCCCAGTGTAATTGATTTCAAGCTAGAGCTCACGGGAATAACATTCAGCTCTCTCTTAAAGGAGATCGGAGGGTCCAGTAAGCTGGTTGAAATTTCAGTGCGCACAGCTAGTCAGAAGGGCACATGTTTGGAGCTTCGGTAGCAATGTTTTCTCCTTAAAAGGGATCCCTTTCAAATAGTATTGCAGGCGTGGGCCCTGCCTGCAGTCAGGAGGGGCTCGCACATGTCAGGGAAGATTCCTGTCAGGGAAGATTCCAGTCAGGCTGTGGCTCAGAGGCCAGCAAGAGCTCTGCTTCCAATCTGCCTGTCTCGACTTGTGGATCAGCCGGAAGCTTGATAGCTCTCTGGCAGCACTGGGGGAGGAAGGAGTGAGTTCTTATGTTTGATTAAGTCTTCTGGCTTTCTGTGTTCCTTCCAGCATCTTCCTTTTCTTGAGTTCATAGTGGGAGCATTAGAAGAATAGGTTGTGTCCGGGCACCTGGATGGCTCAGTTGGTTAAGTGTCCCACCCTTGATTTCGGCTCAGGTCATGATCTCAGGTGGTAAGGTCCAGTCCTGAATTGGTCTCCACGCTGAGTGTGGAGCCTGCTTAAGATAACCACCCCCCCACCCAGCCCCATGCGCTCGCTATCTCTCAAAAAAAAAAAAAAAAAAAAAATGGGTTGTGTCAAATGTTTATCTTGTATTTGCCGCTTACTTGGCATGAAGGTAACTGCTGGTGAATTGGAGGGAAAACCACTTCCAGCCATTAAAAACCTTCTGCTCTGTTCCAGTGGTTTGGGACCAATCAGAAGGCAGCCAGGTTCTACCTGGCTAGTTACAATCAAATGCCAGGTGTGATCAAAATAATAGTCCTGACAAAGGTTAATAATTCAAAGGTCCATTGAGTCTTTGGCCTCTGGAGTGTGGGTTGGTAAAGCATCTTTTACAGTTAATGACTGTTTGTCTTGTTTTTCCTGCTAGACTGTAAGCCCCTTGCAGGCTTGTAGCATCTTTGTATCTTGCCCGCCCTGTGCGGTTGCAGGGTGTGCTGGCAGAAAGAGCTTGTTAGGCTGTTTTGAAAGAGGACGCCGGCAAATTTGGGATGAGCCAGCTGCTGTCATTTTTGGTCATATTCCGATAGTGTTTGGAGCTGACTACACGTTAGGATCACCTGGTGGGGGGGGGCGGTGCTTTAAAAGCCAAGGGCATCTGGCTTTCACATGAGAGCAGTTAAGTCCGCATGGTTGGAGGCCAGCGTTGAGGCCCACATGTAAGACCTTCACCCTTGGGTGGTAGATGCAAGTGTTCTTTGTCTTGGCTTATCTGACCCATGGGCCCTTTCCTCTTTTGGGTGGTCTTTTCCAGGCTGCTGATTAAAACCTATCTTCTGATTGTCCCTGGGTAGTGGGAACAGAACTGGGAATGATGTTTAGTTTGCCGGGCTGTATGTCTCTAGTTCACAGAGGGCTGCCCGGCTGACGCACGGGCAGTGTAGCTGGTCATCCTGAGTCCTTGTCACACGGGATTTGATATTGAATCATCCAGGGACATATCTCAGTTCTTTACTGTGTGTGTACAAATGATGATGAATCATTTTTGGTTATTAATGAAGAATTACCAAATCTGAATTCTTGATACTTTTCCCCTTCTTGGGAGGACATTTTCATGGATTGTTCTCGACTTCCCCCTTCCTCCTTATATGGGTTATCAGTGGGACAAGAGCGTTCATTCCTTTGTCATTTAACCACAGTTGAATAAACATGTACCGAAGGCTTTAAAAAGTACTGCATTTCACATCCTAAGCACGGGTATTGGCACGATTTTCTGATGGCATCGTCCTTGCCCACTTGTGTTTTTTTCATTTGCAGGTCCTGCTCCTGTGACCAGCCAGTCTCCTGTCCCGTGCAAACTCTGTATCCTTTACAAAGGCTTTGCCGCTGGGCACGGAAGGGAACCTCTTGCCCCCTTTTATACTGGTGTCTGAGAGAGGTCCTAGGGCCTTGGCCTTTTCAGCTGTGAATGATCTAAAGGCTTGGGAGCCCCCAGGGGAGCTTTCCTCACCACCAAGGGCCAAGGAGCCTCTGCAAGTAGGGGGTGGGGCAGGCAGTGCTGATCAGAACGGGGGGTTTGTCTTTTGTTTTCATCTCTTCCTGGTTTACCACTTCCTATAACATGCAGATTCTTCGTCCTGGATTGTCTTTCAACCCGACATCATCATCAGTGCAAGCCAAGGTGGGTCAGAGGGGGCGGTCGCTAAGTTAGACAGTACTTGTTGGCTTGGGATGACAGGAGTAGCCAGTGCTGTTTTCAAGGTGAATCTGAGAGATGACCACTCCCTTCAACCCCAAAGTGGGAGAATTCTTCACTTTATACTCTCTTTATTATTGTTTTATCCTGAGCATGTTGTTTTTAAAATTAATAGCTAAGAATGGCCATTCCCCTGCTTTTTGCCCATTCCACTCTGTCCATTCTGAAAAGCCAGACCCCGTAGCACGGTGCACAAGACCCTCCCTGCCTGTCCTGACCCCCCCAACCCCACCTCCACACCGCGTGTGCCTGAGCCCTTTTCTGTTCTGGCTACACAGAGAGGTGTGCTCCTGCTTCCCACGGTGCTGGGGAGGCTTCTTCGGGTTGCTAGTTCTCTTCCTGGTAGCCCCCCAGCCCCTGTATCTTCCATTGGAGGACGTCCTGCATCCGTCTTCAGTCATCCATGAACTCTCCTATCTCAGCCCCTGGGATTCTCAGGGCGAGAATCAGCCCTGGTGCCCGTGAGAGCCACTTTTCTCGTCTCCATCTAGCTCTGAGCAGCTGTGGGAGAATTGAGAAGGGGCTCACTCAGATCATATTTAATGCAGTGTTAAATTCTCTTGTGGAACCCCAGTTGAGAAAGGCAGTGTGGATGTTCAGGAAAGTCATGGATCGGTGAATGAGGAATTACAAAATTCCCTTGGGAGCCTCCAGAGTTAACTTTTGACTGAAGAGCTACTGTGGGAGGAACCAAAGTATAGGACCCAGGTTTATGCCACACGTTAACATCTTTTTAAACCTTCAAGGCTAAAAAGGGGGTTAGGTATAGGGATGGAACTGCTCTGAGTCACCCCCATCATTGCCTCCCCACCATTTTGGGAGCTACACCATTGATGCCCCAGTGATCAGAGAGGATCACCTCGGCATAAGAAGCCATTGAGCATGCAGCTGTAGTGTGCCTGTCAGGCCTTCCATCAGGTGCAGCCTGTGTGTCCTAGGCTGCACTTGGTAAGATCAGGGTCGTATCGGTGCTGTGCAGGATTGCCCCCCACCCCCGCCATGAATGTTTCAGGGGAACCACCTTTTGGGCTTTTGTTCTGATTTGCATCCTGTCTGAACTTTGCTGCCTCCTCCACCCAGGCTACCTCTGGAACCTTCAAGTGAAGCTTCAACCCATCGTAAACCTCTTGCCAGATAAAGGAAGACTGATGGACTTTCTCCTCCAGAGAAAGGAGTGCAAGATGGTCATCCTGTCTGTCTGTTCGCAGAGTAAGTGGACCAGTCCTCCCCGCTCAGTCTGATTCCAGGGTTGGGACTGTGCTGCCCACACCTTTCCTTGGGAGCTGGGCCACATTTTTGTGTCTTGTGTACAGCCTCATCCTTCACTTGAAGGGTGGATCATTTAACCCCCCTGGAAAGGCGATGAAATAGCAACGTGACTTGGGGATGAAAGCTAGATAGGATGGTTCCAGGTGAGAGCAACCCAGACGCCGCTGGGGCATCTGAGGGTTAGGGCACTGCCATCCCCAGCCTGAAAACAGACATTTTCCAGAATCCAAGTCCCTCACTACAGAGATCTCTGAGCACTTTCCGCTGAAACCATCCGTAGCTACTTTTTCTAGTCCCCGGGAATGGCTGGTGAGTGAATTCTAGCCTTCAGGTCTCAGAACGATTCCATTTCTCTGGATGCCCACTGGAGGTAGGTTTGCCCTGGTGGCCCTTTGAGGTTAGTTCTTTCTGTCCCAGCAGCACGTTTGTATTCCGAATGGACGTAAACTCGGCTGACCTGTGTGAACGTTCTTTCCAGTGCTGAGTGAGTCCGACAGAGCCACATTACCTGTGATCGCCACGGTTTTTGACAAGCTCAATCATGAGTATAAGAAGTACCTGGACGCAGAGCAGAGCTACACAACGGTAAGCTGTGTGGGCTCCTCTCCGCCCCTCCCCCATGTTTCCTGAGGAGGCAGGACGCCACTGAGGCCTGCGTGCTTGGGGGGCACGGAGGCCACAGTTGGGGGGCAGCGGCTTCATACGTGCAGCCGTTAGCTCGACGCCGTGTGCCACTCCGTGCCTTCACGTTCTGTTGGTTCTGATCTGTGTCGGATCTCACATAGGATCTTAGATCCTTGGTTTTACCCGTTTTATGGATAAGAACACTGGCTTCAGCTGGCGTTACTGTATTCATCCTCCTGCTAAGTCAGAGCCTGGACTTAATAAGAAGTATAATCATTTTGCCCTATTCCCTTTTATAGCTCTTACAGCCTGAAAGGAAAGACAGGCTCACGTCGGCATTCTGTCGGCGTCCTGTCAGCATAGCGATCAAGTATTAGCGCCATGCTCTCACATGGCATGTTTGTCGTGAAGGCCTGGAGACATTCACATGGCTCAGAACCAGGTTCTGCTATGCCGTTAGGATGAGTGGAACAAAGTATTTCACTTCAAGGATCTGATGAGTCCTGAGGCTTAAAACAGAAGCGGTTTTAAGCAATGAGAAACCCAGAACTGCCCTCCCCTTTAGCTCCTAAGGGTAACGGGACTGACACAGGCTGCTGAAGGCCAAGCGACCTTGGAGCGTGTCTGTCCCTGTCCTGTTAGACATGAGGCTGAGCTCTTCCAGAGCCTTCCCGGCCTTGCTGCTGGTCTGCACAGCTGTGGGAAGCAGGAGGGCTGCTCCCCGTGGGTTTCTGTGCACCCCTGCTCCAGCTCCCAGGCTTCCTCAGCCCTAGCCCTTGCTAGTCGGAGCCTCTCGGCCCACTGTAGCTCCGCACGACCTGCGCTGGGCAGACTGCCCTACAGAGTTGGGTGAAGCAGTGCATCATGTCACAAAGCTCTCCCAGTCTGTGGCATTCAGGGAGGGCTTACTTATCACTCGGACATCCAGACAGTTTTATACGTGGTCTTCACTTACCGCAGGATCAGGACTTTATTAAAAAAAAAAGCAGGACGCCATTCTGTTTTTATTAGGTAACAAACATCAGAAAGTCCGTGATTTATTAGGGATTTTAAGGTTAAGAAAATGTGTCTCAAGAGGAAACGGACTTAGTTCCGTTTTAGTTCCGTTCACGAACAGTAACCTGTTTTCAAGACGACCACCTCTGCCTTCCCAAACCCTGACTCAGCCTGCATGGGAGAAATCGTTTTGTCCAAGTACCACGTGCCACCCTCTGCTCCCATTTGAGGCGCACAGGGTCTCGAAATTGAGCCTTCTGGGCTTACCGAGAAGATGGTTCAGGTCACATTTGCCAATGTGTCGTTCAGGCACTAGAAGCCGGGCAGAGCCGGAGCAGTCCGCTTCTCAGGAGGCCGGTGCGGACCCAGGCGGTGATCGATCAGTCCGACATGTATACCCACGTTCTGTCGGTGTTCACGGAGAAGAAGGTGGGCGATGGGGCCCCTGGAGAGCTTGTTTGCGGGGAGCTGAGGAAAGGAGTAGAACTCAGAATGCGATTAGACCAACTGGAGGTATCTCGGATGAAGACCTAGTGCCAGTAGTTTGACTTCCAATACTCAGGCCAGAACGTGACCGTGGATGGGGAAGGTTCTGGATCTGTGCAAAACCAGCAAAACAGAACCGCGGGCCAGATTCGTGTGGAAATGAGGGGTGGAGAAATAAGCTGCAGGCGACCCCCTCATGAGTCCTCGGTGTCTTTAAGACTTTTTTCTTTTCCTCCGTAGGACATGCCTCATAAGTTCGTGATTGCCGTCCTGATGGAGTATATTCGCTCGCTCAACCAGTTTCAGATCACAGTACAGGTACCTTCCAGTCAGCAGGTGTGTCCCAAGTTAGAGGAGCAGGGGCTGTACACCAGACCCAGGATGCGGAGTGACTTTCCCGACACTACAGTATTGTCCTGAGGTCGGAGGAGGGACATTCCGTCAGGTGTCCTGTGGATGCACAGGGGACAGAAATCTGTCCCCTTCCTCGTGGAAACACGTACCCAGCCCTTAGAACAGCTCGGGTCCTGGGCCCCGTAGCCTCTCCTCTGGTGCAGGTGGGGGATTGGGAAATGTGCTGTCCTCCCATCTGTCCTCAGCACTACTTACACGAGCTCGTCATCAAGACGCTGGTCCAGCACAACCTCTTCTACATGCTGCATCAGTTCCTGCAGTACCACGTCCTCAGCGACTCCAAGCCTTTGGTACGTGGCCCCCGTTTCTGTTCGTGGGCTTCAGGACTTCACGTTTAACCTCCTAACGTTTGATGCTGAAGCCAGTTTGAAAATGTGTCTTTCAGGCTTGTTTGCTCTTATCCCTAGAAAGTTTCTACCCTCCTGCCCACCAGCTGTCTCTGGACATGCTGAAGGTAACTCTTGCCACAGCCGCGTTTGGAACTGCATGCCTGTCCGTTCCTGTCGCGGCACTTACAGGACCTCTCTCCCTCCCTCCCAGCGACTGTCCACCGCCAACGACGAAATCGTGGAGGTGCTTCTCTCCAAACACCAGGTGTTGGCCGCCTTGCGGTTCATCCGGGGCATTGGCGGCCACGACAACATTTCTGCACGAAAATTTTTAGATGCCGCAAAGCAGACTGAAGACAACATGCTTTTCTATACTATATTTCGGTTTTTTGAACAGCGAAACCAGCGTTTGCGAGGGAACCCTAACTTCACACCAGGTGAGGCTGTGGCGGCCGTGAGAGCGGGGGGGGGTGAAAGGACTGGCAGGAGCAGGAGCAGGCTGGTGGCCGGGCCTTTCTGGGGGCCCTCCTAAGAACTCCTGGGTCGGCTTTCTTAGAAACAAAATTCCATCTGCCCGTGGAATCTGAATCCTGCTCTGGAACTTGCAGCTAATGCACTTCTGGCGTGGCCCATGCCACTGATCTGGGAATGCTGCTTTCTGAGGAATCAGGGACAAGACGGGAAATGGTGACAGAAACCCGTGACTAAGGCACGTCACATGGCCTGGGGCTTACCACTGTTGGTCTTAGGAAACCTAGGCTAATCTTAGCTCTTTGTCTCCCAAGTTATGAAACCTCAGGCATCTAGCTTCTTTAGGATGGGGAAGGAGCATGTGAGGTTGTGTCAGGCCCCCTAGTAACCTGTGTGGGGTGGCACTGCCAGAACAGGCAAGCCACGCGTGTATCAAAGCAGGTGGCGGTTTGCTGGGGTTGTGAAGGTGCCCAACAGCCCTGGCAGCAGCTGTATAAATAAAAAGGACAACTCAGCAGCTTAGGAAAACAAGTGTTTTATGAAAGAAAATAAGTTAAAACCCCACCGTACATATCTATGAGCTGTGAAGCGTTCATTCTCTTGTTTTCCTCTTTTTGTGCCACATCTGATGAAATCTGTATTTCCTTTATAGGAGAACACTGTGAAGAACATGTTGCTTTTTTCAAACAGGTTTTTGGAGACCAAGCTCTAATGAGGCCTACAACATTCTGAAATCACTTGCTAGGTTGTTTTTTTATATATATATATATATAAAAATGTGTACAAAGTTAATTTATTGCATTAATAAAGCTCTTTAAACTATAAAATGTTATAGTAAAGTGTATCTACAACATCCTCAAGTGTTACTAAAAATATGGTATAGAACTTGTGTGATGGCTTACTCCAAAAACAAAGGAAAAACGTTGCATTGATTGGCCTTTAAAAAGTGTCAGGGAGCAGATCCCACTCAGCCTCGCTAGCATCCCCTCCGCCTGCCCAAGTGAGGGCTCATTCCCCAAGACCGTGGAGGGCCCCTCGGCGTCCTGGAGCAGCCTTCGATTAGGTAATACTGCTTCGCACATAAGCTTGTGGTCCGGAGTCGAAAGCACTAGGGCCGAAGCTGCTGCTGTTCGAGCCTGCTCTCCGCGTCTGCCCTGACAACACAGTAACTGTCCCGCGGTAAGCCCACTGACCCACACAGTTCAAAGTCCCCAGACCTCGCAAGAGGCTAGAAATTTAGGAGCTGTTCTCGCTCTGTACCTTTGTATCGCTCTTGAGTGGCCAAACTTTTGGCTTTATTAATGGATGGGCCTGTGAGGGATTTAAAAAAAAAAAAGAAAAGCCAAAACAAACTTTAGGATTGTTTCTTCAGGAGAAAAGGCAATCGGGTAGTTGTATTACAGTACAAACTTCCTATCTCCCAGAGATTAATACCCGCCACCCCCCCCCCCAACCCATGCCTCAGCTTCTTACAACGCTCTGAGGCAGCCAATTGGTCCTGCACTCTCCTTCCAACCCCACCTCATTTACAGAAGCTGAAGTGGCCAGAGAAGTAAAAAGATCTTAAGGGCAGTCTTGAAACAAGAGAGAAGCACGGGCAGCCCTCGGTGAGGCCGGTGAGTCAGGGAATGAGAGCTGCTCTGTGGCACTGCTGGGGCTTGCCCGGCGGCTGAGTCACTCCAGCCACCCCTCTCAGAGGCAGCGGGGAGCCCCCAGGGCCGCGGCCATGCAAGCGCCTTCACCGTCTGACTAAGGGGCCTTATGCAGCAGCCAAGTGGAGCCTCCAGAAAAAGCATTAGCAGCTTACTAATGAAGCTGTTTGGACCACCATGAAATTCCTAGAACAGATTGTATTCCTTTCACAATTTTTTTTTCTTTTCAGTACCATTTAAGAAAGCTTCTAGGTCTCTTTTCCTTTAGTCACATGCTTCCTCCATCCACTTACTTCGGAACAAGAATGCTTACCTATGTAGCTGAGTAAGACGGGGAGGAATATCAAGCCATGGGTGGCTCCCAGTAAGACCATAGCCAGATACATCCTGAAGTAGAATATCTGGAAGATCTGAGACTTGGCAAATGCCAGCACCACAATCCCTCCAAATTTTGTTAGTGTGATTCCACTGAACACCTGAAAGAAGAGACAGCGTTGGAAAGTGCTTACCAACCTGCTCTAATTCAACACGTCCTCACAGCGATTTCTTGATGGGCAAGCCCCAAAGCAATGGTTTGAACCCCAGCTTTTAGTTACTGACAAGCAGGACTACATTCTACCTAAAATTGATTTGCTGCTTACAGACCTGGGAAAAAAAAAAGTAGAAGGGTAAAAGTTGTGTATTCTGCATGGACAACAGACTCTCTCTGAACAGCTTTCCTTACATTTTTAGATGAAAACTATTAAGGACTTTCTAGGGTGGCAAAATACTGGCTGAGAGGTGGAAGCAGGCTATGGAGTTGAACTAAGAAGATTCTCCCGGCTCTGAGGGCCCCAGCTCCCTGGGTGCCAACATGTGTGCTCAAATCGAACCTCTCCGTTCTCTTCCCGCTTCACGGTCTGTAAAGGCTTCACCGAAATCTCTGGCCAGGCTACTTACGGAACTGCCCATGTGAGAGAGCGCCTCTTCGGCCCGTTCCACGCGGCTGCCCTTCGTGCTCACTGTGAAAGCTCTTGTGATGTGGCTGCAGAACTCCACGGAAATGCCACAGCTCTGAAAGAGAGTCTCTCGTTACGACTGCCCTCTTGTGGCTGAAAGTCCTAGCAGCAGGCACTCCTCTCCCAGGATCTGGTATGCCGGGCACCGCAGGTGGCCCAGGAACCCTAAGCATCCCCTTTACCTTGTAACACCGAGCCCCCAGCACACCCACTGAAGGTGCACCGGGCAACTCGTGGGACCCTCGGGCAATTCGTGGGACCCTCGAGCACCCAGACTCCACTTCTCTAGAGCAGATCTGCCTGTTTGAGGGGGACTCGTGGAACCCTCATAAGGTTACCCCTACTCAAGAGTCAGCACCCCTCAGATTTGCTTTAGCTGGGCCTCCCTGCCGCTTCCCTGAAAACAGTGTTCATGTTGTAAGTACAGACACGCTGCTATTTTAGTAGTTTTTCAAATGCTCCTATCTCCAAGACTATCAGAAAGCACCTGGCAATTGCATGAGAAGCAAAAGGTACCAGTAGCGAATTCCACTGGGAAGGAGCATTTTTTTCTAAAAAGTGAACATCTTCTCATTGGGCTACATGTTTTTGCAGACCCTTCAGGATAGAAGTTCCCGGCAAAATACCCCTGTGACACCACGGAGTTGCGCTTCCATTGTTCTGTGTACTACCCAGGTCCCCACTCCATTAGCACTCATCCCACCTTTCCACGAGCAAGAGCTGGTCTTGGTCTTTCACCCCAAGAAACAGTTCATGGAAGTGACACGGGAGGCAGGAGCAAACTGAGTGGGCCAGGGCTCACCATAACCAAATTGACCAAGGAAACTGCATTCAGACTGATGCCCCAGAGCCACATGACGCCGAACATGTTGACCAAGATCATGGCGATGGTGACACACATGATCACTGCAGACCACAGTTCACAGCCCAGGAGAACCAAGGTCACCAAGAAGATGGCTCCCAGGGACACACTGAGGTTAAAGATCGTGTCATCGATAATGGTCAGGTACTGTTCGTAGAAGACATAGAACACACTGGAGAAAAGAGCAGAAGGTTCTGTTTTAGCTCGTGCTTGCCTCTGGAAGCTTTTTTTCATCCTGCCACTACTGCAGAACCAACTACTCTGAGTCATCCCTTGCATCAAAATTCCCTGTTTTTGTGAGACTCCTCTATAGTAATTCAAATGAACCTCTGACCACTGACACCCAAAAAAGGGCCTAGTAATGATCCAAAATGTGTATTTTATATAAAGTTTTTGTTCACAAGCTCAACCTCTTTGCTTCATAGGCATTTGCAGAGTATTTCATGGTATGTTGAAAACACAAGTCCTGATCTATCCTGAGAATTACCTCAGACCAAATGGGATCTGTGGGGGGCCTGAGGAGAAAAATGCTTTTTTGGCAAAGTTAGTCAGCTCTTCTCAGGAATTAGGACATCCATTCTGAGAACTTCTTCCCCAGAAAAACAGGCTGTCCTCCTGTCAAGAATGGGTCAGAACCCCTCTGAGCAAGATCACAGGGGTGGGGAAAAACCACCTGTTTCTTCTACTTTTTAGTAGTTTCCAAATTCGGTATCTACTGAAATACTTTATAGAAGAAAAACCCCAACAAACAAAAATGAAAAACCTCCATAAAGACACCATGTCCCAGGGGCACCTGGGTGGCTCAGTGGGTTAAGCCTCTGCCTTCCGCTCAGGTCATGATCCCAGGGTCCTGGGATCGAGCCCCACATCGGGCTCTCTGCTCAACAGAGAGCTTCCCCCTCTCTCTGCCTGCCTCTCTGCCTACCCATGACCGCTGTCTGTCAAATAAATAAACAAAATCTTTAAAAAAAAAAAAAAAAAGACACCATGTCCCAGGTAACTGGAAGTCAGGGGTGGCGAGCAGCTACCGGCCAAGAACGTCCGCTCCGCCCTCTCAGTGAAGACTGATCCCCTGGTACCGCGCCCTCCCACCCGGGGTGCTGCTTTGAAGTGTGTCTTTCTTCCGATGGTGAGCTCTAGCTCACAGATCAGATTTTGTGCGTGCAGCACTCAGACCTTGGTGGGTGCTGCAGACCCTGGCCTTCCTTGCCCAGATCTACATCCCGATATTCTTTGCTTCTGCTCATGACGGAGAAGGTGTCAGAACGAAAGCCAAGGATCAGCTTCCCATCAGGCGAGCCCTCAGGCTGTGGGCTCTAACCCAAGACACCCCATTTATAAAATTCAAACTACCTGTATGGAAACACGCGGTAACCGCTTCCTTCGAGGCCCATGGTTTTGGTGATGTTACTGGCGATGAGGATGGCTTTTCTCATGGCATCAGTAAAGTCAGCAGAGGTCTGAAGCACAGTGTGGTAGGTCATGAAGTAAGTGGCTCCGACAG
Organism: Martes martes; assembly: GCF_963455335.1. Taxonomy (NCBI): domain Eukaryota; kingdom Metazoa; phylum Chordata; class Mammalia; order Carnivora; family Mustelidae; genus Martes; species Martes martes. The sequence continues at coordinate 47,341,121 of NC_137901.1, read as the reverse complement.
TCGTGTCATTGCCGAGGATGTTAACGGCTGAACTGTAAGCGGCATGTCCCCTACAGGAAGACTCGGTGGCGTCAGGGAGCCCACAGAAAGTCCCCGCAGACCCTGAGCATGCAAGGCGAACTGGAATCACCTGACCCTGGGCTCAGAGGTCAGACCAGCTCTAGATTTCAGGAACAGGGAAGGGAGGCCCTGTACAAAGGAACGGTGAAGGTTTTAGCTTATTCTCTCGCTTTTGGTTGTTTTGGTGCAGAGGTGCTCTTGTTTCGGTATCTGTGTTCTCCTCCGGTAAACGTTTGCTCAGCAGTGTTGTGTAACAGGGAGGGAAAGGACAAGGGCCCTAGAGTCCATGGCCGTGAGGCGGGTCTCAGCCCCTCCCCGTATTAGCCATGGAATCCTGGGTGACAGGACTGAATGTGGGCTGCGGTGTCCTCTGCCACCTCCTCACAGGCTGTGTGGTAAGGGTGGTGACGTGGGTGAGGTGCCTGGTGCACAATGGCATGTAGGAGGCTCCCCGTAAGTGGTGGCTGTTGCTTTCCTAAAAGCTGGATGTACTCGGGTTTGTTTTATGTAGGCCAAAGCGTTCAGTGGGCAAGCAGACCACGCTGCAAGATTCGCTTTTATCTTTAGGCACAGTCTTTCCTCTGTACCAAGTACAGGTCTCCAAGCACAGCCACGATACACATGACTGACTGATATGAGTTTGGTCGAATTATGTATTAGGAAAAACAGGGAAGTCCAGGGTTTGCCTAACATACATGTGGACACTCGTCTTGCTCCTACAAAAGGTTCTGAATCATCCCACCCCCAACTCCCAGCCTTCTTCCCTATTTCTGGGCCCAGATGCCCTGCTTCCACGGCTAATCGGCTGCCCGGCTAGATGGGGGCATGTGACAGCCCCGAACCTTGGAGCCAGACAGGCTGGCAAGAAGATCGGCCGGGCTGCAAGAATCTGAGCCTTGGTCCAGGATGACGTGACCGAGCAGAGAAGCTGTCCCTGACCTCGGGACAGATGTGAACACATTCTGAAATGCCACACGTCCCTGCTCCCTTCCTGTCCTGCTAGACGCCGGCACAGTGCTTGGCAGCCATTCACGCAGCCAGGAGAGCCAGGACACGGGGCCAAGAGGGAGAGACAGACGCTCAAGCCTGGGTGAGATCAGCTGGAGAGGCTGAGAAGCTCTCCTTATGGGTGTGTGAGGTTTTTCTGCTCTCATAGAAGACCGGGTGGTGGGGCGGGTGGGGAGGGGAAGAAAGGGACCCTCCCCATACAGCTGCCCCCACCCCAGCCCTCGGCTAGCTGTCCCGCACAAAATAACCGGAAGTGGGCACGTCTCTAAGCAGCTCCATGGCACTTACCCTTTGCCGCACTTGGGGTTTGGGTTATCAGAAAGGAACATGGGCAGGAATCTCATGAAGTCTTCCCCTTGAGGCCTCTGTTTGCCCTCTGGGGTCAGAGGTCTGCAGCGGCCACAGGCAGGGTCAACCACTAGCACAGACACAGAGGGACCGAGATGAGAAGAATGAGGTTCCAGATGTTATTTTAAAACACTTAAGGATCTAAGGGGAATTTTCCTTGATCTTTTTCCTGACCCCAAAGCTCCAGAGCTTCCAACACACGGGATTTTCAGTCTAATCCGTCTGACATTCCATCTTCATCTGAGGCAGGCTGTACAAACTTTCTTCCCTGAAATACGCTGCCTGCTTGGAGGAGGACCCTGGTTGGTATTATCAGAGTCCAAGGCTTCCATGTTTTTACCAAGAAAACTCGAGGACAACCTCAACACTCCTAACAAACTGCAGGGCAATGGTGATAACAACGGGAAGCACCTCCGTGAGACGCGGCCAGATCCCAACCATGAGACGCTATTAGTGGTGTCGGGAGAAGAGAACCCGGAAGACTCTGAAATCCAGAGTCCCCTGACCGGGGCTCTGTTTGGCCTGCAGCCCTGTGGTGGGGCACAACACCCTTCAGAGAACATGGCTGAGGAGAGGGATGGCAACCAAGGAAAAGGGACCGGCGCCGGTATAAACTGAGGTGAAATGCAAAGTCTTCAGAGAAAAGAAAAAAAGCTGGAAAAGGAGATGAAAGTACCTGAGGCATTGCAGAAGCGATCTGTGCCATTGTAGACTCTACAGCAAGAAGACTGAGGCTTGACCCAATCAAAATAATCATCGATCCAGGACGAGGGGGCAAAGCCTATTCGGGTACTGGCGAGAAGGAGGGAGAAGTTACTGACTTGCTCCGCAGGGGGGAGGTCTGCAGATTCAGTCCTTTTTCTCGAAACCTAACTTCACTTTTTAGATGTTACACTGCTGCCCAAAGGACAGACTTCATCACCACTTAACGGAAAACCCTTCCAGATAGGAGCTGCTCAATTAGTCCTTTTAAAGCTTTTGCTGAGGTAAAGCTAGAGTTAGCATGATTCTGAGCAACACATTTTCTAAGCAAATCTATCCTGAGTGAGCCATTTTAGGCCCAGGCGGCCGGCGGCCAGGGGCCCCTTCCGGCTGCTTCCGCGGCAGGACCAGAACGCCGGGCGGTACTGACTAGTTGTCCAGCTGAGCCGCGGTGAAGATCTGCTGCACCAGGGAGTCGTTATTGCAGCCCATGCCCCCGCACACCATGTTCTGCCCTTTCAGGGAGCTGTAGTCGTGCCCTTCCTCCAGGACGAAGTACACAGGTGGGCCCGCATGCAGGTATCTGAGCGACCTGAAGTAATCCAGCACGTAGGAGTCCTGAACGAGCGATCAGAGAATGGGACAAAGTGGAAATGTGCTGACCAGCCCAAGTGAGGGGACAGCTAAGGATGGAGACAGCACTGGGATGCCGCTGGCGGCCCCAGCGGACCGCCCCCCCAACCCGAGCCAGTTCCCTGTTCCTCACCCTCCCTGCGCCCAAGGTGCTTCTCTGGCGGGCCCGCCGTCAGGAGGGCACCTTACGAGGTGAGAGGCTCGCTGCTCTATTTCTCTGTAGCCCCCTCACCCCGAGAGTTCCACGTGCTAAGATGGGCCCCACTGCTGGGCTCCGTGGCGGTTCTTGTAACCTGGGGAACCGGCTGCCACATGCATTTAGAAGCAGGCATTCGCCCGGAACAACTGCATGCAAGTTTTGGAAAATGTATTCGTACCTTTGGCTAAACAAGATAAAAGAGAAAGCAGCTTACATCGGGCATGGAGAGAGACTGATCCAATCCAATTTCCACTTTGTTCAGCACCGCAATACTGAAGGACAAGACACCCACAAATACCGCTATCTGGAATGAAAAGTGAGCTGAAGACAGGGACTGCTTCGTGCATGGCAGCTTAAGAACGTAAATAAGATCTTCCACACGTAAAAAATGGGACTGTCCCCAACCGAAAAGTTTACATGCCACGTTAACGTAGAGAGCAGGGGTACTGGCTGAGAGGACAGCATCTAGTCACACTACCTGGGTTTAAATCCTGACTCCAGGATTTGAGTGACCCTGGGGAAGTCACTTAACCTCTCTCAGCTTCTACTTCCTCATAAGTAACACAGGAAAAACAAAAGATGTATAACATAAGACAGTTTTGTGGGTTAGGTGAGAAAATCTGGGGACAATCCAGATTCAGCACTGCACCCAATATTCAGTGTTTATTAAATGTTAAGTATTACCATTACTGGAGACGAAGTCATGTTCTTTTATTAGAGCAGTGATAGGTCATCGCTGCTGGCTATCTCCAGTAGATCACCTATAGAAAGCTCTCACACTCTTGCTGGGGACTCGGGACGGTGGGTGATGTGGGGGGGAGGCTCGTGGCACTGTAACGGGGCAGCGTGAGGAGGACAGTTCCGTGTATCAACTGCGGTGGTGGTCACTGCCAATCCGCATGTGACGAGGGGACTGAGAACTCGACAAAATACACGTGCCTGTGTCAAATTCCTGGTTTTGACACTGAACTACAGTTGTGTAAGACCACAGGGAGAAGCTGGGTTGATGGGTACCTGGGTCATTTCTGTACTATCTTCTTGACTTTCTATGAATCTATAATTACTTCAAAATAAAAACTTGCTTATACTGACTGCTAAAAGCTAGCTAGAAAAATATTTTATGTACTTGTACATATTTGCTTTTGCATTTTGTATATATACTTAACAACTGTCAGAATCTCCTTCCCACGCTGGTTTCTTTCTTTTTTAAAGATTTTATTTATTTACTTTAGAAAGAAGCATGTGTGCAAGCAGTGGGGAGGAGCAGAGGGAGAGGGACAAGCAGAATCCGCTCTGACCAACACAGGGCTCGATCCCATGACCCTGAGATCATGACCTGAGCTGAAATCAAGAGTTGGACGTTTAACCAACTGAGCCACGCAGGTATTTCACCCAAGCTCCTTTCTTAGAAGGCATGTGATAAAACTGTTTTTGGAGAAAAATGAGGAAAACCACAGACAAACTCATACCACAATAGGTCGCATCCAATCCTTAAGCAGAAGTGGAGAATAGGAGTTTTTGAAGAACCGAAACAAGCAGCTCTCTGAGGCCTGGACGCTAGTTCCATCTTCAGAGCCTCTGACACAGCAAAGGACGTCCAGACGATGTTTCTGAGAGGACAAAGAGGGACAAAGGTCACAACCTCCTGCTGCTTCACTTGGATTCTAGGCTGTAAACAGACTGCCATCCTGACAACAACTTACCTCTTGACGCTTGATGTCCAACCCCAAGAGACTCACAAAACACGTAATCTGAAGAAGGAAGTCAATGAGGACGGCCATCCCAGCGAACAGGGAGAAAGTGTGAACGGCTGGCATCTTCGACAGCGCTCCTGCAGGGGGAGAGAAGCTGCCCCGTCACGTCTACTTACGGCAGGGGACTCTGTGCGGGTCTCAAACTCACGTGTACACAGGAACGCAAGGAGCTAGAACAGACTGAAGCCATGAGAAGACCCACGCTTCCCACAACCTCCCCAGAGGAATGCCACAGAAATATTTTCTCTCTGCTATTAGATCAACAGTATTAGTCTCCCACTTCTGACACAGTCAGATGAGGGCCCTCCCAGTCAGAAGTACTGGGTTAACACCCAGAGACTGCAAACTAGCAGCCCACAGGCCAGATTATGTCCTGTATGGTCCACATTAGATCAATTCATTTTAGGATGAAAACACATTTCTTTTTTTAAAAAAAGTAGCCAATATTTAACAATGAGACCCAACACAAAAATCTAGATTCACAGCTTCACTTAAAAAAAGAAACTGGACCTAGCAGCACTGGGCCAGCAACACGTAACTGCCCTTTCTAGACCTGTGCCTTCTGCTCCTACAGTCCCCCCAGAGTCACTCCAATCTTGAGGCACAGTGTCAGCTGCTATTATCATCATCACATTTTCTGATGAGAAAACAAGAGAAAGTAACTTTCTCTGCACCTGTATCCATCAAAAAGAAGTGTAAGGACCACAGGCTTGAAAGCATACTGCTCTATGGAAATGAAGACGGCATCCTGGGTCTGTTTTGAAAGACTGCCACCTTCATGAGCCTACAGTAGCCCCATGTGAACAGCCCACAGAGGCATTTCCATCTGTGGCCCACGGATCGCATTTCTAATCCAGCTTCCTGCTCTGAAGACGCACTTGGTTGTCTCATCCCACAGAGCAGACAAGGGGGCAGACAGCCCTGCGAGTAAGGCTGCGTGGTGATTTCTCCACAGAAAAGAAATACGGAAAGCGGTGGTTTTTGTTCCAGCTCATTCTGGCTCCTTGTAGTGAGGGCAGGTCCAAGGACCTCTGCTCATTAATGAGGCTGCTTCCCCGATGGTTTGTGCGGACAAAGAGGACTGTCTACACCTGCGGATTTTGCTCAGAGTGTGGTGTTGGCCAGGCTCCTGCGGGACGCAGGAATGTCATTTTCAAAGATCCACATTTGCCACAGGTGCCAAAAAGGGGAAGCAGCAGAGAAGTTCAAGGTTATCTGTCAGTCTGGACCCCAACATCAACACTATCATAAAACAACATGAGAAAGTGGAGGGGCACTGAGCGGCTCAGCTAGTTAAGCAGCTGACTCTTGATTTCTGCTCAGGTCATGATCTCAGGGTCATGAGATCAGGTGCCGCATTGGGCTCTGCGCTGGGCGTGGAGCCTGAAGATTCTCTCTCTCCCTCTGCCCCTCCCCTCAACCCCCAAAAAGAAAAGAGGACACTTCCAAAATGATATCCAAGATACTGCCACTGATTTTCCCTGTGGTCCACTCTGATACTTTCTGATTACAGAATAAGCTTAAACAAGGAAGCAACACGATGAGACATAGTCAGATACCCAGATCCTTCTACCTCCAGGCTCAGAAAACAGTGGGACTGGTAGAATTCAAAGAGTAATTACCTAAGAAAAACGCTACAGCCTCTGAAAAGGAGGACAGGAACATACTAGGAGCCACTTCTCCTAGGACCCTGCCCAGCTGCTGATCCAGAGTTTCTCCTTGAAGACGTTCATCACGCTTAAAAAAACAGAAAACAATACACAGGCCATTAACATTTCTAAATCACAATGCCATCTCTTTGCTTCTTTGTTGATTTGTGTTAACTCAACAGTAAAGACAAATGATTAGGAGCTTCTACTTATTGTAGATAAACTTTAATGGGGGGCCTGCAACTTGTCCTGACAATCCATCCAGGGTATCACTAAACCCCTGAGCTAGGTAACAGGAGGAAAGCTCAAGGGAAGACTGGATCATCTTATCAGGAAAACACACGGAATGCAGCCTGCAGGTGGCTGGACCATTAAGGGACACTCTTAGGTGCCACTGAGCCCCCAAGTAAGGCGACCAGGAAAGAAAAAATATCATGATTGAGACCATTTTCTATATCAGCAGGTCCTATGCTGCCCTATCTTCAGTGGCATCTCTGACAAGTCTCTGATTCTTCTACACTATTGGAGACTCATTTTAATAATAGGTGTATCCATGGGGCGCCTTGGTGGCTCAGTGGGTTAAAGCCTCTGCCTTCAGCTTGGGTCATGATCTCAGGGTCCTGGGATCGAGCCCCATCGGGATCTCTGCTCAGCGGGGAGCCTGCTTTCTCCTCTCTCCCTCTCTGCCTGCCTCTCTGCCTACTTGTGATCTGTCAAATAAATAAATAAAATCTTAAAAAAAAAAAAGGAAAAAGAAAAAAAATAACAGTTGTATCCAAAATGTTTTTCGCAGGCATGCAAGCCCTTCTTGCACACATATTTAAAACTGAATTCTTAGGGCGCCTGGGTTGCTCAGTCAGTTAAATGTCCAATTCCTGGTTTCAGCTCAGGTCATGATCTCAGGGTCTTGGGATACAGCCCTGGGTCTGTCCCTCTCCCTCTGCTCCTCTCCTACGATCTTGCTCTTTCTCTCTCAAATTAAAAAAAAAAAAAAATCTTTAAAATTCAAGCCTCACTTTATATCTATTCCTCCAACCAAGGAGAAGGCTGAGCAAGTTATGGACACCAATCAGCAACAGAGAGAACAGGAAACACAGCTACCCCACTTCCACGCTCGCAAGTACTCGGCATGGAGCAGGACAAACATTAACAGAGCTCACTACTTGGTCCGATGGCAAGCTCTGTGAGGCTATGAAAACGCACCTGGTAGGTCTGGACCAGAATGAAGATGTTGTCCACCCCGACAGCCAGCACCAGGAATGGGATGACTTCGATCACAATGAGGGTGAGGGGGATCCCAACGTAGCTGAAGATGCCCAGTGAGCACGCCACTGAGCTCAACACGATGAGGATCCCAGCGATGCCAAGGGAGATTTTAGAATCCACCTGAACCATGCAACAAAGACAAAGAGTCAGACTATTGTTTGTCCCATGACTAAAAGGACCTCATTTTACCTCTTTCTTGGAGTTAAAGGTGCTCTCTGAGAGAAAGATAAGAAAAGATAAAAGATAAGAAAAATGTTCTAGATCTTCCCTTAGCAGCATGCTTTACCGGCTTCTATTCTTATGATGGTGTAGTCAAATTAGGAAAAACTGGATTATGAGAAATAAATTTTAAGTTTTAAAATAAACCAAAAATTTGGAACTGAAGAAAACATATGCAGGAAACAGAAAATACCATATACAATGAAAACGGGAATGTAAACCAATTTTGAACATAATGACTTAGGATTAACTAAGTAGAAACAGGGGTGCCTGGGTCGTTCAGCTGGTTAAGCATCTGACTCTTGATTTTGGCTCAGATCATGGTCTCAGGGTCATGAGATCCAGTGTCAGGCTCCGGCTGGGCGTGCAGCCTGCTTAGGATTTTCTCTTTCTCTCTCCCTCTGCCCACCCCACCCTCCAAAAAGTAGAGGCAAAAATAGGACATGATGCTGTGCATCGTCATTTTCCTCCAACACACACATACACACACACACCACTTACTAGAAACCTGCTCCAGCTTTTGATGTGGCCCAAGGCTATGGAAATGTACAGAAACATGACGGCGTAGCTGATCAGGACAGTGAAGACATCGCCATTACTCTCACGATTCAGTTCATCCTCGATACTTCGCTCAGTCGTGAAAGAAATGGTCAGATTTGGATTCTCGTAGTTTTTCACAAAATTAATAAACCTAAAGGAGTGAACACATTTTATATTTTCAATTAAAATTTAGTGACAGCTAAGGGAGAAACTTCTTCCCAACCTCTAGGACACAAATGCCATGCTTACTCAACCCGTACCTTACATGAGGAGACACTGGACACTGACACTGGAGACCAGAAGCGCAACACCCCCAGATTACAAAGTTCCAGACATGCTCATGTTTCTATCACTTGGAACAAGTTTAGGACAAGCTTAAAAGTTGGCTCACGGTGCTGGCTTCAGCAGCACATATACTAAAATCGGAATGATACGGAGATTAGAATGGCTCCTGAGTTAAAAGGATATGCAAATTCATGAAGCATTCCATTAAAAAAAAGCCTGGCTCATGGTCTCATTTTCTCTTTTACTAAAAAGGATCTCTAACTGAAGCATATCATAACAAAGATATATGCTCATGGAACAAACTTAAAAGTTGATCTACAAATGCAATGCAATCCCTATCAGAATCCCAGCTGACCTCTTCCTTCATAGAAAGATACGCTGATTCTAAAATTCACATTTGCAATTAAAAGGGGCCCAGAAGAGCCAAACCCTTCTTTCTCAAGAAGAACAAAGGAGGAGGACACACACTTCTCAATTTCACACTTTCTACAAAATGACCATAATCAAGAGAGTGTGGTACCAGCATAAGGACGGGCAAAATCAAAGAACACAACTAAGAGTCTCAAAAGAAACCATGTATCTGTGGTCACCTAATTTTTGGCAAGGTGGCAAGACTGTCCAATGAAAGAGTGAGTCCCCTTCTCAACAAATCACCTGGGGCCATCTGGATAGCTCAAGACATGAAAAAAGTGAATTCCAGTGGATCAAAGACCTAAACTTGAGAGCTGGAACTCTAAGACCCTCCAAAGATGACACAGTCATAAATCGCCACGTCCCTGGATCAGGCCATAGTTTCACAGACAGGACACCAAAAGTTTGAGCAACTAAAGAAAAAAACTAAAAAATTGGACTTTAAAACTACAAACTTGTGCTTCGGCGGGCAGCAGCAAGAAAAACAAAGCAAATATAACAAAGAAACTGGGAGTGAACACCTGGAAATCACGTAGCTGACAGCAGACGTGTAGCACACGTAAGAATTCTTATAATTTAATAGTGAAAATACAAATAATCCAGTTAAAAATGGGCAAAGGACAGGAAGAGTTATATGGATGGCCAGCCTGCCCAAGGAAAGATGCTGGAGATCAGCAGCCATCAGGGAAATGCACATCAAAACCATAATGAGACACCACCTCCCATGCACTAGGATGGCCAGAGCCAAAAGGTCACATAACAAGGGTTCACGAGGCTGTGGAGAACTAAGACACCCATTCAGGCTGGTGGGAATGTAAGATGCTGCAGCCATCATGGAAAACAATCTGGCAGTTCTTCAGAGAGTCACGTATGACCCAGCAATCCTACTCCGAGGTAGATAGCCAAGAGAGATGAAAACATACTTAAATTCACAAAAAAACTTGTATGTGAATGTCTACAGAAGCATTATTCGTAATGGCCAAAAGGCTGGAACCACTCAAATGTGCATCAGCTGATGACTGGATAAAAATGTGGCACAGCCACAGGATGAAACATTATGCAGCCATAAAAAGGAATGAGGCACTGTTGACGCCATAACTTGGATGAGCCTTGGAAACATGCAAAGTGAAAGAAGCCAGACACGGAAGTCCCGGTCGGTGCTTTCATTGATGTCAACGGCCAGAATACTGTAACACACGGAGACAGAAAGCAGATGAATGGTTGCACAGGGCTGGGAGGTGGGAGAATGAGTATAGGCTGTAATAGCTAAAGGAGATGGGGTTTCTTTTTGAGATTAAAAAACAAAAAGATCTCAAATTCACTGTGGTGACAGCTGCATAGCCGCAAATACTCTAGAAGCTACTGGATCACACACTTTAATTGGGTGAAATGTCCAGGATGGGATTTATATTCCAACAAAGCTGTCAAAACAAAAAGCACTGAAAGGTATAAAGGGTCAAAATGCCCTGTCCTCCTCGGCCCTCTGTCCTGCTCTCTAGGGTTTACAAACAGTTAGCCATCTCCTAGGTCCCGTGCCTGAGATTTTTTCTAGGGATGGACAGCGTGTACAGCACGAACTTCCCTAGCCGTGTCGATGGCAGCTTTTATGTCCTACATCTGGAGCCATCTGACCATCCATTCCCCTCTCTTTAGTCCCTGCAGGGTTTCCTACTGTGCGTGTCCCTTTATTAATGTGCATCCACCTTGCTCCTGGTGGCCTGCTGGGAGAGGTGGGTGCATGGAACATTTCCGCATGTCCGGAGACTTGTGCGGCCCTGTGCAGGGCTATCTACTCACACAATGTTTGCGGATGAACTGCCTTGCAGACTTTTTCTTTGCATTATTAGTACCAAGTGGGGAAAAAAAATGATTTAGATCTGCTGTTGGTTAATTTAGCTGAATGAGGTTTTAGTGCCTTCTGTTAGCACCCAGCTTCCCCCAGAACAAAGAGCAACTCACTCTTTCTCCCAGGCCTGGGCCCTCTGGAGCTTCTCTGTATCATTGTAGTAATTATTGACAGGAAAGGTAATCACAAGGGCTGTAGCGTTATTGTAGTTTTGATCTAGAATGGAAAAAAAAAGGGACATCCAGAAGATGAGAAGCATGCAGAAAATTAGACAAACACAAGGGAAAAATCACGAGACAGCGAGGTGACTGATTTTTCACGGGGCTGTAGACTGCTCTAAGAACAAAAACCAGTTTATGGACATCGTGTCTATGCAGCTCAGTTAATGAATAAAAAAGATGCTCTATCTGACGTAGGCAGTTTCATTCAGGATGAGTAAATTATTATTTTTTTTTTTTTTAAAACTACAGAGCATGTGCATGGTAAAAATTTCGAGCAGAAAGAAGATCTGTGCAGTCTCTCCTTCCCCAGGCCTCATTCTATGCTTAGTTCTCCTCCCCACCATCTGAAATATTTCCAGAGATGCTCCATGCATGCTCAAGCAAGCACATATATTCTTGCCCTTTCCTTTGTTTTTTTAAAAAAAATATATATGTATATTAAAAGATTTTATTCATTTATTTGTGAGAGAGCAAGCGAGCACATGTGCACAAGCAGGGGGAGCAGCAGGCAGAGGGAGAAGCAGGCTCCCTGCTGAGCAAGGAGCCCAGTACGGGACTCGATTCTGAGATCATGACCTGAGCCAAAGGCAGACGCCCAACCAACTGAGCCACCCGGGCACCCCAAACTTTCCTTCTTAATGACACAAATGGCAACACACTGTTCTGCACATTACATTTTTTCATTTATATCTTGGAGATGACTCCATTTTAGGACATAAAGAGCTTCAATCTTCTTTTTTCCTGCTATATCATATTTTCTAGCATAATTTAACCAATTTCCAGTTGATGGACATTTCTGCAATTTTTAGGATTATAAACAAAAGTACTACAAAGAAAAACCTGATAAATATTTTTCATGTGTAAAGTACATAGGTGGAGAATCAAGTCTTACAAGTATAAGCACTGAATCAAAAAGTATGTGCAACTGCAATTTTGATAAATTTGCCTAAACTGCCCTTCAAAGAGGCTATCCTCTTTTTCATTTCTTTATTTAACAAGACATCTACTGAGACCCTGCTTCACGCCAGGCATTATTTTAGGTACTCTGGATATGTATCAGTGAACAGAAGAGAGGGAAATCCCTGCCTGCCTTGAGTTTACATTCTAGGAACCACTTACACTTCCCTAACAATGGGGTCCTACACAGGGTTTATCAGACTCTTAGGTCTTTGCCCCTGTGTTGGATAGAAAGACTGAAGTGAGATACATTTCACTATCTAGGAGTGAGGTTGGGCATTTTCCCCATGAAATGAACAGCCCCGTGTATTTGTTCTTTTGCTAATTTCATATAGCTTTGCCTACTTTTCTCCTGGGTTGCTGACCTTTTCTTTTTTTCACAAGAGACCTTTATATATTAAGGATACACTGTCCATTATGTGTACTGCTTTTTTTCCCCTTCTGGTTTACTTGCCCTTTTTAATGTTTTTTAACTTTATGGTGCTTGTTTTCCACATAGGAATTTAAAATTCTTACATAGTCAAACTCATCAATGTTTTTCTTTTGTGGCTTCTGGGTTCTGTGTCTCACTTAGAAATGCCTTCCCCATTTTAAAATTATTTAAAAAAAATTCCTCCCATACTTTCTTCTAGATCTTAAATAGCTTCATTTCTTATACATCTGTTTTTGACAAATCTGGAGTTTATGTGGTTGGAAGGAATAAAGTAGAAATCAAATTTAATTTTGATGGCTGAGGCTTGCCAGTGGGTGACACCATCTTTTCTCCACCCATCAGAAGTGCCGCTTTATGAGGCACAGTAAAATTTAAATATACATAGGACTTCTCCCCTCCTACAGGGTGAAGAGAACAACATCTAATTGGCCTCTTCCTTGAACTGCAGAAAAACCTGTTGAGCTGCCTATAATCAGGCTTCAGATGCCAAAGGTGTCACCTGAATCATGACCCCGTCATACCTGATACAGTCTGTTTCAGGTGCTATAGGAACCAACAAGCAAAGGGCAAACCCACTGCTCCTCCCTCTAGAGAAGTGTCTCAGTTCCTAACCAACTGGTTTGGGAGGAAAACACAGAACAATTTTGTTTCTTTTTCCCTGTATCTCACATATTATCTCTCTCCCATTAAAGATATTTTTTTTTTTTTTAAGATTTTATTTGAGAGAGAGTAAGAGAGCACATGCAGGGTGAGTGGCAGGCAGAGGGAGAAGCAGACTCCCAACTGAGCAGGGAGCAGGATGTGGGGCTCAATCCCAGGACCCTGGGATCATGACCTGAGCCGAAGGCAGACGCTTAACAATTGGGCCACCCAGGCGCCCCTACAGATGTTTTTAATCTGATGTCCACGGACTCCCTAAAGGTTCCTTGAACTCCTTGAAACTAAGCAATGAATTGTGTGGAGGTGTATAATTGCAATATTCTGGGGGAAAGTCCTTGGCTTGTGACAGCTTCCCAAAGTGTGAGCTTAAGAAGGCAAACACCATCTACTTCTTTTACGCCCAGAAGAAACCCCAAAGCCAAAGCCAAAGCAAGCCTACACTTGGGATTTAAGAGATGGGGAACTAGAACGACTGCTCACTCCATGACATCTTTGTAATTACCACTTGACTCTTAGTGACAGAACCAAGACTACTTTACCCAATAGGAAAAGTAGAAGCTTCTCTTACTTACCATCATAGCCTCCTAACACAAGCCATGGGAACACTGGCCCACCAAACGTACCCAGGCAAGGGTCATGGAGCAAACTGGTATCATTCAGAGAGGCAGGAGCCCTGCAAAGAATTGTAGAAAACACCTCCCAGTTAGAACAAGCCCCAAAACATCACAGAGACCTAAACATTTATTTTATTTTTTTTCAAGATTTTATTTATTTACCTGAGAGAGAGAATGAGAGAGAGAGGGAGAGTGAGCACAAGAAGGGGAGGTCAGAGAGAGAAGCAGATTTTCCGCCGAGCAAGGACAAGGAGCCCGACAAGTCCCAAGCCTGGGACTTGATCCCAGGACTCCAGGATCACGACCCGAGCTGAAGGCAGTCGCCTAACCAACTGAGCCACCCAGGTGCCCGAGACCTAAACATTTACGCGACAAACATTTGAAGATGCCGATGATATCCTAGGTACCATGTGGGCCCTGTGGTTCCTTAGGTAATGGGGTTTAGCACTTGCCTCTGGGAGCTCAGAATCAGCGAGCGAGAGGCAGGCAAACCCAGCATGAGGCAGTCAGTAAGGCACGGTGCACACGGGAGGACCCACGCGCTGCATGGCACGGAGCAGGGAGCAGCTAATACACAGGGAAGACTGCCGCCAGAAAGAGGAGGCCTGTACAGAAGCAGGTCTCTGAGGCCAGGGGACGATTCCCCTGTTGGGGGGGCTAACGACCACCATATGGGAAGAGAAGAGTGAGAACGGACGTGGGAGAAGAAAGCAACAAGACAGCCATGTCTGAAGCCACGCAAGTCCTGTCTAGAGCGTGCGGCGCCCACAAACGGGAGGACTTCTGAGGGAAGGCCCAGGGCCGGAAAGGGCAAGGGACAGACAGTGGAAAAAAAGGATTAAGTGGCCTGCTGTGTGGTTTGGACTATTACACTGCAGGCACTGGGGAATGAGAGACCCGGGGAAGAAGGATGTCACGAGCTGTTCTAGAAAGGTAACTCGGGGTAAAACGGAAGGGGGTCTAGAAGTGGAAAGGAAAGGGGCAGAAAAGTCCCCTGCAGACCCGTCAGGTTCGTGCAAGGGTCCAGGCAAGGATGATGCCATGAAGACAGCCAGTGGGGGGACCAGCATTCCAGGACGCATCCTGAGCCAGACCTCTGCCGGGCACTCAGGAAGCTTCTCACAGATGATCCTAAGCTCGGCCCTTCAGAGCCCATGGCTGATGGGCTCAGGCTGGAGGTGAGGCCACCTGCTTGGGGCAAACAGGCTGCAGGGACGAGTCCCTGCCAAGTCCCACCAGCCCCCACACATGGGACCCTGCCACATCGTGGATCTGAGAGCCCATCCAGAGATTAAAATCGGTAATTACATGACAGAGGTAAGGATGAGGAAGGATGCGAGACAGAGCCTCGAGGTGGAGTAACTGGTAGATGTTGGTGCCATCACATGGTATGGGGTGTGCGGGGAAGGAGATCTGTGCTTGGTTCTGGGTGCACTGGGATGGCCATTCCCGCAGGACCTTGGGGCTGGGGGGAGGTCCACGAAAAGTTGGGGAGGGAGGTGAGAGCTGGAGACACAGAGGAGTAAAGATCCGCGGGTGGGAGTGAAGTGGCCCACAGCACCGTTTCTGCACTGACTGAACTACATTCCCACCGTGGAAAAAACACTAGTCTCCTGCATCCCTAACTGCCACAATTTTGTTGACTTCCATTTTATAAGACAAGAAGCAAATAGCTTTCTCCTTTAAATATAAAAATTGAGTATTAATTTTTTTTTTCAATATTCAAATCACCCATGGCTGTCCTATCTATCCCATGGAGAATGCTGCCTTAGTCTACACGGGCATGCACTCAATGTTTTATGGGGAGAGCTCAGATTTTTAGAGGGGACCTCCTTGAAATAGAGCAACCACAGCCTAACTACCTCAAGATCACATCCCAGTAATAAAAACAGAACAGAGCTTAAGGCCACCAGGCCAGACCCAATGTCAAGAGTGGCTGGCTCCAGAGATGTGGTTAGCTGACAGCACACTCAAAAATGACAAGGAATGGGGCGCTGGGGTAGCTCAGGTGGTTGGGCATCCGACTCTTGGTTTCGGCTCAGGTCATGGTCTAAGGGTCATGAGATCGCACCCCGTGTCTCTCTCCCTCTGTGCCTCCCCCGACTCTCGCGCACACTCTTGCCCTCTCTAAAATAAACAGATCTTTTAAAAAAGTGACAAGGAGGGGCGCCTGGGTGGCTCAATGGGTTAAGCCTCTGCCTTCGGCTCAGGTCATGATCTCGGGGTCCTGGGATTGAGTCCCGCATCGGGCTCTCTGCTCAGCAGGGAGCCTGCTTCCCTTCCTCTCTCTCTGCCTGCCTCTCTGCCTACTTGTGATCTCTCTCTGTCAAATAAATAAAATCTTTAAAAAAAAAAAAGTGACAAGGAATAATTTCTCTGTCCCCAAGGTGACCCAAAAGCCAGGGTGGTTGTTTGGCTGGCTGAACGATGGTCTCTAGGCCACGTGAGGGCATTCAGGGACAGCAGGCCTACCAAGGGCAGGCTGCTCTCCCTGCTACAGGCACAGGCCTGAAGATCACCCCGCAGGTCGCCAAGCACTGTGACTAATGCACATGGTAACTGCAGCCTGCCCAGCTGGACAGGCCTCCAATGGGAAGCAGCTTCACTGCCCTCTGGTCTAAACTGTGCACCAATCCTATCCCCACTTCTCAAGGGGACACCACACATTTTATTTCATTTTATTCTGAGAGAGCAATAGTGAGTGTGTACACACATGCATTGAGAGAGGTAGAGGGGAAGGGGAGGGAAAGGAAGAGAATCTCCAGCAGACTCCACGCCTGAGCTGAAACCAAGAGGTGGACGCTTAACCAACCAAGCCACCCGACATTTTAAAAATAATTTGATATCATGGTATAAATTCTTATCTGAAAGACAAGAAAAAGCACTACAAGCTTCTGGTTTTGTTACAGTTTTGTTACTGTGATACCACTGGTGGTATGGCAGATGCAACTATGCGTTATCATTCCAGGCACAAGTTAAATGCTGAGTGGTACCTGCCATTCCTTGCTTATACACCATGAACACTCCCACCCCAGGACCTTTGTACTTGTTGCCTGTGTCACTGGAACACTTTCCCCTCCGATATTCACAGGCTCCCTCCTCTCCTCTCCGTGTGAGCCGGTGTCCACCCATCTAAAGCAGCACACTCCACTGCACTCATCTCCTTGCCAGGCTTAATTTCTCCAAATCTCTCATCTCTACCCGGCATCAGAGCATCTGTCTATTTATTTGGTGTTGGCCTCCCTCCACGAGAGCGTGCGCTTCACAGGACAGGGCCATGCTGTGTGCTTGCTGCTGGGTTTCTGGCACCAACGACAGCGTGTAGTAAAAGCAAGTGCCCCCACGTCAGGGGGATGAAGGAATGACCATCTCCCACCACGTACCGTACGCAGTATAGCAAGTGCGTGTGGTAATCTGCGTACACGAAGAAGTCATCGCCTACTTCGTGGTCCAGCATGGAATGGCTGTTCTGGAAGTAATTCAACACGCTCATGATGGTGCAGTTCTTGTTATAGGGTGAGAGAGGGGCTACACAGATGTCCTGAAGTGTCACGGTCTCGTTGTTGTAAAAGGCAGTGATGTTTTCAATGGCAGTTTGTAAGTCAAGAACCTGAAAGATTTTAAAAACAAATCCAGAAACACATCAGATTTCTCTCAGATGGTGACTAATGCCCTGACAGGTCAGACGGTAAAAAGCATTTGGGGAAAATGCTTCCTCAC
Source organism: Martes martes (assembly GCF_963455335.1). Taxonomy (NCBI): domain Eukaryota; kingdom Metazoa; phylum Chordata; class Mammalia; order Carnivora; family Mustelidae; genus Martes; species Martes martes. The sequence goes on along the minus strand of NC_137901.1, from coordinate 47,323,596 downwards.
ACAAGGGAGAGGACTAAGACATACTGTGGGAACATATGTGACAGCACCTGGGGCCCCCTCTTAGAGATGGCCAGCTGGGAGAGAAACCCTGCTGAGAGGCGTCCCGAGAGGCGGGAGGGGACACCATCACCAGGACAGAACTCAGTGCCAGACACACAAACAGCTCCCCTTTCACCTCCCTGCAGAGGTCAACCACAGGGCCACAGAGGGGAGATGGGGACAATGTGCCCTGTCCTCCTGACACACTACCCCTTACCGACAAAATGCCCCCTACTGCCTCGCTCTGTGCCACCTTCATTCACGTACATTCCCGTACTTTCTAACAGAGAATGCGTTCCTGGAGGTAAACGACTACACTGCACATCTTTTGCAACAAGCTGGGGAAAAGCAACAGATAGTCACTGGGCAGAGAAAAGACTGTTAAAGTCTTGAGACCACTCTGATGTTTTTTCCAGATACCACACTTTCTGTAGGCAAGAACCATATTTAAAGGGAAGATCACGTGATTGTGCAACGTTCATTAAAAAAAAAAAAAAAATCTGCAGGATGCCAGTTGTTCATAGATCGAGTTCTCCTAGCCAAGTGCAACCAGGGAAAGTGGGAAGGTTTGAAGGCGTCTGTAAGAGAGCAGGGCGGATCTTGTTCCGAATGCAGCTCTTACCAAATGCAGGCTGGGGCCCGCATTCAGGCAAGGATAACTTCTTTCCTGCAGGGGGGCTCAGCATGGCTCCTCCCTGGGTCCCCAGCACAGCACAAGAGGCTTCACTCCTTGGGGTCCTGGCACATTCCTTTTCAATTACCAAGGAAAAAATGTACTAAGGTGAATTATAAATACACTCTGCATCTTGATTTCGAGAAAGAACCCAGCCCTGCTACATGAAGGAAGTACAAAAGCCATCTACAGTCAAGTTTTCAGTAAGTTCAACATCCACCGTTTGCTTTCTTGAGAAGTAAACAAAAAGCCCCTTTCCTTCCCCACTGTTGGGTCTTCGAGCTCTCCCACTACGTTCAGCCCCAACCCCATAGCAGGTGGACCCCTCGACATGGTCCACATGGAAAAGCTGGTCAGCACAACCTCGGGCTCCCAGGACCAATGTCTGCTAAGAGCACGTTACCTGGTGCAAGATCCCTCTGTCGAGCGGGGGTCCAAAGGGCACGTCGGAGCCAGAGGGGTACGGCTGATACGTGTGCGTGCTGGTGTGGGGGGCCTGGATGATGAGCTGCTCCGTGCGGAAGAAGGGCCCGAAGTGTGTGTCGAAGTACTCTTTCTCCTGGCGCGCCTGGCTGCCGGGGGCTGACCACAGGTCCACCGGGTTGGTCGTGACCCGGACGAACACCAGGCCTGACGAACAGGCGGCAATGAAGGCCAGGGAGAAGAAGACGATGCAGCCCGGGTTGCGGACGCAGAAGGAGCCCCACTGGGAGAAGAGCTGCCTCAGCCAGCCCTCGAATGCCGCCCCAAGTGCGTCACAGCAGGACGCCTCCCCTGCAAGAGCGGACGGGAAGGGAGGCAGGAGGTTAAGAGCCAAGTGAATCCTGAGAGTCGGAATGACACGGGGATGGGCACCGAGCCTGCCCCGGGGGTGGCAGGAGATCCTGCGCTGCTCCCCCGACCCCGACCCTCAGCACCTACCCGTGTAGGAAGCCACCCTCCTGGCCTGCCCACCATGACAGCCATCCCCATACAGGGGTAAGTGCTCTGAGCACTCTGTCCACAGTGGGGCCCATCCAGCTCTGTGGTTGCCCCTGCTCTCTGCCCGCTATGCCAGCCCCTCCAGCTCTTGCCTCGGTACCTAATTATCCTCCTGTAGGTACTTGGTACCTGGTTCCCATCTGCTAGCCCGACCAGACGGCTACTGCCACAGAGGCAAGGACTGGTCTGTCGGGATCTCAGCCGTGTCCTTGACACAAGCACAGGGCCTGGCCCAGACCTGGTGCATAAACGCTTGCAGGAGACCCCAACAACTGAGCCCACACGATCCTAACCGTGTAAGTACAGAGCTGCCTACCTTTGTCACCGGCATTTACGGAGAAAGCAATGTTGCTGTCAATGGGGGTGTACTCGGAGACAAAATAGCGTTTTCTGAAAAATAAAAGCATGTAAGCAGTATTAGGGGACCTTCATCATATGAGGCTATTTTTCTGACAGTCCTGTAACCCCATTAGAAGCTAACTTCCTTATTCTGTTTTCTTCTTCCTTGACTGCTGCCTTCCCCCGCCCGCCACCCCGCTTCCCTTGTTCTAAGTCCTGCTCACCAGTCTCAGGAGAAAATTTAAGAAGGTTTTTGTTTTGTTTTGTTTTTTTAGGATTTATTTATTTGAGATAGAGTGGGAGAGCAAAAGCACAGAGATGGGGGTGGGGTGGGGGAGGTAGAGGGAGCAGGAAACTTTAGCAGACTCTACACTGAGCACAGAGCCTGATGCAGGGCTCGATCTCACGACCCTGAGATGATGACCTGAGCTGAACCAAGAGTCAGACACTTAACCGACTGTGCGTCTAAGGGACGCAGGCGCCCCTTAGAAGGTATTTAAAAAACAGATTAACAAAGGATAGTTTCACCTTGTAGCCTTCATTTAGGTTTAAGACTTTAGGTCCTTTAAAAGCAGCGAACACAGCGCTGCAGCGGCAATGTGCATTCCTAGTGCCTAGGGCATCGTTCTCAACATCAGTCTCCAACACAAGGAACCAGGGCTCCCTGCGGAAGAGGTGGATTCCAGGCTGGGGCAGGGAAGATATGAGATGAGTCTGGAACATCTTGTGATTCCAGAAACTAAGGACAGGCTTGACAAAGGTGGGGCCAAGGTAAAAACAAAACACAGGAGTCAACCAGAAGGTGCTCTCGATGGTCTAAACTGGAAACATCTGAGCAGCGGGACAAATGGCAGTGTTGACCAGAGCCCACAAAATTAAAAAAAAAAAAAAAAAAAATTCCCTGATGTAAATATAATTGAATCAATAATTAATTAGAGCAGGAAGGATAACTGTTTGTACAGAGTAAGTCCAATTCATAAAGGCAGAAGAGATACAAAACCACCAAAGCACCAAATCACTACCAGGCAAATGCCCCAGCAGTACCCGCTGCAGACAAGAGCCACCAATGGACGCTACAGTCAGTGGACAGTTTTAGGAGAAACGAGGTATTAGCCCAGTTCTGACCCATCTCCCTTCAGATATTGATCAACTCCAAAGGGAGAAGGGGCAACTCTGTAGGAGAGAAACGCAGCAGACACCCTCTCCACCCAGTGACCAAGGTTCGTATCACCAGTGGGGAGATGCAGTGAGATCGTGCAGCCCCCAAATGAGATGCTGAGAAAGACTCATCACTTCTGTGGTGCTCTTGCCACAAACACACAGCCTCAATCTGATCACGAGATCAGATCAGAAAAAGATCTATCAGATAAAGCCTACGGAGGGACATTCTACAAAATAACTGTCCAGGACTCATCAGAAGTGTCAAGGCCATAAAAAACTTCAGAAAATCGGTCACGGACTGGGATACAGTAGTGAACAGAAAGTGAACGCGGAGTGGGGTCCTTAACAGAACAAGGGCGGCAGAGGAAGGTTTTCCTGGTAATAGTTGAACGAAGTGTGTGGTTTAGCTAATACAGCTACACCAGCGTCATTTCTGCGGTTCTGATAATTACATACTACAAGTGACAGAAGTCGTAACTTTAGGGGAAGCTGTGTAAAGGATACATATAAACTCTATTTTTGCACCCTCATGTTCAGTCTAGCATTATTTCAAAATAAAAGTTAAGAAAATGGACTTCCTCATTGTGAATCTAAAAGGATTGTAGGGTGCCTGGGTGGCTCAGAGAGTTAAGCCTCTATCTTCGGCTCAGGTCATGATCTCAGGGTCCTGGGATCGAGCCCCACGTCGGGCTCTCTGCTCAGCAGGGAGCCTGCTTCCTCCTCTCTCTCTCTGCCTGCCTCTCTGCCTACTGGTGATCTCTCTCTGTCAAATAAATAAATAAAAATCTTTTAAAATAAAATAAAAAAATAAAAGGATTGTAGACAGTATTGCATTTGATCAGATTTGAATCAGATTCAGCTAAGAAGGGCTGTTAAGGAATGGGTGATTAATGCACAGTGCTTTAAAAAATCACTCAGCGATTTGAATAAATCACAAAACCAACTTCAAATGTTTAAACGTCTCAGCAGGCCTCTGACTGCCTACTAATTAAACCCAGGACACACGCAATCACAGAGTGTATTCACGTGATACTTGTTTCTTGGCCTCATTAGCCAAGGACTGCCAGGCGCAAGCTGGAAGGGCCACCTGGATCACCCTGCTCTTCTCGCCCTGGGGATCACACGGAACTGCTCACCTATAGCACCACACAGCAAATACTGCTCCAAAGAAGACAAGCAAGAACGCCACGTAGGTGGTCCACATGATGACGTACATGGCGTCCAGGCCCAAGATTCTCCAGGGAGCCGGAGGGGGTGGCGGCTGGGGCCTGGGGCCACACACGGCCGAGCAGTCTTGGCAGCTGCACGGCCCCGTGACCTCGTCCACAGACTCGTCACAGCCCTTGGTGGCGTTGTTCATGGGCTCCATCCCATGGGCCGGAAGATCTGCAGGGGGGATGGGCTTGAATGAATATCTCAGGGAAACAAATGACAAATTCTGCATTCGATGATATTGAAACCCAGTGATAAAGCACACGGACGACACATGGACCACTACCGTAAGAGCAAAAAGGACGGGAGGCTTCCGTGTGATTGCATGAGGTTTTGCTGCCCTGTCCTGCAGAAGTGTGAGTTCCTGCCAATAACTTCGGGCACAGGTTTGTCCCTGAGGTCGGAGCACCCCATATTCCACGGTACAACTCCATGGAGGAGTGAGTCTACCAGGATCGCGGGGCTCCTTAAAAGTCCTCTGTAATGCTTTGGGTTTTTTGTTTTTTGTTTTTTGTTTTAATACAAAACAAAAACCTGGACTCATTCTTTCAACTGGGTAGCAACACCTGAAGGCAATTCCTCCTCCTCCATGCTCCTTGCCAGCCCCCTCAATTAACCAGGGGCGGGGAGAGAATGTTCCACTTAGCTCTCTCACTCCTGGAAAGTCCAGGAACTAGTTACCTGAATCTGTTTATCTTCCTGTTGCAGATTAAGGTTCCCAGGCTTGGGAGTCTACCTGAGAAAATGGGCGTGATGGTGAAAGGCGCCTGGCCGTTGTCCTTATTGAACATGTACTCGATCCAGTTGGTGGCGTTGCAGGCCCCTGCGTCCTTCCCACACAGGAGCCCCAGGGCTTTGTCATTACTGGAGGGGGCCTCCACGTCCCGGCAGGCGTTGTACATGGCTGGCAGAGGAAGGAGGGGAAAGGGCTGAGACACCATGCTGCTTTAGTCACGGGGTTGGGGGGAGATCTTACAAAAGGCACCTCGAATGCGGACGCAGCCATCAGCCCCGCACCCAGAAGCCCCTTGCCGGTGGGTGGAACAGTAAACACCCAGGGCAGGAGTGGAGATTACCCCTGACACAGACTTCTCACCCTGCCAGCAACACGCTGGGCTAGATTCCAAGTAACTTAAAAAAACATAAAAAATACACAGGAAAGGCTTTACATGATCCCCGTAGCTCAGATAAGTCTTATCACCACTATAGAGAACAAGTGGAGGCTGAGGGAAGGAGAAGCAAGAACCCGAGTGTGTTTGCAGTCAGTGAAGCTGGTTCCACAAATCTGGGGCAGGACACCCCACGGCTGGAGTTTGGAACTCTGAGGAGGAATTTGGTTTTAGGGCGGAGGTCACGTGTGAATGAACCTACTACTGCTCTTTTTTGTCTCTGTTTTAGTGCACAAAAAGACAACACACGAAATAAGGGCAATGTCAATGACCTCTTGCACATAACAAAGCAGCCGTAAGGGGGTCCTGTATTAACACTCACTTACCAGTGCCCACCACAGAGGCCGGTCACAGGTGGCAGGCTGGAGCAGAGGCATGCTCCAGGGGCCAGCAGGTGACCCGCCCCCTACCCCCAAGCCCTAACTGACCAGCGGGCTACTTACAACCAGGCCCAGCTACCAACAAAGGGAGAGTTCCATACTCGCCATACCACCTCATCTCCTCCCTTTAAAAGCAGCCCCAGCCACTGCCTCCTTGCAGACAGCCCCTCTCTCCTCTGCTGTCCAGCCTGCTGCTCCCCCGCTCCCACCATGCAGACTTCTGTCCCCTTTATTCTGCCTTAGGTGATTTTTTTTCACTGTCCGTGCCACTGGCTTCCAGCTGGTCCTCGTCCCACACCTGGGGGCCCCCATCTGATTGAGAGACACCCCGTTTTAGACAGCACACCTACTTGTTAGAAACGTCCCAGGATCTTCTTCCCTAAACTCTAAGGAGAAACTTAATAAACTCATTGTGTTTTACCCTCACTCTTGAAAGGCAGTTCGGGTGGAATGACCTCCTTAGGACCATGAGGATTCCACTACCTTCCGGCCTCTGTCACTGCTGGTCAGGAAATCTCCAAATGGCATTCTTTTAAAACGATTCCTATCTTTTTTCTACTTCTTTTTAAGAGACTAGTCTTTGGAGTTTTATAGTTTTTCTATGCTATATTTATATATGGATTTTTTAAGTTTTATTGAAATAGAATTGGCCTACCGTATAGTTCACCTATCTGAAGTCCCCTGAACCCCTTCCCTATGAATACTCGCTCTTCCTGAAGGTAAACCACAACCTGAATTTGATGTTTCCTATGCACGTTTATGTATTTTCATGGTATGTTGTACCCATAGATATGCAGTACTATTTAATATAAAAAACATGCTACATATATCCTGTAACTTATTTTCAGTTTTTTAGGTCATTTGAGTGATACAACTAATTCACACATTTAAGTTTTAACTATTCTATTATAGACTATGACTATGCTCCAATGTTTATCCATTCCCCTCTGAGTTAGCATTTAGTGCCTCTAATTACTTATTTTTTATGAGCTTTATTTATTTGAGAGAGTGTGAGCAAGCATGAGTGGGGGAAGGGGCAGAGGGAGAGGGATAAGCAGATTCCCTGCTGAGTGGGGAGCCTGATTCGGGGCTTGATTCCAGGACCCTGAGATCATGACCTGAGCCCAAGGCAGACATCCAACCGACTGAGCCGCCCAGGGCCCCTATTTATTTTTTAATGGACTTCTTAAAAAGGAGTTTTAGATGGGGTGCCTGGGTGGCTCGGTTGGGCATCTGCCTTGGGCTCAGGTTGAGCCCCACATCTGGGTCCCACTCAGCAGTGAGTCTGCTTTTCTGGCTCCCTCTGCCCCTCCCCCTCCCCACATGTGCTCTCTGCTCACTCTCTCAAATTTTTTTTTTTAAAGAGGAGTTTTAGGTTCACAGTAAAATTGGGCAGAATTCTCATATAACTCCTGCTCAACACAAGCACAACCTCGCCACCATTAACAGTGCCCAGTGGTGCGTTTGTTACACCTGATAAACCTACGATGACAGACCACTGTCACCCAAAGCCCATAGTCTATTTTAGGGTTCACACTAGGTGCAGTACATTCTATGAGTTTTGGCAAATGTATCATGATTGTACCCACTGTCACAGTACTAAACAAGCCTCACTGCCCTTAACACAAACATCAGAACTCTGATTTCAATCACTTTCAACAGATGCTAGATGGTCTTTCTCAGACTGTCCTATGATTTCTAGTTGCTGTAGATCCCTTTCTCCCGCTATTATACCTGCTTACTCTCCCTTATGGTAATGTGTTTCTTCATAGTCAAACCTCCCCTCCTCTACTTTCCCTTCCACACCCTCTCCTCAAGTTTTGCAACAACTCAGAAGTTACATGATTCAAATCCACTAGAAACAAAGTTCTAATGGCTTCTAAAGTGTACAGAAATAAGCTCGCATGCCCTAAAAATTTCTATGTGGAAACTTAGGAAGGAGTTAAGCAAGTACTTTAAAGAGATTGTTTTACGGGTTGTAGTTCAAGTCTAGATAAACATGAAGCAACAATTCGTGCTTCATGGGCCAACGGAATTAAAAGTTATCCCTTTCACATAGCTAACAACCAAAAAGAACAAATAAATCCACTGTCCTGATCAACTATAAAAAAAGGAATAATTAGAAGTTTACTCACCAGTGGCAAAACTCTCTCCAACATAGTACTGTAATTCTTTTACGTTTGTTTTCGTCTGGTTTGTAACAGGATCAACATAATCTTCAGTTTCTGTAACATTCAGAAACTGACTTTGCCGGGGGCTACACGTCAGCTCGCAAAACAGGTTCATTAGGTTATAAAAACAGGATGGACATCTAAAGAAAAAGTAAACTATATTTTGTCTGATCTCACAGATAATAGGGCCAGCAAAAACATGATTTACAAGAAGCAAAGAACATTTAAAATTTATAATAAAGCGACAAATACCAAAGGATGTCTTAAATCCAGTCATTCTCAACCCAAAGCCGGAGGTCTCTTTAAAAACTGCCTCAAGTACTACACATATGTTGTCCAGGTGTAATTTCAGAAAGAGAAAAATGCTTCTCTGAATTCTGTGTTTTGTAATATATGAACATGTTTTGTATTGAAGCTAAAGCGACTAGGGAGCGTCACGGTGACAATTCTGATGAAGAAGAAAAACAAGGGAAAAATGAGAGTCACACGTTAGAATGTTCACCTTCCTACTGGGGGGCTTTTTTCAAGCCCCAGGTAATCTCTTGGCCCTCTTTAAACACAAGAGGATTTCCCTGCGGCTTGAGGAGAAGCTGTAAGGACAGCGGAGGCATTCTCCGACTGTACGCACTGCAGAAGCCATGGGTTTTCATGAGAACTACAGACTGCTCCCCTTCAGGTTCACGGTTGAAGCTCCTAATATTGACCTGTTGGGTGGCAGAACTGGCTCCCCAGTCGGATTCACTGTTATCTACAGAAACTGCTGCTTCATTACACCTGCATTCTCGCAGCACAGCCAAATCGCAGTCACTCTCGACTCTGATCCAGTCCAGGTGCCAGATCCAGAACAGGGGAGGTGGTCCCGGCCTGCAATGCCCTTGGTCTAGTGAGGGAGCAGACATGCCTTCAGGAGTCCTGTGCTTCCCGTGACAAGCACAGGAACCACAATTACACCATCCTAATGGAAACTGCTCCTGGGGTGCACAGATTTCGACCACATTCTATGGATTACAAACTCTTGCCATGTTACCACATTTAATCTCTGCAATCATCGATTTTGATAGTTGCACCATATTCCCTATGTTAGTGTCTCATGATTCGCTATTACAAAGAGAGCTGACAACAGGAGGAACATGTGGTTATCTCTTGATCTTGGTTATCCTTATGTCTATAGCGCTTGTCTAGAGGGGGTGCTAAATAAATGTATTCTGACTGAATGAGGGCTTCAGCCTCGCTCCATCAACATCCCCTAGCCTTCCGTGGGGTATGCTGCACTGATGAGATTCTCGACTTTCTGATCTACTCTACGGTAGGCTGCCCCGAAAGTACAGTTTAGGGGTGGTTTTCCACCCCATATTGCCAATTTAAACCTCTGGGAAGAAGCAGGGTTTCCTTAGTGGATGCTGACAGTCCTGTCACCCGCCACGCTATGCGCACAGACAAGGGCTTCCCTTCTTCCCATGTCCCTCCCACCCACCTTTATCAGGGTGCTTCAGGGTAAAAAATTTAGAAAGATACCATGAGGTGCTGTTCTACAGACCCCCACCAGCTTGCTCTTTTGCACATTTGAGAACCAGTGAGTAAACTTCGAGGAGAACATCTACCACGCAACCCTTTTCACAGCCCTGGTCATAGAGAACAGCCTGGATAGTGGACTAATTTTGACAAAACCAGCCAACTCTGCCAGAACAATCTTGTTAACAGCTACCAAAGGCCAGTTCTAAGGATGGCTGGGACTCTAGCATCTCAAGTCACTGCAGGGGGAGAGAGCCCTGTGCCATCCAGGGGCAGGGAGGGGAGGACAGCCACGCAGAGGACCTCGTGGAGGGGGGATCTCTCATCAAAGACATGGCAGGACCACCTGAACCTCTCCTCCTCTGCACAGCACCCAGAGGCTCGAGAGTGAAAGGACCCAGTTCACAGTGCAGAACCCCTTGGGATGGGGCTGTCTCAGAGGAAGCCCACGCCTCTGCTCTGCATGGAACTGGAAAGACGATGAAGTCTGGTGACTTTTACTTTATCAAGAAATTATGCTTGATTTCTGAGAAGTCCTAAGGCTAGGACTTATATTATTGAAATATATTATATTGAAATAACACAAAAACTAACTTAGGAGGAAATCAGAATGTCCCTGGTTAACAAGCGCTCCAAACCCGTTTTTGTGTGCATGCTGGGCGGCCAGCCTACCTGGACAGAAACTGCAGAGGCAGCTGCAGGCTATCCTTCAGGGTCCGCAGCTGCTGCACGTCGCAGCACACGCTGATGTTGTCAAAGAAGAAGCCCGGACAGAGCTCCTTTTGGGTGAGAAAGCAGCAAAGTCAAATAAGGATACACATTCCTCAATGAAATAAGACCATTTTATTCACACAGTCCTTTTTTTAGGTAAGCAAGGTATGTGTCTGCAAAGTTCTTGCAGGATTCTTTTAAAAGGCTTTCAAATTGGGGGCGGCTGGGTGGCTCAGTCAGTTAAGCGTCTGCCTTGGGCCCAAGTCACGATTCCAGGGCACTGGGATTGAGTACGGGTCAGGCTGGAATTCAGGCTCCCTGCTCAACGGGGAGTATGTTTCTCCCTCTCCCCCCTACCTGTGTGTGTGCGCCCTCTCAGTCTCTCTCTCAAATAAGTACGTAAATACAATGTTTAAAACAATAAAAGGCTAACAAAGTTATTATTTATAAAAGAGGGAGTGGCAAAAATAGAGGCAGTAGAAATATTTCAAAAAAAAATTTTTTTAAAGATTTTTATTCATTTTTTTGAGACAGAGAGCACAAGCAGGAGGGAGAACAGACTCCCTGCTGAGCAGGGAGCCCAATGTGGGGCTCGATCGCAGGGCCCTGAGATCATGACCTGAGCTGAAGACAGACACGTAAACCGACTGAGCCCCCCAGGCGCCCCTCGAATTTTTTTCTTATTTGGAAGCTCACCCTCCTCCCTTGACAATCAGTTTTACCTCTTAGGTTTTATGTTTAAGTTTAACCCAAATGCTATTTACTACTTTCACTGGTTACTCCCAGGAAAGTCAGATGTCCTTCATAATTCTGATGAAAGCAGCATGTAGGTAGAGGAGGCCTGGTGCCCCAAGTCAACTTGATTTTACATTACTTAAGGCTCTAGAACCAGTCTTTTCCCCTGGATTTTTCCAGTTCTTCTCTAATATCCCAGTGTATCAGGAATGGTAAGCAAGACAGCAGAGAACAGAATCCTGGTAGCAAACAAAGCTCACAGATTCTGGGTGGAAAATGGAGGAATCACTAAACCGAGGACAAGGGAGTCACAGCTACCTAGCGGCCTCACTGATTTGAGTCATGAAACCCAGGAACCAGAAAAAAAAGCAAACTTCTAGTACATTTTCAAGAAGCTGCAAAGAGCCACACTTAGGTACCAAGGTCAGTCCCTCAGTAGTAACTTGCTGTGGGGAAACTATGAGAAAGGCATAAAGTCAGCCCCAGGGAAATTCTACCCCGGAATTATGTTATCTTCTGTGCCACGGTGCACCCCAGGTGCACCCCAGATAAGCGTTTGGGATAAGATTTAAGCCTGTTAGTTTCAGCCCCACCCCACCACCGATATTTATGGGATAATTACAGAGGATCTCTCATTAGCATCTTGTGTTCCCAGTGCCACCGACAGCAAACTTACCTGCATTAAATCATACCCGTCCTTTGGCAAGGGTTTTGGTGGCCCGGAATATTGGCAGTTGTACCTCTTGTCTCCAGACGCAATTCCACACTCTCCATACCACACGCAGGACTGTGCCAACACCTACAGAGTCGACACAAAACTCCATCCATCAGGGCCTCAAAGGGTAAGGGAAATTTCAACAACGAAACACCAGTGCAGAACCTTTCAACGTTACCCGCAAATTGAAGTGGCAGCAAGAGGCACTGGGTAGTTAATGTTTTGAAAAATAATAATTAAAATAGACCAGATGCCCACAATGGGCTTATCAAGACAGTCAGTTAAGGGGGTTCTAGAAATTATTTACATGGTTTCTACTTCCTGCCAATTTGTTGATGAAAGGAAGCTATACTTCCTGAAAGATCACTAAAAATCCGTGTAGAGGAAAAAAAGCAAGATAGTATGTGAGTCTGCAATTATTAAGGCCCTATTTTTGCACCTCTGCATGTGAAACTAGCTCCAAATAACAAAGGAACATTTCCACATATATTTAGGTTAAATAATATCAGCACATCATGAGTAACATGAAAAGCAAAACCCAGAACACCAACAAACCCTAAGAAGGAATGACAATAAACACCTCGTCCTCAAGATTTGAGAAAGCAAGGCATGTGCTAACTTTAAGGAAAACCACCTCAGCAATCTTCAAAGAAAAATGTTCAACTCCTCCATGGAGGTTTCTCAAGGGCCACTCAACTCATATTCCCCATGTGAGAGTCACAAGGCTGTCAGAAAGCTGGGAAGGGGAGGAGGGTGCAGCGTGAATCAGCATAGTCAGCGAGCTCAGCCACGCTGGCCAGGGCCACGGGCCTGACGGGCTTGCAATCATCTGTCCCACAGGGAAACAAAAATTATCCAGAAGCAACCATGACTCCCAGGACACCTCATGGAAAAGCCATTAAAAAAATCTGAATAGAAGCAACAGAGTGAATTCTCTCCAGCACCAGTGGCTCATGACCAGCACACAGGCAAGAAGGTCAGTCCGTCTGCTGGTCTCCAGCATCAAGACACAAATCTCACCATGGGCTCCCGAAATGCTAAAAACATGAAAGAAAAAACAGCTCACAGGAGGCTGGGGTGTGTATGTGCAGGGGAATCGAAGGGCTCAGAAAGACTTAATTCATTCTTCAGATATGCTAAGATTTATTTATTTATTTGAGAGAGAGTGCATAAGCGCAGGAAGGTCAGAGGGAGAGGGAGAGAATCCCAAGCAGACTCCCAGCTGACTGTAGAGCCTGCTGTAGGGCTCCATCCCAAGACCCTGAGATCACGACCCGAAACCAAGAGTCGGATGCCTAATCGACTAAGCCACCTAGCGCCTCTCATTCTCCAGACATTTTATCTTTTAAAGATTTTATTTATTTATTTGACAGAGATCACAAGTAGGCAGAGAGGCAGGCAGAGAGAAAGCGAGAAGCAGGCTCCCCGCCGAGCAGAGAGCCCGACTCGGGACTCAATCCCAGCACCCTGGGATCACGACCTGAGCCGAAGGCAGAGGCTTTAACCCACTGAGCCACCCAGGTGCCCCTCCAGATATTTTAAAACAGAAACCATCACTTACTCCTATCGGGACTCATTAAAAGTTATATGTTTACCCACAAGGAAGGGAAATTATACAAAGGAGGAAGTGACAAGTATTCAACAATGCCACATATCAAACTTGCCAAGAAGTTGCAAAATTCCACCACCATTTTGATTTAAAAAGAATTGCAGCAATTAGGCCACGAACCTAGCGATTCCAGGGAAAGTACTGCTTTTTCCAAAACTCCAGTTTTACAACTAAAAGGAAATTATCCATCTACTGACATTTGAAAAGGCTTTCTGCCTTTTTTGCAAAGAAGGTGGCATAACTGCTGATACTGACATTTAAACACAAGTGGCCCCTCACCCCCAGACCTTGCAGAATGCTCAAAAGACCCAAGGGGCAAGCAGCCCGGGCCTGGGGCACCCTGGCAAGTCACCCACCGCAGAGAGAGAAACCCAGTCAACAAACCACGACTCTGGCATGACTAACGGGAGGCGGGTCTGGAGTCTCGGTTCCCTTTTCTCAGTGTTCAGTGCTATGAAACAAAGTAAAGGCCCAGCACACTGTGGTTCGCAGTCATCCATTATAACCCATAGCTCTTATTTCAATGCGAAGTTTCCATAGTCCGGCAGAATAGAGGTGGGACAGGGGAGTGGGGGAAGGTCAGGAGCCCCGGGTTCTGATCCTCAGAACCCAGGAGGCTCTCAATGTGCACGCCGAGCCTGACAGCACGTGGGGCAGGTCCCTGGCCTGTGCCGAGCAGTTCTGCTCCGAGAATGGCTCGTAACGGCCGCCAATCTCACAGGTTTGCTGCAAAGATCGGATACAGGACTATATGTGGAATTACCTGGTAAACTCAAAAGCACTATACAATCCAACACAAGGAATGATTACCGTCTTCTAACTGCTGGGACCTCAGTAAATGTCCTAAAGACCTGAAGTAAAACACCTGACATTTCTTTGGGCTCAGGAAAATTGTGCTTGACTCAATGCTTGTAGGTTTGCTTCCCAAGGTCGTCCTGCCTCTAGAAGCACCCCCAACCCAATGGGGCCCAAAGCCACTTAGAAGCCATTTGCTTATGTGCTAGACACTGTTTCACTGCTCTTCATATATTAATGCAATTAATCCTGATGAACAAACTGATGACAGAGTTGCTATCATACCCATTTTACAGATGAGGAAATGGGAGGCACAGAGAAGCTGATTCGTATAAGAGTGGCAGAGTCACAATTCAAACCAGAACATTCCAGTTCCAGAAAGAGACTCTGAATAAAGTGTAATCAACTGCATAACTTAGGTCCTCAGTCTAGCACCACACCGCCTCCCCGCCCTACCTTGCACGAGGCGCGGGCATGGGTGCACTCACTTGCACAGCTGCACTGGTGGGGAACCCTCCTTTCCCCCCTCAGCTCTCTCTCGCCTCCCCTCCCTCTGATCACCCTGGGCTGAAAACCTGAAAACCAGCTGGTGCAGGTGCAGCATTTCTTGGCCTCCTCAGGGGCCTCCACCACCTGACCCTCTCTTCTACCTTCTCAGCCTCACCTCTTTGTGCATCCCTGTGCATCCTTTCGTCTGCTCCTACCAATAAACACTGCTCTGATTTCATCCTCCCTCTTGGTCAAACGACCCCGATGCCTCTCCATCTGCACTTCCCGTGACCTGCCCCACAATCCCAGGCTTCCAAAGGAAACCAGTCCTTCCTCCACTGCTGATCTCTCCTCCTGGGGAAGCTCCTGGTGCAGGTGCCCTTTCTGTGCCCCTTCCTTGCCTGCTGAGCCCACAGCCACCCTTTGTTCCCCTGAGCACTACTCCCCTGTGGACCACCCCCCACCCACCCCCACCACCTCCTACACAGCCACCAGCTGGGCTCTTCCTGAGCTGGGGTGCCATAGCTTTCTGATGCTCCAAAACCTCCATCCACCTTCCTGCTGCCCCACCTGACTCCGGTGTGCACGCTCATATCCCACCCCTCCCTACCTTCTGTCCCATACTGAGGGGGACCTGCCCCACCCTGTGCCTTTGTGCCTCCCTCCCCGACACTCCCCACACTCCTGTTACTGGCCAAGGCCATTCCTTGACCACCACCTCCCCTGGGGTCCTGATGGGCCTGTGGGACCCAGGCAAGCACAGCCCCTCCCCTCCCTGAGCTCCACTGGTCCAGTGGCTCCCTGGAGGGTATGCAGCCGCCTCTCCCAGCATCCAGGCACTGGATCCCTCAATCCTCAGCTCTGGGAGGCTGGTACTGGAACAACACCCTTGTACAGAAGAGCAAACTGCTGGTTACCCAGGTAGAGTGACTCATCTGAGGCCACACCTAAAAATGGCCAAGCCAGACCCCACCTAAGGCCTGGCTGCTTCCTGGCTGTTCAGGAAGCCAGAGTTCCTTATGCCATAGGCTCCTCCCAGAGTCACCCCTGGTTGAGCCACACTCAACTCTCATCTCACCAAGACCCTAGCTGGCATTGGAATGACTGGATTTCCAGTCTCCAAATGGCCACGGCACAGCCGGTGGTCAAGACTTTATGGACCAAGATGACAGGTGCACCTTAGGATCCTCGGGATGTCCGGGCAGCATGAGCTGACGCTGACAGCAAGGGTGCACCGTGCAACCAGCAGCTCGCACACATAGCACACGCCTCCTTTCTAAGCAAAGCACCTGCTTTTCAAAAAGTGAGGTGTGGCTCAACACTGCCTTTACTAGGCTTCGAGAACGCCTGCTGCTGACTTCACATCCGTAAAGCCCACTTGGGGAAGCAACGCGGAAACAAACCTAGCCATGTCTGTGGTCTGCCGGGGCCCAAAGTGCGCCTGACCAAACCTGAGCTCACGGCTGGAGACGGCCGGTGGCTGCACGGAACCAGCCGTCCTTCGGGTCACTGAGCTGTCCACCTAAAAGCTGTCCGTTTCATATCCTGTGTGTTTCACCAGGAGACATGAGCTCAGACGTCCTGAGAAAAGCCACACGAGAGAAAAAGCCCACTGGCAAGGACTGCAGAGAGTGAGCATGCTGTCAGTCACCACATTCAGACGGAACAGAGAAGCATGACCGACCTCCAGGGCAAACAGAATCAGAAACTCCGGGTCTGACAGCCACGTGACACGTCTCGTTAAGGTGGTGCTCCGGGCCCAGAGATCCGAACCCAAAGGATAACGATTCTTCACAGTAGGTCTCGTGGACACCGATCAGGCACACAGAGCTATTTATAACCACAAGAACCATCTTATTGGAGCGTTTTAAAATTTTACTGATCCCTAAAATGTTAAAAATAAACAACTGTGGGGGGTGCCTGGGTGGCTCAGTGGGTTAAGGCCTCTGCCTTCGGCTCGGGTCATGATCCCAGGGTCCTGGGATCTAGCCCCACATCAGGCTCTCTGCTCCATGGAGAGCCTGCTTTCTCCTCTCTCTCTGCCTGCCTCTCTGCCTAATTGTGATCTCCGTCTGTCAAATAAATAAATAAAATCTTTAAAAAAATAAAATAAAATAAACAACTGTGGGATTTATGTCCTCCTCTCCTTATGGACTCCATACCCACTCATCACAAATCTGCAACCATCACAGGTATATGCCAAGTAACCACCCCCTTCTCAGATACAACCAATGCTACTGTATTAGATCTGGGTCTTGTAGGCTTTTAATTCCTCCCAGCAGGTAACCGGTAGAGACAGACAAGTGCCATCACTTTGAAACAGCTTTTTCACAAATAAGCCTCAACAACCCTGCACAGGCTGGCTTTCGGCTCAACCCAACTGCCCCACCATATTCAATCTTCAATCTGGCTCTTTCTTGTAGAGGGCCAAACAGGAAATATAGTAGGCTTATGGGCCGTAAGGTCTTTGCGGAGGATACTCAACTAGCCTGTTGTAGTTCAAAAGCAAGCACAGACGCCAGGCACGTGATGGGTGTAGGAGGCAGGGAGCAAACTTTATTCACAACGACAGGCTCTAGCCAGGCTGAACGTGTGGGCTCCTGCCATGGGATGAAGCAGAATTCACGAGAATCACAACGTCCGGTATGTGGGGAGAGAGGTTCCAAGGGCAGTTTCTGGCTATTGTGTGGACTCCCTAGGAAGACGGCAGAATCATCAGGCATGGAACCCGGCTGCTGTATCTCCTCAGAAACTCTCTGCAGTACCTGCCCCTGCGCTTCCCGATGCAGGAACCGTCAAATCTCTCCAGGAGCTGAAGGAGTTCAAACAGATGACGTAAGCAGTTCAGAAATGAGAACCACTGCTTGTTCTGGCTCTCTACCCGAATTCAGGAGTTACACGGCTAGAGTGAGTTTGCTTGCAAAGGTCAGGTCAGATGACTATTTCACAACATGCTCCGGAGCTTAGCCATCGGGTACACGACTGGCCAGGGAAGTTTCTTGCAGTAATAACAGGGGTTCAGCAAGTTAAAAAAAAAAAAAAAAAAGTCCCTTCTGCTACATGTCAGCCACTACAGCAACAGCTAAACAGACCCTGATGGGGAGCTCTACAGAAGCACACGGATCATGGGGAGAGGGTGTGGACACCAGCAGCAGAGTCCAGCACTCCTGGTGGCCACAGTAAACCTCAAGGACTAACGAACTCATCAGAAAACACTTCATGAACATCGGCCGTGCTAGACACAAAGTAAGGTGATTCCTTCCTTCCCGCCTGGCCTACTTCTCAGATACCCTCTAGTATAGTAGGGCAGCATTTTACAGGTAAGGAAACGGAGGCTCAGGGAGGGCTCTCCGAGGTCACGTGGCTCCTAAGTGACAAAAGCAGTAAAGAGAATGAAGATTTTGAAGGCCAAGTAAATTAAACATTCTCTATCCTGTCCCCGGGCCCCACTCCCCAGCTGCTCCAGCTCCGTCTGTACAGATGTCACCTCAGAGTGTCATACAGAGCGTCCCTCTGGGAACAAACGTGTTCACCTGTAGGAATAACGGCTACCATTTACATCTTCCTATGAACGACTCTAGGCAGCGGTCAAGTCACGTTGGTTACTGCTGAGCATCCTCAGTTCGAGGCCTGCGCTGGCCACCACTCGCGCTCGGCAGGCAGAGTGCGGGCCCGGGTCCTATCCCCTCTGCCACTGTCCTGGATAGGCAGAGTTCACAGCAGAACCTGGAGCCACACCAGCTCCAGTGCCAGCAAGGTGGGTCAGGTCAGGGGTAGAGAGACGCCTATGAAGGGAGCAGAGAAGCTGGCCTGGCCGGTCAGGACAAAGCAGGATGGGATGGAGGGAGAGACACCGAGCATCCTACCCAGAGATTAAGCTGCCTGCCATTTCCCTGGAGTCAGGGAGGCAGACTAAACAAATATGGCAGCACATCTGGGGTAGAGGCTGGTCTGGTATGACTTCCGTTGATGGAAATCTCTGGATTTCTGTTTCACAGCTAACCTGGGGTGAACAGATCCACACAACAAAGGATACTCTGTGAGAGCACAAGGCATACTTATAAATGGGTGTTTCCTTCATACATTTTTTAGTTAGATAGACTCAGCTCATCTTCACTTTCAAATCAGCCCTCCAGCTTGCAGTTGAAGGGACTTGCCCAAGGTCATACTACTAGCTGGTATTAGACATTTCTGAGCCTTTGTACCAAAGTCACAAACTAAAACAAAACCATGAAGGTAGATGGGAGTGTATATCATCCACAGGTCTTTTCCTATGGAATGTTCACTCAGTGTGGCAGGTGAACAAAGGGACAGGCCAGCAGGATAAATCGATCCCTGATTAATCAGTGGCTTTTGGAGAAGCCAGAATGGAGCTAGAAGCAAGCCCTGAAGGAGATGCCCTATTGGCCATCTGGAACAGCTGCTGAACACTCATTCAATTTTGCCTGCTAAACATGGAGAATCTGGTAGCAAGATTTTGAATACATTTAGAAGGCAAGTCAGAAGACTGTGGTTCAAGCCCTTAGTCCGCCATTTACTGGCTATGTGACTTTGGGACATCACTTGATCCTTAGTATCTGTAATTTCCTGCAAAACAGGAAAAACAGCATCCCATGTGTTTTAGAGGGGTCCTGTGATGTTAAAACGAGACCAGATGTGTCCTCGCAATGGAGTACTACACACAAATTAGGTAACTCTTTTTTTAGTTTCTTGCAATCTAGAACATTGCTTTGAAAAAGTTTTGAGTTAACTTACATACCAAACTGATTGGTTTTTCGTAACAACTAGATAACTCCCCCCTATTTTCTCCAGTTTCCCTCTTGTCTACCTGGTTAAGCATTAATTCACTCTTCAAAGGTCAGTTCAAAAACTGACTGCCCATAACATTTTGTTCTTCCCTTTGTTAGACTACATTTTGCATCATATTGTAATTTTATGTATCCCCCCCTTCTTCCAGTCAACTGTGAACAAGCCAAGGACAGAGGCTACTAACATTTACACAGTTTATGGACTGCCTTCCGTACAGGGTCTACTTTTGTATCTACACTGTGCCCATAGCAACCACTTTACATTTATTAAACTAGTGAATGACAGGAACTTTGAGTTCCTCTGGCCGAAGGGACAATAATAAGATAAAGAACAAATTTTAAAACTCCCCTCTCAAGTCCCCCAATAGCATATTTGCATGAGAAACAGGTTTGGGTCAAATATAAAACACAAAACAAGTGAGAAACAGTTTTTCTTCTTTTTTTCCCCTCAGTTTTCTTGCCAAAGCAAATATTCCAAACACTGAAAATAAGAGGCATAGTCCAAGCAAAGAAAATTTTGTTGGGCCACAGTTGATTACTGATTATCACCCAGAAAGCAATGCACTTCTGGTTTCTACCACTTCTGAATCCTTCTATCTTATCCCTACACCTAAACCCACGAAGGCCCAATGACCCGGTGACTCAGAAAAGAGACTCTTGGCCATACTAGAAATGGTAAAATACAGTTCTTGCTCTCAAGGAGCCTACAATCTACTACTTCAATGCAAGCAATATTTTGCTCTCTTTCCATGAGAACCGTAAGAAGTAGGCATAGATGTTAACCCGATTTTATGCAGGAAGAAGACAGAGGCTCTAGAGGATCGCTGGCTTGCCCAAGATCACTCTTGGCGAGAGGAAAAGTCCAGACCCACACCCAGGTAAAGGCTGCTGCTGCAGTGGAAACACAGATTGAGAGCCTCAGAGAGAAGGTCTTCTAGCTGGGGGACAGGATAACAAATCTCACGGATAATGCAGCATTTGAACTGGGCCTTGGAAGACAGGCAGGATTTCAACAGCAAGTAGTTTATTTGGCTGGAGAGCTGATGCCCTTCACAGAACTACAGGTGACAGGGCAGAAAGGGGCACCCACGATCAGATTAGAGATGGTCTAACCCCTGGCTTCCGCAGTAGATAATGTGTCCTCCTTAAAACACCCTGAAAAGCCTCCCTTTGGGGAGGAGTGGAGGGTGGGGAAGGGTTACCCAGGAAAGAGAGATCATACTGTCTTCACACCAGAGAGATTCTTTGTTCTGGGTAATATGACAAACACTGAAGCAATACAAAGACCCATTCAGCAAGTCGTTTTCTTTCTGCCCACTCGCTAAAATAAAAACCTCATTTTCCCTTGGTTACTTATGTTAATGAGATATCTGAGCACAGCCATCAGTCAAGGGGTAGGAGAGACTGGGAAAAAGTAACCATCTGAAATTGGGGTGAATGTAGGTTTTCTTCAATGCTCTCGGGTCAAGAGATTAAACCACTGCTGATCTCTTCAGGAAAAATCATTTTAATGGCTTAATTCCTACCCATACCTCCCTGTGTTCCAAGTTCCTCAAGAAAACCCCTGTAAAAATGACAGACAGGAGACAGACACACAATTTCTCAAAACCACACACATTATTTGGGTGACCAGAAGGTTTACAAACCATGCAGTTTCATGTTCTTTCATCATCTGTAAGAACTAAAAATTAAGAAAGGCAAAAATCCCCCCCAAATGTCTATCAGACCTTACAAAGGACAGTTAGGTCTGTTAATTCTGTGACAGAACTTCCTGAGTGCCCCAGGCTCACCTCAGACAAGGTGCTGTCCCTGTAAGAATTCTAAAAGCAGACCACCCGCCCCCGCCACCTCCCAATCTGTTCAGGGGTACTGGGAGCCTCTGCCCATGCAAGGGAGTTAATTTGTAATATAACAAAGGTATATTTCCAGTTAAGATTTACTGACCTTCCCAGGCATTTTGCAAGAGACTCATGATGAACCTCTGACCTATCTAAAAAGCCCTAGGAGGAGAGGCACTCATTGGCCATCAGTCTCAGATATTATCTTGAGGTGAAGGATTTCAGAGGCGCGTTAAAGCTACTTACCAGTGTAAAGCCCGTCTACCAGATCCTGACCTAAAACTCGAGGCAAACCGAAGAGCTATTTTCTTTAAGGCACAGAATTGTTCCTGTTTCTTGAGTTTTTACTGCAGTGATAAGGTCTCTCCATATATCATGTTACCTAATAACCCCAATAATCCTACATGGTATTGTCAGTCTTCAAAACAAAAACAAAACCCTGAGGCTTGACAGAATAACAGGCCCACAGCAAGAGCTAGTGAGTCATCTACCCACTGACCCCATTCCAAACCCCCCCCCTGCTCCTCTGCCTCCCCTCCCAAACAGGCACCGAGGTGTGCTCTCCCACAAGCCCACACAGTTGGGGATCCCCTCTACATACAGAGAGGAGGGAGCCACAGCTCTTCTCTTGGCTCCTGGACCCTTACTGGGTCAGCAAAACTTACCTGCTTCTAAGAACTACCCAGAAATTTAAGGAGAGGTTTTCCTAATCCAGGGAAAGCCCCGAATCTGCTTTCCCCTCTGATTTACTACCTCCTCCTTACTGACATGTACACAAGTGGGCACAAGGACAGGATCCGAGCGCCACTCCTGCGTCCTCATCTGGTTTAATCAGTGCTGTATCCTTAGACTTTATCCCCCAACTCTGGTTTTAAAAGAGAAAACTGCAGAAGCAGAAAGAGCAGTAAATGCAGCTTGTCAATTTTCTCTGTACAAAGAGCCAGCTCTTAATTTCATTGATCCTTTTTCTTTTCAGTTTTCTCTAATTTGCTTATCTCTGCTCTGATCTTTATTATTCCCTTCCTTCTACTAATTTGGGGCCTTGTTTTTTCTTTTTCTAGTTCCTTTCAGTGTAAAGTTAGTTACATTATTTGAGATTTTTCTTCTCCCTTGAAGTAGGCTGTATTGCTATGAACTTTGCTCTAAGAACTGCTTTTGCTGCATCTCATATATATTAGTAGGTCATATTTCTGTTTTAATTTGTCTCTAGGTATTTTTTAATTTCTCCTTTGATTTTCTTCAATGACGCATTGGTTGATCAGTTTGTAGTTTAATGTAGTTTAATCATTTTTGTGGGGTTTCCTCTTGTAATTAATTTGTAGTTTCATACTAAAGTGGTCAGAAAAGATGCTTGGTAGGATTTCAACCTTCTTGAATTTATTGAGACTTGTTTTGTGACCCGACACGTGATTGATCCTATAGAATGTTCCATGTACACTAAAGAAGAATGTGTATTCTGCTGCTTTTAGAGGGAGTGCTGTCGATATCCATTAAGTCCCCCGGTCTATTGCGTCTTTTAACGCTGATGTTTCCTTATTGATTTTCCATCCATTGATGAAAGTGGGCTATTAAATTCTCCTACTAGTATTGCTTCCAATTTCTCCCTTTAGGTCTGCTAATATGTGTTTTATATATTTTGGTGCTCCAATGTTGGGTGCACGTATCTTTATAAATGTTGTATCTTCTTGCTGGATGGACCTCTTTATCATTACGTAATGAATGCCTTCCTTTGTCTCTTATTACAATCTTTATTCTAAAGTCTATTTTGTCTGATATGAGTATAGCTACTTCAATATTCTTTCCATTTCCATTTGTATGGAATGTTTTTTTCCATCTCTTCACTTTCAGTCTGTGATTAGGGAAAAAGAGAGAGGGCTCAAAATAAAAAATGAAGAGAAGTGACAACTAATATCACAGAAATATAAAGGATCATAGGAGACTACTATGAAAAAATTACAAACCAACAAACTAGACAACCTAGAAGAAATAGATGAATTCCTAGAAACACACAACCTTGCAAGACTGAATGATGAAGAAATAGGAAATATGAACAGACTGATTACTAGCAAGGAGACTGAAACAGTAATCAAAAAATTGCCCAACAAACAAAAGTTCAGGGACCAACCAGGAGGCTTCACTGGCAAATTCCACCAAATATTAAAAGGTTTAATACCTACATTCAAAGTTTTCCAAAAAATTGAAGAGGTGGAAAAGTTTCCAAACACATTTTATGAAGCCAGCATTACCTTTGTACCAAAACCAGACCAGGGTGTTATTAAAAAAAAATTACAGTCCAGTATCCTTTATGAACACAGATGCAAAAATCCACAACCAAATATTACCACACCAAATCCAATAATACATTAAAAGGATCACATACCATGATCAAGTGGGACTGATCCTATGCATTCAAGGATGGTTTAACATCTGTATGTCAATCAGTGTGATACATCACATCAAAAAGATGACAGATAAAAATTATATGATCATCTTGATAAATGCAGAAAAAGCAGTTGACAAAATTCAACATTCACTTATGATGGATAATCTCAACAAAGTGGATATAGAAGGAACACACCTCAATGTAATAAAGGCCATCATGACAATCCTACAGCTAAGATCATACTCAATGGGGAAAAGCTGAAAATTCTTCATCGGAGAACAGGATGCCTATTCTTGTCCCTTTTGTTCAACACAGTATTGGAAGTCCTAGCATGGCAATTAGACAAAATAAATAAAGGCATCCAAATCAGAAAGGAAGAGTTAAACTGTCACAATTTGCAGATGATATGATACATGAATTCAGGAACATTGCAGGATACAAAATCAGTACACAAAACCAACAATGAAGCATCATAAAGAGAAATTAAGAAAATAATTCCATTTCTAATTACATCAAAAAGAAAAAAACATCTGGAATAAATTTAAGCAACAAGGTGAAAACTGTAAGACACTGATGTAAGAAACTGAAGAAGACACAAAGAAATGGAAAGACAATTCTGTGCTCATGAATTGGAAGAATACTGTTAAAATGTCCATATCACCTAAAGCAATCTACAGATTCAGTGAAATGCCTATCAAAATTCCAAAGGCACACTTCAGAAAACAGGAACAAACAATTCTAAAATTTATGTGGAACCACAAAAGCCAAAGCAATCTTAGAAGAACAAGGCAGGAGATCTCACACTCCCTCATTGCAAACTATGTTACAAAGTTATAGTAATCAGAGTAGCACAGTATTGGTATAAGAAAAGATACACAGATCAATGGAATAGAATTGAGAGCCCAGAAATAAACCCACCCAGGTATGGACAATTAATCTACAACAAATGAGCCAAGAACATACGATAGAGAAAGGACAGTCTTTTCAATAACATATTGGGCAAACTGGACGACTCTCTTACACCATTCACAAAAATTATTTCAAAATGTACTAAAGACTTGACTAGAAGACCTGAAACCATAAAATTCCTAGAAGAAAACAGGTGTTAATCTTCTGGACATCAGTCTTAGTGGAACTGACTCCAAAAATAAGAGAAATGAAAAAAATAAAGAAAGAAAGAAGTGTGACTACACCAAACTAAAAAGCTTCTGCACGGCAAAGAAAACTAGTATCAAAATGAAAAGGCAACCTACTGAATAGAACATATTTGCAACCCATATACCTGGTAAAGGGTTGATATCCAAAAATATATAAAGAACCATACAACTCAACATCACCAACAAAAAAACAACCCAATTAAAAAATGGGCAGAAGATCTGAACAGACATTTCCTCAAAGACATACAGATAGGGGCGCCTGGGTGGCTCAGTGGGTTAAGCATCTGCCTTCGGCTCAGGTCATGATCTCAGGGTCCTGGGATCGAGCCCAGCATCGGGCTCTCTGCTCAGCAGGGAGCCTGCTTCCGCCTCTTTCTGCCTGCCTCTCTGCCTACTTGTGATCTCTGTCAAATAAATAAATAAAATCTTAAAAAAAAAAGACATACAGATAGCACACAAGACATACAATAGCTACGTGAAAAGATGCTCATGCTCAAGATCACTATTAGGGAAATGCAAATCAAAATCACAATGAGGGATCACCCTGCACCTGTTACAATGGATATTATCAAAGAGACAAGAAATGACGAGAGTTGGTGAGGGTGTGGAGAAAGGGAAGCACTTGTATACTGTTGGTGGGACTGTAAATTGGTACAACCAATTGTGGAAAAGACTATGTGATTCCTCAAAAAATTAAGAATAGAAATACCTTATGACCTAGATATTCTACCCCTGAACAGTTACACGAAGAAAATGAAAACACTAATTTGAAAAGATATATGCACCCCTACATTCACAGCAGCATTATTCACAATAATCAAGGTACGTAAACAACCTAAACGTCCACTGACAGATGAATGAATAAAGATGTGATATATTTATACTAATGGAATACCAATCAGCTATTAAAAAAAGAATGAGATCTTGCTATTTGCAACAACAGGGATGGACCTTGAGGGGATTGTGCTAAGTAAAATAAGTCAGAGAAAGACAAATACAGCTGATTTCACTGATAATGTGGAATCTAACAAACCAAACCAAACCAAACTCACAGATCCAGTAACAGACTAGAGGGGAAGGGGGTTGGGGAATGGGCAAAATGGGTGAAGGGTCAACTGTATGTTGATGAATAGTAAGTAGACTGTGATAACTTTGTAGTGTACACAGATGTTAAATTACAAAGCTGTGCACCTGAAACTTATGTAATAACAATAAACAGCAGTGAGGCATTCATGCCCTAGGCTACTTGAACCAAGGAAAAGCTGACCCAGGGAGTCAGGCCACTGAGCTCTACGCCCCATTCTGTAGCTAGCTAATACTGTGACAAGGAGAAACTCAATTACCCTCTGCTGGGTCTCAGTTTCTAAATTGTAAAAGAGAGTTAATGACAAGTAACTCGCGCTGTCAATAAAACCAAGCTGAGTTACTTAGGACTGTTTCAATTTGGCACTTGGCAATTTGTTTCCCTCCTTTACTCTCCCACCCCCACCCCACCATATCCAGGAGAGAAGAGGGGGAAATAAAGTGGTAGAATATTCTAAAAAAATTCAGAAAGAGTTCGTGGGCATGTAGCCGGATTTTTTTTTTTTTTTTTTTTTACAGGCAGGTTAAATAAATAGGATCCCTCCTCCTCTCTACCCGCTTTCGTCCTTCCCCGTGATTGCACATCCTAAATCCAGAAATTAGGTGACCGCAGCTGGAATGAGCTCAAGAGATCAAGCAAGCTGCTTCCAGTTGCCCCCTCTTCCAGACCAGAGAGGAGTCCGCGGCCAGGGAAAGAATCCTGAGCGGGGAGGGGGTGGGTGGGGGTGCGCCAGGGGCTCCAACGCTGAACCAACTTCCCCACGACCAGCTGGACGCGCGCCGGCCCTCGCCGCCTCACTCCCCCGCCTCGTCCCCCCAGAGCCCTCGCGGGTCGCGGACGTCCGCTCACCTGCGCGGGACAGAGCAGCAGCAGGAGGAGGCCGAGCGCTGGGCCGCGCGCGGTCATGCTGCCGCGGTGCCGGGCTGCGGACAGCGGCGGGACTCGGCTGGGCTCGCCCCGGCTTGGCACGCAGGGCTTGCCTCAGAACGCCGTGCCAGCCTAGGGAGGGAGCAGACGCCGGCGGCGGGCTGCGGGCGTAGGGCAGGAAAGAGGAAGGCGTCGTCGGCTCCTCCCCTTTCTGGGCGGTGCCGCTGACGGGACGCCCGGGACCCGTTCTGGGGCGGGGCCGACCCGGGGAAGGTGGGGCGGGGGCGGGGCCTGACTGGGCAGCGCCTCTTTGGCGGGGCTTCCTCTGCAGGGTCGGCTCTACGTTTCGCTGCCCTGCGGTATTGGGGGTGCGACTTACGGTAGGGATCCCAGACTGGGGCAGCCGAACTTCTGGAATCCGGCTGGGGAGGATATTGCTGGAGCTGTGCCGAAAGTGTGTGGCTTTGATGTTTTAACTCTTTTTCCCCTTTTTTGTCTTTCCCGGACTGGGGACGGTGGGCGAGAGGGTTTTTAGCAAATGGGAGCGCTTGGAGATTGTTTTCCCAATTCCGATCCCACTCCTCAGCGGAGTAGGTATTGATTTCGGCCCGGGTTAGCACTCCGAGCGACTTCTCCGCCCCAGACTCAGCCACCAAAAAGGAATCCGTGCCCGGGCTTCAGTTACGCCCCCGGCGGTGGCGGGCGGTGGCCTGACCGTGTGCTTACCCCGGAGCGCGAGGGGCGGAGCGCGAGGGGCGGAGCGCGTTGGTGGGCGGTGCTCCCGAGCCAACCAATCTCCGCTGAGTGACCTCGCGGGCGACGCTTGCAAAAGTGCTGGAACTGCGCCACCCGCTGGCGGAGCTGCGCGTAGCGTGGCTTTGGACCAGTCGGCGGGAGAAGACCCTCACCCCAAACGAAACCCCCCCATCTGCCCGCAAGGTTGACCCAGAGGTGGGACCAGAGTCCGTTCTTAATTTCCAGGTGAAGTCGGGTAACACAAAGACAAAGAAGCGTCTTCATTTTTGAGACTTGCACATATTATCTGTTTTGCTCTCACGCTTATTTTTTATTATATGCTTTTCTAGTAACACTTTCCCTCAGATTTCCATTATTGAGGTCGATCAAAAGCCTCAGTCATCATCATTCTGAAGTTAAGGAAATGTAAGTAAGGATCTCTTTTCCCAACGTGGAAGCCGGTTTACAATGAAAAGACTAAATATCCATCTGTAACAATGATCAAACCCAGTCCTAGGTGGGACCGCGATGCAGGTGATAGTTCCAGCGTCGCTTACCACGCGTCTGCTTTCCGTACTGTCTTGCCTCCTCACCTCCTCGGCCCTGGGATGTCCACCAGGCTGGCTGGGCGTTGAGACGATAGGGATTTCCTCCAGACCTTCAATCCCAGATCCTAAGTGAGGGCTTCCTGGCACTCCGCCAACTGTGTGCTCTCTCGCCCCAGGTGATTCATTTGAGATGAAGTAGTGAGTTCTGCAGGGACTCAAACTGTTGTCACTGAGCAGCAGTATGCGCATCACCTGGGAATTTGTTAGAACTGTCTCGACCCACTGAATCAGAAACCCCGGAATGAGCCAGCTCTTTGAGTTTTAACAAGCCCTCCAGGTGGTTCCAATGCACACTCAAATTCTAAACTTAACTGCTCGAATGGATTCCTGGGATTCTGGAGGATTAGTTACCCTTCCAAATTTAGCCAAGTCCTAACGGAAAAAAGAAAAAAAAAAAGTCTTCACTAAATAATTTACTTGAGTAAAGGAAATATGAGACATTTCTGGGATAGGCAGAAATTTGAGGCCTCACACATTATGTTCACTATTCACCAAAACCATAACAAAAAGACCTTTAGCCATTTTTTTTCTAGTTCTTTTGCATGACTTCAAAAATACCCACCTAGGAAATATTTTAAAATAAACTATCATATTTCTAAGAGAAATGTGTTTTGTTTTTCTTTGTTGTTGATAAAGTAATTCGTACTTATAGTAGAAACTTTGAAAATACACAAAAGTTTAGGGACAATAAAAAACCCTTTATAATTCCATCATGGATAATCAGTTACACTGTGGTGTATTTTTTCTTTCTGTAAAAATTGTTTTAACACGATTGAGATCCTAGAAGAGACTTTTTGTTAGTTTATGTAATATTTAATACTGCTATCATTATAAACACCATTGAATGTTGACTGCATAATAGTAATGGAGAAAATAAGAGGGAAAATGAAATTATTAGACACACATCTTTATACATATACAGAAACATCTTTGGAAGACTCTGCATCTGAAAGCATATATGTGAATATAATATATGGACTTTTAAAATAAGTGGGACATACCATATACAGTTTGAAGCTTGTTTTTTTTTCCCACATTTAACAATATGCTTTTTCCACCTCACTACCTCTACTAGCTCTGTAGGATTTTATTATGTGTATATAACATTCCTGAAGCCAGAGTGATGGAGGGCAGTCTCAGGGCAGTACCTAAGTCAGTAAAATAGAGTTCACCAACCAGCAATACTTCAGAATTACTCAAGTCTCAAATTGCATTTCTAGTATATATGAAGGGTTTGTATGGCACCAGTAATACTGCAAAAAAAAAAAAAAATTCACCTTCTTCTATATGTTTCCTCATATTCCTGAGCGTGTCTGGATTCCACAAAGCTTTGCATCTTTCTGTGTCCACTGCTTTCCTCGTGATACTGTATCACAAAAGTCTAAAAGCTATTGAACATTTACCATAAGGAGAGAGATGGAAAAGTTGACCTCAAGCAAAATTCTCTTTACCTTGCTGATGGAAGGGGAAGTCTAGAAATACTCAAGTTAGTAGTTTTGATCTATTACATAATCAATATCCTTTTGGACATTTAGTTTGTCACTTTGGTTACTGGAAACAATAATGCAATGAACATCCTTGTGACTAAATCCTTGCAATTGTGTACATGTAGGACTGTTGGGAAAAATTATCATTGACTCAAAGGAAATGTTCAATTTTCATTCTGGCTAAATCGCCCTCCAAAGAGATTGCAATTTCCTCCTTTGCTAACAACATGTGGAAGTGCCTGATGCCCACCTCCTTGGCAACCCTTTTCTTTGCCATTCTGTTGGTGAAAAATGGCATTGTGATTTTACTTATTTTATTTTTTAAAGATTTCACTTATTTATTTGACAAAGAAAGAGAGCTCAAGCGCAGGAGCTGGGAAGAGGAGCAGAGGGAAACGGAGAAGCAGGCTTCCCGCTGAGCAGGGAGCCTGACATGGGGCTGGATCCTAGGACCCTGGGATCATGACCTGAGCCGAAGGCACCCCTACTTATTTTATTTCTTATTTTTAAAAGTGGTGGTGCTTTAATTTGTATTTTATTAATTATAAGTGAGATTAATAATCTTTGTACACTTGGGGCGCCTGGGTGGCCCAGTGGGTTAAAGCCTTTGCCTTCAGCTCAGGTCATGGTCCTGGGGTCCTGGGGTCCTGGGGTCCTGGGATCGAGCCCCACATTGGGCTCTCTGCTCAGCAGGGAGCCTGCTTCCACCTCTCTCTCTCTGTCTGCCTACTTGTGATCTCTGCCTGTCAAATAAATAAATAAAATCTTAAAAAAAAGGAATCTTCGTACATTTATAAATGATTTCTCTTTGTCTGTTTTTTATTTTCTATTATTTTCTTTTTCATATTGACTTGTAAAAGTTCTCTATTTACTAAGAAAATTAACCCGTTTACCTAGTATATATGTTGCAGATACTTTTACTTATTTACTAGTTTGTAGCATAAGAAATTATTCCATATTTTCCTCTCGACCTTTAATAATTCCATGGAAATCTTGATCTGGAATTATTTTGCTGTAAGGAGTAATGTTAAGGGGCCAGCTCCACTCTTCCCCACAAAGCCTGGATGATCACAGGGATACCTGTTTTCGTTAAAGTTATCATTGGTTTTTATGTTGCCTCGTCTAATGACAACCCTGTTGCTGTCATCTCACTTGACCTCTTAGTGTATTCAACCCAGATGATCACACTGTCCTCCATAAAACATGTTCTTTAACCCTCTTGTGGGTTACCTCATGGACTAAACATCGACTGCACCTCATCTTCTAGACTCGGCATGCACTTTGAACAGGATATTCATGTTAATAAAATTTTTTTTAAGATTTTATTTATTTATTTGACAGACAGATCACAAGTAGGCATAGAGGCAGGCAGAGAGAGAAGGGAGGAAGCAGGCTCCCTGCTGAGCAGAGAGCCTGATGCGGGGCTCGATCCCAGGACGCTGGGATCACGACCTGAGCCGAAGGCAGCAGCTTTAATCCACTGAGCCACCCAGGTGCCCCAATGTTAATAAAATTTTATTACAACAAAATGCCTTTGAATCCTTCCAATATAAAAATTTGTGTCCCCCTGCCGATTTGGAAACTTCAAAATAGGCCATGATATAAGTGGGCAAAGAAAAAAGAATACCTAACTATGGCACAGGTCACGAATTTGCCTGGTTTCTAATATGAAGAGTGAAGTTCAATAACAGGAAATGAAGACAGAGCTGGGCCTTTGGTGTACCAAGAAGCACCTGACTTCACCTGGGGATATCTGAGCCCACGCTGATGGACCCAGCCCTTCTTTGCTTACTTTATTCACCTTTTCCCTTTGTTTTAGCTCAGGCTGCCAGAACAAAATACCACAGACTGGGCAGCTTAAACACTTATGAATCTGGGGGTGGAGGAGCACGATTCAGCCCATAGCACCCCTCCTGTTGCTTAGGACTGTATTACGACTTTTGTGGGTCGTAGGCATCTTCGCTTTTGGGTGCCCCTTCCTCCTTCCAAAACAACCACTTAAAAGCACATTTTGCCCCCTAGAGCAAATAATACATTATATGTTAGTTTTTTAAAAAGCACATTTTGCAACTGTAGGGTATAAAGACAAATATAATACAGGCTGGCTTCATTATTACATATTCCTATCATTACATTCTTATTTTTCTTCTGATTTTAAAAGAAATAGAAATTAGAACATTTCTGTGTGAACTTAAAAGTATCAGGGGCCCTAGGCACTGTGTCTACTGGGCCTGATGGAGAAGTTGGTCCCTTTTTGGAGCTAATGTCAAAGAACTTCCTGCGGCATTCACAGACATTGTAACTTATGCTGATGGACTGCCTTAGAAAAAAAAAGAAAGAAAAGAAAAATTAAGAAAAAAAAAAGGAGGGTCCAGGACCAGCAGCTAGCACTGGCTCCAAAAAAAGGAGGAGAGCATAGGAGACCTTCTTGGAGGCAAGTTACCACAGATCCACGTAGCCATCACTCAGAGGAAGGTTATAGAACATTTTTAGCAGGGCGCCTGGGTGTCTCAGTGGGTTAAAGCCTCTGCCTTCGGCTCAGGTCACGATCTCAGGGTCCTAGGATCGAGCCCCGAATCGGGCTTTCTGCTCAGCAGGGAGCCTGCTTCCCCCTCTCTCTCTGCCTGCCTCTCTGCCTAGTGTTATCTCTGTCTGTCAAATAAATAAGTAAAATTTAAAAAAAACAAAAACACATTTTCAGCACCACAAAGGCTTCCGAAGGCCTTTTCCCAGTCGACACCATCACCCCTGTCCAACCAAGAGGTAGCCACAGTTCCAACTTCTCTCACTATAAATCATTTTGCCAGCTCTTCAACTTCAAGTACAGGGAATCACAGTCTCTGGGTCAGGTTTCTTTCACTCAGCGTTGTCGGATGTGTGGATGTGACACTCATCCCCATTGCTCAGAGCGCTAACTCACCTTTTTTTTTTTTTTTTATTGCTGAGTAGTATCCCATGATGTAAAAATACGGTGGCAAACATTTGGGGTGTTCCCGGTTTAAGCTGTTATAAATAAACTTGCTTTGAACATGTCTTTTGTTTGAAATGTGCACTCAGTTGTTTTGGATTCTGCAAGAGCCTTTTAAAGCTCCATACTTAAGTCCAATTTTATAGGCATCCTCATTTAAAACAGCTGACATGACTATCACTCATGACTTTGATGCCAGTGGTTAGGACTGAGTCAGAAATGGGGGGTTACTTACAGTAAAACAGCCTCTCTGGTGAGGTCACTTGAGTGTCCATCCAGCCGTGGGCTGCATGTGACTTCCACTCCGAGAGGTTCCTACCAACGCAGGAGTAACTTGAAACTTGGCCGTCGCTGTCTCACAGTGGCATCCCCCCTCTCTGTAGGATTCAGTCACATAACACAATTCCCTTTGCCTGAAGTATTTGGGGTCTGATCTTTCCTAAAATAGGAGACCAACTCCTATAAACTGAAGACTTTCTTTCTTTTTAAGATTTTATTTATTTATTTGAGAGAGAATGAGAGAGAGAAAGAGAGCATGAGTGGAGGGAGGGTCCGAGGGAGAAGCAGACTCCCTGCTGAGCAGGGAGCCTAATGTGGAACTCAGTCCGGGGACTCCAGGATCATGACCTGAGCCAAAAGCAGTCACTTAATCAACCGAGCCAGCCAGATGCCCTGAAGACTTTCTTCCTAGGGCTAGTCTTAAAAGTTCAACCATGGGAAAGTGAGAGCAACAGCAGCATTTCCCGTGTTAAAAATCTGAAGGTGAAATCCTAGTGAAGGGAGGACAGAAGACAGCGGGGAGGGGAGGAGAAATTCTTTCTGTCATCAGAGACAAAGCGGACAAGGCATCCAAGACCCAAGATCTTCCATTAGCTTTCTTCAGTTGGTAAAAGCCTGACTTCAGATATATTTTACAATCATCTTAAAGTATTACTAAAACTAAGGGTGAGGCCACCAGGAAAAGATTCTAAGACTTTCCAGACCCACTAATGCATCAATTACGTAACTGAGGGCTAAGTCTAGTTGGAGAGCCGGGAGAAACACCTGTCTCAGCCGTGGTTTATCTCACTGTGTTTGGTACATTAAACAGACTACAGACATGAGCTGGGCCATCGGCCAGTAGAATGTGAAATAAATTTTTCCACTTTTTTTCTGGAGAGCACATAACTTGTTTTTTTGCTTGTTGTTCTCCACATTTTGAAGCACAGGTGAGTACAAGAGCCTGAGCTGACATTGGACAAAGGCATGAGAAATCCTAATATGGTTGGCTTTATTACAGCAGGGCCCCACAGGGTTCTATGCACTGATTTTTTTAAGTATCTCCTCAGAGTGAAATAATGCTCACTAAACCAATTGACCAGCAGAGATAAATGTAGTTTCTCTTATTTTTCCAGGAAGGTAATAAAAACATTAACTCAGGCCCATCAAGGCAGCAACCACACCCATCTTGAATCTCTAGGGTGTGGCACCAGGTGCAGGAACACCTCACTTTATTGTGCTTTGCAGATACTGCATTTTTTAACAAATTGAAGGTCTGTGGCAACCCCGTGTCGAGCAAGTCTACCGGCACCATTTTTCCAACAACATTTGCTCACTTCGTGTTGATGAAGTTCTAGAACATAGGTGAGGTTCGGTGGGGTGAGGTCCGGAGCCGATGACCAAGAAAGAATTCTTGTGATATCTTTGGTGCAAAATGGTGGTTTATTAAGGCCCAGGGACAGGACCCGTGGGCAGGAAGAGCTGCTGCTCCGATATCCTGAGGAGTGGCTGATTATATACACAGGAGTTGGGTAAGTGAGGACAAAGGGGGTGTTCAGAAGGGCTGTCACAGCAAAGAAGACTGTCAGGATACTGGAGGCCTGGTTATTGATAAGCCAAGCCTGTTTTCCCTCTAATGAGGCACTAACATGAAGACAGTTGGGAGTTTCCTGGTGGAATGTCATATTCCTCCTATCACACATCCTTGTCAATGAGCTTTAAGTTTAGGAGATATTTAACTTTATTTATATTTCCCTTCATCTCAGCCTCCTTCAGTTTTATGGAGGGGAGGGTGGTGTTAGAGCTTTAGGAACTGAGTTGCTTGCCTCTGGAAGTTAGGTTATTGATAAGATAGCTTCTTTGTTGTTAATCACTAGGACATTTGTAAACCAAGGGAGACTCCTGTCTTGCAGGATTGTGATCTCTGCAAGTTAACCATTTGGTTTTCTTTTAGGGCAGACAGGGGTGCCTGAGGGATGTCACACTGTCACCGAGGTGGGGGGGAGAGGGGGTATAAGGTACCAGCTTTTGCTTTGTCCTCAGCCAGCCTTCTGCTCCCTCATCAGTGTCTCTGTGTCACCATTGTTTGCGATATTTCAAACTCTTGCATTGTTATCCTATCTGTCATGGTGATTTGCAATCAGTGATCTTTGGTGCTGCTATTGTAATTAGGGGACCCACAAATTGCTCTCTCATATGAGGCAGTGAACTTGACTGATAGATGTAGTGCGTTCTAGTGTGTTCTGACTCCTCCACACACCTGCCATTCCCCCTCCCCCTCCCTCTTCTCGGGCCTCCCTAGTCCCTGAGACACAACAATATTGAAATTAGGCCAATTCATAATCCTACAGTGACCTCTAAGTTGTTAAGTGAAAGGAAGAGTCGTGTGTCTCTCACTTTAAACCAAAAGCTAGAAATGACTTAACTTAGCGAGGAAGGGATGTTGAAAACTGAGACAGGCTGGAAGTGAGGTCTCCTGCACCAGCTAGCCAAGCTGTGAATGCAAAGGAAAAATTCTCCAAGGAAATAAAAAGTACTACTTCCGTGAACACATGAATGATAAGAAAGTGAAGCAGCCTTATTGCTGATACAGAGAAAGTCTGAGTGGTCTGGATAGAAGATCAAACCAGCCACAACATTCCCTTAAGCCAAAGCCTAATCCAGAGCCAGGCTCTGACTCTCTTCAGTTCTGGGAAGGCCGAGAGAGGTGAGGCAGCTGCAGGAGAGAAGTCTGAAGCTGGCACAAGGTGGTTCATGAGGTTTAAGGCAAGAAGCCGCCTCTGTGACGTCAAAGTGCAAGGTGAACAGCAAGTGTGGATGGAGAAGCTGCAGAAGATCGAAGGTCATTAACGAAGGTGACTACACTAAATAGATTTTCAATGTAGATGAAACATTCTTATATTAGAAGATGATATCTGGGACTTTGATGGCTAGACAGGAGCAGTTAATGCCTGGCTTCCAAGTCCAAAGGACAGGCTGACTGTCCCAGGGCTACTGCAGCTGTTGACTTTAAGTGGAAGCCAGTGTCATTGACCATTCTGACAATCGTAGGCCTCTAAAGAATTATACTAAATCACTCTGTCTGGGCTCTAGAAATGGAACAGCAAATCCTGGATGACAGCTTGCGTGTTTACAACATAGTTTATTGTATGTTTTAAGACTGCTGTTGAGATCTACTGTTCTGAGGAAAAAAAAGAAAAAGAAAAGATTCCTTTAAAAATATTACTGTTCATCGGCAAATCACCTGGTCACCCAAGAGCTCTGATGGACCATGAGATTGTCACTGGCATGACACCTGTTTCCCCCAGACTCAGGAAACTCCTAGAAGCTTCTAACTATCAATTTCATCTTTTAGAAACTAACCAACAAATTGCTGGAATAGGAAGAGAAACATATGAGCAGATCCCATGCCTGCTCAGATGAATCAGAAAGTGCACTACCAAGTTACCCCAGCTTTGTCATCTTTATTATAATGTTAAAATCCCCCCGTCATAAAATGAGTCTGCTCAACCCGGTTTGGAGAGTCATTCCACATGATCTCCTTGCTTGTATAATTGAAGGTAAGAAGACTTTGTGAGGGAGCCCCACCGGGTGTGGTTTCTGTCTATAACTCACCAAAGAGCAGACACACATTGGTTCTGTAACAAGATGAATGTGGTTCACATGCCTGTTAACACAACATCCAATCTGCATCCCATGGGTTAAGGAGTCATTTTGAGTTTTAAGTCTTATTATTGAAGAAATACATTTCATGAGGCTATCCTTTCCACAGATAGTGATCCCTTCTGATGGTTCTGGACACAGTATTTTGAAAAACTTCTGGAAAGGATTCACCATTCTATTTTTTTTGTTGTTGTTTTTATTTTTTATTGTTTTTCATTTTAATTCCAGTATAGTTAACATACAGTGTTATGTTGGTTTCAGGTGTACATATCATGAACATTTTATTTATTTATTTATTTATTTTATTGTTAGTTACCATACAAGTACATCATTAGTTAGGATTCACCATCCTAAATGCTATTAAGAACATTTGTGATTCATGGGAAGAGGTCAAAATATCAACATTAACAGGAGTTTGGAAGAAGTTGACTTCAACCCCAGTGGGTGACTCTGAGGGGTTCCAGAGTTCCGCGGAGGAAGTCACTGCGAATGTGCTGGAAACAGCAAAAGAAGCAGCATTAGAAGTGGAGCCTGAAGGTGTTGCTGCATGGCTGCAAGTTCATGACCAGACTTGAATGGATGAGGAGTTGATTCTAATGCACGAGCAAAGAGTGGTTTCTTGAGAGGGAATCTACACAGGGTGAAAATGCTATGGACATCATGGCAATGACAGCAAAGGATTTAGAATGTTACATAAACTTAGCTGATCAAGCAGCAACAGGGTTGGAGAAGACTGACTCCAGTTTTGAAAGAAGTCCCGTTGGTAAAATGCTGTCCAACAACCTCACACACTACAGAGAAATCATTCGTGAAAGGAAGCGTCAGAGCAGCGAACATCACTGTCATCTTACTTGAAGAAACTGCTGTAGCCGCCCCAACCTCCAGCAACCACCACCCCCATCAGCCAGCAGCCAGACACATGGAGGCAAGACCCTCCCCCGCCAAGAGCTCAGATGCTGGTTAGCAGTTTTTTAATAATAAAGTATATTTTAATTAAGGCACCTACATTGTTTTTAAAGATATAAAGCTATTGCACACTTAAGAGACCACTGTGTAATGTAAACATAGCTTTTATATGCACTGGGAAACAAAAGAATTCACGTGACTCGCTTTGTTGTGATACTCACTTTATTGGCACGATCCGGAACCAGACCTAAGTATCTCTGAGGTGTGCCTGTACTTTCTTTATCAGTGACAAAGTAGAAGCAGTGCTTTCTGATAGATGCCAGCGGTTCCTAGAAAATGTCAGGATTGGCTTCCCAAATACAATTCTACCAATCACAACTAGAATCATTTCTAGACAACCATTTATTTTCATTTAACATTAGCTCCAGCTCCTAACCAGTTGCCATCCTTGTACTTTCCAACTCAGGGCTAGAGGGGGCATAGCTCAGTGGTAGAGCATTTGACTGCATCTCAGGGCTAGAGTTCTGGATGGCTGAACCAACTCACCAAGGGCAAAGTTGTGGAGCAGGAGTCTGGAATTTGCCGGCCCTTGTGCGACGTGGTCACACCTCATGGGGTTTGTTGCCCACCCTCCTGGGCTTCTTTGACTTTCTCCTCCCTTGATAAGTGTTTCAGTTCCTGCTTTTGTCCCTTTCATCTCATTTCCTAGGCTGACTGCACTTTATCCTTCAAAATCACTTCTCAGGTTTTTCCCCCTCTCCCCAGAGTCTCCCTGGGGACCTCATTCACCCCTTGACTTTGACCATCACTTCTACATACCTGATGCCTGAATCAGTAGAAACAGTCTTGTCCTAAACATCAAGCTGCTGCTTCCAACTGCCTTCTGGAATCTGTTTCACACATTCTTTAAACTGAACCTGTTCGGACGCACTCTCTCCCCCACCCCAGTTCTGCTTTCCTCTTTCTCACCCAGTTATTGTCACCATCCACTGTTAGGTCCGTTATTAAATGAAACAAGACTGAGACAAAGTGGAAGTTATTTAAAACTTTATTTTATGCCAAGCATTAGAAGTCAGACTGACCAGCCAGGGCTGTCTCCGAAGAGAGCGACCCCTCCCAATCTTACAGGCTACCTTTTATTGGGTGAGACTGTAACCCATATCTTGGTATCTCAACCCACTGGGTTTGTGTGTCTCTTGCTGATTGGCTAGTTCCATCCGGTCTGGTGACGTGTTATTCAAGATTACTCCATACTAGGACAGTTACAAACAGTACTTTCTGGGAAGGCTTAGTCAGTTAACATATTCAGTGTTGAATAATAAGATCGTCCTCCTTCCCAAGAAGGAGTCATTTTGGTTTGGGCCAGACCTTCTCACTGTTACAAACAGTAAGTACTTCCTACTGATTAGATGTCTCTATCTGGCCCAACTCGTCCTTGTATTCTGGGTTCTGTTATCAGGAAATAGCCGACTACCTTTTACTGGTTTCCCGGACTTTTTTTTAAGTAAATTTCTCGGGGGTGGGGGGGAGAGTCAATTTAAGTTTACTGTACAAACAAAAAAATGGCTATTTACCCAAGATGGAGTCGCTCTGGCTAAATAGGTCCTTACGTCCACCATGTAAACCTTGGGAGTGGAAAGAATTAACATAACAGACCCAAGACTATTAATGTTAGAAAGTTTTGCTTACGAGATTGACCATTGGCTGGCATCTGGGGACTTGCCAAGTAAATGGTTCCCTACACTGATCTAAAAGCTTTCCCTTAATGACAATGGCTCACCGTGCCTAACCTGTTTGTACCCAACGTGTTTTATGCTGAATGCCTATTTTCCTTCTGAAAGTCTGGGATTTTGGTAAATGCTAGACAGAGGATACCTATGTGACCAGCTCCCAGCTGAAAGCCTGGGCGAGTCTTTAATGAGCTTCCCCAGTAGACAGCACTTGTCAATGTTGCCATGTCTCATTGCAGGAGGAATTGAGCTCCCCCTGCGAAAATCCACTGGAAGACGACCCTTGCAAGATTGCACCTGGTTCCCTCCATCTTCTATTTCTCTTTCCCTTTGCTGATTTTCTTATATATCCTTTCTCTGTAAGCCTAGCCATGAATATGACCCCATGATGAGCCCTGGGAGTCTTTCTAGCAAATTACCCAACCTAGGGAAGGTCCTAGGGTCCCCTGCCACATCTTAGTATAATCCTAACCCTCTTTTCCTTGATCTCTATGTTCAATTAATCACCAATTATCATTAGCTCTACCTCTAAATTTTAAATTTTTTTTAATTAAAAAAAATTTTTTTTAAAGTGTTAAAAGTAATGTCTACACCCAAAGTGAGGCTCAGATTCAACCCCGAGGTCAAAAGTCACATGCTCCACAGACTGAGCCAGCTAGGCGTTCCTCTACCTCAAAATACTAAAAAAATATATATATATATAAATAAACATATATGTTTATATATAAACATATATTTATTTAATATGTTTATATATAATTATATAATTATAATATAGAATTTAATATTTATTGTTTATTAATTATATTTTATTCATTACATATTATATCATATATTATGTTGTTATAATATATATTTATTATAATTTATTATTATTATTTAATATTTAAAATATTTTAATATTTTAAACATGTTTATATATATTTTTATATGTTTATATATAAACATATATATTTATATATTAATATATATATGATATCTCTCTCTCTCTCTCTCTCTCCTGTGTTCGCCACCCTCATTGCCTTGAGGTGACAACTGTGACTGCATCAAGCATTACTCCCTTAGCTTTCCTCCACTACAGAAATCAAATCCCCAAGATTGGAGAACAGCACCAAGCCAATGTTATGAGGAAGTTCTCTCTCAAGGCCAGTTTCCTCAGCTGCAAGATGTGGATAAGGATAACGCCTTTTTCATAGTGTGGCTGTCAGGGGTTAATGAGAAGAATGCATATGAACTCTTATGAGATTCTCTTTGTAAAGTGCTTAGCCTGTAACAATCCTTCTGTTTCTATCGCTGTTATTCATGATCCGCATACCACACCCGGTCACTACCCCTGACTGAGGCTCAGTCAGTTGTAGCCCTGAAATCATTTTGTGCAATTGGGACCTCAGTTTTCTTACCCCCCTAATCTGCCCATCCCAAAATGCATCTCTGTGGAATCCCAAGTAGACTGCCATTGGGGCGGGGGATGCTCTTGCCCTCCGACTAGGTCTCCCGCGTGGGAGAATGATGAGACAAAGCTTTCTTGTGGTTGCCAAGGGTGTGGGCAGCAGGGAAGGAAGCCAGAATGGTCACAGAGTTCTCCAGATACCGTTATGGCGGCAAATATTTATGGTTGTATGAAACCACTGGTTACTGCAGACGACAGAGCCACTGCACGGGACTGAAGAGCCAGCAGCAGCACAGGCAATAAAAATAGAAATTAAGACACACACAGGTCAGTATATGAGGTGATGGGTGTGTTAACTAGATGGGGGGAATCCTTCCACAATGCCTACAGATATCGAATCATCACAGTGTACAAGTCAAAGTTTCTGTTTTCAGTATCTTCCATGACTCTCCCAAGACTTTTTGTCTGACCTTGTGGGATCATTATAAAAGTTCTCCACAGTTAAAACAATGAAATCATATAGCTTAAAGATCTACTCAGGCTTCCAAATATCAATGTATTTACTGACAAAGCTGAATTATTCACTTTGAAATTCCATGCTATTAAAAATCACATAGAAATAACTAACTTCTGATTAAAAACAAACAGGAACAAGCAGCAAAGGTAAGTTGGGTAGTACATCAACTTTATTTTGAATTATAACATGGAATATGTCATCAAACAAATGGATGTAACGAAAACTTTTATAGTTCAGTTAACAAATGATTTGCATAGGAACTGCTAGTTCTGTCTTAGGAGGCATAGCTCTTTGAATTGTGAATTAGATTAACATAAAATCAGAATCATAAAAATTAAGAACCATCTACCTGTGTGCCAAGTAAATGCAATTTTACTTCAAATAACAGACTTTTTGTTCAGTCCCTGGTGAGCAGTTATTATAATCATCTTCCCTGCTATGGTTAATGTCATAATCTCATCCAGACCAAATGTGATCCTTCTAAGCTAGAGACCTCTTACCTAAAGTAGGAAAACCTCCATTAAGTATTGTTGAAGCTACTAGATTCATTTTTATGGCCCTAAAATTGATCAAGAACATTTCCCACTTAAAACAAAGCTCACATCTTAGTGAAAACATTGAGTTTGTGATTTCAACCCATTTTGTCTTTTGGAACTTTGTTATCAGTGTCCATAATACTGTTTTGATTTATATCAGTGATGAGCAACCAGTTTTGGCTTAAGGGCTAACAAAGGGAGAAAAATAGCATTTAAGGCCACACTCTCTTCCCCTTCAAAATGAACATAGTTTTATGAAATTCCCATGGGGGAAAGTGTATTTGTATTATTTTGCTAAGTAAAAGGAAGTCAGTGGGGAAATTGGCACTGCTTTTTAGCTACTAAAAGGTTTCTATCCAGGTATTTTAGCAATACAGACAGAGTGAAATAAGTCAAGCAGAGAAAGTCAAGCATCATATGGTTTCACTTATTTGTGGAGCATAACAAATAATATAGAGGACAAGGGTAGATGGAGAGAACTTTCTAATTTTTTATTCCGAAATTAGATTGTGGACTTGTTGCATAGTTAGGCTTAGACATGTCTGGGGGCTCTGTGGCTTGCCCATTACTGCCTTTGCTTGTGACATTAATTAAAGTAAGCTGATTTGTGTTGATTGGTTATTTTATTGATCATAACAAACTTTAAGGGAATATCCTCTAATTTCAAGAATTATATTCCATCATTTACTGACTTAAAGACAACACTTTTAGTGAGTACCACTGTAAGCTGGTTAAAAAAAAAATTAGAGGACTGCATTCCCTTCCATCTTAACATGTCTTTACACAGAACATTGGCTGGAAACCAGAACAGAATGTGAAAAGAAAACTAAAGAAGTATTTAAATAATAGAAATATCATCAGTGTTTATTATGGTAGATTATAGAAAGATGGTCTAATTTGTGTGTGTGTGCAATTAGGCTCTGACTGAAGCATTTAGACACCATTGATTATAAAATGCATTGAACATAAATTTTGACTCCCCTTCAAGGAAAAATTCGGTAAAACTTGGGTTTCTTTTTTGAAATCAATCAGCTCAAGAACATGCATAGATGAACA
The DNA here is from genome assembly GCF_963455335.1 of Martes martes. Classification (NCBI taxonomy): domain Eukaryota; kingdom Metazoa; phylum Chordata; class Mammalia; order Carnivora; family Mustelidae; genus Martes; species Martes martes. Next base: position 47,280,914 of record NC_137901.1, on the reverse strand, counting down.
TTATTAAATACTAATGACAGTCTTTTATTGCTTATACTCCTGCAATAGAATAGCAACATATTGTACTTGCATATGACATTTCATCCAAGGACCTCAAAGTCATTGTGTCAAGCAACAGGATTGCACAGCTTATTAAGTCTACCTAGTTATGGCATGGGAAGCAGACTCCCAACAAGAGAACCAAAATAAAAGTTCAAAAAGACAAAGCCTAAATTTCCTGTAATTTTCTGAGTTTCCAAATTTGCCACGTACACCTTACCGTACCTACAATATTGATTCTAGGTAAATATGATTTTTTTTTTTTTTACATGTTAGGAATGAGACGAGGATCACCTTGCAAATAAACAATCTGTCTTTTTTATAGTTCAATAGTCCATCTTGGAAAATCACATCATGGAATGTCAGAAGTGGCTCTTTAATGTGAATTTATACATCATTGCTTCCAAATCAACATGGTTACGATCTTTGGGTAGAAGAAAACATTTTGCACTGGAATAACATACATCTATGTGTAAAATATGAGGGAGCTATATCTTTTAGCATTCTTACAATTGAGCTATATCTTTTAGCACACTTACAATTAATGCGAAAGCAGAAGTGCTTTGATTCACTGAAGATCAGACTTTCAGTCTTTTAAAGGCTTTTGTCATCTTGTTTGAACCTCTTCCATGGTTTAACTCTAAGAGTTTAACTGAGAGACCCAACTTAGTGTGGTTTAAAATGAGTTTCTGTGGACTCCACGAATCTGCCAGGCCCTACAGCAGTGGGGTTAAAGGCCAGTGTGAGAAGTTCATGTGAGGGTAAGGGGTCCCTGAGCCTTTCTGTTCTTGACTCGGAGCACAGAGCCCAGCTCCCCTTGGTCAGGAACCCAGGGTGGACATTCTGGGCATTTCCTTGCTTCAAGGAATTTCCAACACTATCTGAAAAGCAATTTCTTTTTGGACAATGTGATTAGGGTTTCTATCTTTCAGTTGAATATGGAACTAAGTTAGCTCTTCCTATGTCCTTCTTTACTTCGGAGGAGACGCAGTATACGCTCATTTTTGGTTAGTTCTGCTGGAAGTTCATTGGCCTGGAAGAAGATAAGATAGACATTAGTGAATTCCCACAGTTGGGATGGTTTTAGGGTCTCCAAAGCAGGACCTCTGACTCCACTTACTCCTCGGCTGGCGAAAAACCCTACTGGACTCACTCTTATTTTAAGGCCTTAAAAGTCTCCTTTAATCATATAAATATCATCTGTTATTTTCTTATCTCATCATTAGAGTTATTTTTTTTCTAGGCCATATCTTTAGTACATTGATCTCCTGGAGGCCAACGTCCATGTATGATTAATTATCGTATCCTCATTTCCAGCCCAATCCCTGGTGCATCTAGTACATGCTCAATAAACACTGGTAATGTTAAATTTGATACTTTATATTTAATTAGTATGGGGCAGTGTGTCCACTAGGGACTTGAGACTAAGGACAGGTATCTGTTGAGAAAACAGAGTTAAGAAACATTTAGAGAATAAGAAATACCTGGTCAAGAACAGCTTCTGTGGCCACCACGTCCCTCCTGACACTAGGGTTTCACTAAATGGCCTTTCTTCTCATCATGCTGTTGAGACACATTCTTTACACATTTATTTCATGAATGAATCCTTATCCCATGAAATAAATGTAATGGGGCAGTGGTTCTCAAACTTTTTGGTCTCAGGACCTTTTTACACTCTTAAAAATTAATGAGGATCCCAATAAGCTTTTGCTTTTAACTTCTTAGAAATGAAAGGAAGAACATTAAGAAGCCCCTTAATTCATTAAAAATCATAAGTGCACTACAGGGTACCATAAATAACATGAAAAACAACCACATTTTCAAAAACAAAAAAGCTAGGGATAAGAGTAGCATTGTTTAATAGATCTGCCTATTTGTTGAATGTGTAGCTTAATTGGAGACATTTGGATTTTCTTATCTGCTTCTGTATCCAAGCTATCGTGATACATTGTTTCGGTTAAAGCATATAAAGAAAATTCAGCTTGGCACAGATAGGTAGTTGGAAAAGGAAGGAAAGATTTTAACAGCCTTTTCAGATCATTGGAGATATTGTTCTTTGATGCTACGCTCATGCCAAACAAGGGATAGTTTCTTAAAGGTAACTGCAGTGTGGAATCTGAAACCATACCAATGAACTTTTTACATAAAAAATCCATACATCTATCTATCTACAGCTGGTGTTTTCCCCTATGTATGATTTGTAACATCACACACCAGCCGATTGGAAAATATTAGTTCAATGAGTTATGCAGATCATCTAGATGTGGACACATGAGGTCATACAATCCCCAAAGATCACCTTCATTAATATTAGCGCCGATTCATCAGAAAAGCCTGTGAGTTTAAGAAGCCGTCGGGCTCACGTGGTGGATACCAGTGGTTCTTCGAAGTAAAAATGGCGCTCTGTGAAAAGGCACCTGGCTCACTTTGCTATTCTAATGATGTCCCTGAAATAACCATGCACCTCAGTAGAGAGCAGGAAGGCCAGATGCATACTTCCCATTGCCTTACATAGAATTTTAAAAAGATGTGTAACAAGGGTCCAGATTTAATAAAATTGAAATTGTTCACGGCTTCATCAAAGATGTTCTTAAGTAAAACTGGTATGTCTGTGAAATAATTTACAAAATCTGTAAAGTAACTCACAAGGTTGTGTAAAATAATTTGCTGGTACAGTTTATACCCCTGCTGGCAGGTGTCAGGGGCCACTAGTTTCAGCCACCATTAGAGCAAATGTTAGAAGCAACATTTGCTCTAGAAGTTAGAGCAAATGTTAGAAGCACCGTTAAAAGCAAATTTTCACAGTGCTTCTACACCGTTAGAGCAAATGTCAGCATAGTGAAAAGGGCAGATGACATCTTTGTATTACTAAGTGTATTGTTTTGACTTCTTAGACCTCTTGGAAGGGTCTTGCAGGCCCTCAGGGGTCCACACACCATACTGAGAACTGTTGTTGTAGATGAATCACGGGATGTTCTCGGGATTTCAGGGGAGGCAGTTAAAGGGTAGAAAGCCACCCAGAATAGAGGAGAGGGCTTGGATGCAGATGTTTTTTGTCTCACATATTTTTTCCTCCCAGAACCACACCTGGAACCCCCCTGCTTTTTCTGGGACCCTGATCCTAGGTAGAACTCCTGAAGTCCCTACCTTCTTGGTTGGGTCCTGTTCTTTGGCTCGCACATGCTAGCTGGGACTTCACTTGTCTGGAGTTATGCACAAAGTTGCTGGGAATTATGTTTGCCACAAATGGTCTGCTGCACAGCGTGTCCTGTGGCTGCCCCCCAGCCCACCACAAAAGACCCTTGATGCTTATGCTGTACTGAATTGGGCAGGAGATGACTATGCTGTGTTCCTGTAGACCAGAGGCCCCTCGGGCCTTGGAATTCTACTATTAGTTCCTACGGGAAGAGATACCGTACAGGCCTAATGCCTGGCCCTGCACAGAAATGCTCCCAGTAGACAGACGTCAGCAACTTCTAGTCTCGGAGTATACTCAGGAATGACGGGGCTGTTCCACGTGGGTTACTGAAGCTCAGTGAGCAGGCTGCTGGGCAGCCAGAGGATCCTCTACGGTCAGGAGGAGGAGGAGATCTAAGAAGCTGTACTTTATCAATAAGCTTCCTGAGTTATAGTTCCCATGTGTAACTTTTATCACTGATAAAAAAACCTTATATCCTCAAACCGTGTAGTCAATTTGACCAATCACATTGCTGTTTCGTGTGTCATCCATGTAGTTCTAGAAACCTGGTCTCATGCCTCCTCTCTCCAGGTTGGTCCTCATTGAATTCTCAGGTTGCTGAGGTTGTGTGGACCATTACGATGGCTGGTGCCCCAGGGTAACCCCCAAAGGCCATCTTATTCATTATGGGGCAGGACCACAGGCCCATGTTCATGATACCACAGCATCAAAACACTCTCTTTCCCAACCGCTCTTGGGACAAGCTGTGTTCTGAATCTTCAGTTGGGAGTATCGGGAACACAGGGCCTGCACCCATGGGGACAGCTGCGGTGTGGGGAGTGGCTATTGGGCCCATCGGTTACCCTCTCCAGAGGCATCCGTGTCGCAGTCCTAGAGCAGAACTCCACCCCTGGAGCAGAAGATTGCTTCTGTATTAGCTTAGAAGTCATTTCCTCTGGGAAGCTTCTAGTAGCATTTATTACTTCCCTGCTGACAGCTCTTGTCACTGTCCTGCAATTTCTTGTTTGTCTTTATTCCTCAGTAAACTCTGAGCTTTTTGAAGGCAGAGACGATGGGAACTCCATTCACCGCAGTCTCCCCAGTACACAGCACCATGCGTGGTATCTAATGGGTCCTCAGTATGTGTTGAATGAATGAAGGCAAAGAATACCCCCTTCAAGAGTCCTGCGTGGCTGCCCAAATCCCAACACCCTTGCTTCTAGAGCTGTCTCTAAGAGGCTGGCTTCTTTGGGGTGGCTGGCGGCTCAGTGAGATGTGGGTAGGACTCCCTGGCAACGAGTCCCAGCTCTCTGAGGGCTGCTGGTATATGAAACTCCAGCATGAGCAGTCTCCCTATATCTCTATATATTCTAGAGCAGCTTTAGGGACAATCCGAGGTCCAGAATTTTGGTCACTGGAAATTCCCCATAACCATGATTGCTGAAGTCCCAGAAGACAAACAAAGAATTGCACGTTGTTTCAGTTTCCATAAGCTACTGGATGGCTTAGCGAGAAAGATCAATCTCTTTGGGACGTCTGTGTCCAGGGTCTAAAGATAAGTGTACAAGTCTGATTTCAGCTGCCTTATCACACAGCCAGGCCAGCTAATGGAAAACAAATTGGGAGTATCTCAGGAAGAGATAAGCAGAGTGTTCATCTTCAAGCACTCTAATGGCAAGAACGAGGAAATAATAATGCCACATGCTAAGTAAAATGAAAATAAAAGAGACTCTTGGCATGTTGTCTAATTGCACCTCTTAACGGTTCCTTTCCAAAATGTCATGAAAAAGGTTCTGTGTGTTTGCTTTTATTATTAAAGAAATTAACACAGCACCAGATATTTATAAAAGCTCAAATAGTATAGAAGTACAAAGTGAAAACTGCTTTTCATATCTTCCTTGGTGTATAAGCCCTGCTCCTACTTCCTCCTTTAGAAGTTCATAGTTTCATGTTCTCTCAAGACCCGCCCTATGCTGCTCTCCTCTCCTAGGTTCTACACTTGACTGTGCACGCAGATGTCGAATAGGAAAAAATGACCATTGGGCATCTTCCCACCTCCATGTTTGACTTAATTGTAAACTAAGGATGTTGGCCTATAAAAGGTATGGGTTGGTTTGGAACAGTAGTGCCAAGTCCCATTAACAGTAGAACAGCATTTCCCCCTAAGAAGGTGTCAAGTTATGCACGTTGGATGTATGCAGGATAGCAATAAACTACCAGAATGGGGATGTTCTTAGGACAATTCTTTGATGACAGAACTGAGTAGCTCAGTCAGTTAAGCATCTGCCTTTGGCTCAGGTCATGATCCCAGGGTCCTGGGATCGAGTCCCATGTCGGGTTTCCTGCTCAGTGGGGAGCCTGCGTCTCCCTCTGTCTGCCACTCCCCCTGCTTGTGCTCTCTCTCATTTGCTGTTTCTCAAATGAATAAATAAAATCTTAAAACAAGAAAAAGGAACACGTACTTAAAACAAAACACAACAAAACCCAGTCTGTCCCCTGTCCTGGGAGGGCTGCACCACTGTTAGCCCACAACCGCCCCTGCTAGATACAGGGTTTTCAGCCTAATTCTCTGGGTCTAGATACACTGCTCGTTCCTATCTACCAACAGCCTCACATGCCCTCACGATGTCCAGGTACTAAGAGAAGGACTGGGGGGGGGGGCGTGGCCTGAGTGATGAGATGCCTGTCAGAGCTTTGCTCTCCCTCACAGTCCCTTTCCAAGGCCCATCAGCATCTAATCATGTCCTCAGGTCTGCAGCCCACAGTGAATGGGCCTAGGTAAGTATTGCCAACGGCCCTTTGCAAGTGACACAAATCTGGCCCAGGGGGCATGGGACGGGTTATCGTGGCTTAGGTAGAAACCACCTTATCTCTGCACAGGTGCCCAGGGGAGTTAAAAGATAGGGAGGGAAAGGCCGGTACCTTGTTTCTCAGGGCTGGGTCCGCCCCTGCTTCCAGAAGCAGCGAGACTGTTTTAATATTCCCACTGAGCACTGCCGCGTGGAGGGCCGACGTCCCATTCTAGGAGAAAACGACAGCGTGTGTCAGGAGTGGGCTCACGGCCATCAGCACCGAGCCTGGCTTTCATCACAGCCCAGCCTAAGTGAGGAGACTAGGGTGGGAGCTTTGCTCTTCCTCACAGTGCCCCCCTTGAGGGCACGTCAGCATCTAATAGAGTGTCCTCGGGTCCCCGGCAGATGGTCCAGGCAAACACTGCCAACATCCTTTGGCAAGTGAAACAAGAAATCTGGCCCAGGGTACACGTGACTTCGCGATCAGTCCGTCAGTTTTAAACATATTAGAACTTGCTGCAGCAAAAGTGATAATGCCACATTATTTTGTTTTTTCTTCAAGGGCAACATGCACAGTTTTTGCGCTTCCAGCGAGGCTGGAGAAATGGCTGGTAAACCAAGGGGCTGAACCTGTCAGCCCAGCTACCCGGTCTCCGTGCACTGAGGTGGGAGGGAGCACCACTGTGGGCTCACAGGCTGTGAGCACGTGCAGTGAGGAAACCCCAAAGCCCTGAGGCAGAGCATCCTTGAGCATGAAAGGGGCCCATTGGGTGGGTTGCTGACATTTTATGAAATGTACTACAAATATTTACTGAACTAAGGAAGCATCGACGTGCAGCACGTAGCCAGATTCCGGGAGGGGAGAGGAAGAGAATATAACAAGCCTGATATAGGAATGATGGGCAGTCACATGACATCTGTTCCAGAAGATGCATATGTCTACAAGTGCATCTAAATGCAAGCTTATTCCACATTAGCTACTTATAATAATAATAATAATAAAACTACTTTCTTAATTTATAAAAGAATAAAATATAATGCCCATAGAAAAATTCCAGCAAAGTAGCATTTTCCTTTCCAAAGCAGCATGTTTACTTTTACAACATGTATGACAAATCACTTGTCTAGTGATACTTCACTCATCTAAATCTTCACCAACTTGTCAACTTCATCTACTTGCAACATGGCTAAGAATATAATACCAAGCCGAAAAAGAGCTCTTTGAAACACGACTAGGTATTACAAAGTCCATTTCTGAAGCTCATTTCTTTCATTCGTAGAGCTCCCTTTCACAGACCATTTATTCTTACTTTACAAACAATGTTAATGAATGTAGCTTTCCCGCTTCCGAGCTCATGGAAGATTAGAAGTTGGTCACTGGGACAGAGAGAGAGCCAGCATTCTGACAGCAGGCCTGTATCAGCTGATCACAGGGATAGAGCCTAAATATATAAAGATTAGATACAGAGTGTCCCCAAAGCCTCTGGGATCATTCAAGGACAGGTTGACTTTTTATGTGTCAATAAAGCCCGAGGGCTTAGTGCTAGCCAGTGTTCCAAGTTTAGAACAGGTTTCCTGTCTTCAATTGAGGAAAACAGTAATGTAAAGTAGGGGTCCTCAAACTGCAGCCGGTGGGCCAAATTGAGCCTGCCACTTGTTTTTCTATGTCCCGGCAAGCTGACATTAAAAAAAAAAAAAAAAAAAAATGAAAAGAAGAGTACTACATGAAAATATGAAATTCCGGAAATACAATCCATTCAAAAAGTGTGAGTGGAATGCAGCCATCCCTTGCCCCCATGGCTGCTTTCAAGCTACAAGAGCAGAGTCGAACAGTTCCAGCAGAGCCTCTATGGCCCATGAAGCCTAAAATATTTCCTCCCTGGCCCTTTATGAAAAAATTTGCCAACCCCTGATTTATACTGTAATTTAAAAATATCTTAGTCTCAAACGGTTAAAATTTAAAAAAGGATTTTGGGACTCTGCCTCCTGGCAGACCCAGCTCTCCAGGATGACACATCCTTCGGGTCTTATTTTCTTTCATCTAAGATAACAATGTGGTTCTTTGCTCCAGATAATGAAGGGAAGAAACATGATCACCTGTCCGCCAAGTTTCATAGGACACAAATTATGCATTTCATGAGTTGTGGAAGATTTTAGTCCTATGACATATATATCTATATCTATATCTATATATCAAGATAGTTTACTTTTCAAGATAGTGATTTAATTACCACTATTTTTTTCCCCTGAAAAACTAAGTAGCAACAGCCTCTGGTTCACTCTTCTTATCACCCCGCCATTTCAACCAGTGCCCATGAATCTCCAACATTAAGAAACTGTAGGTAAGTTCTTTCAAGAATGCAACTAACCATGTGAATTATCTCAGCTTCTGCAGGCCTCAGGTATGGGCTTCTTAATTTTCAACCTCTCTTTTATAGATTGGTAAAATTTCTAAGTCTTACCTTCAAAATGCCAAGGGTGGGTGAGAATTTCAGCAGCTCTTCTATAACATCATTATATCCTTTGTTGGCTGCTTTGAGCAATGCCGTTGTACCATCCTTAACAGAGCGGAACAGAAAAGTTGACTTAACATGTGTGTGTTGGCTAAGAGAACCAGAAATACACTTGTCAGAACAGGTGAAAGGAGAAAGGCCATGTCTCTTAATCTAGGAGCATTTTAGAGCATAATCAGTTCTTCATGAAAGAATGCTGGACAAAATATGTGACTTAAGTCTCTTGGAACCCTGCCATTTGGGAATTCAGAATCTTCCAGTCCCTTAGAACACTGGGTAAGGGGAGAGGGGGATATCAAGAATATATTTTAGGACACAGATGGACCAAAGAGGCATTGTCTGCAGTTCATGGCTTAGTGGAAATTAATTTTAAACTATTTTTAATAACTTAAATAATTATTGAACAGTATTTACTGTTTTAAAATTTTGAATGTGCTTTTCTTTTTGCTTTGTCTTAAATACAACCTTGCTCCACTGGGCCTAGGTATCTGTCTGTGGTGGTTGGGGATGGGTAGGTGGTGAGTAGGAAGGGGACAGACTGAAATCTGTTAAAAAGAAATGCAAAAATGCAAAAATTTATATTCAGCTTCTGTCATCACTTTTTGGCTTGGGAAGAGATTTTCCAAATTCCTCCCCCACCACCCGATTTTTACATATCAATTGCTGTATTTGGAGGATTCAGTTCACAGAATTCTGTAGTCAAGGAACTATCCCAGTCTGCTCTAAAGGTTTAGCTACAGGAAGAAAGAAAATGAGATTAGAAGGTTTTTCTTTTCTGGTTTCAGAGATGTGGGAAGAAGAGATAAAGTGGGAGAGAGGACAGTGAAGTAGGCAGAAATGTGTCTTTACCCTTTCTGGGCTTAGACATGGAGAAGGGAGGTGGGTCACATAAGCACGAGTAATACTAAGGGTGAAAAGGTCAGACACTGTAAAAGGTCAGACACTGTAAACCAAACCCAAAAACCAAACACAAATGGCATAGTGTGGTCAGGCAGCAGGGTGTCCCCAAGCTGCCCTTAGTTCCTATGGGCTACATACAGGGCCTGCTGTGGGGCTCATCAAGGCAGACTTCAGTAACATTAGCATTGCTAGGTGGAGGCCAATGGGGGATGTCGTGTAGGGGTCTGCAGCTGGGGAAGCCGTGTGAAGTGGAGCCCCAGGAACACTACTGGACCCCAAAACACGGACGCTGCGCCCCACCTGCACTGCAGTCCCGGGCCAACAGGAGGCGCAGCGCACCTAGACGCGCCGCGGCTAGGGACACCCCCAAGGAGAGCCCCAGGCCTGGGCTCCTACCTCCAGCATTTCTCCCGGGTTCATCCAGGAGTCAGCTCAGGTGGAGGAGGATCTCCGATGATTAAACATCTTATCCTTGGGGAGAGTGGGCAGCATTTGCTAAGTTTCAGCTGACTTGGACATTTACTTTGTTTTCCTGCTGAAGAGCCGGTGGAGGTTGGGAGAAAACCCGGGGGAGTTAGAGACCAAATAAAGGCACTTTCTCCTCAGGTCTGAGCCAGGCTGAATTTTGGAGCTTTGGAGCATGCACTACCCATCCCCGTCCCCCTAGCCCCCACGTGCCGCAGCTGTGGCTCAGACTCACGTTGCGGGCGGCGTCCCGGTCGGCTCCGCGCAACAGCATCACCCTCACCACCTCGCTGTGGCCCATCTGCGACGCGATCCACAGTGGTGCCGTCCCGTCCTGCCGGGGAGGCGAGACGCTTGCTCCCACCCAGTAGCTGCCGAGCAGCACGGCAGTGCCCACAAACAGCACCCCCACCCCCAACACAAGAGGACGGAGATGTTAACCCATTTACACAGACAGGCACTTGGCAGTGCCTGGAACACCCGGAATGCGTGATTGCCAACTTCGGGGTTTGGGCTTATAATACAGCCATTTTATGGCAGAATCTTTTAGCCCATAGGAGGGTGAGGGACGTCACGGAACACGCTGTGGAAGAGCGCTGGGTGGCTCACCAGGGCAGAACCGAATCTGACAAACCCAGGAAGGAGAGGCCAGCATGTGTTTATTTTCCCCGGATTCTCTCAGTTTGTTTGCTTTGCTGGTGGGTTCACACAACACACCCTGCTTAGTGGGGGCCCTCGTTTCCACAGGAGAAAGCAGTTTTCTTGGAAGTGATGTGAGAGGGCCAGAGAACTAAAGACATTTCTCCCACTCCTCTATTCTAGTGTCTAGAATCCCCCACAGACAGCCATTTTTAGGGACTTCAGTTTCATGCAGGTTGTGACATGATTTCTTCTGGGAGGGAATGCCTACTAGCAAGTTAGAGCAGGATGACATTTTTGGTAATATTTCCCGAGTATTGTGCCCCCAAAGAGCCTGTTTATGTGAGCACTGGGCCATGATGTGGAGAGGTATTGCTCCAGAGAAGAAAAGGTGAACCATCCAAGGGAGGGAGAACGATTTGATAGGAGGATTTCCTGTTTTCCAGAAGGGAAAACAGAAAACCTCTCTCGTGCTGGAAGGAAGCTCTAGAGACAGAGTGGGGGAGAAGGAGGTCAGATGTGAGTGTCCGTGTTTTCCTCCTGGCTTGAATCTGGGTTAGGTAAACACCCAGATAAAGTATGGTGAATTCCATCTGGAAAAGGATTTTCTCCCGTTCTCGGGATGAAACCCAGGGAAACTGCAGGCCTCTTAGAGAAACTCAGCTCCTGGCTGGTGCCTGAGAGAGAGAACAGAAATGGGTGAGGGAGTCTGGGCCAATGGGCCCAAGACATCTGCCAGGATCCCTGATCCCCATCAGTGAGGCATCTGTGCACCCAGGAGTTCCTGTCTGCCTGTGGGAAAGTGGAAGTGCTGGGTAAACAGTGGTCGGGGAAGATAAGGCCATAGAAGATCGTGATTTCAGGATGACAGGCCAACAAGGTACCAGTGCAGAATACTCACAGACAGTCACAGACCAGTCACAGACAGGAAAGGCTGGACAAAACGGCACAAGGACCAGACATGAGTGTCCCCACCCCACCTTAACGCCAGGGTGATAGCCTGACCTCTGAGGACTTAGGCCACTTTGGAGGGAAGGGCAAGGAGGAGGGCCGAGGGACCAGAACTCACTAAACATAGGCTCTGATGTAATGAAGGCAATACGGTCCCAGGGGACTGTTTTGGTCAGATTAAGACTGAATTACTCAACAGAGGGAAATGGGGCTGAAGAGCCAGATGACTCAGTTAGAGAACATATAGCTTCATTTTCTGCTGCAGTATATAATTTCAACTCCATTCTACTAGCTACAGCAGGCACAGGATTCTTGTCCATTGCTGTCCAGGCAAAGGGATAGAGGACAAAGAGACCTGAGTGGGGTGGTAGGTGATGTCAAATTAGGAACCTGGAAGGATCGAGGAGTGCTGAGGGGTGGTAGGAAGACACTGGTACTTTGTCTTGGAAGAGATGGGAAAGAGGTGCTGAATGAGACAGGGTGGAAGAAGGATGAACACCGAGAGCCGCTTCAAGCTTTTACAAGGTCTCGGTAGGAATATTCTTGAATCTGAAGATCATTACTAGCAATAGAAATAATACCTTACTTTGTATTTTTGTTTTACAAAGGATGTCTACATTCATTAGTTAATTTGACTCTCCCAATTTAGAATCATTCATTCCTTCATTCACTCAACCAACCAGCAATTATTAAGTATCTTCTAAGTCTCTGGCAGAATACTAAAGAAGACATGGTCTCTGGTCTCAAGTCTCAAAGGAAATTAGTCTAGTGGAGATGGGACATGGAAATTTCAAGATGATTATAGTGCTATAGTAAAGTATGGACAAAAGTGCCCAAGATGAGTCAGGAGAGGCACCTGCTTACTGTGTAGAGGTTATGGGGTCAGTTGGGGTGATATCTGGGCTGAGCCTTAAAGGAAGACTAGGATTTTGCTAGGTGCAGGGGAAGGGGGAGGACATTCCATGTAGAAGGAAGAGCATTTACAGTCACAGGGGCTTGGACAGGTGTGGTTGATTCAAGCAGAGTTTGGTTCAAGCGGTGTGCGCTGGAATGGGAGGGGGCAGGAGAGGGAGGCAAAGCGCCGGAAACTCTTGTCCCTCCTTGCCTGCTGTGGGCTCACTTGTTCTTTGTCACTATCTCCACCAGAGGGCATGCAAGGAAAGGCAGCCAGCCGCAAAGAGGCCCACTGGTGACTTGTTCAATGTGCCTTCCAAGGGCTTGCCTGTTAGTAAAATGATCTTAATTGTTACTAACATGCGGAAAAATGTTGAGAGGTGGTATATTGGGAAAAAATATTAATAGCATCAATTCATAAGAGTCACACCAACACTGAACTTTTATCACTTAAATTGCAATAGTCACGGTAGGTGGAAAAAGAAGCCACCACTTCCGGGTTAGGAGACCTTAGGCAAATCACCCTGAGCCTCTGTTCTCGTCTGCAAAAATGTAGCCTCCCAGAGATACTCATGGAAACATGCAGGAAGGTGCTGAGCACAGGATCGGGTAGCGCATGCTTAGAAAATACACAGAATCTGCGTATTTATCATGAAAACAATGAAGCGCCTGAAAAAGCACATGAAAAACAATAATCCCCTTAATTTGTACTTTTGTTTATAAAACACTCCACATTCTTTATTTGATTCTCTCAGTTTTCCTGTGAGATAACTGATTGAACAGGTGAGAATGGTAAAATGAGATTTGTGGTTAAACCCGGGAAATTGAATGTGAGTTGGAGCATTACTGTCAAATCAAAGCATTTATTAGTTGATTATCTAGTTTGTGGAGAAAGGTTTTCACTTCTTTCTGTACACCTCAGATCCTGTTTTCTCTTATTTTTTCCTACTATTCTCATGGTCAGAGTCTTCGTTATAAAGATGACTTCACAATGAAATGACAGAAATTAAGTCAACTTGGCTCCTTTTTGTTGAGTTTTGAGAGAACTGGAGTAGGAAAAACATTTAAAAATTTATGTTTTTGAATACTTCCTGACAAAAATATAGAGTTTTAAAATATGTTGAATCAAATAAATCACAGTGAAATAAATCACAGGAAGTCAGGACGTCTCTGGTACCTTTTTAAGAAAAGGAAATAGGACACTCAGCTTGAAGAACATGAGATTCACAGGGTTATGACAGCTGTCATTTACTATTTGTGTGCAAACCAAGCAGAAAAGGATTTAGACCAAATTGCATACCAAGTGGCATAAAGAGGGCTGATGGGTAAAAGTTACTTGAGATTTTAGCTCAGTGTAAGACAGAGGTGGTGGTGAGGGCTGGTTAAAGGCTCAATAGTAGTAATGAGTCCCCATGACTGGAGGGGTTCAACAGTGGCTGATTACCACTCAGCAGGATTGTTAAGAGAGGATTCCTGTATCTGATAGATGATTACACAGGTGACTTGCACAGTTCCTTGTGACTGGGTTATCCCCTCCCTCCATCTGAGATGATATTTTCAAGTATCCTCTTATAACATTTTTATAGATAGATCACAGCATGAGATGGCACATATGACATCTTTTGTTTTAGAAACTAAATGTTGGTCATTTTAGTTAGGGTCCTAAAGATTATTTAGCAAATGAATTAAAATTATTTCGTCCATGGGAATGAATATATTTCGTAGCACTAGCTTTTTGCTTCTGCTTCTTCTAGTCCTCACATTTAGGCTACTTCCATCTATAGATTCAAGCCAGACACAAAGTCTTGGGGACCAAGCAGGAGTCCCTGCTTGGTGTCTCCAGGCTGGAAAATAGGTCTGTAAAAGATGATACCAGATGTCTGTCTTGCCCAGCCTGAGCCCATTCCCCCCATCCACAGGTGCTCATACCAAGGGTGGGCAGGCCAGCCAGTCCACTGTGGTCCACCATGTAAAGCCCAGTGGCAACCATGACATCGCTATCCCAAGAGCTGGGCAGTTTGACCTATAAACTTAGGGACTATATGCAAGATGAGCAGGCAGAGGATGCTAGGAAAAAAAGGAGTAGGAAGAGAGAAAGAGAGGCAAGAGGGGACTTTGAGATGACAGAGACTACAAGGCTCACGAGAGAAAGGGCGCAACCCTGACTTCTGACGGGTTTCTATTCCAGTGAGGCCTGGATGAAATAGAAATCATAACAGCAAAGGCATCATAATTATCTTCGTTTAACAGATGAAAAAGCAAAACAAAATCCTGGACTACATCAAAATAAAAAGCTTATGTACAGCAAAAGAAATAATCAACAAAACTAAAAGACAACCTACTAAGTGTGAGAAGATATTTGCAAATAACATACCTAATAAAGGGTTAATATCCAAAATATATAAAGAACTGATGCAACACAACACCCAAAAAAACAAATAATCCAGTTTAAAAGTGGGCAAAAGACATGAACAGACATTTCTCCAAAGAAGGACTACAGATGGCCAACAGACTCACAGAAAGATGTTCAAGATCATTTGTCATCAAGGAAATAACAAACCAAAACCACAATGAGATAACACCTCACACCTGTCAGAATGGCTAAAATCAACAACACAAGAAACAACAGGTGTTGGTAAGGATGTGGAGAAAAAAGAACTCTCGGGGCACCTGGGTGGCTCAGTGGGTTAAAGCCTCTGCCTTCGGCTCAGGTCATGATCTCAGGGTCCTGGGATTGAGCCCCCCATCAGGCTCTCTGCTCAGCAGTGAGCCTGCTTCCCCTCTCTCTCTGCCTGCCTCTCTGCCTACTTGTGATCTCTGTCTGTCAAATAAATAATAAATAAAATTAAAAAAAAAAAAAGAACTCTCACACTGTTCAGTGGTGGGAATGCAAACTAGTACAGCCAAGGTGGAAAACAGTATGGAGTTTCCTTAAAAAATTAAAAATAGAATTACTATATGATCCAGTAATTCCACTTCTGGGTATTTACCCAAAGAATATGAAAACACTAACTTGAAAAGATATAGGCACCTCTGTTTACTGCAGCATTACTTACAATAGCCAAGATATGGAAGCAGTTCAAATGTCCATCGATAGAGGAATAGAGGAATGGATAAGGAAGATGTGGTGTGTGTGTGTGTGTGTGTGTGTGTGTGTGTGTGTATACATACATACATACATCTACATACATATATATGTATGTACACACACATATGTGTATATATATGTATATATTACTGAGCCATAAAAGAGAATGAAACCCTACCATTTGCAACAACATGGATAAACCTAGCAGGTATAATGCTAAGTGCAATAAATCAGTCAGAGAAAGACAAATACCATATGATTCACTCATATATGGAATTTAAGAAACAAAACAAATGAACAAAGGATAAAAAAAGAAATGCAAGCTAAGAAACAGACTGTTAATTATAGAGAACACACCGATGCTTACCAGAGGGGGTGAGGGGGAAATGAGTGATATAGGTGAGGGGATTAAGAGTATACTTATTGTGTTGAGGGGCGCCTGGGTGGCTCAGTGGTTAAAGCCGCTGCCTTCGGCTCAGGTCATGATCCCAGCGTCCTGGGATCGAGCCCCGCATCGGGCTCTCTGCTCGGCAGGGAGCCTGCTTCCTCCCTTCTCTCTCTGCCTGCCTCTCTGCCTACTTGTGATCTGTCTGTCGGATAAATAAATAAAAAATCTTAAAAAAAAAAAAAAAAAGAGTATACTTATTGTGTTGAGTACTGAGCAATGTATAGAACTGTTGAATCAGTCTGTTATATGCCTGAAACTAATACAACACTGAACGTTAACTGTACTAGAATTAAAATAATAAAGGAAACCCAAAGAACCCCTGAAAGTCAGGAAATGTAAGTGACTTGCTCAAGGTCATGCATTCAATAAGCAAAATGGACTGTGTTTCATTTCCTTAAGTTATCCATATCCCCATAACTCACAAGCTATTCTCCACCCAGCAGAGTGGGTGTGGCTCCCTAGCTGGCTTTTACAGTTGTCCTGGAACTGGTGCCCAGGCCCTACATGTGAGCCTTGTTCTAGTTTGCAGCCACTCATCACTATGTCTTCAGCCTTCCAGGCCTCACTGGAGCTCTGCTCAAACCATGGGGTATCTTCTGGAGTCAATATACATTTTCAGAGTGCCTACCATGTGCAGAGGGCGTGCAAGAAGTGGGGCCTCCCTGTTGCTGTCTGCTTCCACCCCCAAGCCCTCAGGACACTGCAAAAATCCATTTGCCCCACTTTCTCCCATTGGCCACCACTGGGTTTGCCCCTCCAAGCTTGCAACCTGGGAGGACCAACACCATCCGTGCCCCAGCATCTCTGCATACAAGTACAAACCAAGGCTAGAGAAGACACTTTATGAGTGACCTTTCTCTCAGGCTTCAAAGAAATCCTGATTAGCACACTGAGAGTACAAGTTAGAGATGAGTGATGACGGGCCAGACTCAGCCCTGGGTAAACACTCAGACTTTTGCTCCACGAAAGCACTGTTTCATAAGGGAGATGAGTTGTGTTAGGAAAAGTACACTTCAAAGTATTTTGTTGATAGAAAAACAGACTAAACAGCCATCTTAGCTGGGATTAAAAAGGTCTGAGGTGTATCAACTCTACATGCTGTGGTCACATAGAAAGAACTGAAGATGAATTTTTAGCTTGACTATAGAGTACAATGATCTCAGTGACCTTGACCCTCTTTAGGATGAACAAGGGGGAAATATTTTACAAGTTTCAAATCAAGAGCTCAGTCTTTCCAAAGTCTGCTTACAACTTTGTGTTTTGGATTCCTTCTCACAAAAGCCCTAGAAAGGTTTTCAGTCAGTTCATCCATGACAGAGTTACAAGGAAAAGCCACTCCTACTACTGTTCAGATTCCCTGAAGCTCGGTCTGCGGAATAATTTCAGTGCAACTCCGTGAACATGCTGTCCCAGGGGTACCATAAAATGTTGGGACCCCGGAGAATGGCAAGGAAAGAAATCATAAATCCGATTTATCTAAAAACATTAAGAAATGAAATCGGGCAAACATCCTTGTCTTTGTTTTATAAATTCAAGAATTTTCTGATAGGGAGACTCCATGCGTCAGCTGAGATTTCAGAATACCACACTGGTTTCCGAATGCCTTTCTGATGTAACAGTCTAGCACTCACAGGCCATTTTAATGGAAACTTTTAGTTACACTTTTTTTTTTTTTTTAAAAGCTCCTCATAACTTGTGACAAAGTCATCCAGGACTACTATCCCTTTTGCCATATTTATGACCCTGCTTGTTTTGTAGGAAGGGAATTAAATATGCAGAGTTTACAGTTTCAAAGAAGACAGGACCTGGGCTAGTCTGACCCGGCTAGATAACCTTTCCTTATCAGCTCATGGCAGGTAATAAAAAAGTATGGCTTGAAGGTACAGGGGGGTTAATGTACCCTATAAAAAGGAAAAATTCCATTGTTTTTTTCCCTCCAAAGCTATATTTATTTTATAAAACACCCCTTTTCCCGAATAACAATTTTTTCAGAACTGGACTCATAATTCCAAACAATTGCACTGGATGCAGTCTTTGAAGGGCATGGCACTTGCACTTTGATCCGAGGGAGGGGTCCTCCAAACAGCTGGCCTAGGTCATCTTTGACCAGGTCATCTTCACCATGAGGAATGAAAGCAGGCGTGGGGGTGTGGCCAGTCCTGTACTGTTGGCTCACTCTTTAATTTCTTGGCTTCGGGGTCATCTTATGACTCAACTTAGATTTGAGTGGCCACCATCCGTGCACTATTTGAAATATAATCTTTTTTTTTTAAAGATTTTACTTATTTATTTGAGAGAGAGAGAGAGAGAGAAAAAGAGAGAGAGAGCTGAGAGGGGAGAGGTCAGCAGGAGAAGGAGACTCCCTGCCGAGCAGGGAGCCCAATGTGGGACTCGATTCCGGGACTCCAGGATCATGACCTGAGCCGAAGGCAGTCACTTAACCAACTGAGCCACCCAGGCACCCTGAAATATAATCTCTTATATCAACTTGTTTTTTTTTTTTTAAAGATTTTATTTATTTATTTGACAGACAGAGATCACAAGTAGGCAGAGAGGCAGGAAGAGAGAGGGGGAAGCAGGCTCCCCGCTGAGCAGAGAGCCAGATGAGGGGCTCGATCCCAGGACCCTGGGATCACGACCCGAGCCGAAGGCAGCGGCTTTAACCCACTGAGCCACCCAGGTGCCCCATCAACTTGTTTTTTTATGAATAGTACCCGAGGCAAATGGATAGTATGATTCACTTTACAAATAGATTTGTCAAAGTGACAGAGACTATTTCAGAAAGATGTACAGAAAGAGAAGGCTGATAACCTTGACAATCTTTCATTTCTAAATTCACGGTGGTACCCTCAATAATGGCCTCCAGATCAAACTTCTGCAATCAAAAAATGACCTTTGGCAAAATGAAGCATCTGATTCAAGAATCAATCAACACTTACAAAATAAGGAGGACCAACAAGAAAATATTAAGCTCCAATCCCCGAACATCAACTCTGGCAGGTATGGAAGTGCAACTTTTTCTAAGAGCCTCCTCTCCCAAGAGTATTCCTGGGTCCATCTAAATCTAAGACTATCTTTAAAACTCTAAAAGTTTAATCTTACATAGCAGTATTTGGCGTATGTTAAGTGCTTAAGAAATACTGATTGAGTTTTGAATAAAACAGTTATTTAAAAGGGGGAGCTTGAAGAGATTCTCGGGGTCATCCTGTCCAGCCTCCTAATTTTCAGATGAAGGAAGAGGAGTCGAGGGATGTTGATTCACTTGTTCCAAACCACACAGCTAGTTATTGGCAGAGCTGGATCTAGAATTCAGGATTCCTGACCTCAAACCCACTTTGCCCAAAGGCCCTTTGTCTTTTTAGGTTCCTATGCACTTGGACTTCTAAAGACTGAAGAAGCCTGGGTCCAAGAGCTCAGAACAACCTTCCCTATATTCCCTATAGGCATATGTTACATTACATAGCAGGTCACATTATTATGGGAATCTGCCTGGGTGTCATTTCCTGGGAAGAAATCAGCTTGACTTTTCCCTGAGAAAACTACCCTTAAAGTAATGTTACTTTAATCTGAAATGTATTGTTAAAAACAAATTAATTAGTGCAGAAACCATTCCTATATAAGAGAAGCTAATTTTAATGCCTTAGATTTGGATGGTTCTTTATCATTCATAAAGTGTGACCTACATTACCTGGTAGTTCTGTTCCTTTAGGTATCAACTGATTTGCTAGATGTTAGCTTGGTTTTAGTAAAGTCAGTCTCAATCGCGTTATAATTGGGAGAGAGGAAGGTGTAGAACCTACTAATGATTCCCAGTGGGCTGAGGGGCTCGTCTTCCGTGCCAGGGGTAAGAGATAAGACAGCGTATCCGCAGAAGGACTGGAGAGGGGCAAGGCTACCTGACTCACCTCTATTTACCTATGTCCCAGGCGAGTGCACTCTCATGACCTCAGTGCAGCCATAATTTATTTGAACAGGAGGCAGCCGAGTATGTACTTGACCTCAGACACCAAACATCCAAGTTTCAAAAACAGTAAATGGTGAAGTCAGCCCGGTATCACAGGCTTGCTGGTGAGCCCAAACAAAGGACAGGAGAAACCCTAATCCAAGATTAACTTCATCACTGAGGTGAAAGGTTTGAAGGATGCCCAGAGTTGACCAGTTATCTCAGAAGCTGCTGCAGGACTGCAGGCCCTCTCTGCCCCACGGCCTTGCCCACATGGACATTACCTGCCTTGGCTGGTTGACTTTTGCTCCTGAGGACAACAACAATCGAATCACATCCAAGTAGCCACCTTGGGCGGCGAGGAAGAGGGCAGTGGCTCCATCCTGAAAGATGTCAGAATGAAAGCATTCAAATCATCTTTCATGTTTATTTTAAAAGAAATTCAATTAAAAATACGTCAGTTTAATACAACTTTCCGCTTCTGTCCCCCACTTTGTTTTCATATTCACGGTTAGTGTTTTATTCTTTGAAGAATAGGTCTAAGAATAGGTCTTCACAAGAAGTCAGGTGGAAAGGTAATGTTTCAAGTAGACTTAAAAGGATAAGTTATAACAAACATAATGACTGTTCACTCCACACAATCTTGATCATGGGGCTTATCATCCACTCCCTCGGCAGCGGCATCCAGGCTGTCCAAATAGCTAGTCATCATTTTTCTCTCATCTGCACAGACTTCTCGTTAGCTGCCACCAGTTTTCGTTGTGGGATCTCAGGGTTATCCCCTTTTGATTAGTTTAACAAATATATACATTTAATACAGTTTTCCACTTCAATTCTTTGGTCAAGTAAGGGCTCAGTGTTAGTTTAAAGAACAAACACAAAATAAAGTCTATTAATCAAAAAACAATGAACAAGTCCCCCAAACCTGTATGGTATGTTTTCATGAATCAGAAATTAAAGTGTCCTTTTAATTATATCTTTCCTACCCCTTTCTCTTTTTTGCCCCTTTCTCCATATTCGCCCTCCAACATGCCATTTTTCTAAGCTTTGAAACAAAAGATGCTTCTAGAAAAACTGCCCTGGTGAACTCCATGAACTCGCTCCCCGACAGCCCAGAAGACACCAACAACATGTATAAAGAATGAAGAAGTCCTTCAGGAAAGCTCAAAGCAAGCGCTTGCTTCCAGTTTTCTTTAGTGTGTTTTCTTTTTAACTGAGTGTCTATGTCCTCTGGGCATTTCTTTCTTAAAGACCTGTCACTGGTAATGGCAGCGAACACAGCACTCGGCTCAGAGCATGCCTCCTCCCAAGAGGCTCACCTCCTGTAAGACAGCATTCACAGAGTGGGCCGAGCTTCATTATTTCTAGACCGCAGTGGAAAACCCGGGCACAATCTAGTGGAAAACACCTCGCTCACCCAGTTAATTACCACCCCTCCCATCAGGAACCTTAACCACAAGTTAGAATACAAAGTGCTTTTCCCTGCCAGTCCAGCCAGGTGGAGGGTGCTAGGTTTCTGGTGGGTGTCAGCTGAGCTGCCAGACTCCTCTTCAGGCAATCATTTAAAAATTACTCAGCCTGTATAGATCTTTAAGCAGATGTTTGATATGGGGATGAAATATTCAGCCGCTCCTTACTGTGTGGCCACAGAAAATCCACCGTGCTCTTCGCAGGCGTTAACTTGGACATTCCCTAAAATGCCTATCCAAGCATTACAGTTTTTACTGCACACGACACATTTCTGTTCCTAGAAGCTTTCAGGAGTCATCGACTGGGGATCCTCCATGTTCTGATTGTTTTTAGTGGAAACATTTGTATTTGGACAATTCGGGTGAGGGTGAATGTCTTAACATAAAATGGAAGTTTCGGTGCATGAAATTTCTTTTTTTTTTTAATATTTTATTTATTTAATTGAGAGAGAGAGAGAGAGAAAGAGCATGAGAGGGGAGAAGGTCAGAGGGAGAAGCAGACTCCCCACGGAGCTGGAAGCCGGATGCAGGACTTGATCCTGGGACTCCGGGATCATGACCTGAGCCGAAGGCAGTCGCCTAACCAACTGAGCCACCCAGGTGCCCCGGTGCATGAAATTTCTTGAGTCACTTCGTAACAGAGAATAATTTAGTACAGGAATGGGCTCTCCCCAAACTCTGCATTTCTAAGATTATTTGCCATTCTGGGGTGAGCCTTTTGGATGGAAACTTGTCTAACAAGCACAAATATGCCAGTCCATTTGGATTACTGATTAATGGTAATGGGATGAAAATCACAACTCATTTTCCTTTTCCAAAGACTTGGGTTCTTCCTGTTGAACTACACACACACACACACACACACACACACACAATCATTCATGCTCTCACATATACTTCATTATATGCAGCCAAAGAATTAGCCAAAGCTGTGGACCCATGTTCGTAGACTTGGCCGCCCATCAGAACCATCTGCTGCCCAGTTGTGTCCTCAGAGATTCCAGCTCCGTCTGGGATGGACTTGGAAGCCCTCCCCCCACCTCCCTATGTGGTTCTAATGGCAGCCAGAGCTGAGAATCACTCCCTCAGACCCGTATCAAGGAACTCAGTCATTCAAGTGAGAAAGCTGTGGGTTCAAAGGGTGTTACAGATTTTGAAGTGCAAAAGGGTGGTGCTAGCTGCTATGTGCTTCACAGAGGTCTGTGACGTGGCAGTCCATCGTGTAAACTCAGGGGAGGGTGTTCAAATGGAGAAGCTCCCACCGACACATCTCACCACATGTCTGTGAAGGTGTTGTGAGCAGTGCATGTCTGCTGGTGGGATAGTCTAAAATACGATTCCTATGGAACCAGCAGTAGGAACCCTTCTACTCCTCATGATGACTCCATCAAGTCACTTCATCTCCTTTTTTTTTTTTTAAAGGGTTTTATTTATTTGGCAGAGAGAGGTCACAAGTAGGCAGAGAGGCAGGCAGAGAGAGAGGGGGAAGCAGACTCCCTGCCGAGCAGAGAGCTCAATGTGGGGCTCGATCCCAAGACCCTGAGATCATGACCTGAGCTGAAGGCAGAAGGCTTAACCCACTGAGCCACCCAGGCGCCCCTCATCTCCTTATATTTTATTTTTGTTATTGTCCAAAACCAGAATAACAGGAATGACAGCGACGATGGAAAGAGCCTTTGGGCCACATGCTAATCGTCAATTAGTTGCAACAGACCCACACTCGCAGCAGGAGCCTCTCAAAGGCCAGTGGTGTGCGTGTACTTCAGTTATTCACCCCTACCCCATCTCACGTCTCTTCGAATAACTTGATTTCTCCTTTATGTGTGCTCTTCCTCCGGGATAACTCTATGACAGGAGCATTATTCTGCTTTTCAGCAAGCCCATATGCTGGGCTGGTTATCTTATGGGTACGTACGTGTCACGTGATTTTTGAAGCTCCTGCCCACATACGTTATATGAGCTGCCGCGTATGTATGAGAGGTTTAAAGGGTAAAACAAAGGTGGCTAAACAAGGTTATGTGCTTCTCCATAGAAAAAGCTCATCTGGCTAATTCCATCTTTTTCTTGGATTGAAGTCCTACCGTTCATTAAAATATTTTTGAAGTGGGCATTTCGGGCATCTGAATTT
The DNA here is from genome assembly GCF_963455335.1 of Martes martes. NCBI lineage: Eukaryota > Metazoa > Chordata > Mammalia > Carnivora > Mustelidae > Martes > Martes martes. The sequence goes on along the minus strand of NC_137901.1, from coordinate 47,257,467 downwards.
AGACTGCAATGCTGTGGCTGAGGAGGGGGTAGGCAAGCGTCCAGCTAACGTCCCCTTGAACACGTACTCACGTGGAGTTGGTCGTGGATGTCGGCTCCATGCTTCAGCAGCGTCTCTACCACCCGCTTGTGTCCGTACTGGCTGGCGGCCAACAGGGCCGTGCCCCCATCCTGCAAGGTAGTACCATGTTAGAAGGGTGCAGACATGTCTACCGAGCAGATGCTCCCACAGAGGGAGAGCTTCGGGAAAGGCGTTCCTCATAGATAACAACAAACTGACCTTTGCTTTTTCATCTCTTTCTCTTTATAGTCATGACAGGGTTCCTCCTGAAGGCATCACGTCATACATGTGGATGACTTGCTTGGGATACATTACAGTTACTGGACTATGTTATTGTGAGTCACTGCCCATGTCAAATGCAGAATTATCTATTTGCATCTCAATAAAGGAAATGAAGACTAGAAAGCCTGTACCAGTCACTTCTGTCTTGGAATTACCTGAAGTCTCCTGTGTCTTCTGTCTAGAGACCCTCTTGACAACTATTGGCTTCTCCCTGTGTTTTCTCCCAGCTGTGGGCCTCGAAGATTAAGGTGATTTATGGAGTAACCATCTGGGGCCATTGTCTTCAGGGGATAAGGCGTGGGTCCATTAAGAGTGGGTAACTGCATGTACCCCGTGAACCTCTCACCATCCTACTTAGCATTTTCCTTTGAACATGTGCCAGTCTGTCCAAATCTCTTTTAAAATGTGGGCCCTAGAACGAATGGGAGCCCAGAAGAGTAGATGTGGTCTGATGGGGAATTGGACATTCCTTTCTTCCATCTACTCTACTTTTATCTTGACAGCCTGAATTAGAATTAGCTTTCATGTCAACCACATCACACTACTGACTCACTGAGTCTGTGGTCAACTGAAACCCTTGATGGTTTTTCTCAGGTGCTGCAGCGAAGGCATTATCTTTTCCCATCTGCATCTGGGGAGCTGTTTGTTTGGCTCTGCGAATGGGTCTGTGGACATCTGTGCTAGTCGTAAATAACGTAAGAACATGTCATCTGGTTCTGAAATACAAATCCTAACTCTAAGAGAGCGTGGTTTCTAAATCTGGGGCACAGAGTGTTTATGCAGAATGCCTGCTCTCCAACTCCCACCCTCACAGGGTCTGATTCTGGTGAGGCCCAGAAACAGGCTTTCTGACCAGTCATGTGAGGGGACTGTGGTGTGAATGTGGTAGGTGGGCCTCACTTGGAGAAACACTGCTGTAAGAGCTCCCTTGTTCACAGGCTGTGTGTTGGGGGGAGTGGGCACTTGAGCTGTGATTTGAAGGGGGGAGAATGGAAGACTGAGACTGGAGGGGTGAGGCTGGTGGAGGGTGGGCCAATGTGGGTGGGGTGTATGGGCAACAAAAATCGCAATAGCAGCGAGGAACACCAACATTTCCAACTATCGTTCTGTCAGTTTTTCTCTTTGCCTAATGAGGTAAGAGAAGAGATAAAATATGGTGATTGTCATAGAAGAGCTGGTACCTTTTATTTTTGTTATTTTATTTATTTTTTAAGTAGACTCTATACCCAGTGTGGAGTCTAATGCGGGGCTTGAACTCATGACACTGAGATCGTGACCTCAGCTGAGATGAAAAGTCAGATGCTTGACCCAGGTGCCCCTGTACCTTTTATTTATTTATTTTTAAATAGTTTATTTATTTATTTGAGAGAGAGAGAGACAGCATGCACCCATGAATTGGGGGTGAGCAGGGGGTCAGAGGGAGAGATAGAAGCAGTTTCCCTGCTGAGCAGGGAGCCTGATGCGGGGCTCGATCCCAGGACTCCAGGATCATGACCTGAGCTGAAGGCAGATGCTTTACTGACTAAGCTACCCAGGTGCCTCTGTACCTTTTATTTTTAAAAACACATTTCGGGGAATATAGCTTTAATAATGATGAGAACAACTGTTGAAACAAAGGTAATTTTGATGACAGGATCACATGAAAACTGAACGCCTCTCGACATTCTCTTCTTCCCATGGAAAGTTCTTGGGCACCTGCAGGTGACCTAATGGAAACATTTGGAATTGTGCTCCGGGCCCTGTGTTCCATGGATTTCTGGGACAGCACACACTGCTGCAGGGACAGAGGCTGAAAGCCAGCATTAACTTGTTAACCAAGAAGACTGAAGCAGCCATATGCTGGGGCATGATCATTCTGACTTAGTTCAAAGAGCTGAGATTTACATTTGTAGAACTTTACTTTCTATTTTTAGTTGTATTACTTTTATAATGACAAATAAAATGATAATTAATATCAAAATATATACACACATATTTTTTGGATTATTGTATATTATATGCAGCATGTGTGGAGGCATGTGTACCGTCCAACGGCACGTTCAGAACAGACCAATCTTATCTGAAATTCAGAGCTACTTAATAGTTAACATCTTAACAGGAAAAGAAAAAAAAATTCACTGGAAACTCCCCTGATATCCAAATTTCACATACAATGGTTTAAGAAAGCCTAAAAGATTCCAAGTCAGGCAAATTTCCAGGAATTTTTTGGTTCTAATTAGGCTGGAAATAAGTTGACAATTCCAAAAATGTTAAAGCAGTTCAAATTCTCCTACTACAAACCTAAGTTATCGTGTACAATCATATCGCAAACACAAAATTGATCTTTCTGCAACCTGAGTTTTCTTATCTGTGTGTCATGCATGAACAATCAATGACTTCTTTAAAGGAAGAACTGCATTTCCTTGCCCAACTATGTAAACTGTAATCATGTGTTACATATTTCAGTGAGGGCATCTCAGAAAGTAAATTGCCTATCAGATCGTCCTCCTTAGAAATGTCTCAGATTCCACTAAGAGTGGCTTAAATACTTTGATAGTTCCTATTAGAGCACTGGGATTAATCTTAAAAAGTTAAAAAAAAAAAAGCCCACGAAAACAGGGAGTTATAAAGCACTTGCTATTGTATCCATCCTGATAACAAAATTTAGTGTCCCAAAGTAGAAAGCTACCAGTGCAAGACAGAACATAAATAATGCCCCATAAAATTAGGAGCCCAGAGGGAAAATGCCATGTTTTGAATTGATTCCTTAGGACTACCTCTCAACCATTACAAGTAACTTTGTGAAATCCACCTTCTTAGGCTTGAAAATCTTATAAAAAGAGTGGGGTGCCTGGGTGGCTCAGTTAGTTAAGTGTCTGCCTTTGGCTCAGGTCATGACCTCATGGTCCTGGGATGGAGCCCCATGTCAGGCTCCCTGCTCAGCGGGGAGTCTGCTTCTCCCTCTGCCCCTCATCCTGCATGTGTTCTCTCTCTCTTTATCTCTCTAAAATAAATAAAGTCTTTTTTTTTTTTTAAAGATTTTATTTATTTACTTGACAGACAGAGATCACAAGTAGGCAGAGAGGCAGGCAGAGAGAGAGAGGAGGAAGCAGGCTTCCCGTGGAGCAGAAAGCCCGATGCGGGGCTCGATCCCAGGACCCTGGGATCATGACCCAAGCCGAAGGCAGAGGCTTTAACCCAGGCTTAAGAAAAAAAAAAAAAAAAAAAGCACAAATTCATACTATGGATGGAGAGACACGAATACTCATGATTGCTAAAATTGTTCAATGAGGTATGAAATCAAGAAAGTTCTCTTACTTTGGTCCTAAATTCAGTGGATGCTCCAAACTCAAAGAGAAATCTCACGACGTCATTATGTCCTTGCTGGGCAGCAAAGAACAGGGCAGTTGTACCTGACTGGGAGAGAACAAACAGCTGGTTTTAAGGCATTTAGTTACTTTGCATTTGTTTGTACATTAGCAAACACAACAAAACAATATCCTTGTATGTAAGCCTTCTAACCTAGGAGGGAGCTACATTTGATGATTATATTCCTTGTTCAGAGAAGTGAGAATATGAAAGGGGAACTTTATTGTTGGTCTAATTGGATGAATGATGGACCCAAAAGATATGTACTTGTCCTAATTTCTGGAACTTGTGAATATTACCTTCTGTGGCATATGATGGGATTAAGTTAAGGATTTTGAGAAAAGGCACTTATCCTGGCTTGTCCTGGGGGACCCTAAATCCAGTGGCAACTGGATAGAGACCCACTTGATATAGAGGAGGGGAAGAGGTAATGTGACCACAGAGGCACAGGGGATGCGGCCACAAGTCAAGGAATGCCCGCAGCTACCAGAAGCTGGAAGAGGTAGAGAAAAGGTTCTCCCCTGGGGCTTTCAAAAGGAGTGCAGCCCTGTGGACACACCTTGAATTTTCTGGCCTCCAGAATTGTAAAAGTGTAAATTTATGTTCTTTGAAGTCACCTAGTGGGTGGTAATTTGTTACAGAGGCCACAGGGAACTAACTACCATGCTTGGTGACATGGCGTTCATTATTATTGGCAAGAGTTCTGGTAGAGTTCTGGCTACAGAGTTAAGTACCCCACAGTAGAAAGCTACCAGCCAAAGAAAGAATCTAAGTAATTCAGCCAAACAGACTCAAAATATTCCTCAAAAGAGGACATAGGAACAAGAAACAGCCTGGTTCCAAATGTTAAACCAGATCAGGGATACTCGGAGACACAAATTTGAGCATCCTCCCTTCCCAGCCATTTTCATAAGCCTACTCGAAGATTGGTAGCCAGATCATTGTGTGATAGGAGCAAATTCATCGTACCACTCTGTGGGTAATATCTATTTTCCTTACAAAGATGCTCTTCACTCCAGTGCTTTGAGCAGGGATGAAGCTCACACGTTACACCTTCGCAGGCACAGCGAGGAGAGACACCTTCCACAGCTCACCAGGAAGTCTTAAAGTGGTAGGTTCTCATCCAGGTGGGAGGAGCCAGGAGGAGCAGGCCCTAAGGATTACTGATGACCCTGAAGCTTGTTCTTAAGTGTGTGTGTGTATGTGTGTGTGTATACGTGTATGCATGTGTGTGTGTATGAGACAGGGACCAATGAGCCCAACCACTGTGGCAGAACACAAGCCAATACCTTCCTAGTCATGACCTTCTATCTCGGGCTATGCCCCCAACCAGACGCTGCCCTCGGGAGGCACAGGTAATGTGACCATTCCCAGAGCCTTTGTGCCTGCCACACGGGAGTGACTTTCCCCTTGGTTCCCACAGAAACAAGTAGAAGGCATCCTTTCATTGCTTTCCTACAGTGGAGAACACTGAGTTCCAGAAACCTGAGGATGTAACCAGGTCTGGATGAAGAAACTCGGCTAGCATAGGAAAACCCTCATCTTCTTAACAGACATTAAATTTCAGAAACTACCAGAGATAATTTCTAGAAATTGTTTCTTCCCTAAGAAAAAGGACTTTTCACCAAGATTTTATGATATATTAATTGAAAAACCATATCTATAGCAGTGTGAATCAATTTTGGAACATAAATGTACCATTCATTAATCATTGTGCACATGAATGTGGCCATCTGTAGACAGAGGAGCCAGACTTCAGCTGGAATGTGAATAAAGGTCTTAAATGTATGTGCTTTACTACTGTAACCCAGGGCCTCATGACAACTGCACACGCAGTTCCTAACCCTGAAAATTTTAGCTGATATTGCTGGTTCTTTAGAGCAATGGTCTCTTTGGATCATTAGCTTCCTGTTCTTGCAAGCTCTGTGTACGTAGACAGCCATCCAAAGAAAACAATGACAGGTACCTTTTCAGGAAACAAGTATTTTGATATGGATTAAATGGAAAAAATTGACTAAGAATGAACCCAGATAGAAGCCTGCTGCATGAGTACCTTCCACAGTACCGCTAGGTACTCACCTCATGTGTGAGCTTGGGGCCTCTCTTTGGCAGCTCTGTCACCGGAGGCTGAGGTGGCCTCGGGAAATTCAGGGGACCACTGGGCATTCATGCAGCAACATTATTTGAGTCACAAGGTTACTTCAAAATTGGGCACACCTCAGTAAGTCCTTGAGGGCCATTTTTGTTCAATGCACAATAGTTTTCATATCCAAGAATATTAGTGGAGCAATTGGAATGAAACAGATAAATATAAAACCATAAAAACCATACACTGGCTGGAAAGCAAACAAATATTTCTCTTCTCTCAGCTTTTCACAGTTGTTCTGAAGATATACTTGTGCGTGTTGAACTTGCCCTTCAGGATAAAGTTTTCTGAGGAGCAGATCTGAATCATATTGTTTTTATTAGAGAAAAGTTTGTCTATTCTTTAAAGCTATAATAAACCAAGACTGTGAAGCATAAAGGAAAAACAAAAAGATTAGGGTAATTTCAAACTATAATTCTAAATGGGCCCAAACATTTTCCTCCCAGAAGGAAATTAGCTGCTGACGTGAAAAATGGCTTAAAACAATGCTCCAGTGTTGTGAAAATTGCTCCAAAGAATCTGTCTGTGAGACTGGATTTGCTATGGTCTGTCTGTATGGCTCCTTTTGATAGATCAGGCTTGCTGGCCCAGGCCTATGGAGAACCAGACCTCAGAGTCTATTCATCAAGTGTCATTCTTCCATGGTCCAGAGCCAAGGTGACACCCAGAAGGGAGAAGGGAAGGACTATAGGTGTCCCATGGAATAGCCAGCCCTCACAGCTCCACTCAGAGGTAGCAGTCCAGGCTGGAAGACGGGGTGTACTGATTGATGAAAGTTTGGTTGGTGACTCATCTTTTCTGAAACAACTGTAGGGTAGGCCCTAGGATAAGACTGGATCAAGGAACATCAAATGCTCCAGTTCAGTCTGAAGCTTGCCCCAGGATGCCATCTTGGGTCTGAGTTAGTGTGGACTGAGAGGTCAGATTCACTTTAGGGTTGACCTATGGATCTATCTCCAGAAAGGTTAATTTGCAAGGCCCTAGATCAGCTTGGGAATAAATTGATCCCCCTCAGATCTGACTCCCAAAGTATGGTAAAAGGTCCAACCTCCCACTGCTCTTCTACATTGGACCAAGAATGGATCCTCTAGCCAGACTGAACTCCCAAGGTGGCCTTTGAATGAAGCGTGGGAACAGGCTCACATTTTAGTTCAATGTCCACCACATGGCTTTTTGGGGAGAGCTTATTTAACACGTGGCCAGTCAGAGAAGCCCTTTGAAATCATAGTTTGATGAGGATGACTGAGATAGTCTAGCAAGTGAACCTCATTCAGAACAGGTTGGTGACCCAATCTTTTTAAAAATACAAAAAAATCTCCATGAAAATTCTTTAACTTCTACAGCACCTCTTCCCCAGGGAAGAAGGAAGACCTGATTTAAGCTTGGGAGGAAATGTATGAGTGCTTAGGGAATGTGGTTAGAGGTTTGGTTACCTCAGACTATAACACACACTTGAGAATATTCATTCCACTGATGTACACCCAATGGTCCACTCTAGGGCCTTATTTTAGGCACAGCAAAGTCCACAGTCTGGGCATTAATGCGATGCAGGAAAAAAGCAATGATTAATCTGGTCTTCCTTACCAATTTACCACTATAAAAATTTCGAGTCTCTGTCACCTAGGTCATTCTTATTTAAGTGTAAACCTGACCTACCTCTCTCTGGAGATTGATGTCTGCTCCTTGCAGAACCAGTTCCCTCACACAGTCTATGTGACCGGCATAGGAGGCAACCATGAGGAGCGTGGTGCCATGCTAGATGGAGGACAGACAGATAACAGTTACATATGTCAGAGAGGGTCCTGGAGGAGAGGCTAAAGGGATGTCAGGTCCACTCGAGACATGTCCAAGTGCACAATTTCCCACAGTATTGAGTGTCTCATGAAAAACCTTATAACGCAAAGTAGACAGAGAAAAAGCAAAGCGACAAACTGCTGCAGGTGGAATTTTCTATTTAAAGACCCACTTAATAGGGCGCCTGGGTGGCTCAGTTGGTTAAGTGACTGCCTTTGGCTCAGGTCATGATCCCAGAGTTCTGGGATCAAGTCCTGCGTCGGGCTCCCGGCTCTGCGGGGAATCTGCTTCTCCCTCTGACCTCTCCCCTCTCATGTTCTCTCACACACTCTCTCTCTAATAAATAAATAAAATCTTTAAAAAAAGAACCCCACTTAATCCCATTACCTTCAGAAATGCAGTCCGAGGGAACCATAATCACTGCATGTGAAAGCAGTAGGGATGTAATGGTCTTATTTTATGATTCATATCAAATGATTCCTGGGCCCAAACACTGTTCTTAATGGGTTAGGTGGTACCTGTTGGTTTTCTGAGTTTAGAAGACTTTTTCTTAGAACTGATACAGGTAAAAATGCAAGGTACCTCAATGATATGGGAGACCTGAGTAGTCAGTAGGAGCCCGGGGGGTTCACGTCGGCCTCTACCATCAATCAACTGTGTCACCTGGGGGCACACTGTTTTTAATTCCTGGGGTTTAGAGTTTAATTTCCAGTTGTTTTTAAGGGCTTGGAATTGTGAGCTTGACCACTACCTCTGTGTACACAGCAACATGCCTTTCTGGGGTGGACAAGAGAAAGATGGTTCTTCACAGGAGGAAGGTACGGGGTGACGAGTGACTCTTACAAGCCTCATTTTAATTTCATGGGTGGGATTTTGTAAGAAGGCAGTAGAGTTGACTGGTCCCTGACACTATGATCTTGGGCTAGTTATGGAACCTTTCCAAGGTTCACCCTCCTTATCTGCAAAATAGGGAATAATAAAAGCATCTGCTGGATTAAATCAAATGGGTAAACCAGATATTGCAGGCAAAGTGCTTAGCATAGTAATGTTAGCTATTAATTCAGTAAGTGTTGGCTATTATAATATTATGATACTTCAGTAAATGTTAGGTCATCATTTGGCTTTTGTTGATTTCTGTGAATCTCAATACTAATTTTGGGAAAGTCTTGTTTGCTATGTATGAAAAGTATAGGTAGAGTAAAAAAATAAAAACTAATGGCTTCATGGAAGTGTTCTATATTTTCTCTGCTTCCATGAGACCGTATTTGGTATTTAATGTTAGACATTTGTTAGGCTGTACCATCCATTATCAAGTTGAACATCTTCCTCTGTATTTCCCAGGATTAGAATGACATGTGGAAGTTGGTATTACTAACTTCCTCCTGAACGTGAACAATTTTTATGTAGATTACAGATAGAAAAATATGATTTAAAACCAATCTGGAAGATTGCTGGGATGATAGTGAAGTAGGAGGACCCTAAACTCACATAGATACATGTGTCTGACAGATGCAGTGGGAGTATCGATAGGTATACAATGGGAGTTACAATAGACGACACTCTCATCGTTGTAGATGACCCGGAAAACGACCTGAAGACTAGAACCAACTCCATAACTAAAGGTAGAGAAGAGGTCACACTGAAGAGGGTAGGAAGGGCAGAGATGCATGGGGAGGTAAATGGACCACTGCTGTATGCAGGGTGAGGGGGGTTGGGTGGGGAGGGAGTTGTGGAGAAGGGAGGAAGACAGATGATTACACTGGGGAGCCTGTGCTGGAGACGATGAATCCCCATAATATTTGGTTCTGAAAGACAGAGGAGCCAAATTTCATGAGTTCTTATAACCAGCAGGACTGAAAACCTGGAATTTCATTTTTATCTAGTTTTTAAAGGCTTTTATTTTATTTTTAAAATTTATTATTTTTTGAGAGAGAGAAAGCACACGCACACATGCTGTGTGTGGGTGGGGGGTGGAGCAGAGGGAGAGGGAGAGAGAGGCACCTGGGTGGCTCAGTCAGTAAAGCCTCTCTCTACCCTAGCTCAGTTCATGATCTCAGAGTCCCGGGATCGAGTCCTGTATCGGGTTCCCTGCTCAGCAGGAGGTCTGCTTCTCCCTCTTATGACCCTGAGATCATGACCCAAGCAGAAATCAAGAGTCCAATGGCTAACTGACGGAGGCACCCAGAGACAACCCAAGATTTTTATTTTTAAGTAATCTCTATTCCCAACGTGGGGCGCAAACTCACAACACAGAGATTAAGAGTTGCATGCTCTACTGACTGACCCAGCCAGGAGTCCTTGGAATTTTAAAAATCTGTGGCTCAGCTCTGGAAGAGGATGGAGGGCAAGAAGAAACTGGGTCCTAACCCTTAAAGAAACAGCACCACAGACAGCCGACAGAGATACAGCACAGAAGCAGCGGTTTAAAAAATGCCTAGGGTACATGGGAAGGAGATTTGTTTACTAGTCTCAGAAATGGCTGGAGGAGCAGGGATCCTTGGAAGACTTCTCTAGGAGCAAAGGAGCTGGTAGGCACCATTTCCTTCTCCTGCTCCCAAGAAAATTCCCATGACCATCTGCAGGAACCAGCGAAGCATGGATATTCACTACCTAACTGGCTGACATGCACTACCCCCTGTGTGGATCTGCCCCCTCTGGTGTGCTTTTGCCTGGAACCCACTCAAACCAGACCCACAAACCGGGCAGTGTGCAAGCAGCCCCAGCAAGTGTCAGTGCCACTCCAAAGTGACTCCTGCCCTGGGGAGAGGGAAAGATAACCATACAAGCAATCATACTGGGGCCCCAGCAGTGGGCTGGGTGCAGACAGCTGGTCTGACTGCAGGCCCCGACTGCAGGCCCCACCTGCCAGTTAAAGCATCTCAGGCGACAACACAGGGAAAGCAGCCTGCAGTTTGGTGCTACTGTATGTCTGGCAAACTGGTCTGACTCAACTCAAGCCTGGGTTGGACCCATACTGGCCCACAAACATCACCAGGACCAAACACTGCCCAAAACAGCAAGGAGAGCCACTGGGCTCTCCTGGGCTGAAGGAAAAAGTGACTCAGCTGCAACAGCAGGGGACACACAACACACACAACACACAACACACATGGGAGAACCCCTGCAGTGCCAGGTTCTGGGAACAGGAGACATTGCACTGCAGGATGCTACAGGAGCTCTTTTTCACAAGGCCACTAGTTTCAAGAGTGGGAGACATAGCTGACTTTCCAAATACAGAAACAGACACAGAGAGTTAGACAAAATGAGGAGACAGAAGAATATGTCTCAAATGGAAGAAAAGGACAAAACCACAGCAACAAATCTAAGTGAAATGGAGATAAGTAACATGCCTGATAGGGAATTTAAAGTAATGATCCAAAAGATACTCACTGGACTTGAGAATCTCAGGATCCTGAGATCAAGCCCTGTGTCAGGCTCTGCACTGGGCACGGAACCTACTTAAAATTCTCTCTTTCTCTCTCCCTTTGCCCCTTCCACTCATGCTTTCTCTCTTTCTCTCTCTCAAATAAATGAATAAATCTTTTAAAAAATCCAAATAATGATACCCATCTATCTGCTGCCTAAAAGGCTCATTTCAGACCAAAAGACACCTGCAGATTGAAAGTAAGGGGATGGAGAAACATTTATCATGCACATGGATGTCAAAAGAAAGCCTAGGAAGCAATACTTAAATCAGACAAAGTAGACTTTGAAAAAAAGACTATAACAAGAGACAAAGAAGGATACCATACAATAATGAGACAATCCAACAAGAAGATATAATAATTGTAAATATGTATACACCCAGGCAGTGTGCAAGCAGCACATGGGAGCACCCAAATATATAAAAAGGTTAATAACAAACATAAAGGAGCTAACTGAGAGTAATACAATAAGAGTAGGGGACTTTAACAACCCACTTACATCATGGGCAGATTATCAAAACAGAAAATCAACAAGGAAATGGTAGCTTTGACACATTGGACTGGTTGGATTTAACAGATATATCCTGAATATTCCATTCTAAAACAGCAGAACACACATTCTTTTCAAGTGTACATGTAACATTCTCCAGAATAGATCACATATTACACCACAAAACAAATATTAACAAGTTCAAAAGATTGTAGTCATATTATGCATCTTTTCTGAGCAAAATGCTATGACACTAGAGATCAACAACAAGAAAAAAAAATCTGGAAAGAGCACAAATACATGAAGTTAATAACATTCTACTAAATAATGGATGGGTCATTGAAGAAATTAAGGAAGAAAAAAAAAACAAAGAAAAAAAAATGAAAGTGAAAACACAAAGGTCCAAAATTTTTGGGATACAGCAAAAGTGTTCCTAAGAAGGAAGTATATGGCAATACAGACCTACCTCAGAAAGCAAGGAAAATCTCAAATAAACAACCTAACCTAATATCTAAAGGAGCTAGAAACAAACAAACAAACAAAACCCAAAACCAAAAGGAAGAAAATAATAAAGATTAGAGCAGAAATAGATGATAAAGTAAATAAAAAAACAACAGATCAATGAAATAAGGAGCTGGTTCTTTGAAAAGATCAACAAAATCGAAAAACTTTCAGCCGGACACAACAAAAAGAAAAGAGAGGATTAAAATAAAATCAGAAGTGAAAGAGGAGAAATAACAATGAACACCACTGAAATACAAAGAATTATTTAAATTCCTAGAAACATATATCCTACCAAAACTGCGTCAGGAAGAAATAGAAAATCTGAACAGATCAGTTACCAGCAATGAAATTAAATCAGTAATCAAAAAACTCCCAACAAACAAAAGTCCAACAGGAATTCATCAAAATCCTTGAGGAGAACACAGGCAGCAACATCTTTGACCTCAGCTGCAGCAACTTCTTCCTAGAAACATTGCCAAAACCAAGGGAAGTAAGGGCAAAAATGAACTAGTGGGACTTCATGAAGATCAAAAGCTTTTGCACAGCAAAGGAAACAATCAACAAAACCAAAAGACAACTGACAGAATGGGAGAAGATATTTGCAAATGACAAATCAGAAAAAGGGCTAGTATCCAAAATCTATAAAGAACTTATCAAACTCAACACCCAAAGAGCAAATAATCCAATCAAGAAATGGGCAGAAGACATGAACAGACATTTCTGCAAAGAAGACATCCAAATGGCTGACACATGAAAAAGTGCTCCATATCACTCGGCATCAGGGAAATACAAATCAAAACCACAATGAGATACCACCTCACATCAGTCAGAATGGCTCAAATTAACAAGTCAGGAAATGACAGATGCTGGCGAGGATGTGGAGAAAGGGGAACCTTCCTACACTGTTGGTGGGAATGCAAGCTGGTTCAACCACTCTGGAAAACAGCATGGAGTTTCCTCAAAAAGTTGAAAACAGGGGCGCCTGGGTGGCTCAGTGGTTAAGCCGCTGCCTTTGGCTCAGGTCATGATCTCAGGGTCCTGGGATCGAGTCCCGAATCGGGCTCTCTGCTCAGCAGGGAGCCTGCTTCCTCCTCTCTCTTTGCCTGCCTCTCTGCCTGCTTGTGATCTCTGTCAAATAAATAAATTTAAAAATCTTTAAAAAAAAAAAAAGTTGAAAACAGAGCTACCCTACAACCCAGCAATTGCACTGCTGGGTATTTGCCCTAAAGATACAAATGTAGTGATCCAAAGTGACACATGCACCTGAATGTTTATAGCAGCAATATCCACAATAGCCAAACTATGAAAAAAACCTAGAGTCCATCAACAGATGAATGGATGAAGAAGATGTGGTATAAATATACAATGGAATACTATGCAGCCATCAAAAGAAATGAAATCTTGCCATTTGCAACATCGTAGATGGAACTAGAGGGCATTATGCTTACTGAAATAAGTCAATCAGAGAAAGACAATTATCATATGATCTCCCTGATATGAGGAATTTGAGAGGCAGGGCAGGGGGTCCTGGGGAGTAGGGGGGGAAAATGAAACAAGATGGGATCAGGAGGAAGACAAACCATAAGAGACTCTTAGTCTCATGAAACAAACAGGGTTTCTGGGGTGTAGGAGGGTAGGGAGTGGGTGGCTAGGTTATGGACATTGGGGAGGGTATGTGCTATGGTGAGTGCGGTGAAGTGTGTAAGACTGATGATTCACAGACCTGTACCCCTGGAGCAAATAATACATTATATGTTAATTTTAAAAAAAGTCCAAGACCTGATGGCTTCACAGGTGAATTCTACCAAACATTTCAAGATGATTTAATTCCTATTCTTCGCAAATTATCCAAAAAATATAAGAGAACAGAAAACTTTCAAATTTATTCTGTGAGGCTAGCATTACCCTGATACCAAAACCAGATAAAGACGTTACAGAAAAAGGGAACTACAGGTCAACAAGTCTGATGAACATAGATGCAAAAATCTTCAAAAAATATTAGCAAACAGAACCCAACAATACAGTAAAACAATCATTCACTACAATCAAGTGGGCTTTATTCCTGGGATGCAAGGGTGGTTCAATATTTGCAAATCAATGTGATATGTTATATCAATAAGAGAAAGGATAAAAACCACATGAACATTTTAATAGATGCAGAAAAAGCATGTGATGAAGTACAACATGCACTCATGATAAAAAATCCTCTGCAAAGTAGGAACATAGAGAACATATCTCAACATAATCAAAGCTATATATGAGAAAACCACAGTGCATATCATACTCAATGGGGAAAACTGAGAGCTTTTCCCCCCAGATCAGGAACAACACAAGGATGTCTACTCTCACAACTTTTATTCAACATAGTACTAGACATCTTAGCCACAGCAATTAGACAAAAAAGGAAATAAAAGGCATCAAATTCATTAGGAAGCAATAAAACTTTCACTATTTGCAAATGACATGCTACTATACATAGAAAATCCTAAAGACTCCAACGAAAAAATACTTTAGAACTGATAAATGAATTTAGTAATTTTCAGGATACAAAATCAATGTACAGAAATCCCTTGCATTTCTATACACTAATAACAAAGTAGCAGAAAGAGAAATTAAGAAAACAGTCCCACTTGCAATTCCACCAAAAATAATAGAATACCTGGGAATAAACCTAACCAAGGATGAGAAAGACCTATATTCTGAAAACTATAAAACATTGATGAAAGACATTGAAGAGGACACAAACAAATAGAAAGACATTCCATGCTCATGGACTGGAAGAAAAAAAAAGTTAAAATGTCCATATTTCCCCAAACAATCTATAGACTGAATACCATCTGCATAAAAACATCAAGAGCATTTTCTATAGAATAAGTAATCCTAAAATTTGCACAGAATCTCAGAAGACCCAGAACAGCCAAAGCAATCTTGAAAAAGAAAAAACAAAGCTGGAAATACCACAATTCCAGATTTCAAGTTATATTATAAAGCTGTAGGAATCAAAACAGTATGGTACTGGCACAAAAATAGACACATAAGTCAATGGAACAGAATAGAGAGCCCATAAAGAAACCCATGGTGTTATGGTCAATTAATCTTTGACAAAGGAATCAAGAATATGCAATGGGAAAAAGGCAGTCTCTTCAATAAATGGTGTTGGGAAAACCAGACAGGGACATGCAAAAGAATGAAACTGGACCACCTTCTTTACATCACACCCAGAAATAAACTCAAAATGGATTAAGAACCTAAATATGAGATCTCAAACCATAGAAATTCTAGAAGAGAGCACAGACAGTAATTTCTGTGACATCAGCCATAACATCTTTCTAGATATGTCTCCTGAGGCAAGGGAAACAGAAGGAAAAATTAAGCATTGGGACCACATCAAAATAAAATGTTTCTGCACAGCAAAGGAAACAACAGACAAAACTAAAGCCTACTGAATTGGAAAAGATATTTGCTACTGACAAATCTGATAATGGGTTAGTATCTAAAATGTATAAAGTCATACAACAAAACACCCCCAAATCAAATAATCCAATTTGAAAATAGGCAGAAGACATGAACAGACATTCCTCCAAAGAAGACATCCAGATGACCAAAAGACACATGAAAAGATGCTCAACATCACTCATCCTCAGGGAAATGCAAATGAAAACCACAATGAGTTACTACCTCACCCCTGTCAGTATGGCTAGAATCAAAACCACAAGAAAAAACAAGTATTGGCAGGGATATGGAGAAAAAGAAACCCTCATGCTCTCTTGATAGGAATGCAAAATGGTGCAGCCACTGTAGAAGATAGATAGTATGGAGATTCCTCAAGAAATTGAAAATAGAAATACCCTAGGACCCAGGAACTGCACTACTGGGTACTTGCCCAAAGAATACAAAAATACTCATTTGAAGGGATATATGCACCCATATGTTTATTAAAGCATTATTTACAACAGCCAAGATATGAAAGCAGCCCAAGTGTCCATCAATAGATGAATGGATAAAGAAGATACCTATAAAAAAATACTTATCTATATATCTATACACACACACAGGAATATTATTCAGCCATAAAAAGAATGAAACCTTTCCCTTTGCAACAACATGGATGGATCTAGCGAGTATAATGTTAAGCAAAATAAGGCAGTCAGAGAAAGTCAAATACAATATGATTTCACTCATATGTAGAATTTAAGAAACAAAACAAACAAACAAAAGGAAAAAAGGAGACAAACCAAGAAACAGACTCTTAACTACAGAGAACCAACTGATGGTTACCAGAGGAGAGATGGTTGGGGGATGGGTGAAATAGGTGAAAGGGATTAAGAGTACACTTATCTTGATGAGCACTAAGTAATATATGGACTTGTTGAAGCATTATAGTATACACCTGAAATTAACTAACACTGCATGTTAATTACATATTAAATTTTAAAAAGAAATCCAATCTGAATAGATAGTTATTCATCCTTTCCATGAGAGGTGAGAAAAAATTTTTATTATAGGTTATACTTTTTTTAAATAAAGGTTATACTTGCTTCAAAATAAAAATCAATCATGAGGCACAAGAAGTACCGAGCAACTTAAATTTTGATACTTAGAAAGATAAAAAATGTTATATGCATCTGCTTTAAAGGAAGGAGACTTGAATGAAACAAAATATAAAAATACTTTATAGGTTGTATTTCAACTTCACATCATGGTCAACTGAGAAAAAGTCAGAGGTTGAGGCAAAGGAGAAAGAGAATAAAGTAGTAGTTTCTGCTGATGTATTTATTAAGCTAGACAAAAATGTTTCCTTTATATCCAAAATTATCAGGCTGGACAAACTATAATTCCCTAAAGGTTAAGGTTAATTTATTTCACTGGCTGATGTTAAAATGTACCTTTTAAAACCAGCTGATTTTGAACATTGGATACAGTGGATATAAACGTGGCGAAGACCACAACAAACACTACAGTGACACATACCTTCGTACATCTCAAAAGGCTAGAGGGAGCTTGCCAGTGCTCATCTGATGGTTAGTGTGCATTAGAGAGATAAAGGAGGCAAAAACTGTTAACCTCATGAGAAGACCACTTTAATCTAGGAATGAAGGTGAAATGTTAGCAAATCAAAGATTTGCTGTGTGGTGGGTGGCCTACAGATAATGTATTCATACTTTAAATGTTATTTGTTGGAAGTTTGAGCATGGTCATGAACTTGAGGTTGGGAGCAGTTCCCAAGAGGGCCCCAGGTCCTTTCTTGCACTGCATCAGCTCTCCTAGGAGTTCCAGGTGGACCAGATGCGGGGCCCCATTGGCCAGAGCAGGACTAGTCAGAGGTCATTCACCACCAGGGTCATTCTGTAACCCAGACTCTATGTCTAGGTGGCACCTGAAGGAGGTAGAAATCCTCCCAGTGAAATTTCAAGGGGAACCAAGTCCTGTATTGTTCCCAACTATCTTTCTGTCTCTGTTACCGCCAATCTTACATACCCTTTCAAAATCAACAAGCTGTCTGATATTACCATCTAGACTTGCTCCATTGTTTTTTAAAATTTTTAAATAATTTATTTTTTAAAGATTACTTATTTATTTGACAGACAGAGATCACAAGTAGGCAGAGAGAGGAGGAAGCAGGCCCCCCACTGAGCAGAGAGCCTGATGTGGGGCTTGATCCCAGGACCCTGGGATCACGACCTGAGCCAAAAGCAGAGGCTTTAACCCACTGAGCCACCAGGCGCTCCTAAATAATTTATTTTTTAATTAAAATTTTAGGTAGTTAACATACAGTGCAATATTGGTTTCTGGAGTGGAATTCAGTGATTCATCACTTACATACAACACCCAGTGCTCATCGTAGCAAGTGCCCTCCTTAATACACATCACTCAGATAGCCTATCCCCCATCAACCCACAGTTTGTTCTTTACTGCTAAGAGTCTCTTGGGGCACCAGGGTGGTTCAGTTGGTTATGCATCTGCCTTCAGCTCAGGTCATGATCCCAGGATAATGGGATTCAATCCTGCATCGGGCTCCCTGCTCAGTGGGGAATCTGCTTCTCCCTCTCCCTCTGCCCCTCCTCTCTACTTGTGCTCGCTCTCTCTCTCTCAAATAAGTAAGTAAAATCTTTTCTTAAAAATTTTAAAAAAACATTTACTTATTCATTTTATTTGACAGAGATCACAAGTAGGCAGAGAGGCAGGCAGAGAGAGGGGTGGGGTGGGGAAGCAGGCTCTTCAACATGGGGCTCAATCCCAGGACCCCGAGACCATGATCCAAGCCGAAGGCAGAGGCTTTAACCCACTGAGCCACCCAGGCACCCAATAAAATCTTTTTTTTTTTTTAAAGGGTCTATAATGGCTTGTTTCCCTCTCTCCTTTTTCTCTTTTCACCCTTTCCATATTTCATCTGTTGTCTTTCTTAAATTCCATATGTGAGTGAGATCAAGATGGTATTTGTCTTTCTCTGACTGACTTATTTCACTTAGCAAAATACACTCTAGCTCCATCCATGTTGTTGCATATGACAAGATTTCATTTTTGATGGCTGAGTAATAGTCCATTAACATACACACATGTGCTTGTGCACATACCACATCTTCTTTATCTATTCATCCATTGATGGACATTTGAGGTCTCTCTACAGACAGCTATTGTTGATAATGCTGTTATAAATACTGGGGTGCATGTTTCCCTTCAAATCTGTATTTTTGTATCCTTTGGGTAAATACCTAGTAGTGCATGAGAAGATGCTCAACATCATTGGGCATCAGGGAAATACAAATCAAAACCACATTGAGATACCACCTCACACCAGTCAGAATGGCTAAAATTAACAAGTCAGGAAATGACAGATGTTGGTGAGGATGCAGAGAAAGGGGAACCCTCCTACACTGTTGGTGGGAATGCAAGCTGGTGCAGCCACTCTGGAAAACAGTGTGGAAGTTCCTTAAAAAATAGAGCTACCTTATGACCCAGCAATTAGGCTCACTCCTTAAGGTTAAGGAATCATTCTTCCAGAAAGCTGTGAATAAAATGAGTTTGGTTTTTTTTTTTTTTAAACATTCTATTTATCTATTTGACACACAGAGAGAGAGAGAGAGAAAGAGAGAGAGAGAGAGAGATCACAACTAGGCAGAGAGGCAGGCAGGGTGGGGGGAAAGCAAGCTCCCCACTGAGCAGAGAGTCCGATGCAGGGCTCAATCCCAGGACCCTGAAACCATGACCTGAGCCAAAGGCAGGGGCTTAACCCAATGAGCCACCCAGGTGCCCCATAAAATGAGTTTTTATTTCAAAAGAGGAAGAGTAAACATATTAGTATCTGTTCATAGAAGCAAAATTTCTGATTGAGATAACAGACCAAGAGAGACAGAGGATGAGCTCTGAGGGGAATGGAGGTAGCAGGACAAGTCACACACTTTCCAAGGAGGAAAGGGTGCTGGGGAGGCTGAGAGTATCGGGTACTTACTATCTTGGGGGCAGAATGTGTGTGGCACTGTGAGGTGGCCCCTAGGACACTGAAAGTCAGGAAAAAGTTATAGGGATGGCTGAGAAAAGGTGACTTCAAGGAAAAGAGGAAACATGGTCATCATTGCGATCAGGGGGTGAGGCCCCAATGAAAACCAGAGCTCCTTTGCCATTGTGGCCCAGTGTGGCACTGCTGCCCAGAAGACCCACGTATGACTGGGGTGACCAGTTCATAGATGCCTGACCTCATATCAGTCTGGGTCCCAGCAAGGAGCAGAGGGCATAGTCGCACTGGGATAGCTGGATGAAAGTTCAGTGATTTATAAAGCTGTGCCCCAGGCATAGGACACTACAAGAACAATGTTGGACTGGGAGCTAGCGGCAGCGGGGCTCCCTTGCCAGCCTAGCCTGAAGGTACAGGGTGGTGGGGGGAGGGCAGTGAGTCCCATGACACAGAACTAGAGCACTGCTGCCAGACAGAGCAGGACCACCAGGTTCCCCGACATCCCTGTCCTCCCACCCTCTGATTCCTACCAGTGCTCCCATTGGCCACCCCAACTGGTGGCTAGAGGGAAGCAAGTCCACTAGGCCCTACCTTTCAGGCTCTGGGACACAGAGCCAGCTGAAGAAGGGTCTGGGTGGGTCTGGAGGTGCAGACCCAAGACACTGCACACTGATGCTCCCAGTGGGCAAAAAGGAGCCAAACCGGATATCTCAGGGGGCAGCTGATCGCACTTACCAAACTTGTACAATAAAATTTGGAAATGCCACATCCTGTTTTTGGGAAAACAATAAGGCTCCCTTGAAAACATCCTAATCCCTAAAATACAAATACTTGGTTCTCTCTCTCTCGGGTTTCCTGATCCCTAAAGATGCATCGTCCTGCTGAGTACAGAGGAATCCCTGCTTCTATCTGGGGAGGGAACATCATTCCCAGATGATGCCCGCCAGTAGGCAGTAGTATCCATCTTTAGACCCTTACTCGCCAGTGAGTGTACTGATGCTTGCAATGATAATGAACGGTAAGAGGCTGGGTGGCGGCTTCCGTTCTCAGTTCTCTTCTCCTGGTAGAAAAACCCAACTTACACATTCATGGCAGTCCTCTTCTGCTCTGAATTATCTCCACTTTCCATGGAAGCAGTTGGTTTGAATTCTGTGACTAAAACCGCTTTTCTTCTTGGAACTTGCCAATTCTAATTCCCAGTGAAGTGCCTCTTTCCTTCCTGTGGCTGCTTTCTGTTTTATGCATGTAATGGTTTCCCTAATATGTCTTTAAATTTTTTAAATATTTATTTATTTATTTGAGAGAGGAGAGAGCGCATATGTGTGTAAGGTGTGTGAGTCGGGGGGAGAGGCAGAGGGAAAGAATCCCAAGCAGACTCCCCACTGAGCACAGAGCCTGACTCAGGGCTCAATCTCATACCCCAAAATCACGACCTGAGCAGAAATCAAGAGTAGGACCCTTAACCAAAGGAGTCACCCAGTGCCCCCTAGCCCCCAATATGTTTTTACATTCACCAGGGTACCCTGGACTTTATAAAGGATAAAGCAAGCATACAGAGCGAGTAGGTAAGCACCGTAAAGGGCAATGTATTCGGGAGCTGCTCTCATGCCGGCAGGGGAAATGGTGTGCCCTTGGCATGCATATACCGCAGGAATCCATCCGTACACTGTCCCTGCAGTCCACATCCACTCGACCGCTGTTCAGCAACAGCCTGAGCAGGGCCAGGTTGCCTCTCCTTGCTGCCCAGAAGGCAGCGTTGGCAAGTGGAGTTTCCTTCTGCAGAAGCAAAATGAGACAGGATCTTAAACTTGACATCCGTTAATGGTCCACTTCTACGCAAATATATGCCATTCAAAAAGCAGAATTTCCGGATGTGTTGTAGCATGGAAAAGACGGCTCCTCCCGCAACAGATGACTATAACATACTTGGCTATGGAACACATTCTATTTTGTACCAGATACTGGAGTGTTGTTACGAAGAGCAGCATTGTTGATAATACAGCACTATTAATACCTTATTTCCCACCAGTGCTCTCACTTTCCTGCCTCTGTGTCTTTGTTCACAGTTTCCTTTTTGCTTGAGAG
The DNA here is from genome assembly GCF_963455335.1 of Martes martes. Taxonomy (NCBI): domain Eukaryota; kingdom Metazoa; phylum Chordata; class Mammalia; order Carnivora; family Mustelidae; genus Martes; species Martes martes. The sequence continues at coordinate 47,235,880 of NC_137901.1, read as the reverse complement.
GAGTTTTTCCCCATCCTTCAAGGCCAAGGCTCCGCTTAATGCTATTTCCTCCCTGAAACGTTCCTAAATCCTTCTTCCCCTTTAAGCAGAGAGAAATCTCTCCCAATTCTGACCTCCCCAAACCACACTTTTTCTAAGCCCTCAGCTTTCTATCTGATTCCAGCTTTCTGGGTCAAGGCCTCCCCTGCGCTCTACACCTAATTTTCTTTGCTGGAAACTTGCCAGAGGATTCAGTGAAGAATTAGGAACTCTGGGCAGAAAACACTGTTATGTGTCCTCATACGGATCCTTCTTTCCACTGCTGCCTTATTTTAAAGTTGCAAAGTTAATGCTGGAACCATCCTATGGAAGGAATAGAGCTGGTAAGCAGTTCTTCAAAAATCAGAGTGGCAGAGTCGACTAAAGTACAGCTGCCTTTCCTAAAACACAACAGTTTGGGTCTATAGGGAACAGTCCATGGCAGGGGAGGGTGGGGGATGGAGGGGAGGCTCTGGAACCAGACAGCTCTGGGTTTCAACCCTAGCCCTGGGCAAGTGACTTGGCCTTGGTGAGTCTTACACCACTTGCCTTGAAGTTTTAGGTAAGGATTAAATGATGTAGGTTAATTGGTGAATACAGTACCCAACACATCATAAATGCTTACAGGTACTAGCTTTTTCTCCTCTGTCTACGTTTCTTTACAAAGTTAGAATCAGTAGGCAAAATTAAATTGAGTATTGGTACTATGAAGAATTTCGCTGGCCTCAGGAAATTTTCTAGCATTCAAATTGTTTAACAAAAGCATGTTTTGGGTGGGCTTGAAACACCCATCTCACCCCAAACCCCTTTTATGTGCTATTATCTGATAAAGTAATAAAGTATATACTGATAAAGTAGCAAATTCAGTATCTTACCCACCTACGCTAAGTTAAAAAGAAAACACAACAATGTCACCCACAACAAGGAGCCATCTAATAATTAAAAAAAAAATTTTTTTTTAAATTTTTAAGTAAAGTTCACACCCAGTGCGGGGCTCAAACTCACAACTCTGAGATCAAGAGTCTCATCTACTCACTGAGCCAGCCAGGCGCCTGTCCTCAGAGCCATCTAAAGTGAGAGCACTGTGAGAGCACCATGAAGGGGGCATTTGTTGGTATTAGGATTTCTCTTCTGCAGCCCTTCAGCTCACCCACAATTTAGTGCTCTTGTGCGTGCTTGGAGGAGAACGTGGACAAGTGGGGAGTGCTAAAGCACGTTGCAAACATACTTTGAATAGTTTCCTGGCTCAGGTAGGAGGAAAACAAAAATCCCTTCAAATTCCAGATGAACAATGTGCTTTCCCTAAAAGCATAAATGTTACGGTCCCAGTTTTCAGGCCAAATTGCAATGGTGACCTTTACACCCAGGGCTGGCGGTTTTTGTATCAGGCTGGGTCCCCCATTACAGCTGTCGGTGACTGGCTGAAGTGATAGCCAGTCAGGTCTGACTTGTATCAGAAATCACAAAACAGGGGCGCCTGGGTGGCTCAGTCGTTAAGCGTCTGCCTTCGGCTCAGGTTATGATCCCAGGGTCCTGGGATAGAGCCCTGCATCAGGCTCCCTGCTCAGCTGGAGGCCTGTTTCTCCCTCTGCCTGCTGCTCCCCCTACTTGTGCGTGCACTCTCTCTCTCTTTCTCACTATCAAATAAATAAATAAAATCTTTTAAAAAATGAAAAAAAAAGAAAGAAAAAAAAAAAAGAAATCACAAAACAATGCCCTTTCCATAGGGAGATTGCACAAGGCCAAAATGAAGCCTGGAGGGTGAATGAGGAAGAGAACTTAATTCGTACCAGGAACAGCTCTGCTGGCTTTTCCTGAAACAGGAAGACTTGAGAGTAATAAATTGGAAATCATTTTTAGTGATTTTGTTGTTTCTCTTTAACCTCAAATTATTTTCAAAAACCTCTGGAAACCACAAGCTTCTATTGTCATAAGCTCTCTGACCTTGAGGATAGCCTCAGGGCTTTCTCTCCTGTCAGGGCTAGATTCCTTGGTTTCCCACAAGGTTTTAGAAACTGAGCTTTGTGAAAAGCCATACAGATTTCATTCTCCCTCAAGTGACTGATTTACTGGGAGGTGGAGGCAAGGAGAGTTGATTTGGGCTAATAAAGAGCTGAGTTCGAGTTCTGAGCCTGCTACTTCCTAGCTCTGTGACCCAGGGCATGTTATTTAACTTCTCTCTGTCCCACTAAAATGGGACTAATAATGCCAGCAGTAGTGCCTCTGCCATGTGCTGTTGGAGTGTTAAAGGAAAGAATACATGTCAACTCAGTTTGGTGATGAACACTCATGAAATGCTAGCTATAAATGCACAGTCCTCACAGCTCTTTGAAATTCATTTGCTTGGTCACTGGCCTGTATTAGGGACAGTGCTACTGACCAGGGTTTAGGACAAGGGGTATGAGTCAACCTTGATCTCTGCTCTAATGGCTTAACAGCCCAGTAGGGAAGCAAGTCATACCAATAGGCAGCAGAGGTAATCCCAGGTACTAGAGCAGGAATGCGGGTTACTTGCGAGAGCAGAGAATGGCCGAGCCTTTACGAGGGAGGTAGCCAAGAATGGCTTCAAAGAGAAGGAATTCTCGAGAACAGTCTCCAAGATGAGCAGGGAGCTGGGTAAAGAGCATCCCAGGCAGACAGGGCAGTGAAGCAAAGACATGGAGGCTCACCCCAGTGTTCTGGGAACTGTCCTTAGCTCAGAAGGGCTGGACTGGAGGATGGGAGTGGAGAGAGGTCAAGGGACTGATAGCAGGCAGGGCCAGATCCTGAAGGATCTGCTGTGCCGTGCATGCTATGGGGTTTGCCTGGGCACTGGGGAGCCAAGGCAGAATTTTAAGGCGAGGAGATACTATTGGTTTTGTGTTTTAGAAAGATCCCTGTGGCAGCCTCAGGGAGAATGGATTGATGCCTGGAGCTGGACTGAGGTTGGTGTGTATAAGGGTTAGGGGACTATTGCATAGACAGGGTGGGGGGAAATGAGGGCCCGAGCTCAAGCAACAATAGTGGGGCGGGAGGATGAGAGAGACTAGAGAAGTTTTAAGGAACCAAATTGAACAGTTTTGGTCTGCGACCGAATACGCAGGAGAAAGTGGCAGGAGGTGCCTGGACTGACCCGGGGGTTTCTGGTTTGAGTGCCTGGTTGAGGTAGTGCCATTCCCAAGAGTGGGAAATGCTGTAAGAAGGGAAGGCTTTGGGGGAAAATGATGAGATCAGCTGTGAACACGCTGACTTTCAGTGCCTAAGGGGCGTCATGGGGAAACGACTACCATAAACACAGTTAAGCTCTCCTACCACGCTGCTATGGCGGACACAGTTAGTGGAGGGCAGGTATCTTGCACTAAGACTTACTAAGTGCTTGGTGTACCAGTTGGTACCTGCTCCACACATACTACCTCACTGAACCCCCACCAGAGCTCGGTGAGGTGGGCACTGTCGCTATGCCGCTGCTCAGGTGAGCTAAGGGAAAGACAACAGGCAGGCTTCGGATCCAGGCAGTCTGGCGCTCGGGGCTGCCCTTTTAGCCATCCCACTGGCCAGCCTCTGGAGGAACTCTGTAGAAAGCAAGGAATAAGGCAGCACTGACCCCGATGGCCTCCTTCCTAGCCTCATTCCAAGTCCCCTGATCCCTTCTCTTTGGAGTCGATGCACATCACCTTGGCTCGATAATTTCCAAATCTCCTCTGGCCTGAAACGCATATCATCATAAGTACTAGCGAGTGAAACAGGGGCAAGCCCTTTAGCCTTTGAAGGAGATGATGCACATGGAAATGCTTTACTATTTAACCTCTTTCTTGGTTTTTCTGATCTCTACAATGAGGCCAGTGAGCCTTGCTCAGGCAGGCTTGTAGGTCGCAACATTAGGAGGACAGCAGCACCAACCAACACTGACATCTTGCTCTGTATTGGGTGTCCTTCCACGGCTCTGATGCATTAATACCCAGAACAGCCGCATGACATCGGTGTTTTTTTATTCTTTCCGTTCTTTTTTTTAAAGATTTCATTTATTTATTTATTTGAGAGAGAGATCAAGAGCACAAGCAGGGGAATGGTTAGAGGGAGAGGGAGAAGCAGGCTCCCCGCTGAGCAGGGAGCCCGACATGGGGCTTGATCCCAGGACCCTGGTTTCATGACCTGAGCTGAAGGCAGACATTTAACCAACTGAGTTACAATTATTACACACATAATCCCATTCTTTTTTTTTTTTAAAGATTTATTTATTTATTTATTTATTTGACAGAGAGAGAGATCACAAGTAGGCAGAGAGGCAGGCAGAGAGAGAGGAGGAAGCAGGCTCCCCGCTGAGCAGAGAGCCCGATGCGGGGCTCGATCCCAGGACCCTGGGATCATGACCTGAGCTGAAGGCAGAGGCTTTAGTCCACTGAGCCACCCAGGCGCCCCACATAATACCATTCTTAAGATGAGGTAATGAGGGGCGCCTGGGTGGCTCAGTGGATTAAAGCCTCTGCCTTCGGCTCAGGTCATGATCCCAGGGTCCTGGGATCGAGCCCTACATCGGGCTCTCTGCTCAGTGGGGAGCCTGCTTTTCCCTCTCTCTCTGCCTGCCTCTCTGCCTACTTGTGGTCTCTGTCTGTCAAATAAGTAAATAAAATCTTTTTTAAAAAAAAAAGATGAGGTAATGAGGCACAGTAACGAATCACTCAAGGTCATAGAGTTAAGAAGTAATAGAAATGGCATTCAAACTCAAATCCAAGTCGAGTCTGAGGTTTTATATCTTATACCCTGGGAGAAAAACTAAGTGTAAACTTCCACATATGCCGTATTTTCTTCTCCTTTTCTCCCCTTTACTGCCAGGATTTTGGCTCATGCTCTGTTCATTATTACACTACCAGCAATTAGTCACAGGAAGGACGGGAAGAGGGAACACAGAAGGGAAATTGTTACTGTAAAGAACTAGAATTCTGTTTAAAAGCTAAGAGGGGGTAGAGATTTAAACCATCAGTTTAAAAAAGGGTTTAGAATACTGTGGGTTTCGATTATTAATTCCACCAAAAGAACACTAGTAATGAATTTCTTTAATGTTAGCAGCCACATTAAATAAGGATAGAATGCAGGACTGAGAAGCCATGAGCAAAAGGACACTTTTGCGATGTCACTGTCTATTCTTTTTATTTTAAGATTTTAAAATTAATTTGAGAGAGTGAGAGCAGGGGTAGGAGCAGAGGGAAAAGGACAAGCAGACTCTATGCTGAGTGAAGAGCCCGATATGGGGCTTGATCTTAGGACCCTGAGACCGTGACCTGAGCCGAAACTAAAAGTCAGATGCTTAATGGCCTGAGCCACCCAGGCGCCCTGTCACTGGCTATTTTAACACATTGTCCCCTCAATGCTAAGTACTTGAAATTTTCAGAATGCTTGATAAACATTAGAGAAGCCTAAATCCTATGTTGTATTGTTACACTTCTAAAGGTGATGGGAAAGTGAAGAGAAAAAGTACGTGATTTGCGCCAAGCATTCTACCTTAGAGGTCGGTAGCATTTCCAAACTCAGAACTCGAGACCATGTGGAAGGTCTAAGACATGTATGTCAAGAATAGGCATATCTATAGAGATAGAAAGTAGAGTAGCAGTTATCTATAGCTGGGATGTTTGGAGTGGGGGATAGAGAGTGACTGCTAATGGGTATGTGATTTAGTTGGGGGGGGATGATTAAAATATCCTAAAATTGTGCTGATGGTTGCACAACTCTGAATATACCAAAAACCACTGAAATGAACACTTTCCATGGATGAGTTATATGGTATGTTTCAATAAAGTTGTTTAAAAACATATGTGGCTCAAATTTACAAATTTATTTTCCTGTAGTTCAAATAATTTTAGCTGACTGGTGAACTGAAGCCGATTATGAGATGATTTATGCATTTTCAGAACAAGAAAGGAAAATACAAGTCCCCCTACTTTTAGCCCAGCCATGAGCAGCTTCTAACACCAAGGTGAAACATGGTATTGAGACACTTTGTCCTCTCCGGGAAGACGTACTCAAGAAAGATGCAGGCATTGTTTTATCTCTAGCGATGTTTCCTCTGTGGTGGTGACCTCCTCCACCGCGTGAAGAGTCTCCTTCCTCATTGTGTTAGGTTTTTGGCAACCTCAGGCCTGAAGAGTAAGTCCTGATACAGCCGTTTACAGAGTCACAAGTTGGTAGACTGAAATCCGTGACCTTTATTCCACAAAAAGGCTCAGACCTGCACTCTGAGTTTGCTTTTACTTTAAAAATAATTCTAACAAACGTGTCTGTTTTCCCTACCAGAACAAAGGAGAACTTGCCAATTTTGAAAGAGGAAGTTTACTGGAGGCAGACCGGTGATTGCTGATAGCTTAATGGAGCAAGGAGGAGCTGCAAAAGGGTCCCTGTGGCTCAGAAGCAAAGAGCCCTACACGTGGTGACTCTAAGTCATCAATACGAGGCTAACTTGTGACTAGTGATGCTCTGTTGATCCTCCCACAGACTCAGCCAACAATGCCAAGGCTTTTTAAACAACAGCTTTGGAGACCCAGGGATGAGGGCCTATGAGACTTTCAGAGTCCTGTGAAAATAAAGTTAATCTATGGCTCTAAAATCAAAGTGAATGAATAAAATAGTTATAAAATGTACCATCTTTGTCAACTCTATTCAATGCTAAATTCAGTATTCATAAAATATTGATGGCACATGAAAATAATTTGTAGGTCTGATTTTCTCTCTGCACAAGAATTATTATATATGGACACTGCAGAAAAATCATGGGCCAATATAAATTAAATGTTACTCATGGCTAAATTGTTTTAATAGCAATATAATAAACACCCTTCCAAAAATGTACAATAAGAAGTCTATTGTCTTGGGCGGAGGGCACATTTTAATATGCTTGATCGTATGCCCGCTAGGGCTAGAGCAGGCTCTGTTGATGGGCGTGCAACTCTGCTCCCCTTGCCCTCAGGCCTTCTCTGTGTGCTGTATGGAAGTCCGCTTCATGGAAAATCAATTCCATTTCCTTAACCTAACACAGTGTCGCCTCTGTCTCCCTGCTCTAAGCTCCAGGTGCCTCCCAGCTGGTGGGGACTAAGCCTTCTCCTACACCAGACCCGGAGTGGAAAATGCCCTTGGGCTCTCCTCACTTGTCTTGGAGATGCCGCCCTTCCGGTCAAGTATACAAACCTCTGCTCCTTCACGACTCAGGCCATCCCACCTGCTTGTCCTGTGCCTCACCTCACCTAGTAGCTGTCACGTCCTGGTCATTCTCCCTTCTTCATGGCAAATTCTGGCACCTTCCTTCCCACCCACCCCAATTCTGATCTCATCCTGGCCTTCACTTTACAAAACATGGATAAGGTTTGCTCAACCTCACCTCCTTTCCTCTAACCGCAACGGAAGAGGGTTTCCTCTCCACCTGTCTGGGGGAACCCCTATAACTAATGAAGCCATGCTCTCACACTCTGCCTCGCCTGCCTCCTGCATGCTTCCTCACTCAGCTCAGTCATCCCCTCCATTGAGCCTCCCTATCATCATTTCAAATACTTATTTATTGAGATTCTGATTTACATACTACGAAATTCATCCTTTTAAAGCATATAATTCAGTGGTTTTTAGTGTGTTCCTAAGGTTACATTACTGTCATGATTCCAGAACATTTTCATCACCTCCTACCTCTTAACAATCTCTCCCTATCCCCCGATTCTTCCCTAGCCCCAGGTAACCAAGAATCTGCTTTCTGTCTCTATGGATTTGCCTATTCTGATCATTTCATATAAGTGGCATCATATAATATGTGGCCTTTTGGGTCTGGCTTCTTTTACTCAACATAATGGTATCCAAGTTCATCCACATTATAGCATGTATCACAGCTTCCTTCTTTTTTATGGTGAACGATATTCTATTGTGTGGATACGCCATGGTATGAACTGAAGATTTGTGTCCCTCCTTGCCCCCAAACTCATATGTTGAAGCCCTAATTTCCAATGTGACAGTATTTGGAGGTGAGTCCTTTAGGGAGGTAATTAGGTTAGATGAGATCAAGAGGGTACTGCCCCCATGATGTAATCAGTGTTCTTACAAGAAAAGAAGAGACACCAGAGATTTCTTTCTCAATAGGAGGATCCAGTGAGGATGTGGCTGTTACCAAGCCAGGAAGAGAGCTCTCACCAGACAGCAAATCTCTGGCACCTTGATCTTGGACTTTCCAGCCTCCAAAACTGTGAGAAATTAAATGCCTGCTGTTTGGGTGCCTGGGTGGCTCAGTCATGAAGCGTATGCCTTTAGCTCGGGTCATGATCCCGGGGTCCTGGGATCGAGCCCCACATTGGGCTCTCTGCTTGTGTTCCTGCTCTCGTTGTCTCTCTCTCTGTCAAATAAATAAATAAAATCTTAAAAAAAAAAAAAAGCCTGATGTTTAAGCTACCCAGTCTATAGTATTTTGATATGGCAGCTCAAGCTAATACATACATTTTGTTTATTATCAATGATAAACAAAATGATGGGCATTTGGGTTGTTTCTACTTTTCGGCAATTATGAATAACAAAATGAATATTTGTGTACAAGTTTTTGTGTAAACATGCATTTTCATTTCTTTTGGGTATATATGCAGGAGGGGAATTGCTGGGTCATATGGTAACTCTACGTTTGACTTTTGGAAGAACAACGAGACTGTTTCCTAATATGACTGCGTTACTTTATATGCCTACCATGGAGGTATGAAGACTTGACTTTCTCTACATTCTTGCCAACACCTGACACTGTTTTGTTGATTATAGTCATCCTAGTGGGTGTGAAGTGGTATCTAATTATGGTTTTGATTTGCATTTCCCTAATGACTAAAGGCATTGAGCATCTTTTCAGGTGCTTATTGGCCATTTGTGTATTTTCTTGGGAGAAATGTCTGTTCATTTCCTTTGCCCATTTTTTTTTTAAAGATTTTATTTGACAGAGATCACAAGCAGGCAGAGAGGCAGGCAGAGAGAGAGGGAGGAAGCAGGCTCCCTGCCGAGCAGAGAGCCCGATGTAGGGGCTCATATCCCAGGACCCTGAGATCACCACCTGAGCCGAAGGCAGAGGCTTTAACCCACTGAGCCACCTAGGCGCCTCTCCTTTGCCCATTTTTAAATTGGGTTATTGTCTTTTTATTGTTGAGATATTTGTCATCATTTAAAGATGGTCACTTCTCTACCATTTTACAGCAAACAAACCCTTGGCCAACTCCAAATCCCTGCTGCGGCCACTGTTTCTTGAAGAATTTTTTGAAACAGCTCTGGACCCTGGTGGTTCCTACCCACTCTCTTTTGAAGCTATTGCAATCGGGCTCCTGAAGCCAGCATTTCACTGAAACTGCTCAGAGCAAGGTCACCAGTGGCTGCTTGTTACTAAACACAATGGACACTTTTCCAGCTTGATTTCTCTGTAGTATTTATCACTGAGTTCCTCCCCATCTTTACCGAAGGATTAGAGATCCTTGGCTTACATATCAGCACACGCTTCTGATTGTTCTCATACATTGCTGGCTGCTCTTCAGTTTTCTAAATGGGCTTCTCTTATTCTGCTCATTCTCAAAGTTTCATCTTCAAGATTTTGTCTTCAGTGCTCTGCTTTCCACTTTTACATGGTCTCACGGGGCAATCACATTCATTCTCAAGGGTTTAATTACCACCTAACACTGCTCACTCCTACATCTCATCTCTATCTCCTGCCTAGACTATACCCCAGGGTTCCCAGTTTGTAGATCTGTCTAATGGACATCTCTTTCTGGACTTCCATCCATCCTTAAACTTTACGTGTCCCAAACCAAATATTTTATCTTTACCTCTCCAGTCTTCCCTAACTTAAGGAAAAACATCATTTATAGAATTTCATGGATTAAAATTTTAAGTCACTCACATTTGTTTATTTCCTTCCACTCCAGACACCTGTTCCCTAGTCCCTACCATTTAACAAGACGACCCCAGCTCCGCCTCCCTTCTTCAAACTGTGGCCAGAGATCTTTCTAACATGCAAATCTCAACATATCAGTCCTCTTTATATGAGTTACTGTACAAGATGGAAGCCAGACACATTAGGGTTTCAATGTTAACACCATTCATTTACTGGCTGCAGGACCGTGATGAGTTACTTAACTTTTCCATGTTTTAGTGTTCTTGCTTTAAGGGGGGGAAAAAAAAGGCGAGACACACACGAAAGTACCATTTCACGGATCTTCCTGAGGATTCAGAAGACGCGCCCAGATGCCCTTGGCTCAGAGTCAGGCACATTTTAAGAGCTCAACACATTTTAATTATTTTTATTAGGACCTTTCAATAGAGGCAAATCAAGCATCGTCACTTTCATCCTGAAATGTGAGGATTAAATGGAATGACTTGGAACTCTTAAGACTCCTTTGGACACTGAAGCCAGGTAATCAGCGGCAGCTCCATTCTGCTGGGCACTCAGCTTCAGCGTCCAAAAAGTGCTCTGGAGAGGAGGCGACAGGGGTGCGGCTGGCATTCAGAAATGAGGACCCAGAATCAGGAATTGCTGCCGCAGCCCGGGTCTCTCCCCGGGGCGCGGCCACGGGACAGCGCTGACCTCGGGCTTCTTCCCCGCCCCCGCCCGTTACCCCGGCGACAGTCCCCGCCGCCCCTTCGCCCTGCGGCCGGGCTCTCCTGACCTGCCGCCGCAAGTACCGAAAGCCTTTCAAGCAAAGCCCACACCGCCAAACCACCAACCACAGGAGCCACACCAGCCCGGTGGCTTCCCTCCAGCCCCCGCCAGCACCCAGGGCGGCGCTCACTCCACCCTGCGGGCCCCGCGGCGCCAGCCACCCCGGGAGCTCCCCAGGTGCGGGCCCGCCGCCTTAGGTCTGCCGCCCGGCCCGGCACGCCCTCCCCGAGCCCGCGGCGCTCACCTTGAAGGACATCCTGCACATGTCCCCGGCCACGCCAGAGCAACGGCGGCGCTTCCGGCCCCGGGCGCCCGGGCGCCTGCCCCAGCCCGCCGTCCCCTCCCCGCCGCGTTCCGCAGTGGGGCGGTCTCCCGCGCCGCGCGCTCCCGCCGCCGCCTCAGACCCAGCCACGCGGGGAGGGCGGGGGCGGGACCACCGGGGGCGGGGCGGGGCGGGGCGGAGGCGGGGCGGGGCGGAGGCGGGGCCGCCGGGGGCCCTGGGGAGTGGGCCGGCTGTGCGGGGCGCGCGCACGCACCCACCCACTCCCGCCCGCCGCTCACCTACCCCGCACACGCAAGACTCCGCTGGTGTTTTGCGGACTCTGCATGCACACACAAACACACCACACTGCTCACACATCCGCAGTCTCACACACACACCAGTGTACGCGCCACGCTGCGCACATTCTCCACGTTCAACACACTAGCGGTCTACACTGGCGTCCACGCACCCGCCCTCTCCACACTTTCCACGTTCATCCGCATTCCTGTTAAACACACACACACACACACACACACACACACACACACACACACACACACACACAGATTCACACAGAATACTCCCACACTCACATCCGCGTATACGCATTACACACCCACCCCCCTCCCACACCTCACACATCTTCCAAAAGAGCGCGCTCTGCATCAGAGGACTCCCAACCATCAGTACAGCACAGACATTGATGATGCGGATGGAACAGGAGGAAAAAATTCACCCATCCTCCCTCCACCCTTCCAAATAGTTATTTTCATTTTTATTTCGGTCGTTTTAGGTTTTCTTTGCTTTCTCTTCCTTTTATTTTCTAATAATGTATTTTTGTTTTGTTTTGTTTGTTACGTTTTTCTCCTGGGAAAGAGCTGGGAAACAAGTTTTTTGACTGAATGGGTGATATGTGGTATTTTCCTTTTCAAAGGTGAAGGGCGAAATTGGGAATGTTACTCAAGGCCATCCCCTTGGGATTACACCAGCCGCCTCCCCCTTATGGCCTTTTGCCTCAAAGCTGGAAAAGCTCAGGAGCTGTTCCCTCTCTCCCTCATGCATACTGCCTTGTTGCTCGCCCAGGGATGGTTTGGGGTAAGTAAAAGTGGGAGAATCGCATTTTTTAAGTTAAAAAAAAAATTGTTTTCAAAGTAAAAAAGGCAATAATAGCCTTTGTAGAGAATTCAAATGCTAAAGTAAAGTAAAGTAGAATTCAAACGCTAAAGTAAAAGTAGACGTCTCATACGCTCATACTGTAAGAATCTAATCATTTTCTGTTCACCTCTCTGTGCCTCCTTCTTTCTTCTCAGTTGAACTGGTAATGAATACTTATTTCAAAAGTAGAAAAAATAGGGGTGCCTGGGTGGCTCAGTGGGTTAAGCCTCTGCCTTCGCTCAGGTCATGATCCCAGGTTCTGGGATCAAGCCCTGCATTGGGCTCTCTGCTTGGTAGGGAGCCTGCTTCCTCCTCTCTCTCTCTGCCTTCCTCTCTGCCTACTTGTGATCTCTGTTTGTTAAATAAATAAATGAAAGTTTTTAAGAAAAAAAAAGTAGAAAAAATAAAACAAATAAAAGTTCAGGATGAAATCAAAATGTTTATCTGTTGTAGATAAATCATATTACTTTGTTCTTAATTTGTTTTAAAGGTTTTATTTATTTTTTTGAGAGAGAGAAAGAGCGCACAGGCAAGGGGTAGGGGCAGAGGGAGAAGGAGAGGCAGAGAATCTTAAGCAGACTCTGTGCTGAGCATGGAGGCCAGTGTGGGGCTCCAACCCACCATCCTGAGATCATGACCTGAGCTGAAACCAAGAGTCGGCTGCTTAACCAACTGAGCCACCCAGGCTCCCCACTTTGTGCTTAATTTTAAAATAAGAACATTCCAAAATTTGGTAGAAAATTTCAAGTTTTAAATCAAGAAAGACTCGAAACTTTTCCCTGCCTTTGGTGTTAATGGATGAGACAGTTTTGACGTTGCCATGCAACATTATGGTATAAGATTGAGCACAGGAAGTTTTGCTTTAAGAGTTTTGTTAAGCAAAAGGAGGGAAGAGAATATATTTTGAGTGCTGTCTGTGGGGTAGGTATTATGCCCATTGCACAGCCTAAAAACTAAGGTTCTGAGAGATGAAGGTGTTTGCTAATGAACGATGGTGCTAGACCTTTAATGAAGTTTGTCTGGCTCCAAAGCCTGTTTCCTTTTCACTGCCACACTTGCTGCTCGAAGTTGGTTTTGGCAGTGAGTCCCTGGCGAGGCTGCTGATGGGATTCTTGTCAAAGTCACAGGAAATAATGTACCTGTAGATCAGCCACACACCTGGCTAAGTCCATTTCACAATAAAGACCCCAAATAGAACAGCACCCTTGTAATCGTCACCAGGCGACTCCATCTATAGAGGCCCTCTCCAAAACCTAACAGGCCTAACACGTGAAGTTAAATCCCCATGACCCTGTTCTCTCTATCCAAATAATTTCTCATGACCCACCAGAGTGTCTCCATACTTGTCAGGGCTTCTCCTTGTCATCACCCTCCCTCCCATCCGTATGGCTCTCATCTCTCCCTCCTCTTCTGTCTGCCCTAACTCAGACCCTGGCCCTCCCAGGGGTTGCTCCCAGATCAAGCCCCCCTCCCGCACCCCACAGCCATCTCTCTCCCAGCTTTGCTGAGCTCCTGCTTCCGTAGCGTTGGGTGTTGCTCTAGACCCCACTTGGGTTCCTTTTGACTCCTCCAGCAGAGTTGAAATTCTTCAAAGCAGACCCCAGGTCTTCTACTGTATCTTTTTATTTTCTTCAGGGGCTAGTTCACAACTGGAGATACGGTTGGTGGCCAACATTTACGAACTGTTCAATAGGAGAGTCAAGGGATTCGGTTCTTATCTCCACGCTCAGAAGTTGCACCGCGCCTCTCCACCGGCCTCTGTGATTCATATGCCCAGACATCAGTGTTCATCTCCGATGAGGCCATGTTTGTTGTCACTGTCTGCTCATACCATCGCAGACTGTCCTGCATTTGCTCCTGATGGGACACCTGTCCCAGTTTATGCTCCAGCAGAACTTGCTCTAGATAGCACTGTGACATAGGTCAGACTGGTCTCCTGAGCCCTCTCCCTCCTCTCTTTTGTGATCAGGCCCCTTCACCCTGATGAAGAGTCTGCTCTGAACAACTTGCCTTCTCTGCGTTCTCTGTGTGCCTCCCCTCACCACATCTCCCAACCGGTTAGCTCAGTCTCATCTCTTGGGATTTACAATAGACGGGGCTTCATGCAATCTAGAGTGTAGCAACACAGCATTGACTAATCTGCCCCGGCATCTGTGGCCCCTTTCCTTTCCCCTCTCTGAACACTAATTTTGCTTAGGCATTTATCAGACTCTACCTTAGGATGTACTTCAGGGGGACCCAGCCCCCTTTGCTGTCCAAAGCTCTCTGATCTTGGCTGGATTAGGTGTTGGGATGTGACAAATCTTGACTTCTGAGACTGAGAGGAGATGTGCTGGGGGCTTCTAAGAAAGGTGTCCTTACTTCTAAGAGAGAGATCCTGGAGAAGGTCCTCTCTTCCTTGGGACACTCTCCTGCATGGATATGATGCCTGGAATGCTGCAGCCACCTTGTGACCATGAGGGGAGGTATTCCCTGAGGGTGACAGGACAAACAGCTGGTGTCACCAAGGTCTGTGTTGACAAATGGGGGTGCCCTGTCCCTGGACTTCTCACTGTGCAAGGCACTTTCTTTTGCTGTTGTTGTTTTGTTTTTTTGGGGGGAGGTTTTGAGTCATCAGTATGTTTTTATTAGTCTCCACCCATGGCATATATATCATATTATATATGTGCATTTATCATATATTTGCCTTTGTGATATATATTTATGCACAATATATTTAGTCCTTATTCTGAAATGTCAAATATAAATGAAAAAACATTTAATATTATATTCTGGAAAATCATTATAAGTAAATGTAAGCATCTGATTACATCATTATGTCGTGTAGTATAGACATACCTGTGTGCCTATATATTGTTTTTTGTTTGTTTGTTTTTAAGATTGTAAGCCACTTTCTGTTGCAAGTATTCTGATATGGGGTGAGAATGGAAACAAGGGATGGGGGCACAAGGGGTCAAGAACGTCTCCCACATTGATTTGTGCTCATTATGTGCTAGCATTTTGAATGTGTCATTGATTTTATTCCTATTTCAGCCTCCAGTGAAATTTATTATTGATGATGAAATTGGGACTCAGAGTGGATGCAAAACTTGTTCATGATCACAAGAAATGGAAATATGGAAAGTGGTATTTGAACCCAAGCAAAGGGAGTAGAACTTCTCTCTCCACCATGCTGTTTTACTGGGTTTGTACACAAATGTTTGAGTAAATGTCAGAATGAAGTTTCTGGTTCTGCATTTTGCAACCTTAAGATTGTAGATAATATTCCTCAAAATAAAAGAATTGCTGACAGGGTGCTGTGAGAAGGGGCAGGAGCACTGTATCCAAGTGATACACATAGATTTTTTTTTTTTAAGATTTTATTTATTTATTTGACAGAGAGAGACAGCACAAGTAGGCAGAGCAGCAGGCAGAGGGAGAGGGAGAAGAAGGCTCTCTGATGGACGGGGACCCCAATACGGGACTCGGTCCCAGGACCCTGGGATCATGACCTGAGCCGAAGGCAGCCGCTTAACCGACTGTGCCACCCAGGCGCCCTTGATTATTACTTTTGATAGGCAATATCCTGCCTTTCTTTCTTTCTTTCTTTCTTTCTTTCTTTTTAAAAGATTTTATTTATTTGTTTGACAGAGAGATCACAAGTAGGCAGAGAGGCTGGGAGTGGGGGGAAGCAATCTCCCTGCTGAGCAGAGAGCCTGATGTGGGACTCAATCCCAGGACCCTGGGATCATGACCTGAGCCAAAGGCAGAGGCCTAACTGAGCCACTCAGGTACCCTAATATCCCTGCCTTTCACAGGCAATATCCCAACCTATAACTAAATCTTAAGTGATACATATAGATTTTGATTATTGCCTTTGATAGGCAATATCTTTGCCTATCTACTCAATAAATATTCTTAAGGTGGAAGTTTTAGCCTAGTCAAATGAATTTCTTCCCAATTACCAGCCCAGAATACAAAAAGGAGGGAAAATAGGAGAAGAAAACAATGACCCATAATACAATTTCCCAGAGTCATCGGGGGTTGGATACACCCCTGATCTTTTCTTAAGCATGTAGTAACATAACTGGAAGTAAGTGTGCTTGCAGGTTTTTTTTTATTATTATTAAACATGATCATGTGAGCATTTTCCTCTGGCATTAAAAATTCTTAGAAAATCCTACATTTAAAATTAGCTATACTGGGGGCGCCTGGGTGGCTCAGTGGGTTAAAGCCTCTGCCTTCGGCTCAGGTCATGATCCCAGGGTCCTGGGATCCAGCCCCACATCAGGCTCTCTGCTAGGCAGGGAGCCTGCTTCCTCCTCTCTGCCTGCCTCTCTGCTTACTTGTGATCTCTGTCTGTCAAATAAATAAATAAAATCTTTTAAAAAAAATTAGCTATACTGTAATTTATTTAGCATTTCTCCTATTACAACACCTTTCAGTCCTTTCTCCTATTATAAGACCTTTCTCTTAGTATAAGTTCCTTTTAGTTTTTGTGATTAAAAATAGTGCTAATAATTACTTCATACCTAAATTTTATCCTCATTTCTTATTATTTCCTTAGGATACATTTCTGGAATTCCAGAGTCATAACATATGAAATAATTGTGAAAGCTGCTAATTCCTAAGCACAAATTGCTTTTCAGAAATGCTATGCCAATTTTATACTTCCATCAGAATGGTTAAATTATTTGAGATTTTTCTCAAAGCTCCCAATGATTCTCTGTAAGCAGACTTTATAGCCACTAAGCTTTCTATGTATCTGTTTGCTGTTTTATAACCCCTCCAGACAATACTTAAATTCTCTTAAATAAATATATTGAATAAAACAAGGTATTAATAAAATGAGAAATTTAGGGACGCCTGGGTGACTCAGTTGGTTAAGCGGCTGCCTTCGGCTCAGGTCATGGTCCCAGCGTCCTGGGATCGAGTTCCACATCGGGCTCCTTGCTCCGCAGGGAGCCTGCTTCTCCCTCTGCCACTGTCTGCCTGTGCTCCCTCACTCACTCTCTCTCTCTGACAAATAAATAAAATCTTAAAAAAAAATTAAAAAAAAATAAAATGAGAAATTTAAAAATGCGATGGAGACAATTGAAAATGGGAAAGATAACAGAAAGCCAAGAATGAGGGAAAACACAAAAAGGGAAGCAGGAAGGACACACACTTGGCTCTAAGCTTTTTAGCAACCAATGCTGAAGAGGGATAGGATCATTTTTGTGATTCTTCAGTGTCCAAAAGATCAAAACTCTCCAGTTGCATGATAGAAGGCCAGCTATTGCAGAGAAAAGTGAACCATATAGAACAATGCACAGTTTCCCCAATAATTTTTTTTTCCTTCAAATTTTTATTTAAATTCTAGTTATTTAACAAACAGTGCAGTATTGGTTTCAGGAGTAGACTCAGTGATTTGTCACTTACATATAAGAACCAGTGCTCATCACAACAAGTGTCCTCCTTTATACCCATCAGCCATCTTGCCCTCCCCCCGCCCACCTCCATCCATCAGCCCTCTGTTTGTTCTCTATCTTCAAGAGTCTCTTACGGTTTGTTTCCCCCTCTCTCTCTCTTTTTCTCCCTTCTCCCTATGTTCATCTGTTTTGTGTCTTAAATTCCATATGTGAGTGAAATCGTATGGTATTTGTCTTTCTCTGTCTGATTTGTTTTGCTTAGTATAATACACTCCAGCTCCATCCACGTCATTGCATATGGCAGGATTTCATCCTTTTTGATGCCTGAGTAATATTCCATTGTGTATATGTACCACATCTTCCTTATCTATTCATCAGTCGATGGACATTTGGGCTCTTTCCATAGTTTGGCTTTTGTTGATAATGCTGCTGTAAACACAGGGGTGCATAAATCCTTTCAAATCTGCATTTCTGTATCCTTGGGGTAGTGCAGTTGCCAGATCATAGGGTAGTTCTATGTTTAACTTTCTGTTCCTCAATAACATCTTAATGGCAAGTGCATCTGAATTTCATGGAGCTGTTCTGGGGACAGTCCTTTATATAAACTAACAACCTAATGTCAAAGGACTTCAGGAAACCTCAACATAGTGCAGTTTACGGACCGCATTTGCTGGGCTGGCTTCCAGGAGAATGGGTGCACTCCTGACCCTTGGGTGGTCCTGTCTAACTACTGTTCTCCTTGAGTCATCAAGTGGCTCAGTTTGAGGCTTATTCTCCAGCGGGTACCTGGGTGGAGTTAGCTTAAGTGTGAGGTTAAATCATGTAAACAACAGTAGAACAAGGAATTAGAACTCTCCGCTTATAGTAGTTCCAAAGCCTGACATGAACTTAAATGCCCTCACAGCCAGAAGTAGATAGAGCCCAGGAAGAACACATGGCAGGATGCTACTGAGCCCTCTGTCGAGTGCTTGACCGTGGACATCAAGTGGCCACATGGCTGGAACTTCCCATCCAGAACTAGGTTCTGTCCTAAGGTTGGTGGGCCCAGAAATGATCTACCATGAGAAGGGAGTGACCTATCTGGGGTCAAGCCTGAGCAGGATCAGAGGACACAAGCAAACCTGCACGAGCAGATCACCAGCACCTCTCTTTCAGTTCACACTTGCTGTTTGTGGCAAGTCCTTAGGACAATGTGATAGAAAAGGAAAAAGCTGGAGCTTGGTTTGTGTCTTGCCTGTTGCACTTGGGGGATAGATACCAGTGTAAGCTGAAACTGTATGGTCGCTGAATAGTCCCACTTAGGACTTGATGGTGGCTGGAAAAACAGAACTTCAGGTGGAAGACGTGGTCTTCCACTTTGTATAGAAAGAAGTGGCCCAAGGTTAGACTATACATGACTCATGGGCAGAGGGCAATGGCTTGACCTGTGCTCAGGACTGAGGAAGGAGTTAGATTGGAAAATGCAGGAGAAAGAGCTCTGGGGTAGAGGTCTGTGGATGAACATATTGGAGTAGGCAGAAAATGTGAACAGTTTTGTATTACATGCTAATTCTCAGTGAAGAGAATTCACCATAAAAGAGGCACTAAATGACCAAATAGACAAAATGACTTAACCAGTTGACATCAACCATCCTCTATCATTGGCCTCCCCAGTGCTGGCATGATGAGCACATGTGTCTAGAGGCATCAGGTGAGAAGATGAGTCACCATCCTGGCAGTGATCAAGGTAATTGACCTTGATCATCAGGAGGAGGGAGGCATTGTTATGCCGTGGGACAGAGGGAATATTTGTAGAAACCAGGTACTGCTCATAGTTGGCCTTATGAATTTTAAATTCCTGAACTTTTTCTTATGAACCTTAGGAAGGGAAGAGCAGAACTACTCCAAGACACAAGTACACAATTTTTGTCCCATCACATTCAAGTGGGATATGCCTAAGACCATGATGCTTGTCTTGAAATTGAGCTGGATGTGTTTCAGAGAAGACCAAGGGAAACTAAAATGACATCATCAGTAGTGACAACAGCAAAAACTAACCTGCCAAAAAAACAAAGCAATTTTTGAACATCCTGGTGCATTGTTACTCTAAATTGAACGACAGTTATAACAGAACCCATTAGTTTGTCTTATTTGACATGGAGACTAGGGGAAGGAAAATAAACAGAAAGAAGTATAAAATGTTACTAGGCATATCTTAAAAGCATAATGTATAGATGACTAACATCCATCAAAATAAATCCACTCACCCTTGTATTCCTAGAACCTTTCATGGTTTCTGGCACATACTAAGTGATACTAATGATTGTTAAGAGCAGGAGTTTGGATCTCCTACTAACTTCCTAATCTTGGGAAAGTTTTTGGGTTGACCTGTAAGAAATTGCCAATTTTCCAGGTCAAAATCATGAAATTGCATTTAACACATCAAATTTGGCAAATACCAGCAGTTTCGTATGCTTTACCCTAATACTAATTTCTCTACATTTTGGTTTCCTTATCTGTAAAATGGAGATAATAATATAATCTTCCTCATTGGATTGTTGTGATGATTAAATTAATGCATATAAAACATGTAGCACTGGGCCCATTAAGTTCTAGGTGCTATTATTGATATTACTATGATTATGTCAAAAATATTAGTTGAGGGCGCCTGGGTGGCTCAGTGGGTTAAGCCGCTGCCTTCAGCTCAGGTCATGATCTTGGGATCCTGAGATCGAGTCCCACATCGGGCTCTCTGCTCAGCGGGGAGGCTGCTTCCTCCTCTCTCTCTCTCTGCCTGCCTCTCTGCCTACTTGTGATCTCTCTCTATCAAATAAATAAATAAAAATAAAATCTTAAAAAATATATTAGTTGAATGAATCAGTGAATGTGTGAATAGAAAATAATCTAAAATCAAGGCCATTCTTCAGTCTACTGAATGGGAGAACATTTTTGCAAGTCACATATCTGATAAGGGGTTAATATCCAAAGTATATAAAGAACTCATACAACTGAAAATAAAAACCAAACAATCTGATTAAAAAATGGACAGAAGAGGGAAGCCTGGGTGGCTCAGTCGGTTAAGTGGCTACCTTTGGCTCAGGTCATGATCCCAGGGTCCTGGGACTGAGTCCCAAACTGGGCTCCTTGCTCAGGGGAGGCTGCTGCTTCTTCTCTCTCTGCCCCTCCCCCACCCCCCCAACTCATGTGTGCGCTCTCTCTCTCTCACTTACTCTCTATCTCAAATAAATAAATAAAATCTTTAAAAAAATAAAAAATGGGCAGAAAATCTGAATAGACATTTTCCCAAAGAAGACATAGAGCTGGCCAACAGGTACATGAAAAGATGCTCAACATCACTAATCATCAGGGAAATGCAAGTCAAAACCATGATGAGATGTCACCTCACACCCCGTAGAATAGCTGGTATCAAAATGTTAAGAAATAATAAGTGTTAGTGAGGATGTGGGAAAAAAAAAAACCCCAAAACCCTTGTGCACTTTTGGTGGGAATGTAAATTGGAGAAACCACTGTGAAAAACAATATGGAAGTTTGTCAAAAAATTTAAAATAGAACTACGATATGATCTGGCAATTGCACTTCTGGTACTCATCTGAAGGAAATCAAAACACTAAGTTGGAAACATACATGTGCACCCTGTTCATTGCAGCATTATTTATGATAGCCAAGACATGGAGATCTCCTAAATGTCCATCAGCAGGTGAATGGACAAAGAACATATCACACACACGTACACACACACATACACACTGGAATATTACTTACCCATAAAGAATAATGAAATCTTGCCATTTGTGTCAACATGAATGAAGCTTGAGGGCATTATTCTAAGTGAAATAAATCAGACAGGGTAAGATAAATACTGTATGACTCACTTATATGTGAAATCTAAAAACCAACCAACCCAAACCAAACTAAAACCAAGCTCATAGATACAGAGAGCAGATTGGTGGTTGCCAGCAGCTGGGGCGGGTAAAATGGGTGAAGTGGGTCAAAAGGTACAGATTTCCAGCTGTAAAATGAATAAGTCATGGGGATGTAATGTACTGTGTGATGGCTCTAGTTCATAACACTGTACTGCATATTTGGAAGTAGCTAGGAGTAGATCTTCAAAGTTCTCATCAGGAGAAAAAAGATTTGTAACTATGTAAGGTGATGGGTATCAACTGGACTAGTGTGGTAATCATTTTGCAATCTATGCAAATATTGATTCATAACATTGAACACCTGAAATTAATATAAGATTATGTCAATTGTATCTTAATTAAAAAAAGGGAAAAAATTAATGCCATTCTTACTCTGATGAAAATAATTTTAAAACTGTTTAGTCTGGGGGCACCTGGGTGGCTTAGTCAGTTAAATGATGGACTCTTGGTTTCAGCTAAGGTCGTGATCTCAGGGTCATGAAACAGAGCCCTGCGTTGGGCTCTGGGCTTAGCTTGGTCTCTCTCTCCCCCTCTCTTTGTTCCTCCCCCTCCTCACTCGTTCTCTCTCTCTTTCTCTCTCTCTCCCTCTAAAATAAGTAAATAAATCTTTAAAAAAAATGTTGAATCTGATATTGAAGGATGCCAGGGACGCTGTTGGTAGGCTGTATCTACTTCGCAGGGTCTTTTAAATGTAATTAACATAATGTAGATACTGCTGTTGATTAAACTATATTTCCTCTGAATCCATTTCTTAAGAGATTCCTCCTTTGACAATCTATTTTTCTTTATGGTATTTTCTGAAAAGAATGTTGTTTGGGATCTCATTTGCTAACATTTTTCTAGTGTTCATTGATGAATTAATAAAGTTGTGCCCTTCGTTGTTGCCAAAGCACTCTTTCTCTCCTCCCACGTGGGGCATCTGGATGTTGCCTTAGGTCGAGTGGCGCTTGGAGTCCTGGTCCTGGCTTGTCTTTGCATGAAGATTCCACTGTACCTCTTTTCCCCAGAGAGAGGAGAGCCACGCTTGTCTTTGCATGAAGATTCCACTGTACCTCTTTTCCCCAGAGAGAGGAGAGCCACGCTGACAAACTTCACAAAATGGCCCCACTTTCCCCCAAGAAGCTGAGAGCCACCCAGGCCTTTTTTATACTTTACTTTTTGGTACACTCTCACATATTTGCATTTATTATTCATCATAGTGACATCACAAAATGTTGGGTTTCCCTCCCTTCCATGATAGGGTTTGATGATGCTTTCCTGGGGGCCAGTTGCCTTTAGCAGAGTTCCATCAAATACTTGCAGTTAGTTGCACGAGCTAAAACTCATGGTGAACCGTGAGCTCTACAAGGCAGGGAACCTCCTCTGTGACCCAGTGGACTAAACCCTATGGTGGAAGGGCCAGCCCCGCAGCTCTCACCTCCTAGCCAGATGCCTTGATTTTTGCCTGAAGTGTTTGGTTTTCATTTTGAGGCTTAGCATGCTTGTGTAACTCTCCCAGGTCCCTTGGCGTCTAACATTTATTTAAAGACAGTCAAGTTAATAATTGGAAAGTACCCTCTCACTGATCTGGCCCTGGGGGATAAAAGCTTCTATTATGGATGTGCCCAGAAGAAATGCATCCTAACTGGAGTTGTTTTTAGCATTCCACTGGGGTTGTGGGGAGGTCACGTGAGAGCATTGTCTTTTAATGTACCTTCGCTGACTCCTTACATTTTCTTATCCACTTGCTAAACCCATAAAGGGCAAAAGTGTAGCAGACACATATGCACAGACTTAGTTCCAAATTATTTGCAAAGTTGGCACTTGTTTCACCTAATCTTTAATTGCACCAAAGACATTTTAGAGAAGCCCAAAAAAGCTGGGTTCAGTCCGTAGGGAAAATGGACTAGAGAACTCCCATGCTATGGACAGTCTCTCCCAGCCTTACATGGGAGTGAGACTGGACTTCAAATTTAATTTGGTTTGCGGAGGAAACAGATTCCCTCCCTCCATGGTTGAAAACGCAGAATATAATGTCTTTTATCTGCATTTGGCTTTGGAGGCCCTTGTTTGGCCATTAGATGTCATGTGCCCAGCTGTGTCTTAAAAATGGTGCAAGTCTCAAGTGTGGCAGGAGGTTCATTATTTCAGCGAGGGTTCCTTGGTGGGCTTCTTACAGCTGAGAGGCGGGATGGCTTACAGGAAATTCAGTGAGACTGAGTGTGAGAGCGGGAGCCACACAGAATCAGAAACCGTGTTTGTCTCATTCTTTTCCCAGTCCAATGCCACGTCCACCCCCTAGCACATAGTAGGTCCTCACTGAATATTTTTGAATGAATGAATGAATCAATGGTCACAGATTATCTGAGGAACCACAAGCTTCTCAGATATAGAACCAAAGATTCTAGTATTCTTTTTTCTCATGAGATTTGTAGTTTATGGAATCTAAGGCACGTGCTTCTAGTTTGTAAGGGAGGCCATTGGACCAGGAACAATCAAGGACAATAAAGGACATTACCCTATTGTCCCATGATGGCCAGCATCATGGCTTCGCCAAAAGCAGAGCCTTCCTACCCACTCCCCAAAGACCTCTCATCACTGGGCCCAACATGGGGCTGGAAGAAGCACGAGGGTCCTGAAAATTACTGCTAAGGGTCTGTGACTCCATTTGTGTGTGTGCTTGTATGTATTTTACACCAGTTGGTGCTCCTTGTATATATATGTGTGAGGTGTGTACTGGGGGGGGGGGTCTGGAATTATGACGTTGAATGAGGGACCTTGTCCTTGTACACAGGATGTCCTCTCCCACTCCCCACTCCCCAAGAGGTGCAGCTCAAGCTGAGCTTAGATCACAGCCCTTCACTGGACACTGTCAGCTTTGGTGCATTCTGTGCAAGTGTAGGATTCGCGGTTCCCACAACAAATGAAATAAGGCTGAAGAAGGAACCACAAGCAGAAAGGGTATGGGGGTGAAATCCAAGTGATTTCTAGAAAGAGAAATGTAAGCAAATTCGCTGGGAAGAGTCACAATCAAGCACAATTTCTAGACAAAGTGGTTCTTAGAACATCTGTCTTTCATCTGGTACCAACATTCTAATACCACAGTGATGTGCCCGGCCCGGGATGGGATCAATGCCCTGAGCTGTTCCGTAGTAAGTCCTGTCAGAGCTGGGCTCCGCAGGTGGCCCAAGGGCCAGTCCACTCTGGCTCATTCCCGGGGCTAGTCAGGCTCAGTGAGGGGGAAGGCATCCAGGGAGCTCTCCACAGAAAACAAAGAAGCCTGGAGGCTGGTGCAGTGTCCTGCAGGGCTAGGGGCAGACAGTAGGTGGTAGGCAAGGTAGACCAGCTAACCAGAGGATCTTACGGCACTGAGAGCTCCTACATTAAGTCCTGACAAGGCCCTCCAAGACCCTGGGGGCTCTGGCAAGGCAAAAATTGTGCAGCAGGTAGAAGCAGAAATTCAATTGCTAAGGACTGGCGTTTGATGGCAAGAGCAAGGAAGGTTTCCAGGTTCTGAGAACCCAGGATCCCAGGGAGGACCCTGGACAGAAATTCAGACACAAGACTATTTCTAAAACGGGGCATAAAAATAACAACAGCTTGCTAAATTAGAAGCACACTACAAGCTGGCATTGTATTAGACCCTTTGTAATGATGACTTCATCCAACATGCACAAAGCTCATGCCAAGGGTAAAATTTTTCAGATGAAGAAACTGAGACTGAGAGGAGTTATTTAATTTCCCCAAAGTCACAGGGTCACAGAAGGTAGTAGATGGGGGAGCTGGGACTTAACCCCATGTCTGTAACTCTACGGCCCGTGGATTTAACGCTGGTACACTGCATGGTGGATGCGTGGTCAGGGAGCAGGGACAAGGTGAAAGGCAATGATACTGAGCACCAGCTGGGGCTCAGTCCAGCCCTACAGCAGACATGCGCACATACATTGTGTCCTTTAAACTTCATGGTGTCCTTGTCCTCGTTTCTTTTTTTGTTTTCCAGCTGAAGGATCCAAACACATAAAGACGAAATGGCTGGCCTAAAACCACACAGGAAAAAGGCAATAGCCCAGTTAATGGGACTGCATGTCAGAGCAAAGCCAGGAGCAAGACTGCCCTGAGGCTGACGGGCCACGGGGAAGGAATTCAGGATGTAATTCCTGCTACACATTCAGGCCTCCTTAATCCGAAGGCTGGGCTCCTAAAGGTTCTCTAAGGTAGAGGGCAATTGTGAACCTACATGACTTTAAGGAGTCTGACTTCCTGTTCTAAGTGTAAGGAGTGGGTTTCACCTGATATAACCCAATGATGCAGTTCGTCTCCAGAATGAATGAGTCATGGATTTAGTCCTTACGTTGAGTTCAACACCTTACACGCATTTCTCTGCTCAAAGGCAGCTAAATCAGTAGGTGCTATTATAGATTAAGTGAAAGCTAATTTTAACTTCAGCTATGTGTCATTTCTTTTGAGTTCTCTAAACCTGGGTGCAATTATTACTCATACGAAGCGAAGAGAATTAGGCAGGTTATTTCATGCCCTTTTAAAAAAGACTGTGGAACTTTGACTCTTTATATTTTTTTATGTACAGTTGAGTGAACAGTAAAGACAACATAGTGTTGGAGAATCAGAGGTTTAGAAATTATCCATCAAGTAACAATCAGCCAATCAACAAATGTTTTTTGACTGCCCACTCTGGGTCCTGCCCTGTTTTAGGCGTTAGGCTGAGAGATCATTTAGAGAGGTCATTTAGACTAGTGCCTCTCTAACTATCTGTGAAGAAAGACCATTAAAAAAATTTGAACCCATTGTTGACCAATATTTCATAATGTACAATAAAACTGGGTTATGAGAAAAATGATCACATAGTTGGAAGTCATGGCAATATCAAATTGCTAAAAAGTTTATAAACACTCTGAATTTTTGTACTTTTTTCATTACAAACAGTTTGTGGACTGGCACTGGTCCACACACCACACTTGAAGTAACTCTGGTTTAAACAAGGCTTGACTACTCTGAAGCCATCTCAACAACTGAAAAACTAGTTTTTGCTGCTGTTTCTTTCCATTTTTTTCTTTTTGCTTATCATGTTAGTGGAATTTCCAATGCTTGATGACAATTTTTAAAGAAACTCTGTTTCAAGGTAAACTACTCTTTCCCCACCTGAGAGATAAGGGAGAAAGCCTTCCTTCAAAGACCAACCTATGAAACGTACATAAAGAAAGAAAGAAAGAAAGAAAGAAAGAAAGAAAGAAAGAAAGAAATATAAAGTATAACACCAAGCTGAGGGGAACAAATGAGGCTACGGTTATGCTTACAAGGAAGGATCACAAATGGTCAAAAAGTTACTTTTAGAGGAAAACTATGACTCACAAGACAGCTACAAAAAGATTGACTGTGTGGATTCACACAGATACGGAATGCAGAAATCTATTTTTATAGAATTGTACTTTCTGGCACTGTTCTTGATGCCGTGGCAGAAGGCATATTCACAAGAATTTTTTTTTTTTTTTTTTTTTTTTTACTTGGAATGAAGTTAACAGGGAATTTTGGCAAGAGCAAAAAACAGGGCATGAAACTCATGAGATCAAATTTTTCTTTTCCCTAGATACTTACCCACAAGCAAAAGCCAGAAAAGAAAAAGTAATAAGAGACAGACTTAATTTATCTTAAAGACACTAACTTCGTAGAAAAATATTTGAAATACAAACGTCACTTTCTAAAATCTCAATTTCCTAGAAGTGCCTAGAAGGAAAAACTTCCTCACCCTCATTGAAAAGAGTGTTCTCTGTATTTCCGTTCAAACGCTAACGGTAACTCAAGGCATTTAAGAATGGAACATGCAAATAGTAGGTGATATTTACCAGTGTTATTATTATTTTTTTTATTCATTCATTTGACAGACAGAGGTCACAAGCAGGTAGAGAGGCAGGCACAGAGAGAGAGGGGGGAGGAAGCAGGCTCCCTGCTGAGCAGAGAGCCCGATGCGGGGCTCGATCCCAGGACCCTGAGATCATGACCTGAGCCGAAGGCAGAGGCTTAACCCACTGAGCCACCCAGGTGCCCCGAGTGTTATTGATGAATAAGAAGAGACAAGATTCTGGGTGTTGTGGTTGTTTGTTGGTGTATAAAAAGACCACTTTAAAATACGGGGACTTGGGACACCTGGGTGGCTCAGTGGGTTAAGCCTCTGCCTTCGGCTCAGGTCATGATCTCAGGGTCCTGGGATCAAGCCCCGAATGGGGCTCTCTGCTCAGCGGGGAGCCTGCTTCCCCACCCCTCTCTCTCTCTGCCTCTCTGCCTATTTGTGATCTCTGTCTGTCAAATAAATAAATAAAATCTTTTAAAAAAAATATAGGGACTTAAAACGACTACAGATGGTCCCTGACTTACAATGTTTCGACTTATGATTTTTGACTTTATGATGGCGTGAAAGTGATATGTGTTCAGTAGAAACTGTACTTGGAATTTTGAATTCTGATCTTTTCCAGGGCTAGTGGTGGGCAGGTACCATGCTCTCGTGTGACGCTGGGCAGAGGCAGCGACATCCGCCCAGGCAACCACGCCATCGTGAGGGGAAACAACTGAAACACTCACAAGCATTCTGGACAACCATTCTGTTTCTTACTTTCAGTACAGGATTCAGTAAATTACATGAGCCATTCAATGTTAGGTCCCCCAATAATGGGTCCGTGATTAAAGGAGCAAGACTGATACAAAGCAAAGGTCAAGCAAAGCTTTATTTTGCGCCAAGCATCAAGAATCAAACCGAACGTTCGGGGCCGCACCTCTTACAAGAGAGGGTGACCTTTCTGTTTCACAGACTAGCTTTTAAGGGCAAAGGCCATGCGATTGGGCCTGGCCACGCATAGGTGGCCAATGAGATTGTAACACACAGAGGAAACTCTACAGTCCTGGGGTTAGGTCACACATAAGTGACCAACTGAATTACAATTTACCCTATAGTAGACATTTGACCTAGCCTATCACCTTGGTTAGAATTGGCGCCCAAAAGTCTCCCAAAGGGCGGGGCCCATACTCCTTGGTAGCTAGGGAGACAGTATGCAACCCCCCCACTGATCAGATGTCTCCACCGGGCCTGACCCACCCTCGTATTTGGGCTGTTACCTGGGGCTAGTTTCTGGGACTTGTTTTTGAGTAAGTCCCCTGGGGGAAGGGGGGGCAGGGACAGTTTAAGGGTTAAACAACAAGGTTATTGTTTAACCTTGATGGAAGCCTCTGGCTAAATAGGTCCTTACATTCAGCTCTTTATTATAAGACGGGCTCTGTGTCAGCTGATTTTGCCCAACTATTGGCTAACATAAATGTTCTGAGCACGTTTAAGGTAGGCTAGGCTAAGCTGTGGTGTTCAGTACTTTAAGTATATTAAATGCCTTTTTGACTTTATGATGGGTTTATTGGGATGCAGTCACGTTGTGAGTCAAGGAGGATCTGTATGGCTTTACTCATGATTCAGCAATCTGGGCTGGGATCAGTGAGGCGGTCCTGCTGGTCTTGCCTGGGGTCTCTGATGCACATGCCTTTATCTGATGGGCTGTAATAACAAAGCTAGCTTCACAGTGTGCCTTGCATGGTCTCACATCTCTTTCTACATCTCTCCTTTCTCCTGCAGGGCAGTTGGACTTCCTCGTGGCGTGGAATCTGGGTTCTAAGAGGGAGAATTCTAAGATGACAAGTGCTTATCAAATCTCTCCTTGCAGCACACTTGCTCCTGTCTCATTTGCCAAAGCCAAGTCACATGACCAAACTCAGACGCAGTGTAGGAAGGAGCAACACAAGGACAGGAATTCTCAGAGACATGGTTCATTAGGGATCACTAATGTAATGGTCCATCATAAAATTAAAAAAAATTTTTAATTATATAAATGTAAAATTTGTTTTTCCTAATAAGACAGAATTAGGTTACTTGGAAAATCCAGCTCACGTTCTAAAGCTTTGTAAAATGGCACTTGAGTTTAGGGATCCTCTTAGTGGCTTGTAGGACTATAAAAACTCAGCAGATTAGATTACCCAAGCCAGCTGATCAAGTCACAAATATTTACTGAGCACTTATTAACCCATTATCACTATGCAAAGTGGTATGGAAGATACATTTTTCTTGCATTCAGGGTACTTGTAAGGAATTGGAGAATACAAATAGTGATAGTAATGTAACAGTGTTGCAAACAATGTAAGACAGAACACAATGAACTGCTAAGTTGCACCATATAGAATATAAGGAAGTAAAGAATTTCAAAGTTTTAGTTATGCTTCATTCTGATGATGCTTTCAACACATAGAGACATGGTCTAAGAGTCATAATAATCCAGTAATAATCCAAGTCTGAGCATGTAGACTTGACCCTATTGTCTGACTCTAATGATTCTCACCTCAGGGGTGGAAGACACTGGCTTCGTGAATGCAGAGACCAAGGGAAATCGGCCACTTAAGGAAAGGTGCTTAAACTTTCTCAAACTTGAGTTTTTGTCCCTCGGGAAAGTGGATGCCTCACAAGACAATTTGTCAGCATCTGCCTGGTTCTCCCGTTGTTAGTAATCTGCAATCTGGCCACGGTGCTACATTCAACTGCCCTGGGAAGGGATGGCAGCTGAGTAGTTGTGCTGAATGGTAAGGAATGTGATGACATCGGGAGCTGCGAATTATCCCAGATATGAGATCCCGAAGAACCAGGAAGAAAGAACAGGGATTCAATTCTAGGCACCAATTTGTATTCCAGACCCTCTGCTAGACCCTGAGACTAAAAATGGACTAAACCTGGTGCCTGCCTCCCCAAGTCCCATAGTCTAGTAAGTAGGCAGGTGAATAATATACCGTGCAAGCATCAGGGCAGGCATGGCTGGCTGGGAGAGGAAGGGAAGAGTTGGCAATAAGGAAAGCCTGCCAAATAAGGTGAAGCCCGAGGTGAATTTTGAAGAATTAACTGGAGTTAGACAAGTTGCTAAGGTGGGAAAGGACAGTCCTGACGGAAGAGTCAGCATGAGCAAAGGCATGGAGATACACTCAGGAATGGGAAATTGTTTGAGTAGCCTGGAGGATAAGGTACCATGTAGACAGGGGAAGGTAGATCGGTCAGACAGGAAAACTAAGGTCAGCTTATAAACCACACTACTAAGGAGTTCAGATTTTATCCTAAGCGCTAAGAAACATTAAGCAAAGTAGACACATGATCACTTTCGTATCTTAGAAACGGCATCACCCAGATGATGAAAATGTTCTATAATTTCCTCTGTTCGGTGTGATAACTGCTAACCAGATGTGGCTGCTGAGCACTTGAAATGCAGCCTATGTGACTCAGGAACTAAATTTTTAATTTTTTAATTCGAATTTAGATAGCCACATGCAGCTCTTGGCTACCATATTGGAAGCTCTAGAAAAGTCTGAGCTCTAGAAAAATCTAGAAAAATCTCCAGAGCAGTGGCATGGAGGATGGATTGGGTGACTGGAGGACTTTGAAGACTTTGTAACAATTCAGGTGTGAAATGATGTGATTCCAAATGAAGGCTGGGGCCACGGGAATGGTTGGAGGTGGCCAACTTGAGAACTACTTAGGAAATGAAAGGGGGAGAATTTGGGATCCTCTCTGACATGAGGGAGCAGCCCTGATCATGAGAACAAGATGGGTACTAAGGAGTAGGGACACGTAAATATACTTAAGAGGATGAAGCCAAGTCCAGAGCCTGTGGAGATGCAGAGCTTGGGTTGGTATGGTAGGCAGTAGGAAGTTGTGAAAAACACCTTGATCTGGCACATAATGCTGGTCTTCCATAACTGTGCAAGATAGGTTATAAGTGAGGGGCACTTGGGTGGCTCAGTGGGTTAAAGCCTCTGCCTTTGACTCGGGTCGTGATCCCAGGGTCCTGGGATCAAGCCCTGCATCGGGCTCTCCACTCGGTGGGGAGCCTGCTTCCCCCTCTCTCTCTGTCTGCCTCTCTGCCTAATTGTGATCTCTGTCTGTCAAATAAATAAATAAAGTCTTTAAAAAAAAGAAAAAAGATAGGTTATAAGTGAGAGAGACGGCAGCCAGAGCGAACAGCTGGAAAGTTGACCGTGACACGGTTGTGAGTGGTCTGGACAAGGTGGAGATAGCAGGAGGGTGGATGAATGGGTGAACTCAGGTTAATGATAATCAACAGCATTTATTTATTTATTTATTTTTAGGATTTTACTTATTTATTTGACAGAGGGAGAGAGGAAGGGAGAGCAAGCACACAAGCAGAGGGAGCTGCAGAGGGAGAGTGAGAAGCAGGATTCCCATTGAGCAGCGAATACTACGTGGGGCTCCATCCCCGGACCCTGGGATCATGACCTGAGCTGAAAGCAGACGCTTAACCAACAGATCCCCCCAGGCGCCCTAGCACCGTGTGAACATACAGGAAAGAGAACAGTCAATGAGAAATCCATGCTTTCCAGTCTGACGGGGAAAAGGAAAGGGAAAAGTGAATTCAAGACTCTTAAGCATGTATGGATTAAGCACTATGCTAGATACTTTCACAAAAATCTTCTCTGTGGGCTGCCAGACAAACTGGTGTTGTCACGGATGGAAGTACTGGTCAAGAAAAGGGCATAGTTAATATTGTTCCACTGCACAGATTTTGAATGTGAGTTGTGTCCTAAGTGGGAGATCTACGTTTCTACATGTTTGTATGGAGGAGGTGAGAAAAGAGAATTAAGGGTGTATAGGCAGTGGGATTTTAAAAGATACACTTACCACCTACTTACACAGTTGATTTGATTAATGAACATACTAAAAAAGATTTTATTTCCTTATTTTACAGAAAGAGAGAGCACAGGCAGGGAGAACAGCAGGCAGAGGGAGAAGCAGGCTCTCCACTGAGCAGAGAGCCTGATGTGGGGCTTGATCCAGGACCCTGGGATCATGACCTGACCCAAAGGCAGATGCTTGACCAATGGAGCCACCCAGGCGCCCCTGGTTAATGAACATTTTTACGAGATTTTGTTCATAGATAGTTTCATGGTAATAGATCTGATATTACTTTCTTGGCTTAAACAAAGGACATTGTCTTCAAGTTCTGGAAGCTAGACACCTGAAATCAAGGGGTCAGCAGGGTAGCCTCTGTCTGAGGATGTGTAAAAGAATCCGTTCCATGCCTTTGTCTGTTTCTGGTGGTTTGCTAGCCAACTTTGGCATTCCCTGGCTGACAGATACATCATTCTGATGTTAATTTCATGTTCACAGGGTATTCTTCCCATGTCTGTCTGTGTCTAACTTTCTCTCTATTCTGAGAATGTGAGTAATATTGGATGAAGGGTTTATCTTACTCGAGCAGGACGTCATCTTAGCTAATTATGTCTGCGATGACCCCATTTCCATCTTCTGAGGGGCTGGGGGTTAGGACTTCGACCTCTGAATTTTGGGAGAGGACACAGTTTAACCAATAACAGTCTTCCCTCTTGTCCTCTCACATGAAAATATATTCACCTCATTCTAATACTCCCTAAAGTCTTACCTCATTCCAGCGTCAACTCTAAACCCAAAATCTCATCTATATCAGGAACTCTTATCCATCTGTGACCTTGTGAACTCAAGACAAGTTATCTGCTTCTAGAATACAGTGAGAGAACAAACTTGGATGACATTCCTATTCTAAAAGGGAGAAATTGGATGAAGAAAAAGGGTCATGGATCCCAAGTGCCTCCAAAAGCTAACAGGGCAAATTCTATTCAGTTTTAAGGCTTTAGAATAATCCTCTTTGGCCTGATGCTTTGTCCTCTCAGGATCTGACATTATTTTATTTAGCTATTATTTTAATAGCTAAAAGGACTTTGTCTTTCAAAGTCAATAGGAGAATACTTTAAAGAATGTTAAGCATAGAAAAGCACAAGCAGCAGACAAGTGTCTAGTATTATTTGTCCAGCTAAACCCAAATAAACCCAGTTCAATATCCCAACGTAACTTTAGAATAAAACAATGAGCTTTCTTGGGCTGTGAGGTGAGAAAACTGGAGGGTGGTCAAGATTCATGGCTCAAGTAATAGCTTGGTTTTAGGGCCTGGGTTAGCCTCTTACTTCTCAGTGAGCACTGATTAGGAAGGTTTTTTTTTTGCTCTCCTCTATGGTAAATATATTACAACAGTAACAATGCAATCAAAGGTACTAGTTAAGATAATACTAACTATTTTCACAGATAGCCACCCCAACCTTGGTGGCTTAATTTAATGAAAAACCTGTTTCTTATTTACACAACAACCCAATGCAGGGGTGCAGAGTGCAACCTTCCAGAGGGCACCCAGGCTCTTTCCGTGTTGTGGACCGTCATCTCCTAGGGCCTTAGAGTCCTTTGCCTCCAGCCAGGAAGAGATAAAACATTAAAAAAAAAAAAAAATCACGTAAGAGATTTCGATGGGCCATTTATCCTCAGTTTTCATTGGCTCAAAATCTGCCCTATGACCCCACTTAGATGCATGCATGTAGCATGGGAAATGTATTCCCAGAGCAGGGACCACTTCTCAGAATGACTCTACACCATGGAAAGGGAGCACCAGTCCTTGGTCGGAAGCTAGTTGTTTCCATCACAACAGCCCAGATTATGTTGATAGTGCTCAGGAGTGTGTGGTATATCTTGTCTCTATCTCTTCCTGTTATTTACATACCACAGACTCTGTCCCTCTCACCTCTCCTCCCATCTCCTCAGGGCTACACATGTAGTTTACTCACATTTTCCAGTTGTTTTATAGGCCTGGCTATCTAGCCATTCTTGGAATCCTCTTGGGAATTTACTTCTATGAAAAACACACTCTAAGAGATAAGGCAATGACTGGTAAGCCCCATAAACAAAACTAGATCCTGTGTAAATCCACAGTAAAGCTTTATAGAAATGAGCAGGCTGGGTCCACACTGCCTTCTTAAGAAGTACTGAAGTTCACACCCCATTTGTTCTGTGAACTGCCCAGCATTGTTCAGATGGGGCACCTGGGCGGCACAGCTAGTTAAGCAACTGATGTCAGCTCAGGTTGTGATCTCAGAGTCATGAGATGGGGTCCCGCTTCTGGCTCTGTACTCAGCAGGAAGTCTGCTTGAGATTCTCTCTCCCGCTGCCCTTCCTTCTTGGGCTTGCTCTCTAAAATAAATAAATAAATCTTTTTAAAAAATGTATTAAGTGACCATAGATATGGTTTAAAAATTGTTTGGGGCGCCTGGGTGGCTCAGTGAGCTGAGCCTCTGCCTTCGGCTCAGAGGGCATTGAGCCCCTGGGATTGAGCCCCGCATCAGGCTCTCTGCTTGGCGGAGAGCCTGCTTCCCACTCTCCCTCTGCCTGCCTCTCTGCCGACTTGTGATCTCTCTCTCTGTCAAATAAATTAAAAAAAAAACTTAAAAATTTTTTTTATTAGACCTATGTTCTGGGGCTCAAGTGAAATGAATTCAGGATTATGACAAATATTTACCTACCTACTGCTCTATATAAGGCACTTCTATAGAGATCTTAAAGACACAAAGAAAAAAAAGTCCTTGGATAAGCTTTTGTCCTTAAGAGTTTTCCTTCTGTCTTGTTACATAGCCCATTTACTGGGCCTGTCCAGCCAATTCTAACCAAATACACGTCTCTAAAAAGTGATGTATTTTGAACACAGAAACAAAGTGTATGTACTGAGCTCAAACACTCGCTGGTGACATATTTTAAACTTCTCAGTAGTGATATTTCCTGTTGTCATAGAGACTATTCAAATCCTAAAACATAGGGTCACCAATGTAAAAATTATCCAAGAGGGTATGTAGAGTCTACTCTACATACCCTCTTGGATAATTTTTTATTTTTTGAGTGATTTTTATTTTGAGTGATTTTCACTCAAAATCTCTGCCAGATACATTGCTAACTTCATGTCAACAGAATGAAGGTTCCAGTCCTTAAATCTCCACTCAGTCTGGGCGGATGGTTTAACTACCCACTAGCTTATTTGTACTCATCAACAAAATGAGAATGATGGTTTCTGGCTTACCTTTCAGGGTTAGCTCTGAGCTGGTAGGAAAGAATTTCATAAAGAAGAGGTACTAATTCTTTTATCCTAGCACTACTGTTTGTAATCACACACGCCTGGGGTGGAAAGAAGGCATCTTCCTTAATAACAAATGTATAAAATTACTGGCTCTGCCCAACAGCATATTTCACATAAAGGTCAAACTGGAGTGTGTGAAGGGAGCCCTGGAGAGGAACCTCATGTGATTGGAATGTGAATTCTTCATAGGGTCTTTGGCAGAACTAACTACCAGGGAGTGCCCTAATGGGAGGTACCAGTGTCAGGGCTCCAACCAAAGCTGGAATCTGCCTGCAGTGAGCAGAAGAACTGGATACTGAGATCCCGACTCTGGTTTGCTTAACGCTGGGGATTCTGAGCTCAGAGGATGAGCCAGACACAAGCCACGTGCCAAGGGAGCATCATTGTTTCCCGAGGAGCTCTTAGAGCCACAGGCCTGGAGCAGGCAGGCCCACAGTGAAGGGAAGTTGGGGTGAGGTGTGCTGGAATCCTGAGCAGACAGACAGCTGGGTCTGGAGACCATTTCATGGTAATGAGGACATGGACCACTCCCTGAACCTTGGCTTCTTATCGCCAAATAAAAATGGGCAGCGATCCAACATAGGAAATGCTGTCAATAATATTTTAACAACTTTATATGGTGACGGATGGTAACAATGCTTGCTGCGGTGAGCATTTCCTAATGTATGTAGGTGTCCAATCACTAAGTTGTACACCTGAAAAAATATAACGTTGTATGTCAATGGTACTTCAATTAAAAATAAAAATACAAAGAAAAGTAAAGATAACAGAAGTACAGTTAGTGAAATTCTTTTAAAGCAGGAGGTCATAAGAGAAGCGTAATAAAAGGGCATACACACACGCATGTGCACACACACAGACACATACACATACATATGTATTTTTTTTTTTTTTTAATGATGGGATAGTTGGGTTCCGGAGATACTTTCTATGATAGGGTTTGCCATGACATCAACCAGTTGGATGGGAGAACTATCTTCATTATCTAATTGCCCCTGGCTTTTAAGGGGGAGGCCTCACCAGGTGTGTGATAGTACAAGAAGCAAGAAATGCCTTTGTTTGTATTCTTCTCATTGCTATTGGTAATATATATGCCACTCTTGGCCTAGAACAACATCGCTGTTTTCTCTGTGAAGTGATTGATGAAAAGGCAAACTGCAACCTTCCCCTTAAGCTGAGCCAAAGGCAAGTGGTTGTATTTAACAATACACTTCAATGAAGAATATAGCAATATTAGGCAGGACCCAAGATCTCTGATCCCAGCTCATATTCCTAGGAGGGTTTAAGAAGATAGAAGGACAAAGTTGCTGCATTGGGAAGGCGGGGATAAAGGAAGGAGAAGGAGAAAACCCATGCTTTGCTTATGGGAACATCAGCCCAGACCTGATGTTAGGCCCATCCCTGTGCTAAAGGGATATTACTGAGTTTGATTATGCCCTTGGCAAGACACAGTGAGTTTATCACCCTTACATGTTCAGGTTCTTGACTCTGGGGAAATTCTTTTCAACAGTGGTGTGGTGAGCTGCATTTCCATCTTAAAATCTGAAGGACATAACTATGCATGAATCATTTCTGAAGCATTGGGAGGCCAGCCAAACCCCAAATTCACTTGTGTTCGTTTGGGTTTGTTCATAACCAACTATGCATGTCTGTTGCACCCACCCCTGTAGGACTAAGTAGCCCAGCAGCTTCCTCATGTATCAGCCTTCTATAGCCTTCATATTTTAGATGGGCCTCCCCTGGGAGCTTTTTCCTTTGTCCTCCCAGAGTCCTTCTAGGAGATTGAACTTGGCATCAGCAATACTATGTCCTGCTCATTAATTCCTACTTTTCTTCCTTTCTCTTAAAAAAAAAATTTTTTTTAATGTATGAGAGAGAGAGAGAGCGAGAGCAGGGGCAGAGGGAGAGGGAGAAACAGACACTCCACTGAGCAGGGAGCCCCATGCAGGGCTCAGTCCCAGGACCCCGGGATAATGACGAACTGAAGGCAGATGCTTAACTGACTGAGCCACCCCAGATGCCCCTATTCCTACTTTTCTTAAAAAAATGAACACGACAGGGATGCCCACTCTCACCACTATTGTTCAACACAGTACTAGAAGTCATAGCCTCAACAATCAGACAACAAAAAGAAATAAAAGGCATCCAAATCAGCAAAGAAAAAGTCAAACTCTCCCTCTTCGCAGATGACATGATACTTTATGTGAAAAATCCTAAAGACTCCACTCTCAAATTACTAGAACTCATACAGCAATTCAGCAATGTGGCAGGATACTAAGTCAATGCACAGAATCAGTTGCTTTTCTATACACTAATAAGAGAAAGAGAAACTGTAGAAAGAGAAACTAAGGAATGGATTCCTTTCATAATAGCAACAAAAATCACAAGATAACCAGGTATAAACCTAACCAAAAAGGTAAAGAAACTACAGAACACTTATGAAAGATATTGAGGAAGACACAAAAAGATGGAATCACTAAGGGAATGATGAAAAAGAAAAACAAAGCTGGGGGCATCATATTGCCTGACTTGAAGTTCTATTACAAAGCTCTGGTCACCAAGACAGCATGGTATTGGCACAAAAACAGACACATAGACCAACAGAACAGAGAAGAGACTCCAGAAATGGACCTTCAACTCTATGGTCATCTAATCTTTGACAAATCGGAAAAAATATCCAATGGAAGAAAAGACAGTGTCTTCAATAAATGGTTCTGGGAAAATTGGACAGCTACATGTAGAAGAATGAAACTAGACCATTCCCTTACACCATACAAAAAGATAAACTCTACATGGATGAAAGACCTTAATGTGAGAGAGGAATCCGTCAAAATCTTAGAGGAGAACATAGGCAGTAACCTATTTGACATTGGCTACTAACTTCTTTCAAGACATGTCTCCAAAGGCAAGTGAAACAAAAGCAAAAATGAACATTGGGACTTCATCAAGATAAAAAGCTTCTGCACAGCAAAGGAAACAGTCAACAAAACTAAAAGGTAGCCCACAGAATGGGAGAAGATATCTGCAAATGACATTATAGATAAAGGGCTGATATCCAAGATATATAAGAAACTTCTCAAACTTAGCACTCAAAAAACAACCCAGTCAAAAAATGGGCAGAAGACATGAGCAGACACTTCTCTGAAGAAGACATACAGATGGCTAACAGACACATGATAAAATGTTCACCGTCACTAGCCATCAGGGAAATACAAATCAAAACCACAATGAGATGATACAAATCAAAAGCCACAATTAGAATGGCAAAATTTAACAAAACAGGAAACATCAAATGTTGGTAAGGAACCCTCTTACACTGTTGGTGGGAATACAAGCTGGTACAGCCACTCTGGAAAAACAATATGGATTTTCCTCAAGATGTTAAAAATAGTGCTACCCTACGACCCAGCAATTGCACTACTGGATATTTACCCCAAAGATACAAATGTAGTGAAAAGAAGGGTCATATGCACCCTAGTGTTCATAGCAGTAATGTCCACAATAGCCAAACTGTGGAAGGAGCTGAGATGCCCTTCAACAGATGAATGATAAAGAAGATATGGTACAAACAGACAATGGAATATTACTCAGCCATCAGAAATGATGAATACCCACCATTTGCATCAACATGGATGGAACTGAAGGGGATTATGCTAAGTGAAGTAAGTCAAGCAGACAAAGACAATTATCATATGGTTTTACTCATATGTGAGACATGACCAATAGCGTGGAGGACCATAGGGGAAGGGAGAGAAATCCGAAGGGGGAGAAATCAGAGGGAGACAATGCTCCCACTGAGAGCACTGACCATGAGAGACTATGCTCCCTGGGAAACAAACTGAGGGTTTCAGAGGAGAGAAGGGTGGGGGCAGGGGGTAATAGCGTGATGGGTATTTTTTTTTTAAAGATTTTATTTATTTATTTGGCAGAGATCACAAGTAGGCAGAGAGGCAGGCAGGCAGAGAGAGGAAGGGAAGCAGACTCCCCACTGAACAGAGAGCCTGATGTAGGGCTCGATCCCAGGACCCTGGGATCATGACCCGAGCCGAAGGCAGAGGCTTCAACCCACTGAGCCACCAAAGTGCACCTAGGGTGATGGGTATTAAGGAGGCCATGTGTTGTGATGAGCACTGGGTGTTATTGGTAACTAATGAATCACTGAACACTACATCAAAAACTAATGATGTCCTATATGCTGGCTAACTGAATATGATAATAATAATAATAATAATAATGATAATACAACCCAGAACTTGACATGTAATAGATGGTGGGAGTGATGGTCCAAACTCCTAAAAAGGCCTAGAATTTCTGGGACTGGATTTCTTTTTAAGTGACATACCAGTGACAGTTTTGCAAATGCCTGTCCCAGATCTCATCAAAGCAATGGGTCATATCCCAGATCTATTTTAGGAGAGTAAAATGTAGCTAATGGAAGATATTTTGTGATCTAATTTATTATAACAAGAATGAGCTTCACGGAGCAGAAAGGAAAAAAAAAACATTAACAAGACATTTAATTTCCTCAAGTATCATCTTTCTCCCTTAGAACAGAACAGCCCCTTCTTGCCATGAAAACACAGTGTGCCTTAAATCTTCTGCTTTCGTGTTTACAAGCACTTGCTCGTACATGCCTCCCTTTAAACTCCAGAGCAGCCTCTCTCCCTTCCCCCAACCAAAGTGTCATTAATCTCATCATATATCCGATATCTGCGACTGTGAGGGTAGGTGTTCCTGAGATGTTCATTTTGGATACATAATCTTTTTTTTTTAAGATTTTATTTATTTATTTGATAGAGAGAGAGAGAGAGAGAGCATGAGCTCAGAAGGAGCAGAGAGTGATGGAGAAGCAGACTCCCCTCTGATCAGGGAGCCCCATACAGGGCTCCATTCCAGGACCTCAGGATCATGACTTGAGTCTAAGGCGGATGCTTACCTGACTGGGCCACCCAGGCATCCCGGATACATAATCTTGAGAAAGATAACTAACAAATACAAGCCTCAGATATGTAGGTTTTATTTGGTCATCTTCAAAGCTGTTCTCAGGGGGAAATGCACTGTAATGTTACAAAGTTATTCTTAAACAGCAATGACAATGTAAAGTCAATGATACTATGTATCTTTTGATTGAGGAATGTAATAAAACATATCAAGAAGAACAACTGTCCCTGTACAAGAAAGAAAATTTGCAAGCCATGCTCTTCATTGTTGCCTTTTATAGGAAAATATGAAGCTCTGTGAGGAAGAAGACTTGATTTGAATCCACAGCTGGTCCATTCTGAGGCTGAGGATTCCGATGGCAGAACATCTCGGTGAAATGGCCCGGCGTTGCAGAAGAGTTCCTGACTGGGTGGAGAACAGCTTCTTTAATTTAGATTTTGCTTTACATTTGCATGGTAATACAATAATTTTGGAATCTTTGTCATTTGTTGGATATTTTCCTTTAAATAATCTCGTGTCCTTTAAGTAATCTTGTATAAAAAGGATGTAAACTCTCACGTTCTCAGTCTTCTTTTGTTGACTAAGATAGGACCATACTACCTTGGGCTGGACCATTCCAGGTAGTACTGGGCATTCATTCAGCTGACTTATTAAAATATGAAAGTTCTTACTAGGACAAAGCCATACAGGCTCATTATCGGAAAAATGAAAAAAAAATACAAACAATAAAATAAGAATAAAAACAAGAAGTCCCTTCTCTCCATCCCATCTATCCATTCTTGAACATTCCATTGTATAACTTTCAAAATCTCTTTGAGTCTGCATTCACACACACACAAGTGCATGTGCACACGTAGGCACACATTCATATGTACGTTTTATATGTAAGATATATTTTGGTTCTGCAGAATTCTTTTAAAATGACAGTCACTTTAAGATATAAATCACATACCCTAAATTCACTTTTAAAGTGCGCAATTCAGTGGTTTTTAGCATATTCACAGGGTTGTACATCCATTAGCACTATCTAATTCTAGAACATTTTTATCATTGCAAAAGGAAATCTCCTCTCTGTTAGCAGTTACTCCCCATACAGTATGTAGACTTTCATGTCTAGCTTCTTTCACCTAGTGTAATGTTTTCAAGGTTCGCCTATGTTATAGTATATATTGGAACTTCATTCATTTTTATGACAGAGTCATATTCCAGTGTATGGATAAACCACATTCTGTTAGTTCATTCATCAGTTGGTGAACATTCTGTT
This sequence comes from Martes martes, assembly GCF_963455335.1. Classification (NCBI taxonomy): domain Eukaryota; kingdom Metazoa; phylum Chordata; class Mammalia; order Carnivora; family Mustelidae; genus Martes; species Martes martes. The sequence continues at coordinate 47,194,297 of NC_137901.1, read as the reverse complement.
GTTTTCACTTTTGGGCTATTATAAACGCTGCTATGGACATCAATGCACAAGTTTTTGTGTGGATCTTCAGTTCTCTTGAGTAGATACTTAGGACTGGAATTGATGGGTCACATGGTAACATCATGTTTAAATTTTTAAGGAACTACTGAAGTGTTTTCTAAAGTGTCTACACCATGTTACATCTCCTCAGCAATGTATGAGGGTTCCACGTTCTCCATAGTTTCACCAACACTTCTCATTATTTGTCTTTTTGATGACAGTCATCTTAGTGGGTGTGAAGTGCTCATTGTGGTTTTGATTTGCATTTCTTTGATGACTAATGAGGTTGAGCATCTTTCCATGTGCTTATTGACCAATTTTTATATCTTCTTTGAAGAAATCTCTATTCAAAAAAATCTTTTTCAGTCATCTGATTTTTTTAATGGCTTAGTAGAGTACTTTCTTCTAGATAAGACTCTTTTATCAGATATATGATTTTGCAAATATTTTCTTCCACCTTTGGGTTGTCTCTACACCTTTTTTGATGGTGTTCTTTGAAGTACAAAAGCTTAAGATTTTATTTATTTATTTGACAGATAGAGATCACAAGTAGGCAGAGAGGCAGGCAGAGAGAGGAGGAAGCAGGCTCCCTACTGAGCAGAGAGCCTGATGTGGGGCGTGTTCCCAGGACCCTGGGACCATGACCTGAGCCAAAGGCAGAGGCTTTAACCCACGGAGCCACCCAGGTGCCCCTGAAGTACAAAAGTTTTAAAATTTGATGAGGTTCATTTAATTTTTTTCTTTTGTTGCATGTGCTTTCAATTTCATATCTAAGAAACCATTATCTAATCCAAAACCACAAAGATTTACTCTTACGTTTTTGTCTAAGAGTTTTATAGTGCTAGCTCTTGCATTTAGGTCTTTGATCCATTTTGAGTTCATTTTTGTACATGGTGTGAGGTAGGCATCCAACTTGATTCATTTGTCTAGCTAGCCAGCTGTCCTAGCACCATTTATCAAAAAGATTACTCTTTCCCCTTTGAATGGTCTTGGCATTGTAAAAATGGTGAAAATTGAGTGGCCAGAAATATAAAGGTTTATTCCTGGACTCCCACTTCCATTCCATTGATCTATACATTTATCCTTATGCCAGTACCACACTCTCTTGATTACTGTAGGTTTGTGTTAAGTTTTGAAATAGAGAAAGTGTGAGCCCTCCGATTTTGTTCATCTTTTTCAAGATTGTTTTGGCTATTCTGGGTTCTTCACATTTCCACATGAATTTTAAGATCACTTTGTCAATATGCTCTGCAAAAATAGTGCCTGGGATTTTGGCAGGGATTATGCTGACTCTACAGACTGCTTTAGGGAATACTGCCATCTTAACAATATCGTCTCTCAATCCATGCTACATATGATGTATTTCCATTTCTTTAGATCTTAATTTCATTTCATTTTTAGTTTTCATTGTACAGGTCTTGCACTTCTTTTGTTAAATTTATTTCTAAGAATACTGTTCTTTCTGATTCTATAGTAAATGGAATTCCTCTCAATTTCATTTTTGGATTGCTCCTGGCTAGTGTTTAGAAATACAACTGATTCTTATACATGTATTATTTTATATTTGTTTTTTTTCCTGTTAAAATATTGTGAACATCTTTCTATGTCAGAAAATATAGTTCTATGACATCATTTTAGTGACCCTGTAATATTTCACTGTAATATTTTATTTAATACAAAATATTTAATTAAAAATCCACTGTAATATTTTATCTAACCAGCTCTTTACTATTAGACATTTAGGTTCTTTTTTTTTTTTTTAAGATTTTATTTATTTATTTGACTGACAGATCACAAGTAGGCAGAGAGGCAGGGGGTGGGGTGGGGGGGTGGGGGGGTGGGGGGGTGGGGGGGTGGGGGGGCAGGATCCCTGCCAAGCAGAGAGGCCCAATGTGGGGCTTGACCCTGGGATCATGACCTAAGCCGAAGGCAGAGCCTTAACCCACTGAGCCACCCAGGCACCCCCATTTAGATTCTTTTAAATTAAAAACAAAACAAAACAAAAAAAAACCCCAAAACCTAAAATAACTCTGATACATACTTGCCACTAAAGTTTTGCAAACTTTCTTAATTATTTCCTGGATATAAATGTGCATGGTGTTGTGAGGGCAAAATATATGCACATCGAAATTATTCGCTAAGTGCTGCAGACATGCTCACCAGAAAAGTTTTAAAGTTTTTACTTCAACCAAGTCTGTGATACTTGATTCCCTTAATTCTCTGCTTTATTGTTGTTGTTTTTTAAAAAAAGCTTTCCAAGTTTGATAGGCCAAAGATGAGTCTCACTGGTGCTTTGTTTGCATTGCACTGCAATTCCCTAAGGTCAAGAGTTTTTTCATATGTTTATTAGCTTAGAAAAGAATTTTTTCCTCCTGTTAATTATCTTAGGCTTCTCAGCCTTGAGTATTGCACTGTTTATAGTTTTGTGAAAACAATTTGTATATTAATTTATCCTATGTCCTTTATGGTAAACATTTTCTCCTCACGTGTTTACCATTTTTGTTTAATTACGGTGCTTTTGGATGTACAAAACTTTTAGTTTCTCTGTCAACTTACCAATCTTTGTGGCTTCTCCTTTCGGTTACACTCACAAATTCCTTTCCCTCTCCTTTTATTTTTGAAGAACAGATGATTAAACCGGTACACTGCCTTCTTTCTAGCAAATATTCCAGTATTTAATAAATAACTGGTCGCTTCTACTCCTTTCAACTGTACCCTTTTTTTATGGTTATCTCAATCTTTGCTCACGTCATGTTCTCACACCCTCCGTTTCCCTTCTCCTGCCTTCAGAGTAAGCTCCCTTACTCTGAGGCACTCGGGTCAGTCCTGGCCGGCAGCCGGGGCACTCTCCCTGAAGTGCTTAGAGCGCCTAAACCGGCTCGGTTTGGGGGAGACATTCTGCAAAGACGACCAAATCTCGGCCCCGGTTTGGGCGTACCCGGTGCTCTGACGCCAGCTTGACAGCTCCAGAAATTCGCTCAATATCTCTCAGTTTATCTGTAAAATTTACCAGATCGGGCATTTAAAGATTTTCCCCCAAGGTGTTTTGGCAGCTTGGCAAACGACAACCTGCGCTCTTGGCTGTCTTTTAAATGTGTCTGTTCCGCCACTCCCCATTCCCCGTGAGCTCCTTCGGTCCCAGCCTCTGAAAGCGCTGTAGTGCCACAGATACTGTTGGCGCACAGTGTTTGAGAAATCGACGGGACTTGTCTTCTGACAATTGAGACGTCCGGGAAGCCAGAGGTCCTTGATGTAAGTTCTGCAGCCAGTGCCAATTGGTTCTGATGTCTCACCCAAGCCTTCCCTCTTGTCCGAGGTCCGGGCTGGCTTTCACGACTGGTCAGAGACCGTGAGCAGCTGGAGAGGAGGAAGATCTGATTTCTGAGTGGGGCGTGGGAAGGTGGGGCCGTCCCGGCCCCCGCCTCTGCTGCCAGGGTGAGAGCACGGGAACGCCTTTCGCTCTCCCCGCCCGCGAAGTTTGCAGGGCGCAGCGCGTTGCAGAGACCTGGCCCGCTGGCCCGAGGCTGGGCGCTGTCAGTTCCTGCTTCGTTGGGCGCCCGCTCCAGCGGTCGCAGGCTCCACACCGGAGAAGCCGACCGCACCGCGCGGGCTCCGTGCGCGTGGGGCGGGGGCGCGGATCAGCCACCGCCCACACCCGGGGCTGAGCTCGCTCCTCCCGGGAGGATCACGCGCTGCAGGATGGCGGCGGCCGCGCGGGTTCCAGGCTGGGTATTGAGGCCGGTCCTGCTGCTGCTGCTGCTGCTGCTGCTGCTGCCGCTGCCGCCCGCCGTGAACCCCGCTCCGGAACCCCGGACTGCGGCCCGGCTCAGCCTGCACCCGCCCTACTTCAACCTGGCGGAGGCGGCGAGGATTTGGGCCACGGCCACCTGCGGAGAGCGGGAGCCCGGCGGCGCGCGGCCCCGGCCCGAGCTCTACTGCAAGTTGGTGGGGGGGCCCACCGCTGCGGGCAGCGGCCACACCATCCAGGTACGGTCCCGGGAGTGAGAGAGGGCGGGGTGGCGAGGGGCGGGCCCCCTCCCCGCGCTGGCCAGCGGCCCTCAGCAGAAGGAGGGGTCTTTCCCCCCGCGCTAGCGATACCAGGAGACCGGGAAGGGACCCCCCAGGCCCCGCGCGGGCCGGCGACCCTGGGAGATGGGCTCGGTGCCCCGGAGCGATCCTGCGGGAGCTCTGCCCTTGCCAGTTCGCCGCCCGAGGCCGGGACCAGTAGAGCACTCGAGGTAAATGAAGGCTGAGGTTAAGTTTGCGGGCGCAGAGGTGAAAGTCCCCAGATGCGCCTCGGGGTGCATGGAACTGTCGTCCCATCCTGCCTCCATCACTCGCAGCGCCCGGCCAGGCCATGAGTGCCCCCTCGGCTTCACTGGTGCGCCTCCTTCCAGGCACTTCTGTCTCCCCGACCTTATTGGGAGAAGTTGGTAGCAGTGGGTTTCCGTGGCGGGTTTGGAGAGAACTTTTAGGTGGTATCGGTAGCACCCCTCCCTCAGGTGTCACGGAGAAGATGCACCTCACCGCCCTGCCCGAAGCGCCCGCGTTCAGGGTCACTGTGTCGAATGAGACTTGAACTGGACTGAGATGGACACCGCGCTCGGGGTCCATCAGACTCATACTTCGAACACCTGGCGTAAATGATAAAGTTGCTGGTGCTTAATCAGCATCTGGAGGTGTGCCAGGTCTTCACCCACGGACCCTCACAGCAGCGCTGGGAACCGGAGCGGGTGGGCAGGTTAAGAAACGTGCCTGAGTATTAAAGGAGGGCAGCGGGATTTGAACCCACTCCTGACTTGAAATCCTCTTTACACTGAACTATAACTTAGAATTGCCCCCCTCGTTCTACTGGGAAATATTGCTGAGGAATGGGAAAGTGCTGCCGGAAGAGGGAGTAATTTCGGAACTTGGGCTCCGCAAGCAAAAGATTACCATTGAGAATCTAGGTCAGGGTTTTAGAAACTCTTGGTTGCGCACTTCCATAAACGACAATCGCTGAACATGCAATGCCAGTACGTGCTTATTTATTTATAAAGTATATGCATGTATTGCTTTATTAATATACGGTGTGTACTAGAAGACAGGCAAGAATAGAAATAAAAAACTAAAATAATAATGATGAAAATACTTTTTAATTTCCTTTATTAACAGCACCAAGTAAGTGTGCTTTCTCTAAATATTTAATTTCTTTTTTTAAGGCAGGTGGTAACTTTTTTTTAAGACTTTATTTATTAATTTGACAGAGAGAGATCACAAGGAGGCAGAGAAGGAGGCAGAGAGAGAGGGAAGCAGACTCCCCGCTGAGCAGAGAGCCCAGATGCAGGGCTAGATCCCAGAGCTGAAGGCAGAGGCTTTAACCCACTGAGCCACCCAGGCGCCCCTAAATATTTAATTTCTGATTGTAACTATTTATAAATATACAAATGTGATTCTATATATCATTATTTTTGACAAAGTTAGTTTGGCACTTATGATCCGGCAATTCAAGGTTGGTTTTACATTGATAGTTGAAAATAGTAGTTGTCATATCTGAAAAGATAGCTCAAAAATCTGTAGATTCAAGAAGAAGGACCACTGCACTGACCACTGAGTTCCAGAACAATTCACAGAGCCCCGGGGCAAAATGAAAATGTGAGCCCCTTGTTCAAAGATTTTGAATTTCAAGATGGTGATAGCAGAGCCTCAAATTAAGTGAAGGGGCCTTTGGGAGCATGGAATTCTGTGTAACTGGGCAGGTCTGATACTGTCTGAATTCTCTAAATCATGGTACTCATATTTCTGCCCATCCTTCAATTATTCTAAAAATTTTTTTAAGTAGACACTTGGCCAGTCAATGTTTGCTTTTCAGGTGGCATTCAGTACTTCCTGGTAGGAAGGTGTTATGTTTTAAGGGTTTAAAAAAAATAGATTCAAAACTCACTGCAAGTAGTTTTTTGGAAAATATTAAAATACATTACAAAATTCTGTGTCCAGGTGTTTAAACTGTGCAAATAGGAGAACTTTTAGAGTACCCCAGTTCTGTCTTCTGAACGACAAAAATATGAAACATTTCCAAACATCTATTTTCCAAGACACTCTTTTCAAAATGTACATTTCTTTAGAATAGTATTTACTTTTTCACACATTGTTGACACAACACCTTTACTTTCGTAGGTACCTCTGTTTTTTTGTAAATATGTATCAGGTAATATATCACTGGCAGTTCCTTGTCATCCCAGAAAGAGCAAATGTGGAATTTTTTGTGAAAAAAAAGTGTGACTCATCTTTAAATTTCAAAGTTTTAAATACTTTACCATGAGATAAACAGTGAATGTGTGTCATTGAAAGAATTTCTTTGTCACTCCTCATTTTAGTACAAGGTTGGAACTGTTCTGCTGTCTAGGAGAATAGAACCTGCGCGTCCACTTAACCAGGCCCACGTAAGCTTCGGTGTGTCATGGTCAGATGACAGCCTGGTGCAACCCCTCCTCCTCTACCCTTGGGCAGATAGACACTCAGGACCATTGTGACCGGCTGACTCGTGAATGGGGTAAAGGCCCTAAGCAGAGTGCATGTTAAATATTAGTCAAACTGAATTTCTTCATTTTTAGGTAAAAAAAAATTTTTGATATTCCCTTCTGGCACCCCATTGGATTGCCTGGCACACCCAACTTTGCAGAGAGCTGTTCTGACTATGGGAAGAGGAAATGCAAGGGGAAGAAATTTTCAAATATCTCCTCTTCCTGAGATTTGCCTGGGAATGGGCCAACCTTCACTCTCTTCATCTGGCATTTTCTTTTGAGCGCTCATAGGTTGATACTATGGTCTTGGAGGTCCAGAAAAGTCCTATTTTCTGTGCTGATTGAGTTTCCAGGATAGGTCCTTAAACTTTGGTGCACAGTCCTAGATAGAGTAGGAAGTGGCTTTTCTGACATCATTCAGCAGACTGTGTTTCTAGGCCAAGCTATAGCCTTTGGAAAAGGAGTGCCATCCGGTGTTATACTGTGTTCTTCCTGAAAAATAAGGGGTGAACAAGAGTCCTGCTGAATAGTGCTTTCTGCTTTCACAGCTGAGGGCTTGAGAAGATGTACTGATTGCTGATGGGAGAAGCTCTTATCTAATGAGGACAGAAGTGTGTTGGAGACAAGACAGGGAAGGGGAGTTCTAGAAGCTGGGCTCTTAGATGCTGGTCCTAGCCCCGTGTTGGCAGCCGCAGGTGCAGACCTACCTTTCAGGATACCGAGGGGTGATGGGACTTGGAAGGGTGGGAGATTATGACTGATCGGTTGGTTGTACCTGAATGATGATTATCTTGAATGTGTTTATGCTCAAGATGGGAAATGGAGAAGAATAACTAAAATAGTTCTGTTACTTGAGCTTTCTAAAAATAAATCTTCAGGGCCAGCCAGGATTTAGAATTTCAGGCCAGAAGGATTTTGCAAAAAGTGTAAAAAAAAAAAAAAGAATAAAAGTTATGTCTTAGAATAAAGCCTGGGTTTATGGTCCTGATTCTATAATAATAATCCTGATTCTTGAGTAGTAGCATGTGCCCATAGGCAGGGCATTTTAAAAGTCTGGATTTTGTTTATTGTGTGAAAAATGCTCACTGTGGTTTCTCTGGGTTTAAAATCCATTAAATAAGATTTTATATACTTGTTACTGCTTAGACATTAAGTTTTTGGTGTTTGAGAGCTCTTTGATTCAGGGATTTTGTCTGTCTGGTTCATAGTTGTGTCCTGTGCGTAGCACAAAGCCTGGAACAGTATGGGTGCTCAGAAAATACTAAAGGAAAAGATAGTGGAATGAAGACACAGCTAAGGGCTATAAAGAAGTCAATGTAAAGAATAGATAAGAAAAATACACAAATTAATTCTATTCTGCTAAGAAGTTAACTACCACTGAAATCTATCACACTTTATGCTTCAATTTTAAATGTTTCCTTACCTATGGAATAAAAAAAAATCATTATTTACTGACATCTGATAGAGGTGATGATAAAATGTAAGTGGAAGGCTGTATTGAAAATGTAACCTTGGGGGTGCCTGGGTGGCTCAGTGGGTTAAAGCCTCTGCCTTCGGCTCAGGTCATAATCCCAGGGTCTTGGGGTCTTGGGATCGAGCCCCGCATCGGGCTCTCTGCTCCGCAGGGAGCCAGCTTCCTCCCCTCTCTCTCTCTGCCTGCCTCTCTGCCTACTTGTGATCTCTGTCTGTCAAATAAATAAATAAAATCTTAAAAAAAAATGTAACCTTGTTTTTGGTTTAGCTTGGCATAAACATGACACTCACAAAGAATGAAATGAACATATTTACCACGCATGTGATGTTGATTTTGTACATTGACAGTTCAACATGTCTTCCGTTATATTTCTTCATTACATTATAATTTATGCACAGGAATGTGTATTTAGCCTGAATGACAGTGGTAGAGAAGTGCCCACATGTGAGTTATGGCCAAGAGCAAGAATGCTTGTCACAAAGCAGTCTAGGTTGTGTGTTTGTGTGACTTGGACTAATGGCCATAAACAGGAAACTCATTTCACTAAGGCTGTTTATAGAACCATTGTGAAAGAGAAACCATTTGTTGGCTTCAACAAGGGACTTTTCCTTTGTGAAACTGATAGGAAAGTGTTGGGCAAGGGCTGAGAAATCAAAGACATTTACTATTCCATTGATATATTTGTAACAATTCTTAGCGGTGAGTTATTTTAAGACTTCAGACAAGTGACTGCAGTCAGCAATTTAAAGATGAATTTTTAAAAATGATTTTCCTAATAGTTCTGTGTGAACATTAGCCAAAGTTTAGCACTGAAAGTTTATGTGCAAATCATTCGAACATAAATGTTTTCCTTTGGAGAGCCAGGTTCACTCACCAGCAGAGGAACATGGTTCCACACACAGAATGTCAGCAATTTAAATGTTTGCTTCAACAAGTCACAGATTTTGCTGGAGCTCATGGATCTTCAGGGTTGTAGAAGATGAGTACTTGGCGGTGGGAATGTTCAGTCCTTGAATTGTAGGATTTTACTTCATGTTCTGAATTACCTGTGCCATTGAGAACGTGGATCATTTAATCTGAGAAAAAGAAGTATATAGTCATAGGGAAAGAGAAGGACAAAAGGTGATTAATTTCAGCCCCTCACTTATGAGAAAACTATACTTAAGCCATTATAGAAAGTTAGCTGTGTGCATTTTACATCTTTAGTGCATATATGAATGTGAAAACTACACATTTTCTTCATATATTTTTTTAACCAAAACTAGATTGAAGTATGTGAGTCATTTTTGACAGTTTTATAGAGGCATAATTTAAATAGTATAACATGTATCCATTGTAGGTGTGAATTAAATATTTTTAAATAAATTTATAGAGTTGTACAACAATCACTAGAATCCAGTTTCAGAACATTTCCACCAGCTCCAAATGTTCTCTTGAGTCTACACACTCAATTTCCACATCTATTTCCACTGCTATGATATCTGCCTCTAAAAATTTCTCATTTCTGTAAATTTCATATAAATGAAATGACACAACATGTGGTTTTTTGTGTCTAAATTTTTTTAAAGATTTTATTTATTTATTTGACAGAGAGAGAGATCACAAGTAGGCAGAGAGGCAGGCAGAGAGGGAGAGAGGGAAGCAGGCTCCCCGCTGAGCAGAGAGCCTAATGTGGGGCTCGATCCCAGGACCCTGAGATCATGACCTGAGCCGAAGGCAGAGGCTTTAACCCACTGAGCCACCCAGGTGCCCTGTGTCTAATTTTTTTTTTTTTCAAGATTTAACTTATTTATTTGACAGAGAGAGAGAGAGGGAGAACCAGAGAGGGAACATAAGCAGGGGGAGTGGGAGAGGGAGAGCCTGAGCAGGAAGGCCGATGCGGGGCTCAGTCCCAGGACCCCAGGATCATGACCTGAGCCAAAGGCAGACGCTCAAAAACTGAGCCACCAGGTGCCCCAACCTTTTTTTTTTTTTTTAAGAGGGGGAGGGCCTGGTAGGGGCAGAGGGAGAGGAAGAGAGAGAATCTTAAGCAGATTGCCCGCCTAGCCAGGAGCTAGACAAGGGGCTTGATCTCACAACCCTGAGACCAACACATGAGCCGAAGTCAAGAGTCCACGCTTAACTGACTGAGCCACCTGCGCACCCTTTTGTGTTCTGACTTCCCTCACCTGGCATAATGATTTTGTGGTTTGTTAATATTGTTGTACGATTTACTGGTTTGCTTTTTATTGCAGAAAATAGTATGCTGTTGTATACTTCATTCTCTTTATCCAAATCATGGACATTTGGACTATTTTTAGGTTTTGGCTACTATAAGTATGCCGCTGTGAATATTCACAAACAAATCTTTGTGTGGACATATGTTTTCGGTTTTCTTGGGTTGATTCCTAGGAGTGGAATTGCTGGATCACAGAGTAAATTTATGTTTAATTTTTTGAGAAACTACCAGTTATTGAAATGAAGCCCTGATGTCTCCAACTAATATTATGGAACTGTTTCTCCCTTCAGTTCTGTTCATTTTTGCTTCATGTATATGTGAGGCTTTTTTGTTTGATATAGATATATTTACATTGTTATATCTTGAAGGATTGGCCCTTCTATCAATGTGTAATGTGTGTCTTTATCTTTTGCAACAATTTGACTTCAGGTTTATTTTGTCTGATGTTAGTCTAACTGTCACAGCTCTCTTTGGATTACTATTTGTGCACAAAATCTTTTTCTGTCCTTTAATTTTCAATTCATTTGTGTCTTTGGATCTAAATCTCTTGTAGGTCCGCATCGTGGGTTTTTTTTTTTTTCTTAAATCTATTCTGCAGATCTTTGCCCTTTCATTGTTAAGTTGAACCCATTTGCATTTAAAGTGATTGCTGATAAGGAGGGCTTTCTGCCATTTTGCTCTTCGTTTTCTGTAAGTCTTATATTTTTTGGTTCCTTAGTTCCTCAGTTAGTACTTTCTTTTGTGTTTAATTTCTTTTCCTAATGAACCATTTTCCTTTCCTCCTCATTTACTTTTCTGTATATTTTTAAGTTATTTTCACAGTGGTTACTCTGGGGATTACAATTAACATCCTAAATTTACAACAGTCCAGTTTCAGCTGATCATCAGCTTAGCTTCAGTAGTATCTAAACCTCGGCTTCTGTTCAAGTCTGTGCCCCCTTCTTTATGATGCTATCTTCACAAATCAGATCTTTACACATTGTTGCCCATTGACATAAATATATAATTATCATTCTAGGCATTTGTTTTGTAAATCATATGGGACAAACCAAAATTCCAATAATGCTGGCTTTTGTATTTATCTATGTAGTTAGCTGTACTGGTGTTTTGTGTTGTTTTTTAAAGATTTACTTATTTGACAGAGAAAGACACAGCAAGAAAGGGAACACAGCAGGGGGAGTGGGAGAGGGAGAGGCAGGCTTCTCCTGGAGCAGGGAGCGTGATGCGGGGCTTGATCCCAGGACCCTGAGATCATGACCTGAGCTGAAGGCAGATGCTTCATGACTGAGCCACCCAGGCACCCCTGTACTGGTGTTTTTTATTTCTTTGTATGGCTTTGATTTATATCCTAGTATCCTTTCATCTCAGCTGAAGGACTACTTTAGCATCTCTAGCCTCTTGGCCTTCAGTCGGGCAGGTCTACCAGCAACAAACTCCCTTCAGCTTTTGTTTATTTGGGAATGTCCTAATTTATCCCTCATTTTTGAAGGATAATTTTTACCAGGTATGGAATCCTTGACTGACAGTTTTTTTCCTTTCAACATTTTAAATATATCAACTCGATGCCTTCTGGCTTCCATGGTTTCTGATGGAAAGCAGGCTGTTAATCTTATTGAGGATCCTGTATGTGATAAATTTCTTCTCTTTTGGTGTTTTCAAGATATTCTCTTTGTCTTTTGAGAGTTTGATTATAATGAGTCTTGGTGGGGATCTCTTTGAGCTTGTCTTGCTTGGGATTTGTTAAATTTCTTGGATGTGTAGATTCATGTCTTTAATCAAATGTGGGCAGTTTCAACCATTATTCCAGTATCCTTTCTGCCTCTTTCTCGCTCTTCTGCCGGGACTCCCATAATGTGTATGTTGGTCTGTAACAGGGTCACAGTCCTATAGGTGCCTTGAGCTTTGTTTATTTTTGTTCATTATTTATTTGTTTATTTATTTATTTATTTATTTGACAGACAGAGATCACAGGCAGGCAGAGAGGCAGGCAGAGTCAGAGAGAGAGGAGGAAGCAGGCTCCCTGCTGAGCAGAGAGCCCAATTTGGGGCTCTATCCCAGGACCCTGGGATCATGACCTGAGCCAAAGGCAGAGGCTCTAACCCACTGAGCCATCCAGGCACCCCTATTTTTGTTCACTCTTTTTTCTTTCTTATTCTTATGCTAGATATTTTCAGTCAACTTATCTTTAAGTTCACTGATTATAGGTTGTAGGTTTTTGAGCAGATTGCAGAGTTCTGAAAATGTTTGTTTCAGTAGCTTTTTTTGTGAGATTAATTGTTGCTTTAGTGGAGGAACAGATCCTTGAAGCTTTTTCCTCTGCCATTTTTTTTTTTAAAGATTTTATATATTTGCTTGACAGAGAGAGAGACACAGTGAGAGAAGGAACACAAGCAGGGGGAGTGGGAGAGGGAGAAGCAGGCTTCACGCTGAGCAGGGAGTCCGGTGTGGGACTCGATCCCAGGACCCTGGGATCATGACCTGAGCCGGAGGCAGACATGTAATGACTGAGCCACTCAGGCACCCCTCCTCTGCCATTTTTGGTGATATCCTTACATCTTCTTTTTGAGTGCTTCCTTGCTCTCTGGTACCACAACATGTTCCAGGGCCATTTTTAACTTTTTTTTTTTTTTTTTCTCCTGCCCAGGAACCAACTGGTTTTTCAAGGAGCATTGTTTGTTTGTTTGTTTGTTTGCTTATTATGGGTGTGGTGTTTAGAAACCAAGATCTAGATATGAGGTACTGTTTAGTAAATGCTCATTGTTACTAGTATATCATTGCTTTTAGACACTTTCAGTGGACAGAGCTAGGAAATATACACATATCTACTAATTTCTACATGCACACACATCTACACTGGAAATGCAATTGATTTTTGCATATGAATCTTGTATCCTATGACCTTGCTGTAGATTTTTTGTAGACTTTAGTATTTTCTACCCACAGAACTACATGTGTTTTATTTTTTCCTTTCCAATCTGTATGCCTTTAATTTCTTTTAATTAATTAATTCATTCATTCACAAACACTTATTAAGTGGGTCTTACATGCCAGGCATCATGTTTAATGCTGAGGATGCAAAAATGATCCAGACATGATCTTTCTGTACATGACTAGTGTTTTTGTGGCCTAATTTTCTTAAAAGACCAGGGAAATTCCTATGAGGGAAAATAGGATATCATCTCATTGTATATATCATCAAATTACTCTCACTTAGAGGTGAATAGCTCTGGCTCTACAATCATATAGAGCTGAGTTTGGATTCTAACTCTACAGCTCTTTGACCTTGGAAAATTGCATAACCTCAGTTTCCCCATATATAAGACAGAATTAATATTAGTGTCTATCTCACACATTTATTGGGAGGATAAAAAACACTCAGCATATATTGTGGTACATCATGCCCAGTAAATGTGTTTTTTCATGGCATAAAAAAACTGTTAGGGGGGCGCCTGGGTGGCTCAGTGGTTTAGGCCTCTGCCTTCAGCTCAGGTCATGATCTCAGGGTCCTGGGATCGAGCCCCATATCAGGCTCTCTGCTCAGCAGGGAGCCTGCCTCCCCCTCTCTCTGCCTGCCTCTCTGACTACTTGTGATCTCTGTCGAATGAATAAATAAAATCTTAAAAAAAAAAAAAAAACCAAACCAACAAACAAAAAACTGTTAGGTAAGATTTCTAAAGTGGTGAATGACAACAATGATTTTTCATAATAATCATTTAAAATTTTTGAGCAAGAAATTCTTTTTTTTCTTTTAAAGATCTTATTTATTTAGAGAGAGAGTGTGTGAATGAGTGGGGGAAGGGGTAAAGGGAGAGGGAGAGAGAATGTCAAGCAGACTCCCCACTGAGCATGGAACCCAACGTGGAACTCAATCATGACCCTGAGATCATGACCTGAGCCAAAATCTAGAGTTGGACACTTAACTGAGTGAACTATCCAGGCACCCCTAAAAAATTATTTTGATCATGAACTGTATGGTACATTATATACTGAACATGTTTGGCATGGGAAATAATCCACAGGCATTTTTGTAGAATAACAGTGTTAAATTTTCTTAGTACTGTGTTAATAACTAGATATTATTTGTTTACACAGGGACATATTTTATAGCAATTAGAGAAATATTTTGGGGGGAGGGCAGCCATGGAATTGGACAAGAAGCTGCTGTCCATGCAGCCAGCCTTGGAGACAGAAGGGTTGCACTTCCTGCACATCCCGGTGAGCCCCCCCACCCCCCCCCACTAGTCCCTATGGCTGGGACATCACCCACTGAAGGTGTTCAGCTGCATCCTTCTCTCTGTGGTGTTTCAGAAGCTTTCCACCCAGCCGAGGGCCTTGAGGCAGAGGCAACCGGACTGCTGTGGAACCTGATGTTGTTGTTAAAGGACAAGAGGCTTTAGCAGCTGCTTGTTTCAAAATGCAAGAGGAATTAAATGCGCAGGGTGAAAAGTATAAGGAAAAACTAAGACAGCTCGAAGAAGAACAACAACAAAAAAAAGAGACAGCGCTTGAAATGTGGGACTGCATGCAAGAAGGAAAAGGTATGATGGAAATGTAAGAGAGCCCCCAGAAGAGGACAGTGCGGGGCTTTCTATGTCGTTAGTCATTGTGAAATGAAAATCTGACAGACACCATTAGTGACAGGGGCAGTTGGTCACACTTCACTAAAGCCAGTGATTGTGTTCATTGATTTCATAGGTAACTGTTAATTGGTATCTAAAGGCTTCTGGGTGATTAACAGTCTTGATGAAAGAGATCTAGTAATGGTTCTTCAAGTTAAAAGCCCCTGCTGGTACGACAGTCTCTGTGATGGGTTGTGCTGAATGACGTCTTTCTTATAAATGGTGAGCCCACCAGTGAGGACTTCTAATGCAGCCAGGTAATGGGGTTGTTTCTACATATTTATTGTTATGTTCAGAACTTTGGAAAAAAGAAACTATTTAAAAAATGCGAAGAACACTTTAAGCATCTTTATTAAATTCAAGGAAATTCTTTATGAACTTGAATTCGTCTATCAAACATTAAACAAAATTTAGCCTTCCAAAAAAAAAAAAAGTAACATTTTGGAGGGAGGTATTCATTCATTAAGGTTAATTTTGGTGGTAATAATATATTCTTCCAAATCGCAAATTTTTTTTTTTTTTTTGGTTGTGGTTTAAGCTTTCATGAAACCTGCATTAACCCTTGCTCAACATTCTGGAACCATTTGCCTAGTGAGGAAAAAGGTTCATTAAATGGTACCTCAGTGGTCTTAGTCAATGGAATTGGCTGTATACATGGGCTCCTGGCCAAGGGACACATAGGGGCTGAAATCCAGTCTGGGCAAGGCTGTGTCTGCTTAGAGGCAGCGAGCCTTTTTTCTGCTTCATAAAAAGAAAAAGCTTTTTGCATGAGCTAGCAGGGCCTTGATTAGATCCCTCATGCCAACAGGGTGGAAAATGCCTTGGGGAAAGCCAACTCATTGAGTCTCACATATCCTGCCATTTTTTTCAAAGTCATAAACATATTGTATTAGTGGTTTTGCCATCCTAGATGCTCATAAGAAAACACATGTGAAATCAATAAATGAACATTAGCTGGAGAGAAATATGGGTTTTAATGAGATTATTTATGCAGAGCTTAACTGTTGAGAAGTGGGGAAAGGACTTCTCCACTACTTTCAAGTTATACCCTCTACTGCATATACTGTGTACAGAAGTGATACCAAACAAAGAGCCAGAAGGGTGAGCAGGGCAACAGCCTCGTGATCAGGAGACTTACTGCCCTGCTCAGTGCACGGTGCTAATTTCACACACACACACATAACATTTATGGATGCTTGGCACCGTTCTAAAGCACCTTACATGTACTAACTTCTTCATCCTCACAGCCGTTTGTGAAGGCGATCCTCTTAGCGTGCTCATTTTATAGATGAGGGAACTGAAGCACGGAGAGGTTAAGTGAGTTGTTGAAGAGCAGAAAGCTGGTATGTGGTACAGCCAGGGATTCTGGCTGCAGAGTTCATGCTCATACCTACTCTACTAACGACTCCTTCCTCAGAGCCGCAGCCAAACAGGGCACCATCTCGGTAATTCCATTCATTACCCGGGAACCACTTATCTTCATGACTGGTGTCCTTATTAGCGAGAGCTGGAGCTCTCTGAGGGTGGGGCCACCGTTTCCTGCTTGTGTCTGTCTTCCCTGTGGCAGGGTGTCACAGACACTGCGTAGATGCTTTCTGAAGAAACTTTCAAAGGGCAACACCATCATAGAATTTTCCTACTGGAACAACACCTGGATAGAAGTGCCGTTTGACAAAAAACCAAAAATCAAAAACCTGAATTTCAACACCCTGCCTTTGGAAGGCAGGTGTGGCCCTGATGTGTTGAATTTCAAAGCAGAGATATCTGATACAGGGCCAAGACCAAGAAGCCGTAAGAGGCAAGAAAGGATCCTTCCTCTACGGATTTCAGATGAAGCAGCGCCCTTCCAACACTTCAATTTCAGACTTCTAGCTTCCAGAACCGAGACATGACATTTCTGTTGTTCTCAGCCACCCAATTTATAGTACTTTGGTATGGCCCCGGGAGATGAATACAGTAACTGTTCGTCTTCTGGGCTGCCAAAACAAAATACTATGGATTGGCTAACTTATAAACAACAGAAATTTATTTCTCACAGTTCTCGAGTTTCCTTGGAGAAATCCAAGGTCAAGATGTGGGCAGGTTCAGTGTCTGGTGAAGACCCACTTCCAGTTCATGTTTCTTCACTGTGTCCTCACAGGGCTGGAGAGATGAGGGGTCTCTCCGCAACCTCTCTTATAAGGGTACTAATCCCATTCAGCTCATCCTCATCCCATCATCTTGGGGGTTAGGACTTGATGTATGGACTTGTGGGGAGGGGGGACACACAGATATGCAGCCCATTGCAGATAACCAGTCTCTCTGTCAGTCGGCACTGCTCACTGAGTATTCAGTGTGTGAGTTATCTGTGTGTGGGGCAGGGGAAGATGAAGGGCACTGCTTGAGGCTCCCTGGGTGGTTCTAGGCTGTCTGCTCTTGAGACTTTGCAATCTGGCAACTCACAGTGTAGTCCCTAAATAGAATGGGGATTGCTCTTGGCTGATTAGATATTTAGGGATCACATACCTTGAGGCATCTTTAAATATGTAGAACACATCAGAAGGGCATAAAGTAAGGATTGACTAATGCAGGTGAGACTCTGGGAGTTTGGGGACAATGGATACATGGCTACTGTGAGCCTTGGATCCCTTTAGCACAGGGGTGGGACAATTCCTTCACTGCTAATGAGGGCTGAGGGGCTATGTCAGGGGAAGGGTGGGGTGGGATCGTGAGATGAAGGGCCCAATTCCCTATGTCCTGGACTGGCTCCACAGAAACTAAATATTGCAGAGGATTTGTATGCACAGAAGACATCACTGGCAAAGATTCTATGCAAGGTAGTTTGCACAGTGATTTGAAGAGAACAAAAATTTCAAACTTTCAAATTTTCGTAGTGTCTTCTCTGTTTCCCAGTGGTTTTCCTATTTCATGGTGACAACCCATCACTTAATGTTATCTTTAATGTGATCTTGAATGTTTTTAATGTACCAGAAAAATTAGCAGAAAATGGTGGAAGACCTTGTTTGGGAAATCTCTTATAGGATTGCCATAAACTAATTGAGATTTTTTTTTCCTTTCATTTTATTTCATTATCTTTTGGGTCAGACTTTTATCTGAGTAAAGATACAGCTATTGAAATCAGTCTTTCTAATGATAATAAAATCTTCGTTCCCTCTCTTTGAGCACCATGTAAGTCTTTGTCCCTCTCTGGTACTTGGTGTTACCTGCAGCCTCAATTTTCTTTGATCACTTGCTGGCCTCAGTTCTGGGAGTCGTTTTCTCTGGCTGTTGCATAGAGCAATTGTCCCTCTAGTTTAGGAGGACTGGAGCTGAAACAAATCACATTAGAACTGCTTGACTAACCACAAGGAAGATGAGGCGGGGGCCTTCAGAATCCCGACAGAGATGCTTGTAACCAGTGGCTCTCTGTCTTCACTAACGACAGAATCGAAGAGGATGTGTAATATTGCATCACAAGGGATGGGGATCAGCTCTGGGGAGGAACTGCCCAAAGCAGAGTGTCCTGCACCACTGAAAGGAATTTTAAAGAAGAGGGAGGAAGGTCCTTTTGTAGGTCAAAATCCTGTGTGTCATCTTTTCGGCCCATCCGTGGACAGTTAGAAGGCTTTGACCAGCCGGCCTTGTGGGGAAGCTGCCCTCCCCATGCCAGGCCTGTACACAGGAGCATGTTGCACTCCTCTGCAGAGGGTTGCAGCCAAGGGCTCGGGTCCCCCGACTAGCCACGCTCACACTCATCTCTGCGTTCCCAGCCCAGGAGCTCCAGTCAGAGGCCCCCAGTGAGGTAACTGGTGCATCCCAGATGCCTCCCCAGAGACTTACGACGGGCTGCTCTGGCTGAGGCACGTTTCCCCTGATGACTGAGTATTTTTCTACTCTGGCTCTCCTCTTCTCCTTACCTTCCATCCTCTTGGCTCAGAAAAAGGCAGGAGCCTTTTGTTTGGGGCGGCTCCTTGGCGGTGAGATACTTCTCCTGCCCTCTGACCCCTGCCTGGTGCTGTTCCTTGGGGAAAAAAATGAAACACTGGGATGCTGGTACTTTGCTTCTTGCCTTCACGGTCGCAGTGAATGAATGAAGTCTTGAGTGTTACTTTCAGACTGGCTTGTCCTCATTGACCATCTCAGCACCTGGAAACTCAACCGGAGCTGGTAGAACTTCTGTGAATGACATTTTGAAAAGATTTATTTATTTATTAGAGAGAAGTGTGGGGGGGAGCCAGTATGGGGTGGAGGAGGGGCAGAGGGAGAGAATCTCAAGCAGGCTCCCTGCTGAGCCCAGAGCCCAATGCAGGGCTCGATTTCACGACCCTGAGATCATGACCTGAGCCAAAATCAAGAGTCAGACGCTTTATGGGCTGAGCCACCCAGGCGCCCTGGATGATTCTTAATGTAGAGTCTTATCAACGAAGGCAGGAACTGCTACCTGGGGTTGGGTGTGAACACACGCTTGTGTCTGATATTCATTCACTCCTGTATTGAACAAATATGATTGACATGTATGTGCCGGGCATAGAGGAGGAGGACATTGTGGGCTGAGACTACAGATCTAAACAAGGCAAGAAAGTTCTCTAGCTGCGTGGAGCTGACATCCTATGGGGAGTTTGCAACCAGTGAGTAAACATACACAATAATGACTGTGGTTGGGTCCTGGAGAGAAGAAGCAGGATTTTGGTTTAGTAGTTCATGAAGGGAAGCTTCTCCACGTTCGGTAGATGGAGAAGTTTTTCTAAGGAGGTTTTATTGATTTAGATATTGGGGGTTGAGAAGAAATCATCCCAAGAAGTGGGTGGGAAACTGTGTTTCACTCAGAGAGACCAACAGGTACAAGGGCTGTGAGAGGGGAACATGCATGGCATGTTCTGAGAATTCAGAAAGCCAGGCTGCCCTCGTTGTTGCGTATTTTGAATGTTATGCCCGAGCGAGACCTCTGTATCCTTTCCAGAATTTATAAATGCTTCGTTTTATTTTTGTATGTATTTATACCCTTTCCGGTCCTCAAAAGAATTTAGGTGACTGGTGCAATTTAAAATCTTTGAGCAAAAGAGTTGAGGGAATGGAATGGGACAATGGGAAAATAAAGCTGTGGAGAGTGTAATTACTTCAAAAGGAGATCAATAACTGAAAGGGAATTGATAGGGAAAATCTTGGCTTGAGGAATAAATCAGGTCAGGGTCTGACTATGTCCCCAAGGGTTCTTTCAAGAAGAAACCAGTTGGTCCCAGAATCCCCAAAAGTATGAGAGAATGGGCTTTGGAATTAATAGAGCTTGCTTCGGAAGCGTCTCTCCTCAAGATGTGATCCTGAGTGAGTTAGGTTACCTCTGTGAGCCTTGGTATCTTCTGTAAAATGGGGATTCAAATGCCATTTAGTTCACAAGGTTATTCTGAGGATTACATGAAGTAAACCATAGGCACCCGGGACACAGTTAGTGTTTAATGAGTGGTAACTCTAATTAAAGGTTGTTAGGGAAGTAGAAATGGGAAGGCCTTGATAAAGAGGCCAAGTGTGGATTAGGAGAGGGAGACATAGTTCGGGTGCAACCTCTTTTGAATGGAAGGAAATCAGCAAGAAGCCTGTTGTGGCCGGGAGAACGACCATCATTTTCTTTCTTTGCTCTCTGATTTGGACACAGTGGGAAGATGAGCAAGGAAGGTCAGTACCTGAGAAGTCTCCCAGTGCCTCTGGGAGAGGCACTATCTAAAGATGGGAGAGCTGAGTTGAGTACGAGTGGGGCTTCCTGGGCAGAGCAGACGAGTGGTCAGAGGTTAGGAGCTGGGAATGGGCTCTGGGTGTCCTGAAGGATGGAGTAAGTCGATTTCCCTTAGAGAAGAAAAGGTGGTCTAGATTTAGTTACACTGTGCTTTTTTTTTTTTTTTTTAAGATTTTGTTTATTATTTGAGAGAGAGAGCACGAGTGAGAGGCAGAGGCAGAAGGAGAAGCAGACTCCCCGCTGAGCAGGGAGCCCTGACACAGGGCTCTATTCTAGGACCCTGAGATCATGACCTGAGCTGAAGGCAGGCGCCCAACCGACTGAGCCAAACAGGCGCCCCTACCTGGTGCTTTCTAATGAGTTTAGTGACAAGAGTGTAAGTCTGCAATTTCCTGTTGTTCTTGAACATCAGGAGTTTAGCTTCTGACACAAAAAGTTAAAAATCACACACACACACACACACACACACACACACACACACACCCCTTATCTCCCTTTTCTCTCTGGGGGGAGAGGGCCATGTCTGGGATTACTGCTCCTCCTCATCTCATTTATCACTTTCTAGTATATTTCTTGGAGTAACAAAATAGCCTATGCCATTTTTATTTATTAACTAAATGAACAAATATAAAGTGCCTGTCTTGTGCCAGATACTTTTCTAGGTAGTAAACAAGGCCTTATGCTCAAGGCACTTACAATAATAATAATAAGGATGATAGACAGCAAAGCCAGCAAATAAGTGCTTCCCGCTCAGAAGAAAGAGAAAGCAGATAAGACAGTAGAAAGAGATGGCAGAGTGCAGCACTGCTTTTGATGGAGTGGACAGGGAAGACCTCTCAGAAATGGGACTTAAGTCTGGGAAAAGCATATTCTCAGGAATGGGAAGAGGAAGTGCAAAGACCCTGTGGCAGGAACCTGCTTGGCATGAATGAGGAACAGCCAGAGCATTAGTGTGGGTCGAGGTCAGTGAGGGAGGGGAAAGTGGAGGGCTGTTTGTTTGTCTCCTGGTAGGAGTGATCCAGTAGAGCACTACACTGAGATGCGGGAGAGTGTGTGTGTTTAGGGGGTCTAATTGCAGACACAAAGTCCTAGAGCAGGCAGGAGGGGCCGATTCAGTGTGTGGGGAGGATGGGTCTGGCAGGGGGAGACTTTGGAGCACAGCTAGCTTCTCCACAGCAATGGGAGGTAAGACAGGTGTGTGGGACACATGCAGGGAGCTCTGTGGATCAGGAAGATGAGCAAATTCAGTGACTTCATCTGGAGAAGGGAAGAGGGAGGAGGAGGTTTGAGGAGCACCGAGAATGTGTGAAATAATTCCTGGGCAAATAAAAGAGGGAATATAGTGAAACCCTGTGCCAATATAGAACAAACACAATTCTCAGTTATCCGGGGATGGAGGAACCTAAACGCATATTCCTTTACTGGTCGTACCTGACTCCCAGGCAGGTGAGGGCCAGCGGGCCAAGTTTCTCTGGCCAAGGCCAAATCTCCGGTGCCGGCAGATTTGCATCTGCCCCTCCCCCGGGCCCCTCCTTCCTGCCCCCAACTCCCACCCCCCAGCATCCCTCCCGGGTTTCCTGTCTCCACTACACCACTTCAGTAAGTTGCTTAACCTCTTTGAGCCTCTGTCTCCTTATCTGTAAAAGGGCCAAATGATTGGACTCATCTTAATAGATTTGTAAAGAACGTCCCATCACCATGTGCAAAGTGCAAGGCGCCCTGGCTGGCAGGTGGATGTTTCCTTTTGTCATCACCACCATCAAGGCAGCTATTTCTGTGACTGTGGCTGCAAGATGGGTCTCTAGTGGCGTACTCCGCGTGTCCCTGTCACGGCTGCTTCCGTGGTCCCACACCGCAGTGGGCGGAAGAGAAAGAATCAGCTGTGGGGCTTGCTAAAAATTCCAATTCTTGCCCCCCCCCCCCCAGAGACACAGCCTTGATATAGGGATGCAGCACCCAAAATCTGCCTTTTAAACACTCCCCCACCCCCACCCCCACCCCGCTCTGGGGTCCGGTGGTGATCAGTAATCCCCATGGCAGTGCGATTACTTTGTGGATGATGTCTCATTGAATTTTCACAACCACTACATCCAGTTGGAGAATTAGCCCATTTAACAAAGGGAAAAAAGAGCTAAAGGGAGGCTAAATAATTTGACCAACATATAACTTGTAGAGCTAGGATTCAAATGCTCAGATTCTACTCCAAAATGCATCTCTTTGATATGAGTTAAAAGCAAAGCTGATGTGAGTTAAAAGCAAAAAACCTCCAGCATTTGGCTTGGAGGGAAACAATTTTTGAGTAGTAGGTGTAAATTTTGCAGACATCTTCTTATTTGCCTTTTAAAAAAAATACCTGGAATCAACCCTGAGTCCCTTGTTTTATAGATCTCTCCTATCCTTACCTCCAGGAGCCCAGCACAGTAGGATGTGTGCTCCACCCACCGTGGGGTGAAATCTGTTGCCGCCCCTCCTCCCAGAGCTGGTGTGTATCCATATGCTCTTCTCCTGGGCTGGCCATCTGCAGGAAACACACCCCCTGCCCATCTTAATCATTGATAACCACAATGATACACTTTTGGCCTCTCAGAAGGGATGACGTTCTGAACAAGGTCTGGGAAGGAATAATCTTAAGTTTGGAATGGGTGCACTCCAGAATGTTCTCCACATCAGGGCTCCAGCTGGCTTGGGTTGGGGGCCCTTAAGACAGTGCCTATAAGGCACACGGCCTCCGGAACCTTGGCGAGTGATGTCTGGGAGGAATGTCGGAGTGCCATGAATGTGCTGATGCCTCATGGGGCTGTTGGTGGCCGAGTGTGGCGCGATGCTGGGTTTTCTGAGCCACGTGCATCCACACGCCCGTCAGTCGGGGTGCTTTCCTGGGCTGGGATCTCTTTCCCAGGTCATGGGCAGCTGTATGGAAAGTTATGAAAGTGCTGTTTCAGTGTGATGTCACCTTCCATCCAAATGTAAGACAGGGCTCTTTGACAGAGCTCGCAGAGCATCTGGATCAGTATGACGGCGTTCTGGCTGGGGGTAGGACTCACACACGGATCCTGGTTCCTTCACGTCCTGGCTGTGTGATTTTTTTTTTTTTTAAGATTTTATTTATTTATCTGACAGACAGAGATCACAAGTAGGCAGAGAGGCAGGCACAGAGAGAGGAGGAAGCAGGCTCCCTGCCGAGCAGGGAGCCCGATGTGGGGCTCAATCCCAGGATTCTGGGATCATGACCTGAGCCGAAGGCAGAGGCTTTAACCTACTGAGCCACCCAGGCGCCCCGTGGCTGTGTGATTTGAGGAGAGGCACGCCACCTCTCTGAGCCTTCTCTTCTTCGCCTTTAAGTTTTGAATACCTTGCTGTAAGCCTGAGAGGGGCGTGAAGATTAAAAAGTAAATCATGCCTCTCCTGGGTTTAAATATCCCTAGGCTCGCTTGACCCCAGCACCCTTTGGTACTTATGTGGGGTTTGAGCTACTTCTCTTCAAACTTGCTACATTTCTTTAGGGCCAGGGGCCAACTCTTTGTGTTTGTTTGCTTGTTTCTATCCCTGTATCCAAATTAATGTTCTCCACGTTGTAGGCAATTCTAAGAAGGTGAATGAATGAGTGTTCATGCAATAAAATTCTTTTTTTAAAATTTAATTTAATTTTTTAAAAGATTTTATTTATTTATTTGACAGATGGACAGATCACAAGTAGGCAGAGAGAGAGGGAGGAAGCAGGCTCCCTGCTGAGCAGAGAGCCCGATGCGGGGCTTGATCCCAGGACCCTGAGACCATGACCCGAGCTGAAGGCAGAGGCTTTAACCCACTGAGCCACCCAGGTGCCCCCATGCAATAAAATTCTATTAGGGAGCATTACTGTAATCAACCTCTAGTTTCTTAGAACAATACAGTGTTGTACTATGGATTGAGATGCGAAGCATTGTCTAAAAGATTTTCAGTCAAGGAGAATCATCAGCAATGTTAGGAACTAGGAGAGACTTTTTTTCCATCCTTCTGAAAAAGCATAGGTCCTTTCCTGGGTCTCTGAAATATTAGTTCATCTTCTGAAGCCTTCCAACCTTCGATCTCAACTCTGTCTTGTTTGAACAGTTCTGTCCCCTTTCCTTCTACCCCTTCTGTTAAATTTGCTATTTCCCATATGGCTAGGCTAATAATAGTCTTGATACCATTCAGAGCATGTGTCCCTTGTCCCTGTTTCCAAGATAAGTCCCTTGTCCTTGTCTTTTAGTATTCTCATCTCTGTCTAGAATACAGAGTAGGTCACCAGCACAGGGGTGTCGCATGGATGGGTGAATAATGGAGCACAAGTGTGAGAAGCCTCCTCTGTTCTGTCCTCCTCCGACTTCTCTCAGTTCTGGTCCTGCTTTCATTTATTTATGACTATTTTTAAAATATTGGACCTCAGATGTGGAGTTGGATTATGAATGATTCACAATCCTCAGTTTATGACATGCTTTTATCATGGGTCCTTGCATGGTCTGCTTTAACGTATATGTGGATGGATGGATTTTAAATAATGTAACAAGCATCCATGTACTGGCTACCAAAACCAGAATAGGGCCTTGAAAATAATTTATGTCTAACCATATGGTTTTTCTACCTCCCATCGCTCTGTTTCCCACAGTCTGGGGTAACCATCATTCTGAATCCTTTATTAATTTTTCCTTTGCTTTCCTTTTTATATAGTTTTATTGTCTCTATTTTTCTAAAAACTTTTCTCATTTTGGTTGTTCTTAACTTTATATCATACTTCCCCCCACCCCCATTTGTTATATTGTTAAGATTCATCCATATCTTTCATGTTGTCAAATATATTCATTTATTCATTGTTGGTCATGTATTCATTCATTGCATGAATATACCATTGTGATTCATTCACATTGATGTGGCTGGGTCATTAGGTTATACCCAGGATTTTGCTCTTGTGCACAGTGTGTCTATGAATATTCTTGAACATGATGTCATCAAATTTGTGCAAGAGTTTATGGGTTATGAGCTTGAAGGTAGAATTCCTGGGTCATAGGAAATGTGAATTTTCAATGTTATAAGATAATGCCAAAATAGTTTTCAAAGTCTCTACACCAATTCATATTCCTACCATACCCTTTCCAATGCTAGTTATCCTCAAATTTTGAACTTGGACCTGTTGAGTGGATATAAAACAGTATTACCCTGTGGTCAGCCCTGATCACTAATGGTGGTGAGAGTGAACAGTTCTTCGACTGTTTATGGATGTGTGTGTTTCCTCTTCTGTAAAAGGCCTATTCCTACTTTAACCCTTTTTTCTGTCGATCTGGTTATACTTTACTTATTGATTTGCAAAAGTTTGGTATGTCTTTCTGATGAGAATTCCTTGTTAATTTTATGTTCTTTGTTCAGGTATTGATTCTTGTGTAACATTACCCCAAAACCTACTGGCTTGAAGCCATAATTTTTTTTCTCATCGTTCTGCGGGGTCACTGGGCTCAGCCTGGTGGTTCTTCTGCCCCAGGTAGCGTCAGCTAGAATAACTCTGGTGTACTCAGTAGCTCCCTAGGTAGGACTGGACTGGGTGGTCTGATATCTTGGTGCTCTTCCATGTGTCCTCACCATTTGCTTAGCGTGCGTTTTCTCATAATGTGGTGATTTGGGGGTAGTTGGACTTTTCCTCTGGAGGCTGGTTTGCAAGAAACAGCCAGCCCTTTTAAGGCCTCTGCTCGAAAACCTCAGAATGATACTTCTGCAAATAATAAATAAGTCTGGATTCAAGAGGAGAGAATAACCTCGAGGGAAAATAGCCTCCACTTCTTGATGTGTGAAGTGGCAGACACACGCGGAGAAGGAATTGCTGGCAGCCATCGTGAGACTGTCTGCTGCTTGTATACTATGAATATCTTTCCATTCGTAACTTTTCTTTCTACTTCTTTAAGGTGAACCAATTTCTTTTTTTTTCAAGTTATTATTTTTAAATTTTATTTTATTTTATTTCTTTGAGAAAGGGTCTGTGTGTGAGTGGATGGGGGGAGGGGCAGAGGGAGAGAGAGAATCTTGAGCAGGCTCCACATCCAGCCTGGAGCCCAATGTGGGGTTCGATCTCATGACCTTGAGATTGTGACCTGAGCTGAAATGAAGAGTCAGACACTTGACCGACTGAGCCACCCAGGTGCCGCTAAGGTGAACCAGTATTCCTAATTTTAATATATCTCTTCTTTTGTAGTCAGTGCTTTCTGAATCTTGTTTAAGAAATCTTTCCTTGTTCCAAATTCTAAAAGATATTCACTGATATTTTGCACTAATTGATTTTAAAGTTTATTTCTGACATGAAGTCCTTAATTCATCTGACATGGATTTTTGTCTGTGGCTTGAGTAGGAATTTGATTTTATTGTTTTCCATTGGATATAGATTACTCTTCCCACTTATCTGATGTACCACCTCTGTTATATACTAAGGTTTCCCAAATGCATGGGTTTGTTTTGGGTTCTCTTCTGTCCTGTAAGGCTGTTTATCTCATCTTGCTCTGTTTTAATTATAATAGCTTCATAATAAGCCCTGATACCTTGAAGGGCAATTTCTTCCTCCGTGGGCTTCCTATTCAGCAATATCCTGGCTTTTCTCTCAATAGAGCTTCTCTTGGAGCATGATAATTCTAAAATTTATATATCATCCTATCCAAGAAAAGAGTAATTTCATTTATTTAGATTTTAGAAATTCTTTTAATAAATTTTTTTTCTTAAAATCCTTATATGAGTGAAATCATATGGTATTTGTCTTTCTCTGTCTGACATATTTCACTTAGTATAATATGCTGTAGGTCCATCCATGCTGTTGCAAATGACAAGATCTTATTCATTTATTTGATAGAGATCACAAGTAGGTAGAGAGGCAGGCAGAGACAGAGGAGGAAGCAGGCTCCCCGCAAAGCAGAGAGCCCGATACGGGGCTCCATCCCAGGACCTTGGGATCATGACCTGAGCTGAAGGCAGAGGCTTTACCCACTGAGCCACCCAGGAGCCCAAGATCTTATTCTTTTTTATGACTGAGAAACATTCCATTGTGTATACATACAACTATTCTTTATCCATTCATCTGTTGATTGACACCAGAGTTGATTCCACATCTTGGCTACTGTAAATAATGCTGAAATAAGCTTAGGGATACAAAAATCTTTTCAAATTAGTGTTTTTGTTTTCTTTGAGTAGATACCCAATAGTGGAATTACTGAATCATATGATAATTCTATTTTTAATTTTTTGAGGAACCTCCATACTGTTTCCCACGGTGGCTGCACCAGTTTGCATTCCCACCAACAGTGCACAAGGGTTCCTTTCTCTGCACACTCTCATCTACACTTGGATTTGTAGTCTTTTTGAGTATAGGTATTCTGACGGGTGTGCTGGTGGGTTCACTTCTCTTCATCCCCTCCCCTCCCAGCCTAGATAGCCAGGCACCTTTGGGAACCAGTGGGAACACTCTCCACTTATCTTGCCAACACCATGTGCCCCACCCTTGTGTTCCCCTGCAGATCGGTCGCATCCACACCACCCCATTTGGCACATGTCCCTCCAAAGCTGCTTCTGCCCTGGCACATCCTGCAAATAGCCCCAGCAGGGACCAACACCTCTCCAAGACTCCTGCCCTGGGGGGAGGGGAAGATAACCACACACACCAGTGCCTCTGAAGTCCCAGCAGCCTCTCCTTGTAACCAGCAGGAGAGGGAGAGCAACCTGCTGGAGATCAGTGTGACTATGGCCCCAGCAGACAGACTGCCTGTGTGGGGGACAGGCAGCTGGTCTAACTGCCTGCTCTGCCCACCAACAAAAACCTCTCAGGGACGTCACAGGAAGAATGCCCTGCGGTTCGGTGTGATGGCAGTCCTGGAGGTTGGGCTGAGGGCAGACATCCTGTCTGACTGCTGACACTGCCCAGCTTGGATCCTGAGCATCCCCAGATAGGCCCTTACTGGCATAGGGACCAAACCCTGCCCTGGCATGCCCCCAACAGGTGAAGTCAGCCATTGCAGCTGACGGGACTGAAGACAACTGCGGCTCAGCCACAAGAGCGGGGAAAGCAGCCCCTTAGGAGACACACCTGCGGCACCTAGTTCTGGTGAAGGAGGTTTGCACTATAGGGCACCACAGGACCTCTTCTTCTTAGACCATTTATAGGAAATAATGTATATTACTGACCATCCACAATGTATAATAACACAGAGTAGTTAGTAGCTGCTAGATGGGGAAGAGAGTTACAGGGTGGTTGGTTGACATACTGTTTCTGGGGACCTAAGCTTGGGTCCTGGTTCCACTATTTATAGTTGTGTGATTCCTTTCTTTTCTTTTCTTTTTTTATTTTTAATTTTATTTATTTATTTGACAGAGAGAGAGAGCTCAAGGATGGGGGAGCAGCAGGCAGAGGGAGAGGGAGAAGCAGGCGCCGCCCCGCTGAGCAGGGAGCCGGATGTGGAATTCTGTCCCAGGACCCTGGGATCATGACCTGAGCCGAAGGCAGTCGCTTAACCGACTGAGCCACCTAAGACGTCCCCTATAGTTGTGTGAGTCTTGGGCATATTACTTAACTTAGTCCTGTGTTTCCTCAACTGTAAAATAGAGGTAATAGCCTTAGGGTGCCAATGTCAAATGCATAGTTCCTGGTGCATAATAGGTGCTGTATAAATGCTCACTTTATTTGTTAATGTAGTTATTTGAAAACTGAGAAGAAGCATCATCTCCATTCCTCATATCTTCACTATGGAGATGGAGATAAATGTAGATCATAAGCATCCCCATCCTTGGAAGAAAGTTGCTTCTAAACTTGGAGGAAGAATAATGTAAATCCCTTATCAAATAATTAAATTAAATAATTAAATTAAATAAAATAATTAAATGATTAAATAAGTGGGAAAAATAAAGATCTTTAAAGGAAAAATATCCATGAATGTTTAGATGTCTTAGCTTAACTATTACTATTTAATTAATATTGTAATTAGTTACACTTTTTATGATAACAAAATTTTTATAGAAAGAACCTCCCCCCTCCCTTTGTTTTAAGAATTGCTGATGGGATCATTCCTTTATTGGGCTTCTAGGAGGTGCGAGGCAATGTGCAGGCTGAAGTGTAGTGACAAGCAGGACATACACAATCTCTCATCTCAGGAACTCGGCGGGGCTGCCTCACCTGCCGGAGGTGCTGCTTCTGAGTTACATAAATATCCTTCTAGAATGTCAAAAGATAAAGTAAAAAAAAATATGTACATAATTTATCTCTGCATATGAGAGTATCCTCAGTTACACACTCGAAAACACGTGGTCACACACCAGGATCAAACTTTGAACACTTAAGAATTAACTTTCAAGACGCTGGGCAGTGGGTAGAGCTACCCTTGTGTTGCAGAACATTCTGGGAAGTCTGTGGCTATAAGTTTGCTTCTTTAGCCCCCTCCTATATGGTGGTGATGCTGTGAGGTAATTTAACTGGGGAGCAAAGCAGTTCAGTGTGTGAAGCGCACTACTGGTTAAGCATGATCTTTTGACCCAGTGCCAAGTGTAATCAATATATGGAAAAGGCCTATGTTCAGCTTTTTAGGCTGTAAAATTCTGCATGGCAAGCAAAACAAAACAGAACCAAGAATTTGCCTACCAAGAAGAAGAAGTCATTAAGAAGATGAGGACATATCCGTGGCGTCAGAATTTAGTAAAGATGGTAATACCAAGGAGCTATCACTCCAGGTGAAAATGGATTCTCATTTATCTGTGGGCTTAACTCTTGACTTCTCACTTTGGTATCTGCAGCCCCAGCTGTGATCTCCCCACTTACCTTTCATACCTTGTCTTTGGTTACACTTTTGTTAAACTGGACCAACTGGCCTCCGTGCCCCTGCTCGCGCTGGTTCCTCCGCCTGGAACCCCTTCCCTGTTTGCCGCTCACTGACACTTACCAAAGCCTTGTGCATCCTCACCGGCGACTTAGTCCCACCTCTTCCACCCCGTGCCCTGAGCCCCTGGCGTACGCATCACCTTGGACACAGACCGCTATACGCGTACCGTACCCTACTTCCCTTATGGTTATTTGTCTCCTTATCGCCCCCACTGGGACTGTGGATAGGGATTCTCTTTGTATTGTAGTGCCTGACGTAGAAATTGCAGAGGAGAACGTAAAGAGTAAAATGAATTTGCTGAAGGAAAACATGTTGGCATCTCAGGTGCAATAGGTTCCTCTTTTTTTTTTTTTTAATTTATTTATTTGTTAGAGAGAGAGAGAGCGAACGAGCACAGGCAGACAGAGTGGCAGACAGAGGCAGAGGGAGAAGCAGGCTCCCTGCCGAGCAAGAAGCCAGGACGCTAGGATCATGACCCGAGCCAAAGGCAGCCTCTTAACCAACTGAGCCACCCAGGCGTCCCGCAATAGGTTTCTCTTAAAACGTCATATAGGGTGGCGCCTGGGTGGCTCAGTGGGGTAAGCCTCTGCCTTCAGCTCAGGTCATGATCTCATTGGGCTCTCTGCTCAGCAAGGAGCCTGCTTCCCCTCCTTTTCTCTCTGCCTGCCTCTCTGCCTACTTGTGATCTCTGTCTGTCAAATAAATAAATAAAATCTTTTAAAAAAATGTCATATAGGATGAGAGAAACATAGCTGTAAAACATGGAAGATAAATATGGTATATATCCTAGAAACATTATAAACAGGCATAAACAGGTGATATGGTTTAAAATTAAGTGAAAAAGAAAAAGGCTTATTACTGTCTTCAGAATACGTTGCCGTCAATCTCACAACTGACATCCCTAAGCTAGGCCGAGTGGTCTTTGTTTTACTTACCTCTTTACTAAACTGATAGAAAAAATTACTTGAAAATAACAAAAGAGCTTTTTTTTCCCCCTCCAGGGCCAATTCTGTGACTACTGCAATTCTGAGGACCCCAGGAGAGCACATCCAGTCACCAACGCAATTGATGGATCTGAGCAATGGTGGCAAAGCCCTCCTCTCTCCTCAGGCATACAGTACAACAAAGTCAATGTCACCTTGGATCTGGGGCAGGTGAGTTATGCTTCTGACTGGAAAGAGGGAAGCTCATTTGGATTGTCGCTTCTATGGTTATTTCTGATAGAATAATAATTATATTAAAAAACAAACATAGCTTTAATTCTCTAGTCACTGTGAAGCCTATGACAGTCATATTTGCATTCCTCCACGCTCAGCCTGTCATGACACAGACACCCATACCTATGAAGAGTTAAACATAGTCAAAAATAGTTATATTGGCAAAGATATCACTATTATTATTATTATTATTATTATTATTATTTTTGATTATGGCAAAGTATGTATGACATAAAATGTACCATCTTAAGATACTTTATTTTTTAAAAAGATTTTATTTATTTATTTAAAGAGAGTGCAAGTGAGGGGGAGCAGAGGGAGAGAGAGAATCTCAAACAGACTCCCTGCTGAACAAGGGGCCCCGCTTAGGGCTTGATCCCATGACCCTGAGATCATGGCCTGAACTGAAATCAAGAGTTGGATGCTTAACCGACTGAGCCATGCAGGCCCTCCCCATCTTAGATGAGTTTAACCATATGGTTCAGTAGCCTCAAGTTCACATTGTGTGCAACCAGTCTCCAGCATTCTTTCTTGTCTTGAAAAACTGGCAGTCTGTGCCCAGCTCCAGGCTACCACCATTCTACTGTCTCTGTGGATTGGTCAACCCCAGTCACCTCATAGAGGTAGAATCCTACAATATCCGTCCTTTGTGATTGGCTTACTTCACCTAGGCTACTCTCTCTGGGTTCATCTGTGATGCAGTGTGTGTCTGAATTTGCTTCCTTTTTAAGGCTGAATAATATTCCATTGTATGTATGTCTCACATTTATTTATCCAGTCATCTGTCAAGGGACACTTGAGTTGCTTCCATGTTTTGGCTCTTGTGAGTAATGCTGTTATGAACATGGGGATGACTAAGATATTTTTATAGCATTCTCTTTCCCAGAAATCCTGATTCTATGACCACTGACTACCATAGTTTTTCACTTCGTTTGGCCAGCTGGTGCACAAGAAAACACAACTTCAGACCTGTCTTCCTGTGGTATTCTAACAGGGCCCCTAGGATGTCTTCCTCTTGGTGTACATGCCCAGTTGATCCCCTCTATTTCCAGTGTGGCAGGACTATGACGGAAGTCACTCCCTTGGTAAGGAGGCATTATGTGACAAAAATGAAGGGATTTTGAACATGTGTTTAAGGTCCCAAGTCAGTTGATCAAAAGAGAGATTATCTTGGAGGATTCTTCCCTAATTTGGGGAACTCTTAAAAGGGACTGGGCCCTACCTAAAGGAAGAGATCTGAAGCATGATCAAATTTCCTGCTGAACTTGAAGGGGAAAACTGCCATGTTATAAACTACCTTTGGAGATGGCCACATGACAAGGACCTAAGAATGGTTTCTAGAAGCAGAGAACAGCCTCAGCCCACAGCTGGGAAAAAAAGCAGGAACCTCAGTCCTACAACTTACAACAAACTTGGAAATGGGTCTTTCCAGGCAATCTGGCAAATGCCTGATTGCAGCCACCATGCCTAGACTCCTGAAATATAGGACTGAAAGATCATAAATGGCTTTGTCTTAAGCCACTAAATTTATGTTCATTTGTTAAGCAGCAATAGAAAAATGAATGCACCTTCTTTCCTCTTTCAGACTAGGGAGTGCCTCCTATTTGTTTCACCCTGTTCCTTCAACAAGTACTTATTTATTGCCTATTCTGTACGTCAGGCACTGTTCTTGGTATTTGCATTACATAAAAGAACGAAGAGATGGAGAGTCCTTCCCTCATGGGAGACAGCCAACAAAAATATACATCACTAAATATAATACGTTAGAAGCTGATAACAGCTATGGAAAACATAAAAAAGTAGATCAGGGTAAGAGGATAATGAGGCCAAGACAAGAAGGGTTTGCAGTTTTAGGCAGGACCGTCAGGAGAGAGCTTAATGGACAAAGACTAGAAACAGGTGAAGGCATTCATCATGCAGATTTCAGTCACCCAGACAAAAGGAACACCCTGCAAAGCCTTTCTAAGGTGGGAGCTTGTCTGGAAGGTATAATGAGCTGCATGGAGGCCACGGTGGTTGGACCAGAGTCAGGGAGAGGGCAGTAGTGAGAGAAAAGGCCAGAGAGAGAACAGACAGGGCCAGATCAAGTAGGGCTCCTAGGCCATGATAAGGACATGGGCTCCAATGAGAGATGAGTCATTACAGAGTTTCAAGCAGAAGAATGATCTAATCTGATTTAAATTTAAAAAAAGATTGCTCTGTCTATTTTGTTGAGAATTATCAGGGGGCAAGGGTAGAAGCCAGTTAGGTGACTGTCATTGTAATCCACAAGAAAGATGCAAGTAGGGGCAGTGGAAGGGGTGTGTCCCAGATCTATTCTGAGACTAGAGGTGCCATGATCTCCTAGTGGATTGAAGGTGAAGTGTGAGAAGAGAGGGTTCTGGGATGATTCCCAAGACTTTTGGTCTGAGCAACTGGAACTGCTGTTTGCAGAGATGTTGGAGACTCTGGGGGACAGGGGCAGTTAATGTGGACATGCAAGCACTGAAATACTGTTTGGACATCGCATTGGAAGTATGGACTAGACACTGGGAGATATGAGTCTGGGAAGCTGGCTGGGCTGGAAGAGAGGCTTGTTAAAGATTTCTTTAGGAATTATATTCAGGATCTCTCAGCTTCTTGGATCTGTATATTTATACCTTTCATCGTCTTTGGGCTATTTTCAAACAAATGTCCTTCCTTCCTTTTCTAGCTTTATTGAGGTATCATTGACAAGTAAAATTGTCTGTGTTTTAAAGTGTATAATGTGATGATTCGATAAGCATGTACTTTGTGAAATGATCACCATGAGGAGGTTAATTCACACATTCATCACCTCACGTACTTTTTTTGTGAGTGTGTGGTGAGACCACTTGAGATCTTGTCTCTTAGTAAATTTCAGGCATATAATACAGTACTATTAACTATAGATACCATGTTGTACATTAGAAACCCAGAACTTATTTATCTTATAGCTGAAAGCTTGTATCCTTTGAGCAGCATCTCCTGATTTCTCCCACTCCCTAGCCCCTGGTAAATACCATTCTACCCTCTGTTCCATGAGTTCAAGTTCTCTTTCTTTGGGGTATTGATGATATTGTTAGATCTTTTATTATTGTTCCACAGGTCCCTGAGGCTCTGCTCATTTATTTTTTTCAGTTGCTTTTCTCTCTTTTTCAGATTAGGTAATTGTATTGTTCTATTTTGAAATTCCCTGATTCAAAAAAGAAAGAAAGAAAGAAAGAAAGAAAGAAAGAAATTCCCTGATTCCTTTCTCTTTCATGTTCTCCTGTCTAGCCCATTTAGTGAGTTTTTAATTTTAGTTATTGTATTTTTTCAGTTATTATAATTCTATTCCTTTTTTTTTTTATATCTTCTATTCCTTGGCTGAGATTTTTTATATTTTAATTTACTTCAAGAATATTTGTACTTACTCACTGAAGCATTTTGATACTTTAAAGGTTTTGTCAGATTATTCTATCATCTGTTTCATCACCTTTTGTTGCGGTCTGTTGATCTTTTTCATTCACATTGTTATTTTCCTCTGATTTTTGGTATGATGAGTGATTTCCAGTTGTATTCTGGACATTTTAGATATTATGTTAGGTGACTCTAAATCCTATTTAAATCTCCCAGCTTAGCAGATGTCACTCTGTTTAGGTTTAATACATCAGTTCTGGCTTGCTTTTGCAGCCTGTGATTCCAATGAATATTTGGTTTTCAGCTGGTGCATATTATGTAGTCTGCTGTGTTCATCTGGTCCCTGGGCTCCTGTTTGGTTCTCATTTTTGCTGCTGCCTCTGGAGCCAGAATGAACTTCTCCTGATCCAGTGACACCTAGTCGGGGTTGAGACACACTGGACCTTCAGGGCAGAGAGTGCTTCCCCAGTGCATCGGCCAAGGCTGCCTAATGCAGGTGAAGCTCCTGCTGAAATAGACATTTGGAAATCAATGGCATGTAGATTGTGTTAACCCACAAGACTGCATGAGAGTGAGAAGAGAAGAGGATCTAGTGTTGAGCCATAGGCTCTCCAATATTAAGAAGTCCTGGAAAAGAAAAGGAATCAGTAAAGAAGACTGGTGTGGAATGACAGATGAGAAGAAGATAACTACAAGAGTGTGGTGTCCTAAAGCTAGGTGAAGAAAGTATATCAAAAGGGAGGCAGTCTTTCAGCTCTATAATACGAAGACAAAGAGCCTAATTTAAAAAAAACGGGCAAAGGATCTGAATAGGCAGTTTTCTAACCCACTGAGCCACCCAGGTGCCCTGACAGTTTTCCAAAGATACACGAATGGCCAATAAGTATATGAAAAGATGCTCAGCATCATTAGTCATCAGGGAAATATAAGTTATAAAAAACCACAATGAGATACCACTTTACACTCAGTTGGGTGGCTGTAATGGAAGAAAGAGGTAATAAAGTATTGGTGAGGCTCTGGAGAGATTGGAACACTAATATATTGTTAGTACCAAAGTAAAGTGGCATAGCTGCTTTGGAAAATGGTTTGGTACTTTCTGGTTGGCTCAGTCAATTAAGCATCTGCCTTCGGCTCAGGTCATAATTCCAGCGTCCTGGGACTGAGCTGCTCATCAGGCTCCCTGCTTAACAGGGAACCTGCTTCTCCCTCTCTGCCCCTTCCCCAGCTCTTGTATGCATGCACACGTGCTCTCTCACTCTCTTAAATAAATAAATAAAATGATTAAAAAAAAAAAGGTTTACCATCTTACCCAGCATTTCCACTCCTAGTTATATTTTCAAGAAAAATGGAAACATACAAATACAGAAAACCTTGTTCATTGATGTTCATTATATCATTCTTTGTAATAGCCAAAAAGTGGGGCAATGCAAATTGTCCATCAGTTGATGAATAAATACACCAAATATCCATATCTACACAATGGAATATTATCCAACAATAAAAAGGTGTGAATTTCTGATTTATGCTATGACATGGGTAAACCTTAAAAACGTGATGCTTGAAAGAAGCCAGTCACAAAAGAGCATGCATCATGTGATTCCACATGTAGGAAACGTACAGACAGGCAACTCTATAGTTGCAGAACATTCATAGCTTAGTGGCTGCCTAGGGCTGGGGGTTTCGGAGGGAATTGAGGAATGACTGCTGGGAGGTATGCCTTGTTTTGGGGGAGACAGATGAAAACTGAGTGTGATTGATTGGGCAATTTTGTGAACATACCAGATGCCTTTGGACTGTACATTTAGATGAGTGAACTGAATGGTGGGTGAGATATACCTCAGGAGAGATACACATCAACAAAGAGTTTATGGAAAGAGAGAGTTTCAAGGAAAAAAAAAAAGAGAGAGAGTGACTGTGTCAAATGCTGTGTCAAGTAACACAGGACAGGGAATGACTGATAATTGGCCATTGGATTTGCTAATGTGGAGGTCCCTGGCGGCTTTGATGAGACAGGATTGAAAGCGTGACTGCAGGGAGATTAAGAGAGAATGGGAACGGAAATGAAGCTTGGAGTACAGAAATCTGATCTGAAGAGTTTCAAAGCAATGAGGAGAGAAGAAATGGGGGGAAGAGCTGCTGAATGTCAGGTAAAGAAAAGACTGGTGACTGATTCATAATAGGAGATCTACAGCAACATTAACACGGATACTGGTAAGAGTATTAATACTGATGTTTAAGCCAACCTTTCTGCTGGCCATAGTGGTGCACACAGTATGGTTCATATAGGAAATACTGTTTGACCAGATGCCTGCCCTCAGCTCGTCTGCCGGGGCTGTGTTGCATGGATGGGCAGGGTGCTGTCCTCGAGAGGCTTTTCCTAGTGGGTGGAGCTGCAGGAACCCTCGTGCACTGTTGGTGGGAATGCAGACCAGAAGAGCCACTCTGGAAACCAGTATGGAGGTTCCTCAAGAAATAAAAAATAGAATTACCATATAATCTGGTAATTCCACTTCTGGCCATTTACCCAAAGAAAATGAAAACACTAACTTGAAAACCTATATGCACTGCTAGGTTTATTATAGCGTTATTTATTTATTTTAAAGATTTTATTTATTTATTTGAGAGAGAGACCATGAGAGGGGAGAGGTCAGAGGGAGAAGCAGACTCCCCACTGAGCAGGGAGCCTGATGTGGGATTCAATCCTGGGACTCCAGGATCATGACCTGAGCCGAAGGCAGTTGCTTAACCCACTGAGCCACCCAGGCGCCCCCCAGTGCTCCATTATTTACAACAGTCAAATTACGGAAGCAACCTAAG
The DNA here is from genome assembly GCF_963455335.1 of Martes martes. NCBI lineage: Eukaryota > Metazoa > Chordata > Mammalia > Carnivora > Mustelidae > Martes > Martes martes. The sequence goes on along the minus strand of NC_137901.1, from coordinate 47,156,450 downwards.
TGTCCACTGATCCATGATTGGATAAAGAAGATGCTGTATATATACAATGGAATATTTTTCAGCCATAAAAAGGATGATATCTTGCCATTTGCAAGAATATGGATGGAGTTAGAGGGTATTGGGCTAAGTGCAGTAAGTCAGAGGAGGACAGTACTATATGGTGTCACTCATATGTGGAGTTTAAGAAACAAAACTAATGAACAAAGAAAAAAAGAGACAAACCAAAAAACACACTTTTAACTGGAGGGACTGCACTGATAGTTACCAGAGGGGAGGTGGGGGGAGGGATGGGTAAAATAGATGGACCGGGTTAAGAGTGACACTTAACGTGATGAGCACTGAGTCATGCACTGAATTGTTGAACCACTATATTGTACACCTGAAACTGATACAATGTTGTATGTTAACTGTAATTCAATCGAAAAGAAAGAAAAAAATTTCTCCAAAAACAGTATCGCTTGAAAGCAATCGAAAAGAAAATGCAGCCCACAGACTGGAAATCGAATGATACTGAGATTTCATCAAAGGAGTGTGTTATCTTCATTTTGGTTAGGGATACTTTGGTGATAGAACAGCTGTCCACCTCTTCAAATCATATGTTATATGAAATTACCCCTCTCCTAAGAATATTTTCACCAACAATTTTCATCTGAGATAATTCAAGAAGATCTCTCATGGTTTGAAAGGCTCTATGAGTCCAATTTCAACTATGAATTAGTCTTATCCCGCTAATAACTCACCTCTGTCATTAACTCATCAGAGATTTTGCCTATAATGACCAGAATTTACCTATTATACCAGTTATTTTTCTTAAAAGATTTTATTTATTTATTTGACAGAGATCACAAGTAGGCAGAGAGGCAGGCAGAGAGAGAGAGGGGGAAGCAGGCTCCCTGCTGAGCAGAGAGCCCAATGCGGGGCTTGATCCCAGGACCCTGAGATCATGACCTGAGCTGAAGGCAGAGGCTCAAACCACTGAGCCACCCAGGTGCCCCTATACCAGTTATATAACTGAAGATTTCTGTAGATAGCTGGAGATTTTTTTTTAATTTTTTTTTTTTTAATTTTTAAGTAATCTCTACACCCAACATGGGGCTTGAACTCACAACCCTGAGATCAAGAGTCGTATGCTCTACTGACTGAGCCAGCCAGGTGCCCCATAATAGCTGGAGATTTTAACCCATCAAATACCAATGTCTGCTGGATTTACTTTTACTCCTCAAAGCTATTTAAAAAAAAACACAAAAAACCAAAAAAAACCCCAACCTTTTAAAAGGACTCTTTTGTTATACTGAAAAATCTCTAAGACGGTTGAATTAAAAAAACTACCGACGTGGGAACAATTTAGTAACTTGGTAGTTGCTGGCAGACATTAGCCATGCCTCCTTCTGCATGAAGATTGTGTTCACTCAACACCTGACTGACTGGGGAGGCTGCTCTGAGTGGGGGTTGATGGTGGATCCTGGAGTCGGCCCATGCTGGTTTGCGCCCTGGTGCACTGCTTACTCGCTTTGTGACCCTGAGCAACATGCTCGAGTGCTCTGGGCCACAGTTTCCTCCTTTAAAAGGAAGATAATAATTATACTTGCCCTGTAGGATTGCTCTGAGGTTGGAATGAGTGAACTGCTTCATTTTTAAACCTCTTTGGGCCAGTGGTTTTGAAATAAATTTTTATTTAGTAAAGTGAATATCAATAAATGCTCATTATTAAGAGACTCATTACTCTGCTCCTCTAGAAAACACTGTATGCGGTGCTATAGAGTATTAAAAAGCCCAGAAGCAGGAAGAGCAACATCAGTGATGTCAGCCTGAAGATGTTCCTTTCCTACTGGAGTCATAGCAACTTGTGCTCTAACAAATAGGTTTGGTCTCGTAAGATTTATAGTATATGCCCTCTGGGCAGGATCTGTATTTTCTTCTTTTTGCTGGAATTAGCCACAAAACTGTCACTGAGAGGTTAGATTTCATAACTGGATAGTGACCTACAGACCTTAGATGTAGGGAAGTGTGAAATTTTATTTTTGGAAGTATGGTGGGGATGTACACTGTAGGCCCTAAACTTATTAGCACATCACTTTTTTTCCAGCTACTGAGAACTGACATTTGAATTCAATGTGCTGCAGTCTGTTTGACAGCTTTTGTTGTCACTTTTCTCTATCTGCTTTTGGACTAGTCAGTGGTTTTCATGGTGGTTTTTCTTGGACAACTCAGTTTGGGAAATAAAAGCATCACTTTCAGGACTCGGTCTTGAAGGACAGTGTCCCCCTTACAAGGCGACAAACAGAGGAAGTTTCAGTGATTCACTGGAGACAGTGGTATTTTCTCAGGCTGTTCAATTTCATTCGATACTCATCAGTTTTAGAATCAGAACACGATGTCTTATAGGAAACTTTCATCTCATCTGGCTAAATATAATGAGTTCAGCTTCCGAGCCTGCGTATAGACCATTTGGGACATACAGGATTTAATGTCCCCAGGGCATCCCTCAACCCAGGAGGAACAGAAATTGGTGGAAATTCCCCATTTCCCTGCCTCTCTAAGGAACAATTCTTTAGAATGTCTCCACCAGAACTGAGCCCCAGTTGGCTGTGGTAAGAATCTGCCATTAACATATCAGCCACTGGCTTTTTCCCTCCCCTGTGGCTCCCTCGCTTCTCATTTATGCTTCTTGAGATCTATGCCCACACGAACTACCCTCACTCAGTCTTTGTTTCAGAGCTGGATTTAGAGACAAATGAAGACAGGGAAGAAAGGGGGTTTAGGCGGAGACTCTGAGCACCCTACAGATATCCACACAAGCAAACACTAGGAAAAACTTATATAGAATACAGTAAGTAGAAAATTCAGGAAACGGTTCTAATGCTCTCAGATTAAGAGTAACAAAGGAAACAGCATTATAACTTTTAAAGAAAAAATAGGTCACACAGAAATGTGCCATCACTTTACCTCATTTTTCATGAACTCAGTGTAGTTGGTGAATTCCCCAGCAGCCAGAGGTAAATACAGTATCCAACCATCTGAGGGCAAATTTAGTATGTAAAAGGCCTAGGATCTTCCCCCCACCCCCACCCCCCAGCCTTCTTTTTAACTTTTATGAGACTTTGGCAGATGAATCCAAAACATTCTTTATAGCCCTTGTCAGTTCTGACTCAGATGGGAGGAAGGCCTGGGCTGGTTTCTGTCTCTTCTTGGGCTAAGGTGCTTTGGAGATTAAATTGGTTCTAGGGATGCCTTGCAGAGCATGTCCCTAAAAGTCTGACTCGGTTGGGTCCGTGGATGGATATAGTTCCATCTAGAAAGTGGATGACTCTTAGATTTGGCCCAAACTTTAGATTCCAGGAATTGCCCGGACCATAAGCTTCAGAAAGGGTCCATGTCTTGTTTTGTTCACTATGTGGTGTCCTGCTTCCAGCATCTTGCACAGTTTTCAGCACATAGCAGATGCTCAATAAATATATTGAGTGAATATAGAATGAAACAAGGATGATTCAGGGTCAGTCCGAACTTCCCAGGGTACGGTACTAGTGGAAGTATGTTGCTGTGAGACCAGATCTCTAGGATAGGGTAGACCAGCCTTGGCTTTGTAATTAACTAGATGGTTGGGTCCACTTATGACATTTGGGTCCCTTTGCAATACCATTTAAGTGTTTTATCGCTGTAACATCATTAGAAGATATAGATCTTACTCAGAACAAATCTGTAATTTGTAAATATTCTATTAACAGACACATACAATCATGAGACTCAACCTTTGAAAACAAATCATTTGTTAGTGGGTAGAAAAGGGGCCCACAAAATCTCCTGGGCTATGGGGGATGCAATTTTATTCTTTATGATAATTCTTTGTTCTTTATGTAGTAGCCTACACATTTTTTTAAAAAGATTTTATTTATTTATTTGACGGAGGGAGAGATCACAAGTAAGCAGAGGCAGGCAGAGAGAGTTGGGGAAGCAGACTCCCTGCTGAGCAGAGAGCCCGATGCGATGCGGGGCTCCCAGAACCCTGAGATCGTGACCTGAGCTGAAGGCAGAGGCTTAACCTACTGAGCCACCCAGGCGCCCCTAGCCTACACATGTTCATTGCCTAGTAACCTAAACATATTAATTTCCTTTGAAGTGCCTTTTAAGGAGTTTATACATTAGGAAGAGGCTGGCAATCTGGAATTTTCACTTTACATGTGAAAAACTCAAGGAAGTTGAGTCAACCCAGAGCAACAGACGGGAATCCCTGAGATGCCAACTTTGTTTGGCTCTCTGAATCACTATCTCAAATAGCATTGATAACGTATGTAAGTAAATAGGCTCCAAGATATCTAAACACTATTAGATAAAATAATGTCTGGGAAATCAGGCCATTTCCCCGGAGTGTGGGGAGGACTCACAGCCTATGGCTAGAGACACCTGTGAACGCTGTATGTGAATGTACTTTGACCCTGGTGAAGCATGAGACCAACTTGGAATATGATTATTATTATTACTTAGAGAAATCATTATTGACACCCTTGCTTCTCTCCTTTTCTGCGCTTACAAAAAGCTTACAGTGCTTTATCTCTTCTGAGCGAGTGAAGTATGTAAATATGTTCGTGGTAAAGTTCTGGAAACTCTTTGCTGATGTTCTATCATCCAAGAATGTTTGCGTTGAAAAAAAAATCCCTATCTATGTTTGTCATGGAACTACTGCTAGGAATTTATCCTAAGGAAACAATGAGATAAATGCTCAAAATATGTGAGCAAGGGTGTTCTCGGGTCCATTGTTCATATAACGTAGCTGGGAAACCATCTCACATCCGATAAAAGGGGACTGCTTCACGCCATGGATCATCAGCCATCAGAATGATGCCGCTGACAGGGTCTTTACGGACACGTTGTGCCTGTGCCAAGTTGAGAAGAGAAATCGAACTATTACGTCAGCTGTGTATATCGTAGGGTATGATTTCATTTGCTTTGTGTATATCAGCACAGAAAAAAGTGAAAAAAGAGAGAATCTAAAATACTAAGAATGCTCTTTTCTGGATGGTGGGATTATTGGTGATTTTGACTTTCCTCTGTAAATCCCATTTGCAGTGTAGTACATGTTCACGTTCTGGATTATTTCTTAGGTACAAGTCTGGCTTCACGCCTTTCAAGCTGCATGACCCTGGATCCCCTAGTTAATGTCACCAGGGCAGTTTCTTCCTTTGAAATTTGGGAATGAACCTAGTACCACTCTTGTAGGGTTGTTGGGAGGAATTAAGAAGGTAATAGAAAAAACTTTTTTTTTTTTTTTTTTAAGATTTTATCTATTTAAGAGAGAGAGCACACGCAGGGGCAGCAACAGGCAGAGGGAGAGGGAGAAGCAGACTCCCTGCTGAGCAGGGAGCCCGATTCCGGCTCCGTCCCAGGACCCTGGGATCATGACCTGAGCCGAAGGAAGAGGCTTCACCAACTGAGCCACCCAGGCGCCCGTAAAAGAAAACTTTTAGAATTATGCCTCCCATGCTGTAAGAGCTCAGGCTATGTTAGTTATTACGTCTGTATTTTTTTTCAATGAGCTTTTACATAAAGATAATAAAGTTAATTGAGAAGATACTTCCTTTTTGGGAAAAAAAGAAAAGTTGGTATAGAGAAGACGAAAGGAACAGTTATTCCTGGTGAGATTTGAGGTATTGATGGGAAAGCTTACTGGGCATTTTCTTGATGCCCTCCATCCCCCAATACAAATGTCTGACCACTTCATCCCGAGTGAGGTCGGCCTGCCAGAGATCTTTCAAAGCGAACAGAATCAGAAAAATGCCCAGTAATGGAAATTGATTTTTTTTAAAGAGCCTATTTTATTCCTTAGCTAATCTTGAAAACTATTTTATGTTTCTTCCCTTGTGAAACTTCTGTGATTTCAGGCGTATTTTGGCTTTAAATCATGGCAGTTTTCCTATTACTATTATTGGCAAGCATATTTAAGGAAAAACTGAATTTCACAAATTCTTCACTATGGTTCCAATGAAATCTCGAGTTAAATACAATGTCTCGGGGGAGTCCTTGGGCCCGATGCCCCCTCTCCTCTGCCAGCTGTCTTCTAGCCCTGTAGAGCCCCCAGTTCCCTCCTCCTCCTCCCAGAGACTCTGGAGCCCACCCCCTGCCCCCCATGCAACCAAACAACCTTCCTTTACTCTTGTCTTCCTGAAGCCTCTTCTTTCCCTGTTCTACTTTCCATGTTTCACCTCACTTTTGGTTTTTCACTTTACATTCTCCCGTTGTGTTTCTTTCCTTTAGAGAAAAACTTAAGCATGATCAAACCAGTACCTCTTCTCAAGGTCACTGCCAGCCTTCAGGAGGGTGCTGTGCCTGTGTGTCCCTGGCTGTCCCCACCCAGCCCCAGAGTGGTGCCCCATGGAGCCTGTTGGGAAGGTCAGGGCTCCCCAAGGAGGCTCAGCTCCACCAAGAGCAGGCCGTCTGCCTGGCCACAGCCAGACCCACGGTTGGCCTCTTGGTGCAGGCAGTGTGGACGGTGTACCTCCCCAGGACGGAGGCAGTGCCCTCCAGACGCGAGGGGCCGGCCCACTTCCCCCAGGCCCCAGGGGTCCTTCAGTTCGCACTGCACTTACACAGGTGGACTCCTTGGCCGAGTAGCCTGTGGACAAGGATGCTTCAGGCTCGTGTCTCTCTGACTCAACAGCCCCTGGGCTGCTTGCCCTTCTCTCTTTGACTCTCAAAACACCCCCGTAAACCCTTCTGCAGGTGAGGAGTTCCTGACTCAGTACATTCTCCGTGACATGCTCTGTTCCATAGGTTTCAAGCACCCTGAGCAATGAGATGGTATATTTACCTTTGTTGTTTCTCCACCTCGTAGGATAACCGGAGTGGAACATTGGGTTCTCTCTCCTGCCTCTCCCCTGTCCTAGCTCCCAGACTCTCATCCCTCATCCCTTCCACAGGGCCTGTAGCAGGCACAGAGTGTCCTGAGCTCGGGGAGAGGTGGAGGCGGTGGCCCAGGGAGCCTGGGGGCTGGGAGAGGTGGCCGGTTTACTTTCCTGGGAGAGATCTGAGATCTGAATCTCCAGCTGGGGAGGGAATTGAGGTTGGAGTCTCTGCCGGAGTGTGCAGGCGGCCGAGCCCTGGGGCAGCTCGCAGGGGGTGAGAGAGTGCTGGGCAGAGATGAGCTGGAGGGCATGGAAGGCAGTTTCCAGCGTCATCGTGGCCTGGGGAGTGAGGGCAGGGAGACAGGGTGGAGGACAGCAGTTTTGCAACTTCCTGCATTTCAGGGTGAGGGCATCTCCCTCACAGCCGCTCAGGCCTGGGCAGGGCTGGACCTGAACACCCTGGTGTTTAGGACAGGTGGGTCCGACAACCCGGGCTGCCCCGGCTTGCCCCGGTTAGTGGGGTTGCTATGGCTTTGCACATGCCCTGTCTAAACTCCTTTCCTTACTGTCCCGGCCAGCCAGTCACTCAGTCCCGGACGCTGCTTTCCTGCCTGCTTTGTCCATCTCTTCCCGTCCATGGGTGCCTCCCCACCCCCACTGTCCCCACGGCTACACAGGACCACCACCCAACCCACCACCTGTTCACATCCCCATCCCTGAAATCCTGCTCATTTTCAGCCTGGGCAGCTCCCCCACTGCTACTCCCTGAGCCTGCTGACTCTTGATTTCTGCTCAGGCCGTGATCTCAAGGTCCTGAGATGGAGCCCTGCCATCCCCGGGCTCTGTGCTCAGCACCCAGTCTGCTTGACATTCTCCGTCTGCCCCTCCCCCTGCTCAGGTGCGCACATGTTCTCTCTCTCTCTTAAATAAGCAAATAAATAAATAAATACTTTTAAAAAATTAGATACAAAAGACACCAACTTATTCCTTCAAATTATTAGAAAGGCTTCAAAATGTGTCCTCCGCATTTCTGTCCTCGTTTCATTTTGGACGTGGACCAACCAGCCCATGGGACACACTCTAGACCCCAGACTGCAATTTTCCTTCAACGATATTAATGCTCATTGTGCCCCCTCCTGAAAAATCTGCCTCTCCTTTCTGTGACTTTAAGTCTCTTCCCTGGCTTGGATTTGATTGTCCTGTTCCAGATACGTTTATTAATTAAGATGTGGCCCCGAGCCCTCTTGTGACCTAGATGGTTCCCTTTCAGCTCCTCCCCCACCACCCCTGGGGGGCAATGACCTTGGTGCGCAGCATCTGCAGGCTCCCCTGCCCTGGGGCTTCTGGCACAGTTTGGCCAGCGAAGGTACAGGGGAGTGCTCAGCTGAGAGAGGGGGAGGGCACTGAGACTGAGGCATTATTCCCAACATTGCGGGGTCTCAGGTCTTCTATGGAGGCTCTTGGCTCCTGGCTCCTGGCTGGCGACTTGCTCCTGCAGCGAGAGCCGGGTCTTGGCTCAGGGCTCTGCTTCCTCTCCTTGCCCTTGAGATGCATGGTGGGGAGAGCTCTCAGATGGCATTTGCTCCGAGGGGCTTCACCATCACCCCTGCCCACTCCTTTGCAAACAGCTGATTGATTAAACTCATTGTGGTACAGTCCTCTGTCTGCAGCTGAGCTCCGAGGGACACCCAGCACTCTGACTTGTGAAGCAGGCTTTTCAAGGGATTGAAATTGACCCAAATCCCTCAGTTGTCATCTCTGAAAGAATGAAAGGGAATTACTGAAGAGGTGACTAAGCAGAAGTTTTTAAACTGTTTTAAAAAAATGAGAGAGAGAGAGAGAGAGGAAGCTCCCAAGCTTAACTGAATTATGACTATGAAATAAGGAACAGCATTCTGTTCCGTTCTGTCGAGAATGCCTGGTGCATCCAAATAATACAGCGAATGTATGCTTAATGTGTGAACGAATTGGGGATACAGAGAGTTCCGTCCCACTGTCTGCCCGATTTACAGATGTCCCTCGCGTACTGAAAGGAATACGTATGAAATAGACACTAAAACATTTATCACCTGTAATTTGGAGCATATTAAGACATAATGAAAAGCTGGACTCTCAGTCATTTATCATTACTCATTTATTTTTTTAAAAGATTTTATTTATTTATTTGACAGAGATCACAAGTAGATAGAGAGGCAGGCAGAGAGAGAGAGGGAAGCATGCTCCCCGCTGAGCAGAGAGCCCGAGGCAGGCCTTGATCCCAGGACCCTGAGATCATGACCTGAACCGAAGGCAGGGGCTTTAACCCACTGAGCCACCCAGGAGCCCCTAGAGTACTCATTTAATAAAGATTTATATATTTATTTATTTGTCATTCTTCAATGTCTGCTTCCCTAAATGCAGCAAGATGACTAATTTTCAGTAATTTCACAAGATGAATGCAAGATGAATAATTTAGAATTTAAATACATTTAACATTAAAAAACCCAAGTTTTATGGCCATGATAGCATGAATTTAATGGTAATGCACTTGTACTAGAAACTGGTCGGAGCACTTTTCGAGTATTAACTCATTTAGTCCTTGCTAGAACCTTACAAGGCAGGTCCTTATTTTCTAGTCTTTCTTTCCTAGAACCTTACAAGGTCCTTATTTTTTCGAAGCTAAGCGATAGTATGCAGCCGGATGGTGTTAGGTAACCTGTGGCTGCCGGTCACGGGCGAGCACGGGACAGACCCAGGCTTTGCACCTGGCAATCTGGCCATGGAGCTGACCTGAGACAGGTTGCCACGCTGATGCATGTGACACCCTGGGTCCCTGAAGCTCTCAGGGCGCTGTGAGTGTTGGCTTGTAACTACTGTCCTTTGCCTGGGATGCTATCTCTCACTTTCCACAGTGTTCCTTTGTGAGGATACATTTGAGAAATCCTTTTAGTCCCCTAAATTGTTGTATTTCTAAGTGGAATTAAAAACCAGAAACAAAGCATATGGACTCTGGGGTCCGGTTTCCCTCTTTACATTGGCTAGTAGAGGCAAATTCCTCTGGCTGTGCTGTGCAAGCGCGTGGAACGTAATGACCTGCATTTTGTGTGCCAAGTTCATTACGGGCTTAACAGTTCATCCGTAACAATACTTTTCCTTTTACTCCGTTATGTTTATTTGTTTTTCATTTTTATTAATTTCTTTACATCCTTTAGGAATTAGAGCTTTATAACACTCCGACCTTTTTTTCTTGTTCTTTTTAAAAAAAGATTTTTATTGATCTATCATTTTATTTATTTGAGAGAGAGAGAATTTCAACCAGACTCCACACTGATCGTGCCACCCAACTCAGGGCTCGATCTCACAACCCTAAGATCATGACCGGAGCTGAAATCAAGGGTCAGATGCCTAACCCCACTGGGCCACCCAAGCGCCCCTCCACCCTTTTTTTTTTTTTTTCTTAAACAAAAAGACTGTAGATGAGTACAAGCAATATATTAATGAAACAGTAAAATAAAACCTGTTTTCAGTCTAGTCATACATTTGGTTGCCACTTAGAATGAACCATCAAGACATACTTCACCTTCCTTAATGATTCTCCAAAGCCTGAAACATTTCTGTGTTCATACAGAAATCTTTCTTACAGTGCTAAATGATATCTTTGAGTCATTTCGGGAAGTACGCTGCAATTCTGCAGAAACCATTCAAGCTTTGTAAGCTGGTGGGGCTCGATTTTTGAATTTTGTTCCTTTCTAAGTGAAACGTTCCAGCGATACGCAACATCAAGCAGAATGACCAAGCACCAAGGCCCGTGAAGAGCATGCCAGATTATAATTTCCCTTTTTTAATGCATAATGGACAAAGAGTCTGCTCTTGCTCAGCTATTTCCTTTTAGTACTGATTTCCTCCCCCACGCCTTAGGGCAAATATACCTTTTAATTATAAGGTCTCACTAGCTATTGTATTCTTTCACTCCCAGATTTTTTTTTTTTGCTCCTAAATGTTTCCAGTGACAGTAGGAAAATAATGGGTGTGTTGATAGCAGAGAGTGGGTTCATTTCTAAATACATAGGGGTTCGTCCTAAGCAGTCAGACCATGACTCATAATGTCTCCTCAAGGCATTCTTTCCAAAGACCCCTTGCCACCCACGTTCCTAGCCATTATTTCTGTTCTTGTTAAGAGTTATTTCTTACTTTGGAGAACATGTGGGGCATAATAGCGTGTGATCTATGCTGAAATTTCTTACTCGACATGTTATCCCATAGAAGATAGGCTTGCACAAATAGATGTAATTTGGCTACTTGAACATACTTATTTTGCTCCCCAAACTGGTCCATAATCATGGCAAGGAAAAAATATATAGTTCATCGCAAGAGAAACACGCTCACAAGAGAAACACGCTCGGCTTTCTGTAGAGATGGTTTGGCCGCCACTGACGTGTCATTCCAGAATGTAGAGCAGGCTGCCCACCAAGACTGGAATTCCTTTAGCTGGGGATGAAGCTGTCAAACGACTGATGTTCAGAGAGGAAACAAACACCGGCTTAAAATTTGCTCGCGATCAGGTTTCCATAGGAGGAACAGGAACGCTGGCAATGTGCTCATGGTGGGAGAAAGGATATATATTATGGGCAGGGCCAGTGCTTCTCAAGCTTTAATGGACATCTGAGTCATCTATTCAAAGAACATTCCTGACTCAGAAAGTTGCAGGCATGCCCTTAGGTTCTGCATTTCTGAGATGCTCTCCAGCGACGATGTCTCAGCGCCTGGTCTTTGGGCCACACTCTGAGCAGCAGGGGGCTGGAGGACACCCTGGTCATCATCAGGTCTCCCTGGGAGGCCAAGAGCAAGGCGAGGACAGAGCTGGAAGCAGGGCGGGTGGTGGAAAAGATGAAGATGAAGTCTGGGAGGAGCGGGCCAAACCTCCCAGAGGGTCACAATGCCAGGGACACACTGACCCAGAGATGGGGGCAAAGCATCTGGCAGCCAGGTAACTCTTGATACTCCTCTCATTTCTGGCTTTCTGGAGTGTGGTACACACAGGTGCTAGAAAAGCAGCTGTGCAGGAACTTCTGGCAGGGGCAGAACCCCCAAGGAGGAGAGCCTCCTCAAAGAAAGGACCAAGCCCCCCCGGCTTTAGCCCTCTGGGGCCCTTAGCTGTCCCCAACAGCAGGGTCACCAATTGCATGTAAGTCCAGGTTTTGGAATCAGACAGATGTGGCTCAGGTCTCTGCCTGTGCCTCGTCACTTACTCTGTGTGTGACTATAGACATGTTCTGCATGTTCTCCAAACTTCGGTTTCTGCATCTATGAAGCAGAGATACTATTAGTACCGATAGACCAGGGTTATGGTAAAGGCTACTGAGACATATAAAGCACATTTAAATCCTCAGGAAATGCTAGTTTTTCCTCTTCCTTCTCCTTCTTACTGTTATCTTAGTGATTCTACTCAACCGATCCTTCTTGAAGGTGGCACCCTTTTTGTCCTTTCACTTGCTGCTGCAACCACTTGCCCAGATTTTCTATTTCTTGACCCTGCATTTCCTCATGCTCAGGGCACTAATCCCAGCAGGGACAGACCTTTGGGTTCTGGGACTAAGCCACAGCCCAGGGAGCGGAGCAAAGGAGCCTGGGGTTTCCAGCTCGGTGAGCCGCACTTAGCTGGCGTTGAGCTGGCTTGGTGCCCCACTGCCCTCAGGCCCCTGCATCATACCTTAGCAGCTGGGGCCTCTCCATCCCCCTTCCCCTTCCTGGGCATTTGTGATGGGATCTCCGATTCTGACACTGGTTCCGATGTGTGCAGTTTCCCCCCACACACCCAAGCAACTCTTGGACATTAGCTGGGCGTCTACAGTTCAACTCAATTTTGACATAGTCTACCTGGAAACAGCATCAGGTCCCACAGATTAAGGGCTCAGTCCTGCTAGACTCTGCCCCACCCCCACTTCAGACCCCAGCAGCCCACTGGGCTTGTCTCCTGTGCTTCTGACCTACCTAGTGATAGAGCGGAAGTCCCTGCAGGCCCCTTTTAGGATTTGGCTAATTTGCCAGATTGGCTCACAGAACTCAGAGAAACATTTTATTTACTAGATGACCAGTTTATTATAAAAGGATGCGACTCAGGATGAAAGAGATGCCTTGGACCAGCTGTGTGGGAAAGGACTTGGAGTTGCTCTGTCCTCTCGGGGTGCTCCACTCTCCCCAGATGCTCACGTGATCCTGATGCTGAAGCTCTCTGAACTCTGTCCTTTTGGGTTTTTACGGAAGCTCTATTACACAGGCGTGATTGATTAAATCATTGGCCATTGGTGATTGATTCAACCTCCAGCCCCTTTTCCCTCTAGGAGGGTCAGGGGGTGGGACTGAAAGTTCTAGCCCTATAATCACTGGGGTGGGTTGCTTGGGCACCCCTCTTGGGTGACCTAGGGGCATTCCGAGAAACCTCATTAATATAACAAAAGGCACATTTTTAAAAAAAATTTTTATTTATTTTCAGCATAACAGTATTCATTGTTTTTTCACCACACCCAGTGCTCCATGCAATCTGTGCCCTCCCTAATACCCACCACCTGGTTCCCCCAACCTCCCACCACCCCCCCCCACCCCTTCAAAACCCTCAGGTTGTTTTTCAGAGTCCATAGTCTCTCATGGTTCACCTCCCCTTCCAATTTCCCTCAACTCCCTTCTCCTCTCCATCTACCCTTGTCCTCTGTATTATTTGTTATGCTCCACAAATAAGTGAAACCATATGATACTTGACTCTCTCTGCTTGACTTATTTCACTCAGCATCATCTCTTCCAGTCCTGTCCATGTTGCTACAAAAGTTGGGTATTCGTCCTTTCTGATGGAGGCATAATACTCCATAGTATATATGGACCACATCTTCCTTATCCATTCATCCGTTGAAGGGCATCTTGGTTCTTTCCACAGTTTGGCGACTGTGGCCATTGCTGCTATGAACATTGGGGTACAGATGGCCCTTCTTTTCACTACATCTGTTTCTTTGGGGTAAATACCCAGTAGTGCAATTGCAGGGTCATAGGGAAGCTCTATTTTTAACTTCTTGAGGAATCTCCACACTGTTCTCCAAAGTGGCTGCACCAGTTTGCATTCCCATCAACAGTTTAAGAGGGTTCCCCTTTCTCCACATCCTCTCCAACACACGTTATTTCCTGTCTTGCTAATTTTGGCCATTCTTACTGGTGTAAGGTGGTATCCCAATGAGGTTTTGATTTGAATCTCCCTGATGGCTAGTGATGATGAACATTTTTTCATGTGTCTGATAGCCATTTGTATGTCTTCATTGGAGAAGTGTCTGTTCATATCTTCTGCCCATTTTTTAATATGATTGTCTGTTTTGTGTGTGTTGAGTTTGAGGAGTTCTTTATAGATCCTGGATATCAACCTTTTGTCTGTGCTGTCATTTGCAAATATCTTCTCCCATTCCGTGTGTTGCCTCTTTGTTTTGTTGACTGTTTCTTTTGCTGTGCAGAAGCTTTTGATCTTGATGAAGTCCCAAAAGTTCATTTTCGCTTTTGTTTCATTCGCCTTTGGAGACATTTCTTGAAAGAAGTTGCTGTGGCTGATATCAAAGAGGTTACTGCCTATGTTCTCCTCTAGGATTCTGATGGATTCCTGTCTCACGTTGAGGTCTTTTATCCATTTCGAGTTTATCTTTGTGTACGGTGTAAGAGAATGGTCGAGTTTCATTCTTCTACATATAGCTGTCCAGTTTTCCCAGCACCATTTATTGAGGAGACTGTCTTTCTTCCACTGGATATTTTTTCCTGTTTTGTTGAAGATTATTTGACCATAGAGTTGAGGGTCCATATGTGGGCTCTCTACTCTGTTCCACTGGTCTATGTGTCTGTTTTTATGCCAGTACCATGCTGTCTTGGTGATCACAGTTTTGTAGTAAAGCTTGAAGTCAGGTAACGTGATGCCGCCAGTTTTATTTTTGTTTTTCAACATTTCCTTAGCAATTCGGGGTCTCTTCTGATTCCATACAAATTTTAGGATTATTTGCTCCAGCTCTTTGAAAAATACCAGTGGAATTTTGATCGGAATGGCATTAAAAGTATAGATTGCTCTGGGTAGTATAGACATTTTAACAATGTTTATTCTTCCGATCCAAGAGCATGGAATGGTCTTCCATCTTTTTGTGTCTTCTTCAATTTCTTTTAGGAGTGTTCTGTAGTTCCTCGAGTACAGATCCTTAACCTCTTTGGTTAGGTTTATTCCGAGGTATCTTACGGTTCTTGGTGCTATAGTAAATGGAATGATTCTCTAATTTGCCTTTCTGTATTTTCATTGTTAGTGTATAAGAAAGCCACTGATTTCTGGACATTGACTAACAAAAGACACATTTGGCACTCTTATCATTTAGGAAATTCCCAGCGTTTTAGGAGCTGTGTGCCAGAAATGGGATGAGACCAAATATATGTTTCTTATAAATCCATAGGCTCCCTGCTTGTCTTCCAAGACTTCGCGTTCTTCTCGGGGAGTCAGACGTGTGAGTAAAGAACCAGTGTGCAGCCTGATAAATACAGCCGCCATGGACGTGGTGTCTGCAGGCGGGGTCTGGGGACCCAGAAGGAATCCTGCAGGACCAGCCAAGAGGGTCCTTGGCCTTGAGTAGGATGGACTCAAACTGGAGCCAGCAGGGAGTGAGGGTAGAATTTACCGAAACTACAGAGACAGCAGGTACAGATGGAGGGAAACTGAAGGACAGCCCCAGACAAACCCGAATGGTTGGTCATCCCTACCAGTCCATCATGATCATCCGTCTGGATATTAGAGTCTTACTTCTCTTACCAGTTATCTGAGACTTGCAGTCTGTGGTTGGGACTCTGATGTCAAATTCTAGAACACAGAGGGTCTCCCTGCCTGTAGTGGCGCTGGCTGTCAGAGTCTCTACCTTTTTCTTCTATGCATTGATGTTGGGACCTTTCTTGATGACCTTCTTCTCCTGGAGGCGACTGTCTTTCGGCCAGTGTTTCTCAAAGTTAGTCCTTGAATCCCTGTTCTCAGAAGGGAGACCCATGACTGGGTCTGTTATGTTATGTTTGTGTTTTGTAATCAAAGTCCAATAGGACAGTGGGGCATATGCTCCCTCATGAGTCGTCCTCCTCTCTGGACAGGTTCTAGGCCATCTGCTCCTCTAAGCCCTGGTACCTCAATCCATCCATCCTCCCCTCCCGCCCTGCCTCCACCCTGCCACCCTTGGTCCCTGGCTGGGCTCTGAGAGCAGGTGCATGGGAGTTTAGGTGCATGCACACAGTGCTGGGGCTGGGGGGGCATGGCAGGGCCACCCCACCTCAAGCCAGTGGAGCCACGGGCAGCTTGACAAGAACGAGCCTCTCACTCATCCCACATCCAGATACCAAGCATGATTCGGTGTGGAGATTCTGATCCCTCAGGAGCTGCCTGCCTGGTAGGTTGAGGGGGTAGAGCCATAAGAAGGGGAGATGGACCTCTCGCCCCCAGCCAGGGCCAAGTGTGGCGTGTTGTATCAACCCAGCAGCTTGAGGGAGGAAGGTCCTGGCATGTGCGCAGCTGGGGTCAGGGAGAAGTCCCTTGGTGCCCAGGAGGGTCTGCACTCACCCACAGAGAATCCTCTAGCCCAGGGGACTACAACATTAAGTAGCAAATTAAAAAAAACATCATAATTGGCCAAGAAAGAAACTATGGAAGGGAAGGAAAAAGTGTGTCCTCTACAAAGGTTCCTGTGTTTTCATGCTGCTTTAAGGTCTGCAAATTTAGTTGTCCCTGTTTCTAGGCCTCATTATCAAATTTGAATTTCTAGACTCGTGGCCTGGGAATCTGCTTTTCAGCCTGCTCCCCAGCTGCCTCGGATGCACCCCTAGTTTGTGAGCGCTGCAGGGTCCTCCTGTCCCCTAGCTTGGCTGAGTGTGCAGAGTCGAACACATCTTCTCTCTGCCTCAGTTGTGTTCTGTGCCCACCATGGGCAGTGTGGGTGAAAAAAAAGAGAAGTCAGCTTCTCTGAAATTTCAGCTTCTACCATTGATTTCCAACTTGGCAGGGGCAGTGGGGCCACACTGGGATGAAATGGGGTCCTCTGAGCATCAGCCCCTCTGCATTTCTAGCTCAATAGGATTCTAGGTTCTTCACTCTCCAGGCTCAATATAGGGCTGCACTTGGCCGTGTTTTTGAAGGAAAGCCTGGCCCTGGGACCTGATTTGGTATATGAGGCACCATATTCCCTTCCTGCCTCAGCGATGTTTCCCATGAGTAGGGGTTCCATCAGTTTGTGTCACTGTGTTAGGGGGGTGCAGAGCCGAGCCCACCGTCAGTAGACATGCAGCATGAGTGAGATACAAATGCAGCCCATCTCTCCTAATAAGACACAGAATCCATTCTAATGAGTATGACTGTGTGTACATAAGTATGAATTTATGTTTATATAAATATGTACATACACTTTATATAAACGTGCTGTAACATCTGGTTTGATGTCTTCCATATTCATGCACTTTAGGTTGGGGAAGTTTGTTGATACCATATGTGTATCCATTTCCTTGCTTCTGACCATGATGGAGTTTGTATTTGTATGGTTGTTAGTGAGATGACATTTCACATTGGTTTACATAATGGAATATTGCCTTGGGAGAAGTCATATAGGTATAAATGGGTTGTATGCAAAGAAAAATATTATAGAGGCGACTTCCTAAGCTGTGTCTTAAAAACTCATTTAGTACCTTGTGAAGCCACATTTGCAGGAGGGAATGACATCAACATTACGGTATAATCTGCCCTTTCTGTGTAGCTTTTGGGATACGAGGACAAAAGGGGTCCTGCCCTGGCGAGAGGCTTCGGAAAGGAAGACCAGGAAGTAAGAAAATGGGGGAGGGTAGAAATGGGTCCAAGGGAAGTAGGAGAGGGGGTGGGTCATTGTATGGAGGTTGGATGATGGAATTTGAGGCTCCTCCTGTCCTCCAACCCCAGACCCACCTTTCCAGAATGCCTAGCAGCTCGTCTTATCTACTGTCTTTAGACCCAGACCTTATTCCTGAAAGGTGGTAGATGGCGTTTAGTGGGAGGGTTCCTGTAGGCATGGAAGGTGTCCTCCTCCCCCACCACAGTCCCCTCTCTGCCTGACGGCAGGGTGGACTGTTGCTGTTCCCACAGCTACCTGGAGCCTGTTAGCTTGGGGCCACTGCCTCCAGTTTCTTGGTTAAACCCCTATCTGTCTGAGTAGACGTGTCTGGTCACCCTGCTCATCCCCGCCGGTTCCACTCCACCTCCTGTCTGGGGCAGCCTTGAATCCCTGCCTTTCTCATTCTTGCCGGTATCTTACCTGGGTCTGGATTTCGAAACTGACCCCAGGTCGCCTGACTTGGGCAGATGCTGAGATGTGCGCAGAACCCGCTTTTCCTGATAGCCATCAGGCGTGGAGTCCGTCTACACTGTACCTGCTGCCCACCACCTCCCTTTATCCCGTTCCACTCTGACCCTGCAGACCCAGGCCTCTACCTACCTTACGGCTTCACTATTTTCCATATGTTTGTCTGGCTATGATGGTTCCTGCTGGGGTCCCTAAGAGCAGGGGATTTAAGGGGGAACATTTGGGACACTAGAGATCATCTTACATCTGGATCTGAGAGCTCAGCTTGGAGGCACCTTTTCATCACAGTGAAAGTGACTTTGAGATGTTCTGTTTTATGACAGGTAAGTGCAATCCTTAGGTTTTGGCCCCCTCCCAGCCTCCAGACCTGCATCCAGGCACAGTGCGGGGGCTGTCCTGGCCTCGTAGCACACATAGGTAGAGGGTTCCTGTTGCTGGTCATGACTGCGCAGGAGAGTCAGTCTGTTACCACGAGGCCGTGAGCCCTCCAGCCACGAACATTTACGTAATTATCCTGCCAAGTGTGTTTTAAAGGAAACGCAAGGCGCTCCAAAGCACAGAATACACAGGACTAACCAGAGGGAAGGCTTTGCTGGGCCCCGTGGATTAAACAGGAGTTAGCAGGCTCTGGGGGCTGGGATGAGGCCTCCCTGGTCCTGTTGAGTTGAGAAGGGTGGGAGGTGTTTCGGGTGGAGATGAAGCAGGTAGCAGTCATGTGGGTCTGAAGCTTCTGTGAACGTTTGGGCGCGAGAGAGAAATCAGGAGTCACGGTGTAAGGTGAGGAGAGTGTGGTACAAGGTGGGGGAAGGCTAAGAACCAAAGCCTGGGTGAACTGGGGGACAGGCTAGTGCGAACTCTTGGAAGAAGTGTGTCGGGGGGGGGGTTGGGTGGACAGAGAGCTCCTCTTGTCTCCTGGCTGGAAGGGACTTTCAAAGCTGATGGGAAGGGTCCAACAGAAGGCAGGAGGGGACCCAGAGCACCGAGGGAGGGATCGGCTTTTGACAAGAAGAGGTTCCTCACTCCACCAGTCCAGGGGAAGAAGGAGAGGATGTGTAGTTGCAAATGGTTTTTAGGTCTGCAAAGGGAAAAGAAGGTGGTTCCTTCCTGGCAGTTCTGATTTTCCCCATGAAAGAGACAAAGTCACTTCTGAGGGTAGAAGGGACAGAGGTGGGGTAGTGGGAGGGGGTGTGGGGAGCAGGGAGAATCAGGCTCAGAAAATGGGCGGAAGCAAAGGTTGTGCATAGTCTAAACCATCGCCTGGTCAGCAAGGACATGGCTGTGGCTGACTGCCACTGACTTGCAACAGAGTCAGCCCTGAGCCTGGACTCTGGACTCAGGACACCCCTCCTGGGTTGGCTAGTGTCCCCAAAAGCCACATGCTGCTGCTTTGTTGCTTAGAAAGAATTCTTCAGTGTCTGGGTCCCTACCTTTTTGCATCACTTGCTCTGGAAGCAAAATCTTGCTTCCAAGATTTTGGAATGTCTTTTCCAAGAGACATCACATTTGCTGAGCCCGGGTCACGGACTCATGTTGCCTTACCTGCCACAGGAGCCTGGCATTTTCAGCTGCTCCATAGGGTCGGTGCATTCTGCTACCAGCAAGATTTATAAGGTGGGAAGGGCATTCAGGCCCTCGAAAGTCTGGTAGACAAAAGACGGTCACCTCTGTCATGGCGCCCTGTCCAGGCGTACCCTAGATGGTATTGGAACCCCTGGAGACCAGCTTCTCCCCCAGAGCTGGCTGTGAGATTTCTCAGGGTGGAGATGATGCCGCTGCAGATGCATGGTCTCTCTTCTTATTTGGGTGTGTTATTGTGACAACCAATTAAATGTCTCCTTAAATTTTCCAAACACCCTTAAATAGGACCGCCCCCTTGGAGAACCACACTAGAGGATTTAGTGTTCAGGAGGGCAAGACCACTTTTGGCCAAAGGATAAATTCCAAGAATATTACTTATGCAGCCCAGCTGATCTGAAATAACACATCAGCTTAAAGTTCATTATATTAAAAAAAAATGCTGACTAATAAAACTTAAGTGACCATCATTATGCCCCACAGACATGCACAGCTGTTGTTGAAAAGGTCTCTGAAGCTCCTGTCATTAGTAAGGGCATTGAATACATAGCCGAAAGGATCATTTTGGCCTTAGGTAAAACTCAGATTTAGCCAGGGTCGGTGAACTTAAGAAAGAGGTAACAGAAGAAAAAGGCAAATAGATATGCCAGTTAAAAGTAGGAAAGGACTCTCATGGAGGCAGGCCAGAAATGTTACAACTGTTTGGGTAGAAAGATACTGGTCAAGAGGAGGAAGAGTCTGGACCCTTATGGTGGGTGTGGTCTTATTAAAGAGAAGTGGCAGTCACATCATTTGGAATCTGATTTGGGACCAGTCACCATCACTGAGAAATATTTTATTGGAGCTTGTTGTAAACCATATCGAGGAATCAGTCTATTTTTAGGAATCATTGAGTCGAGCCAATTTTGGGTAGATTCAAGGAGGATTTAGATAACTTAGTTGCTGGTTCTTAAAGTTGAGTCAGTGACGCCCCTTTGCCTCAAAAGAACATGACTGTTTAATTTCTCTTGTTCTGTATGGTTTGTCAGACAAATTCTTCAGTGACTTTTCAGTTCAGCGAGTGAACCAGATGTCATAGGCGATTTTCTTACGAATCAGTAAAAAAGGGTGAATGAGAAAAAGTGTTATGGGAAGGATCAGGGCCTAGACAAAAAAGTTCTCAGACAGTTAGGGCAACCACACAGAGTAGGATAAAATATAAGATGTCATTAGGAAATTGTACTCAGAGTTCTTGGATTCCAGTGGACTTTAGCTTATTTTTTTTTCTTTTTTAAAGATTTTATTTATTTATTTGACAGAGATCACAAGTAGGCAGAAAGGCAGAGAGAGAGAGAGAGAGAGAGAGAGGAGGAAGCAGGCTCCCCACTGAGCAGAGAGCCCGATGCAGGGCTCGATCCCAGGACTCTGGGATCATGACCTGAGCCGAAGGCAGAGGTTTTAACCCACTGAGCCACCTAGGCACCCCAGACTTTAGCTTATTTTAAAACCATCACCACATCTATTTGTAAATTGTTAATTGTAGATGAAATGTTCTTGAATAACTTATGCTAGTCTCAAATTCTGCACTTTAAGTCTACTTGGGAATAATGATTGAAGTCTACAAGGGCTGAAAACCACGCTCTATGTCCTTAATCATTTTTCCTCCAGAGTTAAGAATTCATCGATAATAAAATATAGATGCAACTGTTTCACCTTTTCTCTTTCAGTTTTTTTTTCCTTGAAATCTTCCATCTTAAAAAAATAGTGGGCTTGTCATTTTCCAAGCTGTTGGAGTGATTCAAATCTTTAGACTCATTTTGGCCTTAGAGTTTTTATTTCTCAGCTTTTCATAGTTATTTTTAATGAGAAAACAAGAGACTCTAATTCTCCTCTCATTTCCACTTTTTATCCTAATCTTCACCTCCTGCTGACTTAAATCTTAATTCCTTAACAAGAACCTAGGGAGTGGTGTTGGTATTTAAATCCTGGGCAGGCTGTCAGGTGGAATGACGACTAGAAATCTGTGCTACTCTGAGACAGGGGAGGTGAACCTGTGAGAGAAAGTTTTTGACTAAACACCAAGGCAACATAAAGTCCAGAACGCCTCAGCAATGCAGTGGGTTTCTTCTCAAAAAGAGATTCTTGGGTGAAGGTTCTTAACCTGGGTGAGAGGTTGACCGAGGGACCTCTTGAGTCCCTTCTTGTAAGTTTCTGGAATGATCTGTCTTCCCTCTTCACAGGTGAGCAGGTACTTCTGGGAGACAGTGAGAGACAGTGAGGGACAAGGTGACTTTCCTCCTGAACACAGTCTTTTTGATGGTGCCAGGGGCTGGGTTTTTCAGCCAAGGGTGGTAAATCTACAAGAAAGAAGGGTCTTAGCTATGCCATTGGCAGATGCGCTCTTTGGACCAGGATTAGAAGGATCCTTTTTCAGCCCAGCTGAGCTGTATTTTCATCACTGTGCCTTGATTGTTTTATAGAGATTGTATTTCATTTTGTAAAAAGTTTCCAAACAAGGTTACTAAAATAGAGTTTAATTTTACTCGATCTGCATTTTTCCTTCTCTATTAAAATTTTCGCTGTAAAATTAGCTCCTTAGTAAGCTTTTCAAATGGGCACCAGGCACAGAAGTTTAATTGTTTCATTCTGTATTTAGGGACTTATTTTTCAGAATTTGTATTTGTATTTTTACATGGATAGGGGGAATGTTTATAATTTAGTTAATGAAAATAAATGTCTCAGAGTGCCTCTCCACAGGTTGCTAATTAATGACCGAGGTAAAAAGGTAACTTAATAATGGGGAAATCTGGTGGGCAACTTTTTGGGCATAGGATCAAACATAGTGTCACTGATTATGGGACCACCTGGCATCTCGTGTCCCCAGCATGATGCCATGAGAAGAAGGGGTCACACAGGAAGTAATCTCGCCAAGATACTTATTCTGAATCAGATCATGAGAAAATAATCAGACAAATTCAGATTGTGGAACATTCTGTGATAGAAAGGACCTGGATCTTCTGAATGTCAGTGTCAGGAAAGACAAAAGCCATGGGTGGACTGATCTAGGTTATAGGAGACAAAAGGCTTGACAAGTAAATGCTTCATGTCATCCTGGATTGGAATCCAGTGGGCATTATTAGGAGAATCAAGGAAATTTGAATATGGACAGTGTGTTAGGTAAGATTTTGTTCAAATGGTAAAATTTCAAAAAAGTGCGCACGCGCGCGCTGCATGCAGGCAGAGAGAGCATGCGTGAGAGAGTACGCAAATGTGACAAAATGCTAACGTTTGGTGAATCTAATGAAAAGTATATAGATATTCATTGTACTGCTGTTTGAGCTCTCCTGTAGGTTTGAAAATGATGCAAAATAAAATGTCGGAAAAAGTGAATTAGAAAATGCCACTTTGGAAACAATATGTTTATCAAATTATAAAGCTGACGAATCTCACATCATAAACTGAAGACTTTTTGGTGGAGGGTATATTATTTAGTTGGGTAAGAAGCTCATTCTGGATGTGACTTAAATACATTTGCATAACATTTTGCAGTTTCACATGTTGCACTTATTAATTTCATCTTAATTCAACCACACTTACTAAGCACCACCTACTCTGAGGTTACAGGGGTGATGATCCAGATGTGGGAACGACAGATGAACACGAGTTTATGCCACAGAGCGTGATAGGTGCTCTTTGAGACGGAGTGCATAAAATTTGTGTTTATGTAACATACAGTTTTATGGTCATTTTGTTATTATTTTATGGGCAAGGAAATAAGATCTCAGAGTGGTTCAGTGAGACACTTAGAGTCACATGCCTGGTGGGTGGCCAGGCCAGGATTTACTACAAGGGATTGGTTCTCCTCCAGCCTTAGACATCCCCACCATGCCTGGGCACCCGACAGGACCACTTGGGGGTTCACCTCTGCCTCCTGAACTTGAAGACAACTACACAATATTAATATTCATCCATCCACCCATCCACCCATCTGTGACATTTACTGAACATGTACTATGCCATCTGGTAAGGCCCTGAAATGATGGGCTGGAATTTCAGAGGTTTCCAAATGGAGAGCATTGGCAGAGAAACAAGGGACAGATGATGCCATCTCATCTCACCCGCTCACCTTGAAGGCTTTTGAAGTCAAAGTGCCTAACACTCCACCTATTATGATTATTATCTGCTTCTTAAAACATCATTTAAAAGGTTACTTTGTACCTCTACCTGATTGATCATGAACAAAGTTCAAGCCATCTTCAGCTCAGTCCAAAAGCCTATGGAGAGATGACAACTCAGTCCTTACAGGGCATTTCTTCCTCCTTATCTTTGATTCCCAAATGTTATTTCTTCAAAAATGCACAACTCTGTCTTTGCTCTCCTGCTTCTAGTGATTCCATAGTCTGGCACTTTCTAGCCTCATGAAGGGCCCTTGCTTGGATTGGTGAATCTCATGTGTCATTCATCAGTGCTTTGAAGAATTTTGAGTGATCACTGAGCCGACATATATAACTGATAATGGGAGTTTAACAGAAGGAGCCATTTAAAAGACAATTTTAAGTGATCAAGTGGAAAAGAATAAATTCATACATGTTGGTTTGACATGCACGAGCTGAGCTGTAAATCCACTTTGGGGACCATTCACTGTGCCTTGCAGTGACATTTTGAATCTACAGATTCCAGCTGAAGTACTTGTCAAGAATTGGCTGCAAGTTACACAGCAGTGGTGGTGATGGAAAATCCATAGGGTTTAGAGTCAGAAGAAAGGAAATGCATGCTAGCAATAGTCAGGGCACTCAGATGTGTGTTGAAGAACGTCAGAAACAAGTTCCTAAGAGAAAAAAGAAGGAAGGATTTTGAAGTGGAATGTCCCATCCTATGGGCACTGGAAGATGAGTTCGTGGAATCGGGGGACTTATTAAATCAGACAGGGTGGCAGGCTTATATAGGTGGTTGGGGGGCACACTGAGATGTAGCTGCACTTGCTCCTAGATTTGGAATTTTTTTAAAAATTAACATATAATGTATTATTTGCTTCAGAGATACCAGTCTGAATCATGAGTCTTACACAATTCACAGCACTCACCATAGCACATACCCTTCCCAATGTCCATAACGCAGCCACCCTCTCCCACCCCACCCACCCCTCAGCAATCATCAGTTTGTTTCCTGAAATTAAGACTCTGTTATGTTTTGTCTCCCTCCCGATCCCATCTTCTTTCATTATTTCCCTCCTCACCCCCCTACAGTCCCCCACCCTGCCTCTCAAATTCCTCATATCAGAGAGATCATATGATAATTGTCTTTCTCTGATTGACTTATTTCGCTTAGCATAATACCCTCTGGTTCCATCCATGTCGTTGCAAATGGCAAGATTTCATTTTTTGATGGCTGTAGAGTATTCCATTGTGTATGTATATGTGTGTGTGTATATGTATGTATATATATATGTGTGTATGTGTGTGTGTGTGTGTATCACATTTTCTTTATCCATTCATCTGTTGATGGACATCATCTAGGTTCTTTCCATAGTTTGATCATTGTGGACATTGCTGCTATAAAGATTGAGGTGCTCATGCCCCTTCGGATGGCTACATTTGTATCTTTAGGGTAAATATCCAGTAGTGCAATTGCTGGGTCATGGGGTAACTCTATTTTCAACTTTTTCAGGAACTTCCATACTGTTTTCCAGAGTGGCTGCACCAGCTTGTATTCCCATCAATGAGGGTTCTCCTTTCTCTGCATCCTCACCAACATCTGTTTCCTGACTGTTTCCTGACTTGTTAATTTTAGCTGTTCTAACTGGTGTGAAGTAGTATCTCATTGTGGTTTTGATTTGTATATCCCTGATGCCAGGTGATGTGGAGCACTTTTTCATGTGTCTGTTGGCTATTTGGATGTCTTCTTTGCAGAAATGTCTGTTCATGTCTTCTGCCCATTTTTGACTGGATTTTTTGTTCTTTGGGTGTTGAGTTTGATAAGTTCTTTATAGATTTTGGATACTAGCCCTTTATCTGATATGTCGTTTGCAAATATCTTCTCTCATTCTGTCGGTTGTCTTTGGATTTTGTCGACTGTTTCCTTTGCCGTGCAAAAGATTTTGATTTTGATGAAGTCCCAGTAGTTCATTTTTGCCCTTGCTTCCCTTGCCTTTGGCAATGTTTCTAGGAAGAAGTTGCTGTGGCTGAGATCGAAGAGGTTGCTGCCTATGTTCTCCTCAAGGATTTTGATGGATTCCTGTCTCACATTGTCTTTCATCCATATTTTAGTCTATTTTAATGTGTTGTGTAAGGAAATGGTCCAGTTTCATTCTTCTGCATATGGCTGTCCAGTTTTCCCTACAAAATTTGTTGAAGAGGCTGTCTTTTTTCCATTGGACATTCTTTTCTGCTTTGTCGAAGATTAGTTGACCATAGAGTTGAGGGTCCATTTCTGGGCTCTCTATTCTGTTCCACTGATCTGTGTGTTTGTTTTTGTGCCAGTACCATACTGTCTTGATGATGACAGCTTTGTAATAGGGCTTGAAGTCTGGAATTGTGATGCTGCCAACTTTGGTTTTCTTTTTCAACATTCCTCTGGCTATTTGGGGTCTTTTCTGGTTCCATATAAATTTTAAGATAATTTTTCCATTTCTTTGAAAAAATTGATGGTATTTTGTTAGGGATTGCATTAAATGTGTAGATTGCTTTAGGTAGCATAGACGTTTTCACAATATTTGTTCTTCCAATCCATGAGCATGGGACATTTTTCCATTTCTTTGTGTCTTCCTCAATTTCTTTCATGAGTACTTTATAGTTTCCTGAATACAGATTCTTTGCCTCTTTGGTTAGGTTTCTTCCTAGGTATCTTATGGTTTTGGGTGCAGTTGTAAATGGGATCGACTCCTTAATTTCTCTTTCTTCTGTCTTGCTGTTAGTGTATAGAAATGCAATTGATTTCTGTGCATTGATTTTATATCCTGACACTTTACTAAATTCCTGTATGAGTTCTAGCAGTGGAGTGGAGTCTTGGGTTTTCCACATAAAGTATCATACCATCTGCAAAGAGTGAGAGTTTGACTTCCTTGCCAATTCAGATGCCTTTTATTTCTTTTTGTTGTCTGATTGCTGAGGCTAGGACTTCTAGTACTATGTTGAATAGCAGTGGTGATAGTGGACATCCCTGTCGTGTTCCTGACCTTAGGAGAAAAGCTCTCGGTTTTTTCCCATTAAAAATGATATTCACTATGGGTTTTTCATAAATGCCTTTGATGATATTGAGGTACGTATGCTCTATCCCTACACTGTGGAGAGTTTTGATCAAGAAAGGATGCTGTACTTTGTCAAATGGTTTTTCAGCATCTACTGAGAGTATCATATGGTTCTTGTTCTTTCTTTTATTAATGTATTATATCATATTGATTGATTTGCGGATGTTGAACCAACCCTGCAGCCCAGGAATAAATCTCACTTGGTCCTAGTGAATAATCCTTTTGATGTACTGTTGGATCCTATTGGCTAGTATTTTGGTGAGAATTTTTGCATCTGTGTTCATCAAGACTATTGCTCTGTAATTCTCCTTTTTGTTGGGGTCTTTGTCTGGTTTTGGGATCAAGGTAATCCTGGCCTCATAAAATGAGTTTGGAGGTTTTCCTTCCATTTCTATTTTTTTGGAACAGTTTCAGGAGAATAGGTATTAATTCTTCTTTAAATATTTGGTAGAATTCCCCTGGGAAGCCATCTGGCCCTGGGGATGTTGGGAGATTTTTGATGACTGCTTCAATCACCTTACTGGTTATGGGACTGTTCAGGTTTTCTATTTCTTCCTGGTTCAGTTTTGGTAGTTTATACATCTCTAGGAATGCATCCATTTCTTCCAGATTGACTAATTTGCTGGTATATAGTTGCTCATAATATGTTCTTATAATTTTTTGTATTTCTTTGGTGTTGGTTGTGATCTCTCCTCTTTCATTCATGATTTTATTAATTTAGGTCCTTTCTCTTTTCTTTTTGATAAGTCTGACCAGGAGCTTAATCAATCTCATTAATTCTTTCAAAGAACCAACTCCTAGTTTCATTGATCTGTTCTACTGTTCTTTTAGTTTCTATTTCATTGATTTCTGCTCTGATCTTTATTATTTCTCTTCTCCTGCTGGGTTTATGCTATCTTTGCTGTTCTTTCTCCAGCTCCTTTAGGTGTAGAGTTAGGTTGTGTACTTGAGACCTTTCTTGCTACCTTTCTATTTATTTATTTATTTGACAGAGATCACAAGTAGGCAGAGAGGCAGGCAGAGAGAGAGAGGGGGAAGAAGGCTCCCCGCTGAGCAGAGAGCCCGACGCAGGGCTTGATCCCAGGTCCCCGTGATCATGACCCAAGCCAAAGGCAGAGGCTTAACCCACTTAGCCACCCAGGCGCCCCACTTTCTTGTGTCTTGAGAAAGGCTTGTATTGCTATATATTTTCCTGTCAGGACCGCCTTTGCTGTGTCCCAAAGATTTTGAACAGTTGTGTTTTCATTTGTTTCCTTGAATTTTTTCAATTTTCTTTAATTTCTTGGATGACCCATTCATTCTTTAGTAGGATGCTCTTTAGCCTCCATGTATTTGAATGTTGTTTTTTTTTTAAAAAAGATTTTATTTATTTATTTCACAGAGAGAGAGAGAGATCACAAGTAGGCAGAGAGGTAGGCAGAGAGAGAGGAGGAAGCAGGCTCCCCGCAGAGCAGAGAGCCCGATGCGGGGCTCGATCCCAGGACACTGAGATCATGACCTGAGCTGAAGGCAGAGGCTTAACCCACTGAGCCACCCAGGCGCCCCAGCCTCCATGTATTTGAGTTCTTTCCAACTTTATTCTTGTGGTTGAGTTCTAGTTTCAAAGCATTGTGGTTTGAAAATATGCAGGGAATGATCCCAATCTTTTGGTACCAGTTGAGACCCAATTTGTGATCCAGGATGTGATCGATTCTGGAGAATGTTCCATGTGCACTAGAGAAGAATGTGCATTCCCTTGCTTTGGAATGGAATGTTTGAAATATATCTGTGATGTCCATGTGGTCCAGTGTGTCATTTAAACCCTTTATTTCCTTGTTGATCTTTTTGCTTGGATGATCTGTCCATTTCAGTGAGGGGGGTGTTAATGTCCCCTACTATTACTGTATTATAGTCAATGTGTTTCTTTGATTTTATTATTAATTAGTTTATATAATTGGCTACTCCCATGTTAGGGGCATAGATATTTAAAATTGTTAGATCCCTTTTTTGGACAGACCCTTTAAGTATGATATAGTGTCCTTCCTCATCTTTGGCTTAAAATCTAATTTATCTGATAAAAGAATTGCCACCCCACTTTTCTTTTGATGTCCATTAGCATGGTAAATTGTTTTCCACCCCTCACTTTAAATCGGGAGGTGTCTTTGAATCTAAAATGAGTTTCTTGTAGACAGTATATTGACGGCTCTTGTTTTTTTATCCATTCTGATACCCTGTGTCTTTTGACTGGGGCATTTCGCCCATTTACAATCAGGGTAACTATTGAAAGATATGAATTTAGTGCCATTGTGTTGCCTGTAAGGTGACCGTTACTGTATATTGTCTCTGTTCCTTTCTGGTCTATGTTACTTTTAGGCTCTCTTTTTGCTTGGAGGACCCCTTTCAATATTTCCTGTAGGCTGGTTTGGTGTTTGCAAATTCTTTCAGTTTTTGATTGTCCTGGAAGCTTTTTATCACTCCTATTTTCAGTGATAGCCTAGCTGGATATAGAATTCTTGGATGCATATTTTTCTCATTTAGTGCTCTGAATATATCATGCCAGTCCTTTCTGGCCTGCCAGGTCTCTGTTGGTTAGTCTGCTGCCAATCTAATATTTCTACTATTGTAGGTTACAGACCTCTTTGTCCCAAGCTGCTTTCAGGATTTTCTCTTTGTCACTGAGACTTGTAAGTTTTACTTAGATGACAGAGTGTGGACCTATTTTTATTGATTTTGAGGCAGGTTCTCTGTGCCTCCTGGATTTTGATGCTTGTTCCCTTCTCCCATTTAGGGAAATCCTCTGCTATAATTTGTTACAATATACCTTCTGCCCCTCTCTCTCTTTCTTCTTCTTCTGGGATTCCCAATTATTCAAATATTGTTTTGTTCTATGGTATCTCTTATCTCTTGAATTCTCCCCTCATGGTCCAGTAGTTGTTTGTCTTCTTTTTCTCAGCTTCTTTATTCTCCATCATTTGGTCTTCTATATCACTAATTCTCTCTTCTGCCTCATGTATCTTAGCAGTAAGAACCTCCATTTTGATTGTACCTCATTAATAGCTTTTTTATTTCAACTTGATTAGATTTTAGTTATTTTATTTCTCCAGGAAGGGATTTTATTTCTCCAGAAAGGGATCCTCTAGTAAGGGATTCTCCAGAAAGGAATTCTCATGCTTTTTTCAAGACCAGCTAGCACCTTAGTAATACTCGTCATTCTGAACCTAGTTCTGATATATTACTAATGTCCGTATTGATTAGGTCCCTAGCCATCGGGACTGCCTCTTGTTCTTTTTTTTTTTTTTTGTGGTGAGTTTTTCTGCCTTGTCATTTTATCCAGATAAGAATAGATGAATGAGAGAACAAAATACTAAAAGGGGAGCAATGACCCCAGAAAGATATATACACTAACCAAATCGGAAGAGATCTGAAACAAGAGGGAAAAGAAAGGAGAAAAAAAGAAGAAAAAATTACATATATATATATATCAGGCTGGTGAGCCATGCACCTGACACACTTGATTTTGCATGTATTTTGGTCTGGTAGGAGAAACTACCTCCCAAAATTTTCAAGAAAGGAAAAAAAATACACACACACACACACACACACACACACACATAAGGATAAACACGATAAAGTGATGGAATTTGACTCTAAAGATGAAAATTTAAAAAGATTCTAAAAAAGAAATTGATAAGATAAGAAGTTGGTTGAAAGAAGAAAAGAAAAAAAGAGGAAAGAATGTGATCAGGCTGGAGACTAGAACAAAGCCATGCACTAGATTTAGGGTATATTTTGATCTATTAGAAGAAACTGTATCCCAAAATTTTAAAGAAAGGGAAACCTATATGTATACAAAAAGTAAGGTTAAATACAATGAAGGGATAGAATATGACTATAGCAATGAAAATTTAAGAAGATTTTTATTTTTTATTTTTTTTTAAATTTTATTTATTTATTTGACAGAGATCACAAGTAGGCAGAGAGGCAGGCAGAGAGAGAGGAGGAAGCAGGCTCCCTGCTGAGCATAGAGCCCGATGCGGGGCTCGATCCCAGGACTCTGGGATCATGACCTGAGCTGAAGGCAGAGGCTCAAACCACTGAGCCACCCAGGCGCCCCTTAAGAAGATTTTTTAAAAGGTGTTGATAAGATAAAATAGTTTAAAAATGCTGAAATAGGAAAGAGGAAAATTTTTTAAAAACAGAATAAGAAAAAAGTAAATTAAAAAAAATTTAACTTTGAAATACTAAAGAATCATGAGGAAAAAGCCATGAATTCTGTGTGTTTCTTTCCCCTATTTCTGGAGTTCTACAGTTCTCATTGGTTGGTGAACTTGGTCTTGGCTGGATGTTCTTGCTGATCTTCTGGGGGAGGGGCCTTTTGCAGTGATTCTCAAATGTTTTTGCTGTAGGGGCCTACTTAGCTAGAGCGACTCCATCTCGGTTAAACAGCCATTTTGTTGTTTGTGCCCCCAAACTTAAACTGACCCTGCCCCCACCAGAGGAACTTACTTAAAAGCAAGTCTGGGAAACCAGTAAAATATGGTCGACCAGTCCCTGGTAACAGAGCCCAAATACAAGGACGGGTCAGGTCAGGTGGAGATAACAGAGCCCAGAATACAAGGACGAATCAGGCCAGGTGGAGACAATCTCATTGGCCAGGCTAAACCACATGGCCTTTGCTCTATAAAAGCTAGTCTGTGAAGCTGGGGGTGGTCGCTCTCTCTGTAAGAGATGGCCCCAGCTGGTTGGTTTGATTCTTGATGCTGGCATGAAATAAAGCTTTGCTTGACCATTGCTTTGTATCAGTCTCGCTCCTTTGATCACGGACCCCATCATTTGCCTGAGGCAGAATTGCACCACTGTTGTCTGGGGCCAGGCTAAGTAATCTGCTTGGGTTCCCTCTTGGGAGTTTTTGTTTCCTGAACACTTTCCCTACATCTTTGGAGGATGGGAATGAAAATGGCGGCCTCCCAATTTCGGCCCAGAGGAGCCGAGAGCTCGGGCCCCACTCCTCAGTGCGCCCTCAGAGAAAAGCAATCACTCCCATCTGCCTGGTCTCCGGCTGCACTCCATGCTTACCCAGCCTGTGACCAAGTGTTTCTATCTCTGGTTCATGGCCCCGTTTGGAGTCTCCAAACCCAGCTGATTCCCGCGCGGCTCCTCACGGAGGAGGAAGGTGAGTCTCCCTGGATCTACTGCTTGTGGGATCCCTGCTTAAAGAGCCGTGGCCCGACTGTGCCTTGGATCACAGTTTAAGGTTACCCTGAGCTGAGAGCTCCCTTCTGCGCTCCATCTCTGCAGCTGGCTTCCCTGCTCTGATACCTGAGAGCTCTGCCATACTCAGACGCCCCCTGCCTTTTTGTGACCCCGTGGGTCCTGAGACCACACTGTCCCTGCGAGGGCTCCAAACCCCTTAGCTTCTGGAGTGATGTCCTTCCACGGAGCAGACTTCTAAAAGTTCCGATTTTGTGTTCCGCTGCTCTACTGCTTGCTGGGAGCTGGCTCCCTCCTACACCACCCCATGTTTCTCTTTTCCTCTCTCACCTTGAATTCACTTCTCTGCACATCCTACCTTCCAGAAAATGGTTGATTTTCTGTTTCTAGAATTGCTGCTCTTCTTCTCTTTGATCTCCTGTTGAGTTTGTAGGTGTTCAGAATGGTTTGATAACGATCTAGGTGAATTCCTGCGACCTGGTGATATTTAGGTCTCCTACTCCTCCGCCATCTTGCTCCTCCTAGATTTGGAATTTTTAACTGCTGTGCCTTCTTCAGGGGAATCACATATGACCTTAGAACAGTATGAAGTGAAACAAAAAGAGTAGTCCTTCTGAGCCACCAAGGCTATTTCATTTATTTGGATTTTCCAATAGCAGAAAGTGTAACTTTGGAAAACCAATGCACTCAAATAATCCTGAAGATGTACTATAATACAGCTTCCCATTCTCCAGGCTTCCTGTAATGCAATCTTAGTATGTTTAGAAATAATGCTGTTTGGAAGTTTTCTGACAAATTATTCCCCCTAGGGTAAGACAGGTCAAATATTAAGTATCTCTTAGGTTCTGTGGTCTAGCTAGTGATCAGTGAGTAGAATACACATCGGCTCAGGATTTTTATGCCTAGAATAGTTGGGCATGTTAGTTAACCTCTTGAGAGAGAATGTTTGTGAGGTGCCTAACAGTACCTAGAACACAGTAACCATTAGATCATAAACAGTTAAGTAAAAATAGGTTTTTTGAGGTGTGTGTGGGGGTGTGTGTGTGTGCTGTGATTGTAGAATTTTGGAGGAAGAGGTTAAGACTGTTTTGAATGATTCCTGTGTCCAAAAATATTTCCTTTATATTCTTTCTTTCTTATATCCAAAAGCAGCCTTACTTTGATGTGATCTAAGACAGATATGCGAATAGTTTTCAGGGAAGTATATTTGTTTTGATTTTTCCAAATTTGGAGTTCTGGGATTTCCTATAAATTCCTTCACTATGTGATAATGGTATGTGTCTTTTGGAAATTCTTTCTCCTACCTTTCAGTATTGCCTTATGGTTTTCAGAATATTACAATTCCTAATTAGTTTTTCTCCATGAAGTTGGATCATTTTTTCCAAGGGTCAGTAAACAATCTGGGAACATTAATCTGAGTCCAGGGAGGCAGTTTTTTTCAAGATTAAAGAGCCAGTGTTTGACTGGGATAGAACGGACTGAACTTAGGGTTTTTAGTAATTGGTGTGACAATTCTTCCTTCTGCAGAGAAAAAGCCAAGGGGCTTTTTAGAGCAAAGAGTAACCTCTATGACCAAGAGCACTGGTTCTCAGTGTGTGGTTGAGAACCCACTGAGGTCCCCAAGACCTTTCAGGAGGTCCTCAAGCTTTGAGATCCTCCTTTTCCCCATAATAGGTCTATGTGATGCCAGATTTTCTTTAATACTTTAACCAAAACAATATGTTACAACAAATTAAATGTAGAAGCAGATAGGAGAATCCAGCTGTCTTCTATCAATGTACACATTAAAAGAAACTTTAAAAATGTAAAGTAAAGCCACTATTCTCTGTATAATTTTTAAGTTTTAGAAAATATTCGTGATTTTTCACAAAAATTTGGTGTTTATGTTTAAACATATGGTGGGTTTATTACTATTTGAAGTGAATTAGTGATATATATTTTTAAATTTTCTCAACCTTTATATTTAATATAGGTACATACCAATAGATATAATCCACATAAACAAAAGCTTTTAGAGGTTCTCAGTAACTATTAAAAGTGAAGGGATCCTGAGGCTAAAATTTGAGAATCATTGTTCCAGAGATTTTGGCTTCTAATACCAAGTTTGGAATATTTATAAGTAGCTACTGGTTCTCAGAATTCAGTTTTTAAGTATACAATTCTTACCATAATACAGTATGTAAAAAAACATGAAGGGGAAACTCCCTTATTTTTTTCCCCAAGAAATGAAAGGATCTCACAGAATCTGAGTTCTGCCTCTCTCTCTAACTAGATGTGCTCATCATTCAAATGGCTCTACTGGGCCAGTTAATAGCTTGGGGGAGTCCTCTTCTGAAAGTCACTGTTGGATCTGTTACTTAGGGTCAGGGAATGTGAGAGGTGTTGAGCATGTGGGGTACACTTGATCTTAGCCAAAAGGCCGAGAAGTGATGAGCATGTGGGGTAGAGATAATCCTCTCTCATTAACACATTTAACACCTGTATTTGTTGTCAAACCAGAACTTTAGGAAATATACAGACTCTCAGGGTCCAAAATCCAAACCAGATAAGTTTTGAGGGAAGGGGTAGGAGTAGAGCTGCAAGGCCTCCTGGGGTCCACTGTGGGAGACATGCTGGGATTCATGAGTGGGAGGGCAAAGAAAGGACCGAAGTCTCCCCTTGTCTCTTCCATCCTTCTGCACTGTCCTGGCCATGGGTAAAAGAGTGATGAGGATGAATGAGAAAATTAAAAAGAGAGAGAATAATTAGGATGAAAGGAGACAGTAGAGATGGTGCAGGGGAAGGAGGTGCTATCACTCTATCAAAGAACCTCTTTGTTCTCTGTTCTGAAGCTGTGAGCTCTCTAAGACCTGGAACCAACCAAAGGCCATGACACTCCCAGGAGACACGCTTGGCTCTTGGTCCTGGGAAGGCTTAGCACATGATGCTTGTTGCTCGAAATCCGATTTCTTGAAGGTACAGACTTTAAGAGGCTCTGTAAGTTGGTTAAAAATCAAGGGTATAATGGGACGCCTGGGTGGCTCAGTTGGTTGAGCAGCTGCCTTCAGCTCAGGTCATGATCCTAGCGTCCTGGGATCAAGTCCCACATCGGGCTTCTTGCTCGGCAGGGAGCCTGCTTCTCCCTCTGCCTCTGTCTGCCAGTGCTCACTCTCTCTCTCTCTCTCTCTCTGACAAATAAATAAATAAAATCTTTTAAAAAAAATCAAGGGTATGATGATTAAGATGTGACAAAATTACTGAATAGATCTGGAGAAGAAAGAAAAGTGATTATTTGGTTTTGAACATGGTAAGCTTGAGAGCCTGCACCCAGATAGAGTTGTCTAATGGGCAGTTAGAAATAGAATCTGGATCTTAGGAGAGGGTGGCTAGATGCTTGTTGCCTTCGGATCAGCATCATATAAAGATGGCCAAGGTTACAGGTAGACGAGGTGACTTGAGTAATTGTATCTCCTTTGCTTTATCAGCTTTTCCATGTGGCCTATCTTATCATCAAATTTGCAAATTCTCCTCGCCCTGATCTTTGGGTCTTGGAAAGATCGGTAGACTTTGGAAGCACCTACTCACCCTGGCAATATTTTGCTCGTAAGTAATCTTGCTTACTGTCTTATATAGGGTGTTAATTATTTGCAACAGATCAACACTGGATTTAACTGGAAAATGAGTCTCTTGGTTTGGCTAATTAAGGACTGGCCAGTTTGTTTGCTTTTTTTTTTTTTTTAATATTTAGAATTTTTATTGTGGTAAAATATACATAACATAAAATTTACCATTTTAACAATTTTCAAGTGTGCATCTCAGCCTTAATTAAGTCTATTCACAATGTTGTACAACCATCACCACCACCCATTTCCAGAACTTTTTCTTCTTCCCCAACTGAAATTTTGTACTCTTTAAATGATAACTCCCCTTTACTTCCTCCCTCAGTTGCTGGTAACCACTGTTCTACCTTCTGTCTTTATAACATTGAGTATTCTAGGTATCCAATATAAATGGAATCATATAATATTCGTCTTTTTGTGTCTGGCTTATTTCATCTGGTATAATTTCTTCAAGGTTCATCCATGTTGTAGCATGGAATTTCATTTTTTTTTTGCATGTATATACCACTTTTTAAAAAATTAATGTATAATATATTATTTGTTTCAGTGGTACAGGTCTGTGAGTCATCAGTCTTACACAATTCACAGCTCTCACCATAGCACATACCTTCCCCAGTGAAGGACTGGCCAGTTTTAACTCTCTACGTTGCTCTCAGGATGTCCCTATTTCTCAAGCATGTGTGCATTAATTCCAAGGATACACATGCAGGACTGAAGTTGAACTGCCTTTTATGATAACAGTTTTTGCCGCTATTTAGGAAGAAGTGATGTACCTATAACTTATATACCTATAAGAAGCGATGTAGCTCCAGTCCTTTTTCTTTTATATAGAATTAGGGACTAAGTTCCATCTTCATGGTTCCTGCATTTCACATTATTTATCTTGATCATGTCATCTTCAACTAATGAAGAATGTTAGTGTCTCTGAACCCTATGATGAATTGAGGCGATGGGAGTTTTGCTCACAAAGGCACTGGGCTTTCCATGAATGCTCCTTAGAGGGAAACGTGCCTAATGAGGGGTGAGGCATTAGAACCGCATCTCCAAACATTGCTATTAAAAGGAAGTGGCCTAAAATGGCTTGGTATTTTCTTTCATGAATTAAAACTTTATTCTAATATTTTGTCTAAAAATTTTAAATGCTTCTCTGTTCTTTCCTCCTGATGTATTTTGTTAAGGAAACATAAGATTCCTTAAGAGATTTATGATAAGATGATAATATTTTACTTTATAGTATTGAAATGTTTTCTTCCTAGACTCTAAAGTAGATTGTTTGGAACAATTTGGGCGGGAGGCAAATATGGCTATCACCCAAGATGATGATGTACTTTGTACTACTGAATATTCCCGGATTGTACCTTTGGAAAATGGTGAGGTAAGTTGATATGGGGAGAAGGGAGAGTTGAGATTCAAAATCAACACGAGGATATAAAATTTTGTATAATTGTGAAACTTGCACTTTCAAAATCTAAAATAGATCACAAAAGAAACTAGAACTTGGAACTAACTAGTAAAGTAATCACATTGAAGACTCCCAGAATACATTGGGTTGGAAATTATTTTAAATTTTTAATTAATTAAATTTTTAAAAAAATATATTTTATTTATTTATTTATTTGACAGACCGAGATCACAAGTAGGCAGAGAGGCAGGCAGAGAGAGAGAGAGGAGGAAGCAGGCTTCCCGCTGAGCAGAGAGCCCGATGCGGGGCTCGATCCTAGGACTCTGGGATCATGACCTGAGCCGAAGGCAGATGCTTTAACCCACTGAGCCACCCAGGCGCCCCTTAATTAAATTTTTTTAAATTGAGGCATAATTGACATTAAAAATTCTATTTGAGCTCTCAACTTCTTTTCTGGAAGTCAAGATTCTGGATTCAAGGCCCACAGGTCTTGAACTATCTTTTCTGTTGGAATGTTTAGAAAGTTGGTTGCTGGTGACTGAGGTGATGACCCCTCCCACTGCTTCACAAATACATATCCCCCCAAAGAGTGAGGGGATGAGGGGTAGGTGATAGCACAAATCCCTGGTCCCTCTGGGCAGGGTGGGCATCATCTATAAAGGAGAAAAGAACTGCCATCCTTTTGGGGTTGCATTGGTCCCAGTAAAGTCAGCTAGGCTATTGTTATGCAACATGAGAAAAAATAGAATGGAGAAAATCAGAGAAGAATTCCATGGAAATTGTGAGGCCATCGTGAGCATGAAGTGAGTTTCAAATGAACATCTTTAAGGGTGTCAGTGTCCGTTTTAGGTGAGGAGAACTTTCTTGAGCAGTGCTAGCCAGTACCTTCCAGTGATTGATGAGTGTCCTTAATTATTGGCACTTAGACTTCACCACTTAAAGCTTTAAAATGAAAACTGGGTTTTATATAGTGGTTTATTTTTTTTGTTTTGTTTTGTTTTTTGGTCCTCTCCACAGTCAACTCTATATGCAGAGACTTCTTTTCTTCAACCTCATTTAGGTTTTTAGATAACTTTAGCTTTGTTTCTTTGATGTAACCAAAAGTTGTTTTCTTATATTTATAGATTTTAACATTATATTTTTAGCATTTCATAGGATTTCCACCCCATAACTATACTGATAGAGCAAAGGGTATGAAAAAGAAATGATAACATTTTTTGAGAGCCCAGCTTTTAGGGAGAGATTGCCAGAGTTTGGAACTAGGAACAAGAAGGGAAGACCGAACTAGCAGTGATATTTTTAGACATAAACAAGATCCAAGACCACCAACAAACATCTAATGGCTCAAAGAAGCCAAGTGCTTTGGGACATGTGAGTTATTTTTAGTTACTCGTGGCTATATTTTCATGAAGAGACTTTTTTCCCCCTGTGTGTGTTGTGTGGTTTTTAGGTTGTGGTGTCCTTGATAAATGGTCGACCAGGTGCAAAAAATTTCACCTTCTCTCACACCCTGAGGGAGTTCACCAAGGCTACAAACATCCGCCTGTGTTTTCTGCGAACCAATACCCTTCTTGGACACCTCATCTCCAAAGCACAGAGAGATCCAACGGTTACTCGGCGGGTAAGTAGTGTTTCTATGTGTATACAGAGCAGCTTTTGTTACCTATTTTTGCTTATCAAATTAATTACCTTTCAAGTAATCTTTACGGCCAATAATAGTGTAGGCACAGGAGTTTTTCTTGTACGAAATATTAGATGTAATTTTGAAGTTCAGTTGTTGTAGAAAAATCACAATATTCAAAGAGGATGAAAGACAAAGATGAGTTAGTCTGCTATTATAGCAAATAAACCCCAAGTCTCAGAGGCTTAACAAAATAAAGATTAATTTCTCGCTCATGTCACAGTCCAGTGTGGGTCAGCAGGTGGGATCAGCTCCATGTGGTCATTCAGGAAACCAGGCTCTTTCTATCTAGAGGGGCAGCCATCCTGTAGGACCTCAGAGTCCTCCTCTCGATCCCCTGCACATGGTCAGTAGATGAGGAAAGAGTAGAACCTAGAGAAAACCCACCTGCTCCTGACCACACAGGTTACCTCCATTGGCAGGAATTGGAGGTGTAGCAGGAGGCTGGGTAATGAAATGTCACCACAGTGGAGGAGACATTTTGGTGAGCACCAGTGCTGTCTACTGCGTTAGGTGAACATCTGTCACTCTGGGTCAGGACAGTACCCTTGTCTCCTGGGCAGAAGGGGAGCCAGCAGAATAAGTATCTTGAACTCACTCTTCTCCTACCTTCTGATGTCCTGCTGGTGTCTCCCATTGGCCAAACCCAATGTGAAGCCAGTGGGCAAGAGATCCTTGTTGCAGCCCATAAAGTTCAGGCCATGAGGAAAAGACAGAAAGAGAAAGATAAAGGGGTTCCTGGAGAGTGGACCTGGAAGGGTGAATAGAAGATGCCCAGTGTACCTTGTAGAGTTTGACTTCCTCTGTAGCTGTATCAGAGAGTTGGAAGAGGAAGGTAAACAGAAAGTAGATTTTGCTACAGTTTTGAGCATTTTCCAGAAAGGCCAGTCATCTTGGGTATAGGTGGCCTGTCCTCTGCATTTTCTGACCCCTTAGCTCTTGCTCAGCTGCTGTAGGTGGTGACTACCTTGGATCCCAGAATGAGAGCTGGGCTTTCTGGTAAGCCATAGCCGGACAGGGTTTCCACTACCCAGATATTTTGGAACCTTGCCACATATGTGCCTCACCACCTTTTTTCCCTTTCATTGTTTTTTTGGGGGGGGGCGTTATAAGATTTGTACTTGTTTATACGTATATTTTCCATTTAGGTGAACATAGTCTTCTCTGTAAAGTAAGTTTTTATGGGGCTCATCTCACATATAATCTGGAGACCCCTCATCCCAATCTAGGTTGTTTAAGTGAAGAAACAGCATACCAGCTATCCTGTCACACCCTCATTGTGCTCTGGGGTGAAGTCTGGGTGCTTCTCTCTCTTGCTGCTGCTGCCCCGAACACATGCACAGAGAGAAAATTCTCTAGTGATTAGCATGAGAGCTTCTAGTGTTAACTTGACATAGAAAGTCCTCTAATACTGAATTTATCCATATTAACAAGAGGGGTTGTTTGGCGCCTGGAAGGCTTAGTCAGTTAAGCGTCTGACTTTGGTTCAGGTCATGATTCCAGGGTCCTGGGATCCAACCCCGCATAAGGCTTCCTGCTCAGTGGGGAGTCTGCTTCTCCCTCTCCCCACTGCCTGTGCAAGCTCTCTTTTTCTCTCTATCAAATAAATAAATAAAATCTTTAACAAGAGGGGTTGTTAATGTCTTCAGACTCAGTAAGATGTTGCCAGGACGCTTAGACTCTAACAGTTTTTAGTGTGGAAATCAGAACAGAACCCTTACATCGAGTGACCAGAGAGCTTTAAGGTAACTGATTGCAGCAACAACAACTAAACGATATAAAAACCTTGTTGCCTTGTGAGGTCAAAGACGTCCTCGCTGACAGGTATTCTTCTCATTGGCAGCATGACCTCAGGAGAAAGAGCCTTCTGTGCCCTCCAGATTTCTCTCTGGGTTCTGCGCATTTGCCAAGTCTGGGAAGTAAGGGAGCTGGTGGACACTGCCACCTGTTGTTGCTAGTGGGGAGGGCTCTGACTGGCTGGAGATGTGCCTGGTAGATGACACGGTTTCCCAGAGCTGTGGCCTGGTGCAGGGGCCGTTCCTCAGCTGAGTTTGAAGCTCGCTCTGTCTGGCCCTTTGGAACCTGTACTCTGCCTTTGGCCTTATTAACCTTGAGCTAGCAAGGCTTCTACAACTGCCAGTGGGCCCTGCCAGTGTCGGCCTTATATCTGCTCTCTCATTATAAATGTTTTCTCCCTTCCTGGAGCCTGCACGTAGTAGGTGCAAAATTTGATATGAAAATTTATTTTTGGTAAAAAAAATTGTTTTTGGATTTATGGAACCCAGATTTACATTAAAAAAATAATCTGGGAATCACTTAACCCTTTTCCAAAGACTATAGGGCTTGCGTGTTTTCCAAGCAATTTCCTTCCATGCATTTGAAGCATTTGACTTTTAAAAATGCACAAGTTTGGGAGTATGACATTACATTTGATTGAGGAATGCATTTATTTTGTAAGAGAAGTTGCATGCAAATGTGTTAAGGTATGCCCAAGGATACAGGATGAAAGGGAAGAGGATCAGTACAGACGTGAGTTACAGGTTAGTAAAGCAAAGTTTGTTGCTCTTCAGTAAAACTGACATTTCCATCTTCTGTTACGTAGTATTATTACAGCATAAAGGATATCAGCATCGGTGGGAGGTGTGTTTGCAATGGCCATGCCCAAGATTGCAACGCAAACAATCCTGAAAAATTGTAAGTACATTGTACACATTTTTTTAACCTTGCTGTGAATAAGTCTCATTGTTTCAGTAGAGGTTTGCATCCCATTAAATATTTCTAAGTTCTTGCCCTCACTAGAAATGTTTCACTGTCAACAAATAAATGGCATGTATATATCTCCCCTCCTCTGGCCCTGCCCTTGGTTCTACATGCTCCATCCAGCCCATAGCAGAAATGGCTAATCAATCACAGCGCTCAGTGGATGATCTAGGATGCAGCCACCAAATCCTCCCTGCCCCCCATCCCCAGACGGTGCCCCTGGCAACCATGAGTAATTGATTAGAGTTGGCAAAAGGAAAAAAAAAAACCAACTTGTTTGTCATCCCTGGTCTAATGATACCAAAGGGTATACATTTTCAAATATTTTTTTTTCATTATGGTAAAATGCACATGATATAAAGTTTACTATGTTAGCCATTTTTAAGTGGTAGTGGTTTAAATTCAGTAGGGTTAAGTACATTCTCATTGTTGTGCAAACACTCTCCAGAACTCATTTCATCTTGCAAAATTGAAACTTTAGTCCAGTTAAACAGCAGCTCCCCACTCCTTCCTTGCTCCTGGCAACCACTGTCCTCTTTTCTCTCTCAATTTGACTACTCTAGGTATTTCACAGAAGTAGAATCACACAATATTTGTCTTTTTCAACTGGTTTCTTTCACTTAACCTTATGTTCTCAAGGTTCATCTATGTCATAGCATGTGTTAGAATCCCTTTTTTAAGGCTGAGTAATATTTTCTTATGTACATACCATATTTTGCTTATCCATTCATTGGTTGATGGATATTTAGGTTCCTGTCACCTTTTGGTTATAGTGAAGGATGCTGCTATGAACATGGGTGTACCCATTTTTGTTTTTTATTGAGGCCTATTTTACATACAATAAGATGCATGGATATTAACTAGTAAGTGTTCAACAACTGTATACACTCGTGTCATCAACACAAGAGGGACCTCTTGTGGCTGGAGATGACTGGATGCAAGATACAACAGTAATCTCTCAATGTCTTATTTAGACAATTTCCCACGTACAGCATTGATGAGAGATCTTTTACTGTTAACCGGATGAGGTTTGTACATTATTGGTCCTCACGTTCAGGCACAGGGGCCAGCTACCAACTTACATAGTGTGGAGCCCGGTCCCTGACCAGCAGCAGTCCCTAATGTCGTCAGCCCTCCTTTGGGGATCTGGCCATGCTGGGATAGCAGCATGAATCCAACAACTGACTAGCCTTTAACTGGCAAGCACTAGTTTATTCATGATTAATCTGTCATCTCCTGGAGGGTAGGGCCTTAAGATCAGAGAAGTCCTGAGCTGGAGAGAGAGGGGGCAAAAGAGGTAGGTCTAATGTCCCTTAGCCTGAGACAAAATGGCACCATGTGGGGGAGGAGTTGAAGTCATTGGAGAAGGTCTGAGCTTCCTGCTTAGCAGGGCTGGCACGCCCTATTGACCTTGGGAGACCTGGAGGGGTTCCATACTGGGTGGTACAGAGTGAGAAACCACAGTGAGTAGAGAAACTGTCTCCTCTTGTCTCAGTTTACACCAACACAACAGCCTTGCCTCCCACTG
This sequence comes from Martes martes, assembly GCF_963455335.1. Classification (NCBI taxonomy): domain Eukaryota; kingdom Metazoa; phylum Chordata; class Mammalia; order Carnivora; family Mustelidae; genus Martes; species Martes martes. The sequence continues at coordinate 47,113,312 of NC_137901.1, read as the reverse complement.
CTTGCTGGTTTGCTTCTGCCCAACAGGCTTATTCATGCAAATGCTGAGGAAATCCACACTCACAAATAGGAAAAAATTTTTTTTAATTTTTTAAAAATTAGTTTCAAAGGTAGAATTTTGTGACTCATCAGTTGCATATAACACCCAGTTCTCATTACATCAAGTGCCGCCTTAATGCCCATCACCCAATTATCCCTTCTCCCCATCCCTCTCTGCTCTAGCAGCCTTCCGTTAGTTTGCTAGAGTTCAGCACTTCTTATGGTTTGCCTCCCTCTCAATCTTTATCTTATATTTTTTCTTCCCTTCTTCTGCTCATCTGCTTTGTTTCTTAAATTCCAAACATGAGTGAATCATATGGTATTTGTCTTTGACTGACTTATTTCACCTAGCATAATACCCTCTAGTTCTACCCACCTCATTGTAAATGGCAAGATTTCATTCTTTGTGACAGCTGAGTAATATTCCATTCCACATACATGTACCACATCTTCTTTATCCATTCATCTGTCAATGGATATCTGGGCTCTTTCCATATTTAGGCTGTTGTGGACACTGCTGATATAGATATTGGGATTCAGGTGCCCTTTGATTGACTATGTTCATATCCTTTGGATAAATACTAAATAGTGCAATTGCTGGGTCGTAGGGTAGCTCTATTTTCAACTTTCTGAGGAACCTCCATGCTGTTTTCCAGAGTGGCTGCACCAGCTTGCATTCCCACCAACAGTGTAGGAGGGTTCCTCTTTCTCTGCATCCTCGCCAACATCTGTCATTTCCTGACTTGTTACTTTTAGCCATTCTGACCGGTGTGAGGTGGTACCTCATTGTGGTTTTGATTTGTATTTCCCTGATGCTGAGTGATATTGAGCATTTTTTCAAGTGTCTGTTGGCCATTTGTATATCTTCTTTGGAGAAATGTCTGTTCTTATCTCCTGCTCATTTCAGAATGGGGTTGTTTTGGTTTTGGGTGTTGAGTTTGATAAATTTTCTTATTGTTTATGGATACCAGACCTTTATCTATAAGATATTTGCAAATATCTTCTCCCATTCTGTAGGTTGCCTTTTAGTTTTGTCGACTGTTTCCTTTCCTATGCAAAATCTTTTTATTTTGATGAAGTCCCAATGTTCATTTTTGCTTTTGTTTCTCTTGCCTTTGGAGACATGTCTAGCAAGAAGTTGTTGGGCCAAGGTCAAAGGAAAAAACAATCTTATAACATATTTAAGGGGATGCAGTGACTTAATAGAGGGAGCAAAGGCTGGCAATCAGAAAATTTAGTTGCTAATCAAGTAGAACCCATGAAGAGGCAGAAGAGGGCTTGAATTAAGCATGTCTACCGTGATGACTTGGTTCATGGAAACATGGATGGATCACAGATTTAATGCTGAGCTTCCTAGCAGTCAACTCAAAAGGGGAAACCTGCCTACTTTCTTATTTCACTATACTCATAATCTAAAAAGTGATCAGTTGTTTAGGAGCATGACTGTTGACACTAGGATCAGATAAGAAATTTCTCTGGGAGTGCTGTGAGGTGATCACCTGGAAGAGGATTCTCTAGTCAGCAACTTCTTCAATAACATCCTTACAGCAGAGGCAAGGATGAGTTTTCTTTTCTTTTCTTTTTTTTAAAGATTTTATTTATTTATTTGACAGAGAGATAGAGAGCCCAAGTAAGTGGGTGGCAGGCAGAGAGAGAGAGAGAGAAGCAGACTCTCCACTGAGCAGCGAGGCCGATGCGGGGCTCGATCCCAGGACCTTAGAATCATGACCTGAGCCGAAGGCAGCTACTTAACCAACTGAGCCACCCAGGCATCCCAAGGATGAGTTTTCTGTTTCAACTCTCAGCTTAGGCTGAGAACAAATCAGAAAAAGCAATTATTTGTGGGTGATACCAGTATGATTCAAACTAGTACCCATCTTTCTTTTTCTGCCTTCAATTTTAATCTTTCTGTGAGAGTAGCTGGACCCTATGTTCTTCAAGCAATATTCCCTAAATAATTATTTCAGTTCAGTTTATGCATATGCTTTATTGGCAACGAGCTGAAATTGTCTCTCTGACCAAAGTCCATTTGGATGCCCCCGTTCTGTGCTCTCAGTAAAATCTGTGTCCGTTTGCCTTAACAGGCAGCTGAGCTGGGAGACGTGACACCTCCCCTTTGGAACGTAACTGAATATATGCCATCCTCCCAACCCCCCTTAGAAGAGTTGAGCGAATCGCCATAGGCACAGCCTTAGACAACTGTTTTGAATCCTCTTTTAAGCACAGATAAGTGAGAGCTCAGAACTTGGGGGTTCTAACCCAGTGCCATGGCAACAATTTCATTTTAACCTGGAATGGTTTTAGTGCAGATGTATAATTGCAGGTAGATTTTTGTATTGTTACCTCTCCGCCTAGCTGAGTAATCTGTTTTTGGCCTTGCAAGGAGCTGTTTGTTGGAGCTGGGGCAGCGTCCTGGAGCAGGGTCCTCTGAGATCCTGTTAGGAACTGGCTCTCAGGTTTGGTGAATCTCCGTGCATGACCCCAGGCTGAGAGCAAGAGACCTGAGCAGACCTTCCTCATAGGACTGCTCCAGATCTTCGTGAAGACGTGATACCCAGCACTTCCCAGTAAACTCAGCACTTGCTTGCTCCTGTGTTCGTTTCCTGTTATGGAAGGTAGTAGAGAAGAAAGATCTGGAACTCTGGAGTCAAGACAAACTTGGGTTTGAAGTCTGGCTCTCCACTTACCATCACCTGACCTTTGGCAGATGTTTTCATGTCTTGGAATCTCAGTGTCAACATCTACAAAATAGAGACACTAAGCAGGATGAGAGGGAGACTTGGATTAATAATGTATGCAAAGTGCTTTGTTCTCATAATTACTCCATGAATGGTGCCTTTGACTGTCAGTGTCTCACACAGGAACAACTGATCTTAATCAAAACTTTTGAATAACTGAGATGTGCTTGGCCACATGCCCAGGTTTCAGTGTGAGTGCCAGCACCATACCTGTGGGAAGACGTGTGACCGCTGTTGTGCCGGCTACAACCAGAGGCGCTGGCGACCCGCCACGTGGGAGCAGAGCAATGAGTGCGAAGGTGAGCGCTGGGGGAGGAGCACCTGCGACCGAGCCCCCTCCCCATATTCTCCCTGACCCGGAGGGTCCTGTCAGTCTTGGGGACTCAGGTCTGTCTATTTTAAAGAAAAACTCACAGCCTCGAGGTAAAAGGGCCCCATTCTAAATTTCAGATACAAATAGGAGAACAAAAATAACAGCAGTAATAATCACTAATATGTATTAAGCATTCACTTAATGCTGGCCTCTCTCTTTTTAGTAGTCTAAAATATCATGTAGCCACTATTAAATTGTAAAACCTTACCATTTATTAGGAGGTGATACTGAATCAGAATCCTAACTCTTGTGAGGAGGGAGGCCCGGAGAAGATTTTGAGATTGGTGTCTGAGCAGAGAGCTGGAAACATTGATGTGGAGAGTGGGAGGGGGGAGGGAGGGGATACTGCAGTGGGATTGAGGTGGCTGCAGGGTGGAGGGGACCCGAGAAAGAAGGAACAAAGGTGAGAGGCTGCTTTTAATTATGGTGTAATATAAAGTAAGAAGACTGTTATTTTTAAACAAATAAGCCCTAAGAGATCCAACTGAAGATTCCCTTGTAAACTGATCTTCTTAGGAAGCCACATATTTACTCCAGTTGCTGAAAATACTTGTTTTAGTTATTGGCTTTGGAGACTGCAGCTTATTTTTTCTAAATAATTTGGAGAGGGATTTACTTTCTTTAAATAACCAAAATATTATTTGTGTTGGGTCCCCCCAAAAATGGGTACCCCAATAATGGGTCCGTGATTAAAGGAGCGAGACTGATACAAAGTGAAGGTCAAGCAAAGCTTTATTTCGTGCCAAGCATCAAGAATCAGACTGACTGTCAGACAGACCAGTCGGGGCCGCCCCTTAGAAAGAGGATGACGACTCCCAGCTTTCCAGACTAACTTTTGTAGAGCAAAGGCCATGTCGTTGGGCCTGGCCACACACAGGTGGCTAATTGAATTACAATTCACCCCACAGTAGCCATAGAAACTAGCCCATCACCTTGGTAGCTAGGAGACAGTATGCATCCCCACTGATTGAATACCTCCACCTGGCCTGACCCACCCTTGGACTTGGACCTTGTCACCTGGGACTGGTTTCCAGGACTTGGTTTTAAGTAAGTTCCCCTTGGGGGGTGGGGCGCAGAGTCAATTTAAGTTTTACAACAAGATGGCAGTTCAACCGGGGTGGGGCCGCTCTGGCTGAATAGGCTCTTACAATTTGGATGCACATTTGTTGAACTAGGTGACGTAAGAAAGAATCTCTATTTAACATTTGTTGGCCACATGGTTTTTGTAACTCAGAAATGAGACTGATATGTTTTCTGTGACTAGCAAACACTCAAAAGGATTTTTACTGAGGAGTTCCAAGGGCACTTCGATTCTGACACTGTCGCAGGGTGTTGATGTTGCCCGAGCTGAATGGTCAGGTACATCTCTAGGTCCAGGGTTGTTGGCTGGTTGGCTGTTCTCACTTTATAGTCATAACTAAGAGGTTCTTTCTAAGGGACTTCCCCATCCCTCCCCCAGGAGAATGGGACCAGAAAGAAGGAAAGGTAATAATCAGGAATTATTTCTTCCAGTGCTTTTGGGTACCTGTTTAGGCTATTTTGATTGAATGAGTGTTATCACACGAACTCCAACATTAGCAATTTGGTTAGTTTTCCAGGTTAGTGGAAACTTTCAGTGAATGACATGTTTAACTCTAGCACATAGGAAAATTTTAAAAATTTCCTTTCGTAAGTGTTTAAGCTTTGTGAACCTGTCAAAGTGATTGCAAATGACAAAAAAAAAACCCAGCATATGGTAATCAGACCCATTAAGATCCGTTCGTTAAGTGCTTTCTCAATTCCATTTGAATTAGCACAATTCAAAAATGAATGTGCTTCTTGAGAAATAACCAATGTAGTTAATATAAATGCCTTGAATTTTTTTAAATCATGGCACCACACTGGAGAAATGAAAATAAGAAGGTGCTCAGCCTGTTACAAACAGAGCAATTTGAAATTCTAACTCCATCTTCTTCCCTAATAGATTTATCTAGGAATTTGATTATAAAACATACAGATTATTAGAAAGACCTGGAAATTTTGATCTACATGGAATGCAATGAATATATATTCTCTCTAAAAGAGAATAAGAATTTTACTCATGTTAGATCTTTTTCATCTTGGCAATGATGAAAATCCTAGATGGCTTTTAAATTTTATTTTCAAATATTTAAGTATTATACATTGTTTGTAGATATTATTTTTAAAAAGTAGAACCACCAGTAATTTTGTTATCCAAAGAGAACCACTAATATTTTGTTAGGCATTTTAGTGTTTTCTTCTTGCATACTCTAATATTATTATTTAATATATATTAGATTATTTATGTAATTACTTATACAATTATTTATACATTTTTATATCCTGTTCTTTTTCACTTGATATTTTAGATATTTTCCCATTTTATTAAAACCCCTTTAGCATCCTTTTTGATGGCACGGTGTTGTCATTCTGTGGAATCAAGGGTATCCAGCAAGTGTTTGCTGAGTATTCAGTATGTGCTGGTGACATTAGACACAAGCTGCTCCTGCCTTCATAGAACTGACAGTCAAGCAAAGATGCTGTTGTTTGCTTACCATTTCCCTAGTATCAGACATTGGAATTAATTCCAGGTTTTTATTTTTATTTTATTTTATTTTTTTTATTTCCAGGTTTTTAAAAAGATTTTATTTATTTATCTGAGAGAGAGAAAGCATGGGGGAGGGAGGGTCAGAGGGAGGAGACTCCCCACCGAGCAGGGAGCCCAATGTGGGACTCGATCCTGGGACTCCAGGATCATGACCTGAGCCCAACCGACTGAGCCACCCAGGCCCCTGATTATTTCCAGCTTATTGCTATTGTAAATAGAGCTGAGATCAAAAACTTGGAGTATTAGCTGAGAGAATCAGTTTTGGAGTCAAATACAAGTCAGGATTCTGCCTTTCTTACTAGAGACATGCTTTAACCTCTCGAAGCCTCAGTCTCCCCATCTGGGCTCTGGGGATAATAATACCTATGTTAGAGACTTGTTGCATGGATTCAATGAGATAATGCACAGAAAACACTTTACACAGTGTACCAAGAGCTCAATTATTCTTTTTAATAATAGTAGTAACAGTAGAAGTAATATTCTCATTGTGCATGAAGTCTAATGGGGATTTTGGTATATCTTAATTTGCTGTTTAAAAAAAGGAAAAAAACACACACACACACACACACACATGTTGTAATTATATATATGTATTCAAAGAGAAACCTCTCCCATTTATTATCAGATGAAAGAAGTTGTTAATCACATATTGTTATAGATGAGTCTTTGTGTAAAAATCCCTAAAATTTTCCACTGAGAATATGGTGTTCCACAATACACTTAATAAAGTGGCACAATGAATGGTAATACTCTCTAGGGGAATTTGCAAAGTGTCTCATAGTAATGATGGAATATTAACTTAGAATGCCTTTTTCAGCATGCAACTGCCACGGTCATGCCCTTGACTGTTACTATGACCCGGATGTTGAGAGACAGCAGGCCAGCTTGAATATCCACGGCATCTATGCAGGTGGAGGGGTCTGCATTAATTGTCAGGTGAGTCACTATTTAGGTCAAAGTGAATATGTCACTGTATGGAAAGGAGCATTCATTAAGCCAAGCTCCCAGGGAGATGTTAATAAAGTGATATGCAATTGAGAGTATTTCTGTAAATATTTCTCTACTTTTGTACACAAAAGGCCTTGTTAGCTGGGTATAAAAATGGACTGAGACATCTTTGTCTAGATTCTGTTGATTAGATTCTTCATTTAGGTCTTTGCCTAAATAGAGAGGAGAGTCCCTCGCTGTCACTCAGGTTGCTGTTTATCTTGTAGTAGAAAGGGTCTAAGATAGTAGGGCAAATAAGTGTCAACTTCTGTGCTGATCCTAAATCCTGTTTTCAGACAGATTCTGTATCTAGACTCCATGAGGAGGTACATCATGATCAATTAATGAAGTTTGCCATTGACATTTAGTAAGAAACACTGATTTTTCATCCCTTCTGTAGAACAGTTAGGTTTACTAGAAATTAGTCAAGAGGAATGTATGATAGAGGAAGAATGTATGATAGAGGAAGATGTAATGCTAATGACTTTGGTCCATATTTACTCTGTGTTGTGTGCTCTCAGAGTGATGTTTTGTTAATGTTACCATTAAAAAGGTGCTCTTTTCAAGAGATGCCCATTTATATGGAATAGCTTCAAATCCTTAGAGACCCACCATCTTCCACCTTTCTTCCACTCCATTTTGTATCATTTGTCAATGCAAGTAATCAAACTACAAGTAAAATATAAGTCATAAGTTCCTTGCAAATGACAGATTTCATGCACAAATGAAAGATCCCAGGATCTTAAGACTGTGCTCTTTAAGACCCTCAGGTGATTCATAGGCACGTTTAAGTTGCAGAAGCACTGGGCTGGGATGTGTAGGTAGAATCCTTTCTCCAGATGAAGGAGTAAGCCACTTCAGTGTGTCTTTAAAATATCTTGTTCCTCCTCTTCCTTCTCTCAGAGATACTCTATTTTATACCTTGCTGTTCCTGAAAAGCATCAATGTAGTCCTTTTTTTCATAGTGGCTCTGTGAAAGCATTTTTTTTTTTTTTGCATAAGAAATTATTGAAATTTGTTTAGGTTCATTGCAATTTTTTCCAACGTAAAATGCCTTGTTTAATTAACTTGAATTTTTTTAATTGTGTGAAATATACATAACATCTACCATTGTAGCCATTTTAAGTGCATATCTCTGCATAATTAACTGTTATATTATATTCATAATCCATGAATAAGTAGAGAATCCTGCCTCTGTTATGGCTTAGTACCTCCAACTGGATCCAAACTTTCCACAAATAATAACTATAGACTATAGACAAAATACAAAACAAAAAACAAAAAACCAGGAAGTCCCCTTTCCCCCAACCAATGATCTGAAGGCACTGGGGCATACATATGGACAGGAAGGTTCTAGAGGGAAGCTGCTGCTTGGCAAAAAGGATCAGTGTAGGGTGAGCTACATGTGTTTTTGACTTTTAGCCAGAGGACAGACCAAAGTTGGTGCCTTGTGGTATAACTAAAATTCCTCTAGAAAATCTAGAGTCTTTCTGCCATGAAGTACAAGAGTTCAGACCTTGGATGGAACAACCACAACTTTTGGAGAGTGACTAGAGAGGCCAGGAAAAAAGAAATCAAAAGAGGAAAAAAACCCCCTAATTCTGTGTATAAAATCTTCCCAAGTTTCTTGCTGACCCCTGAGCCATCTACTCACAGATTGGCAAAGGTAAAATAATTTATATGAAATTTAAATTAGCACACAGAGTTACAGTTTTCAGTTTGGGTAAAGTCAAGTTAATTATGTCATAAAACTAAACAAATCCAATATTCTTTAGAAGAATATTACAGAACATAATACTTAATATGTCTCTACAACATAATATTTATTATGTCCAGGATATAAGCCAAGATTTTTTGACACTTGAAGAACTAAAAATTGTGACACATTATCAAGAAAAAAGATAATCAATAGAGGCAACCCTGAAATTACCTAGGTGTTGAAATAAGCAGTTAAGGATATCCTGACTTTGCTTGAGAATATAAATAAAAATATGTTCACAATAAATGAAAACATAAGAAATACCAGGAGAAAACTAGAAATTATAAAAGACTTAATGAAAAGTCTAGTACAAAATACATTATGTTAGATTATGAATGGGGCTAATATCAGAATGGAGGTAATAGAAGAAAGATTCAGTAAATTTGAAGATATATCAATAGAAATTATCCAGTCTTAAGAAAAGAAAGAAAAAGATTAAAAAATTTTAACAGAAACTTGCAAACTTGTGGGACAATAGCAGAAGACCTAACATACATGTAATTGGGGTCCCAGAAGAGAGGAGAGAGAATGTGGCAAAAAAGGAGGAGGAGGAGGAAAGAGGAGGAGGAGCCAGAGAAGCAGCAGCAGCAGCAGCAGCAGCAGTGTTGGTAGCAACAATGGCAAGAAATTTGTCAAATTTTTCAGTAGCTTAGGATTCAAGAAACTTAGTGACTCCCAAGCCAGATAAATACAAGGAAAACCATTCCTGGCCCTAGCAGGGGAAAACTAGCAGGGGCAAAGAAAAAGTGAAAATCTTGAAAGTAGAGAAAAACAACACATAACTATGACTGTGAACTTATTAGAAACTGTGGAGGCCACAAGACAGTGGAAAATACCTTAAATGTGCTAAATTTAAAAAAGAAGGGACTGTTAACTGAGATTTCTATATTTAGCAAAAATAGCCTTTGACAAGGAAAGCAAAAGGACAAGTGTTTCTGATAAAATCAAACTGAGAGAATGTGTTACCCAAGATATTTGCACTACCAGAAATGGTAGAGGAAGTTCTTCAGGTTATAGAGAAATGATATCCCATGGAAACTCTGACCTTCAGCAATATAACACAAGGAAAGTATATTAAGATGAGTAAGGTTTATCCCAGGAAAGCAAGGTGGATTGAACATTTAAAAATCAATCAGCAGGCTGAGGAAAATGGTGGAGTAGGAGGACCCTAGCCTCACCTCAGAGCATGGATATAGCCAGAGAAGACTCACAGCAGTGTAAGTAACTCAGAAAGCAACCTGAAGACTGGCAGAATAAACTCCACAAATAAGTGTAGAGAAGAGGTCGCACTGGAAAGGGTAGGAAGGGCAGAGACAGGGAGGTAAATGGACTCACAGGACTGTCAGTTGGGGAGGGGGTGATAACGACACCTGAATCCCCTCTAACATTTGGCTTTGAAAACCAGAGGGGTTGGATTTTGTGAGTTCTTACAATCAGCAGGACTTAAAGCCTGGAATTAAAAAAAAAAAAAATCAGTAGGTTCTGTTCTGGGAGTGCCAAGGGCAAGAGGAAACTGAATCCCTGCCCTTAAAGAGCACAGCAGTCTGTGGAGATACAGCATAGAAGCAGCAGTCTGAAAGGAGCCTAGGGCATATGGGAGGGAGAGTGATTTATTCATCTCAGAGCCTATCCAGGAGGCTGACAGAAATCACTAGGGAACTCCTTCATGAACAAAGAAATTGGCAGGCACCGTTTTTCTCCTTTGGCCCCCAGTGTAAACACATAGGCCCCTGAGGGACTGGCTACCTAACTTGCTAGCACTGCTGCCCCCCATGCCCCCCACCATGCTGTTTCTATCAGTCCACCCCTCTGGACAGCCCACCTCAGTCAGTCTGGCATGGTAGGACCCCTCTTGTACCAGCTGGGGATGAAAGGCTTTTGGCACCACCACCTGGTTGCCACACCCACCCTGTACTATGTTTCCAAGGATCCACCCCTTTGGATGGTGCCTCAATCCCAGTGCTGCAGGGCTCCTCCCATAGAGGACAGGGGAGCACCAAGCTTATTATCACCGTACCCCCCACCCCACACTTGGCTTCCATGGAGCCAGATGGGCTGCTTTAGTCCTGATGCCGCAGGGCCCCTCTCATGGCATGCAAGGCTTGCTAGCACTGCTCCCACACTGTGCTCTGGGGGCTCTGCCCCCTCCGGTACACTTTTGGCCAGAGCCCCTATAGGATATAGGCTTGGCAGTAGGCAGGCAGCGTCTACGATGGCCAGCACCACTCCGAAGTAACTCTTACCCGGGAGAGAGGGAACGATAACTACACACATCAGTCAGATGGAGGCCGCAGCAATGGGCTGCTGTGACTGCAGGCCCTGCCTACCAGTGGAAGCTTCTCACGGGGCAACACAGGGGAAGCACCCGCAGTTTGGTGCTATTGCATCTCTGGCAAATTCCTGGTCTTACTCAACTAGCTCAGGGTGGTCCCAGACTGGCCCAATAACACCACCAGGACCAAACACTGCCCAAAACAGCAAAGAGAGTCATTGCAGATGCCTGGACTGGAGAAAAAAGCAATGCAGCCACAAAAGCAGGGCACATGCATCACACATAGGAGATACCCCTGAAGTGCCAGGTTCAGGTGAAAGGGGGACACTGCACTGCAGGGCAGTACAGAACCTCTTCTTCATAAGGCCATTACTTTCAAGTGTAGGAGAAGTAACTGACTTTCCTAACACACAGAAATAGAGAGAGTTTGATGAAATGAAGAGACAGAGGAACATGTCCTAAATGAAAGAATAGGACAAAGATACACAGCAAGAGACCTAAGCAAAATGGATATAAGTAATGTGGTGGATAGAGAATTCAAAGCAATGATCATAAAGATGCTCATAGGACTTGAGAAAAGAGTGGAGGACATCAGTGAGACCCTTAACAAAGAGATGGAAGAAATTAGAAAGAACCAATCAGGGATGAAGAGCACAATAAATGAGATTAAAAATACACTAGATGGAACAAATAGCAGACTTGAAGAAGCAGAGGAATGAGTTAGTGGTCTGGGAGACAGAGTAATGGAAATTAATCAAGCTGAGCAAATGAGAGAAACAAGAATTATGCAAAGTGAGGATAGACCTAGGGAACTCAGTGACTCCATCAAGCATAATAACATTTGCATTATAGGGATCCCAGAGGAAGAGACAGAAAAGAGGGTAGAAAATTTATCTGAAAAACGATAGCTGAAAAATTCCCAAATCTGGGGATGGAAACAGCTATCCAGATCCAGGAAGCATAGAGATCCTCTAATAAAATCAACCCGAGGACGTCCACACCAAGACACATGGTAATTAAAATGGAAAAAAAAAGTGATAAAGAGAGAATTTTAAAAGCAACAAGAGAAAAGAAGACAGTTACATGTGAGAGACATTCCATAAGGCTAGCAGTGGTTTTTTTTTTTTTTTAAAGATTTTATTTATTTATTTGACAGAGATCACAAGTAGGCAGAGAGGCAGGCAGAGAGAGAGGGAGAAGCAGGCTCCCCGCTGAGCAGAGAGCCCGATGTGGGGCTTGATCCCAGGACCCTGGGATCATGACCTGAGCCGAAGGCAGAGGCTTTAACCCACTGAGCCACCCAGGTGCCCTAGCAGTGGATTTTTCAGCAGAAAGCTTGCAGCCAGAGGAAAGTGGCATGATATATTCAAAGTGCTAAAAGAGAAAAATCTGCAGCCTGCAAGTTATCATTCAGAATAGAAGGAGATAGTTTCTCAGAAAAACAAAAAATTAAGGAGTTCATAACTTATAAGAAATATTAAAGAAGGCTCTTTCCTTTCCTTTGGAAAGGAAAGACCATAAATGAGAGTATGAAAAATAAGAATATTCATAAAAATCAGTCAAGGGATTCACAAAATAAAAGGATGTAAAAATGTAAATCTGAAACGTGGAGAAGGGGAGAGGAGGAAAGAATGGATTCAAACTTAAGGACCATCAGCTACATGGAAACTACTCTATGCAGAGGATGTTATATACAAACCTAATGGTATGACAAATTAAAAACCAGTAATAAATATGCAAAGAATAAAGAGAAAGGAATTCAAGTATGTCACCAAAGAAAGTCAGCAAACCGTGAAAGAGAGCAAGGAAAAAAGGATCAGAGAAAACTGTAGAAATGACCACAAAAAAAGTAACAAAGTGGCAATAAATATATAACTATCAATAATTACTTTCAGGGGCGCCTGGGTGGCTCAGTGGTTTAAGCCTCTGCCTTCGGCTCGGGTCATGATCTCAGGGTCCTGGGATCGAGCCCCGCATCGGGCTCTCTGCTCAGCGGGAGCCTGCTTCCCCCTCTCTGTCTGCCTCTCTGCCTAGCTCTGATTTCTCTCTGTCAAATAAATAAAATCTTTAAAAAAAAAATAATTACTTTCAATGTAAATGGACTAATGCTCCAGTCAAAGCACATAGGGTGACAAGGGTGGATAAAAAGGCAGGACCCACCTATGTGCTGCCTTCATGAGACTCATTTCAGATCAAAAGACACCTGCAGATTGAAAATGAGGGGGTAGAGAAACATCTATCTATCATGCAAATGGATATTGAAAGAAACCCTGGGAGGCAATACTTATATCAGACAAAATAGACTTAAAAAATAGACTGTAGGGGCGCCTGGGTGGCTCAGTGGGTTGAGGCCTCTGCTTTCGGCTCGGGTCATGATCCCAGGGTCCTGGGATCGAGCCCCGCATTGGGCTCTCTGCTCAGCAGGAGGCCTGCTTCTCTTCCTCTCTCTCTCTCTGCCTGCCTCTCTGCCTACTTGTGATCTCTGTCTGTCAAATAAATAAATAAAATCTTTAAAAAAAAAAAAAGACTGTAACAAGAGACAAAGAAGGACACTATATAATAATAAAGGGACAATCCGGTAAGAAGGTATACTAATTATAAATATTTATGCATCCAACATGCACTCAAATACATAAAACAGATAATAACAAACATTAAGGAACCAACTTATAATAATGCAATAATAGTAAGGGACTTTTCTATCCTATGTACATCAATGGATATATCATCCAAACAGAAAATCAACAAGGAATGATACTGGACCAAATTGATTTAACAGGTAGATTCAGAACACCCCATTGTAAAGCAGCAGAATACACAATCTTTTTGAGTGCACATGGAACATTCTCTAGATAGATCACATGGTAGGCCATAAACCAAGTCTCAACAAATTAAAAAAGATTGAGGTCATGTCATGTACCTTTTCTAACCACAATGCTATGAAACTAGAAATCATCCACAGGAAAAAATCTAGAAAGAGCACAAATACAGAGAGATTAAATAATACACTACTAAACAATGAATGGGTCAACCAAGAAATCAAATAATAAATCAAAAATTACATAGAAACAAATAAAAATCAAAAGACAAAGTTCCAAAGTCTTCGGGATGCAGCAAAAGCTGTTCAAAGATGAGGGCCTACCTCAAGAAGCAAGAAAAATGTCAAATAAACAACTTAGACTTATACTTAACAGAGCTAGAAAAAGAACAACGAAACTCAAAACTAGAAGGAAGGAAATAATAAAGATTGGAGAAGAAATAAATGATAGAGAAACGAAAACTAACAAAACAAATAGAACAGGTCAATGAAACCAGGAACTGGTTCTTTTGAAAAAAGTCCATAAATGACTTTTGAAAAAAGAATGAATATATATGTATATTCATTCTAATATTTCTAGCCAAGCTCATTTTTAAAAAAAAAGGAAAAGAAAAAGAAAAAAAGAAAAAAGACTCACATAAACAGAAAACAAATGAGAGAGGAGAAATAACAACCAACACCACAGAATTTGTCTATAACAAATGATGTTAGGAAAACTGGACAGCTACATGCAAAAGAATGAAACTGGACACTTTTTAACCCATACACAAAATAAACTCAAAATGAATTAAAAACCTAAATGTGAGACCTGAAACCAATAAAAGCTCTAGAAAAGAGCGCAGGTATTAATTTCTTTAACATCGACTGTAGCAATGTGTGTGTGTGTGTGTGTGTGTGTGAGAGAGAGAGAGAGAGCAAGAGAGCGTGTAAGCAGCGGGAGGGCAGAAGGAGAGGGAGAATATTAAGCAGGCTTCATGCCCATCTTGATCTCATGACACTGAGTTCATGACTTGAGTTGAAATCAAGAGTCAGATGCTCAACCGACTGAGCCACCCAGGTGCCCCCAGTAGCAACATTTGTATAGATATGTCTCCTGAAAGGAAAATAAAAGCAAAAATAAAGTATTCAGACTACATGTAAATAAAAAGCTTTTGCATAACAAAGGAAACAATCAACAAACCTGAAAGGGAGCCTACAGAATGGGAGAAGGTATTTGCAAGTGACATATCTGATAAAGAGTTTATATGTAAAATATATAAAAAATTCATACAACTCAGCATCCAGAATACAAATAATATAATTGAAAAATGCAAGGGATACCTGGGCGGCTCAGTCAGTTAAGCGTTTGCCTTCAGCTCAGGTCATGATCTCATGGTCCTGGGATCAATCCCTGCATCAGGCTCCCTGCTCAGTGGGGAGTCTGCTTCTCTCTCTCTCCTTCTGCCCCGTCTTTCTGCTTATTTTCTCTCTTTCAAATAAATAAGTAAAATCTTGAGAAAAAAAAAAAAGAAAAATGGGCAGAAGACATGAACAGACATTTCTCCAAAGGAGACCTACAGATGGCCGTACACACATGAAAAGATCCTCAACATCACTTGCAACATCACTCATCTTCAGGGAAATGTGATATGAATGAGATAGCACCTCACACCTGTCAGACTGGTTAAAATCAACAACACAAGAAACAAGTATTGGTGAGGATGTGGAAAAAAAGGAATTCTCGTACACTGTTGGTAGGAATGCCAACTTGTGAAGCCACTGTGGAAGACAGTATAGAGGTTCCTCAAAAAGTTAAAAATGGAGCTACCCTACAATCCAATCTTGCTACTGGGTATTTACCCCCCCCCCCAAATATAAAAGCATTAATTCAAAGGGATACATGATCCTGATGTTTATAGCACCATTTAAAATAGCTGAGATATGGAAGCAGTCCAAGTGTCCATCAATAGAGGAATGGATAAAGAAGAAGTGATATGTACATACAGTGGAATATTATATAGCCATAAAAAAGAATGGAATCTTGCCGTTTGCAATGATATGGATGGAGCTAGAGAGTATAATGCTAACCGAAGTAAGTCAGTCAGAGAAAGACAAATACCATATGATTTCACTCATGTGGAATTTAAGAAACAAAACAAATGAATTTAAAAGAGAAAAAGAGAGAGAGAGGGAAACCAAGAAACAGACTCTTCACTGTAGAGAACAAACTTGTAGTTAGCAGAAGTGACATGAGTGGGGAGGTGGGTACAATAGGGGACAGGGATTAAGGAGGGCACGCATTGTGATGAGCACTGGGTGATGTACGGAAGTGTTGAATCACTGTATTGTACACCTGAAACTAATATTACACTGTATGTTAATTATACTGGAATTAAAACAAAAAATAAATTGAAAAATCAATCTGCTTGATTAATCATATTAACAGAATAAAAGAGAAGGGCCATGTGAAATACCATTAGACAAAACCATACCCATTTTACAATAAAAGCTCTTAGCAAACCAGAAATAGAAGTGAAACTGCAATCTGATAAATGGCATTTGTGAAAAGCATGCAACTAACAAAATATTAGAGGTAAAATATTGAACTATTTCCTTCCAAAGATTAGGAATAAGACAAGGATGCTTGCTTTTCACTAATTTTACCAAACAGTGCCCTGGAGGTCCTAAACATTGCATACCTTAATCAAAAAGAAATAAAAGGCATTACAATTGGGAAGAAAAAGTAGAACTTCCTGTATTTGCAGATGACATACTATTTATGCAAAAAATCTTAGGCAATGTACATAACAACTACTAGAACTAATAAGTGAATTTAGTAAGGTTGTGGAATACAGGATGATATATAAAAATTAACTTTATTTTTACATTCTAGCAGCAATCAATAGGAAAATGAAATACAAACTCAATTTAAAATCATGTCAAAAACAAAAAAGGCTTAGGAATATATTTAACAAAAGGCATGCAAGACCTCTATACTAAAGCTAAAAAAACTGCTGAGAGAAACTTAGAAAAACTTAAACTTAAATAAATGGAAAGTTATAACATATTCCCAATATTACAAGATATCAATTCTCCCCAAATTGATCTAAAGCTCAAATGCAGGTTTTTTTTGATAGAAATTGCCACACAGATTCTAAAGTTTATATTTAAATTTATGGTTACATAAATGACCTAGAATATACAAAGCCATTGTGAAGAAGCAGAATAAGGTGAGAAGACTTCATTATCTTACTTTTTAGAAAGATTTAATTTATTTTTTTATTTAAGAGAGAGAGAGCGCGCGCGAGGGAAGGGGGAGGAGCGCAAGGAGGAGAGAGAGAATCAGGAGCAGACTTGATGCTAAGTGCAGAGCCTGATGTGGGGCTTGATCTCATGACCCTGAGATCATGACCTGAGTGGAAATCAAGAATTGGAGGCTTAACTGACTGAGCCACCCAGGTGCCCCTGTGTTATCTTACTTTATGACTAAGTATAAAGTTATAGTTATCACAACAGTGTGATATCAACATAAGGATAAATAATAATAATAAATAAATAGATCAGTGTAACAGAATAGGGAGTACAGAAACAGACCCACACTTATATGGACATTTATTTGGTTTTTGATAAGATACCAAAGCAGTCCAGTGGGGGGGGTGCGGTAAGGGGTAGGAGAGAAATTCCTTTCAACAAATGGCTCTGGAATAACTGGATATTTCTATGGGAAAAAATGAACTTGATCACTGCCTCAAATCTTACCTAAAAGCTAAATCAGTATGGGTCAGGCTAGAGTAAAGTAAGAACTGCATTGCTTCAGAGAAAAATAGAGGGGAATATCTTTGTGATCCAGAACATGAGCAAAATTTTTTTAGGTCACAGAAAGCAATAACCATGAAAAATTGACAAATTCAACTTCATCAAAATTGAAAACTTCTGCTCACAAAAGACACCATTAAGAAAACAAATAGGCTAGCCACAGACATGGAGAAAATATTCCTAAAACGTAAATCTGACAAGCAGGTTGGTATTCAGGATATGTAGAGAATGCCCACAGCTCAATAATAAAAAGACAAGTAGCCCAATAAAATATTTTTGGTTTGGTTAAGATTTGGATAGCCACTTCACGAAGTAGACATGTGAATGTCCAATACATGCACAACAAAGAGCTTAGTATCAGTGATCTGAGAAATGCAAATTATAATTATGATGACTCACCATCAATTTTGGTGAGGAGGTGGAGCTACCATACCTCTCATGCATTGTAGGTCAGAATGAAAAATGGTACAACCACTCTGGGGAAAAGTCTGGCAGTTTTAAAAAAAGAAAATTAACCATATACCTACCCCATGACTCACAAATTCCGCTCTTAGGCATTTATCCATTAGAAATGGAAACACATCTACAAAAAATTTATGGCAGGTTTATGCACAATAGCCTCAAACTGGAAATCGCCTGAGTGTCCATTAATAGAATGAACAATGTGGCATAATTATACAATGGAATACCAATGAATAATCATCAGCAACACACTATCAATTCATGCAACAAAATGCAAGAATTTTTTTTTAAGATTTTATTGATTTATTTGACAGTGCAGGCAGTGGGAGCTGCAGAGAGAGAGGGAGAAGCAGACTCCCTGCTGAGCGGGGAGCCCAATGCAGGACTCGATCCCAGGACTCTGAGATCATGACCTGACCCAAAGGCAGACACTTAACCGACTGAGCCACCCAGGTGTCCCAAAATGCAAGAATGTTAACAATATCGTAGTAAGTGCAAGGAGACTTATAGGAAATAATATACTTAATATGACAGCCATTTAAATGAAATTCTGGAGCAGGGAAAACGAATCAGTAGTGGGAAAAATCAGAACTGTGGTTGACTCTGGGGAGTTGGTGATGGAGCAATTGAGTGGAAAGGGTCATGGAGAACTTTCTGAGGTGGTGGTAGTGTCCTACATCTACAAAGGGGTTTGGATCTCACAGATGTATTCATTTGTCATAACTCAGTGAATGCACGATTGAGAGTTTTGTACTTTTATATAAATTTTACACCCAAAGAAAAGAAAACTAAATAAACATTGAACTCTAGTTAATTATATGTATGCAGAAATTGTAGAGGACAGTGACTGTTATCTGCAGTGTATTTTCAAATACATAAAACATAAGATGAATTGGTGGATAGAAGAATGAATATATAGGTAGTTATGTGATACAAATAAATGTCAGTGATAAACTCTACCCAGGGCATGTAGAGATCTTCACTGTAAAATCTGAATTCTTTTATAATAAAATATTGTGGGGGAAAGCAACAAAAGAAGGCAAGGAATATAACATTTTGGGGGTTGACTCCTTGACTTCTTTCATTTGATGAAAATATTGATGTTCTTATACAGGTTGAAGATTACCCATATTGTTTCAGAGGATGCTTGAAAGATAATTTCTTCGCACTAAATAAATTGGAGTCTTTAGCTTCTGTGAAGACATGACTTACATTCTAAGTCTTGAGCTTACTCTAGCTGTTGTTCTTGATGTGTTGGTTGCACTTTTTCCAAATTGTTTGTCTCCTCCATATCCATCCACCGCATAAAGCTAAGAGATGGGATCAAGAACTAGAGCATGTATGGCCACATTCCCTCCTGGGCCAGATCCCCACAATATGACAGAAAAGATGGTAAACAAGTAAAATAGCCTCTCCTGGGATCTACGGTAGCATGAAAAGTAAGAAAAAAAGAATCTTTCCAGAAAGATTCAAAAGAGAAACACATCCATGCAGGAGAGCATAGCTCCAACGGATGGAATGGTTTGGAAGTATTCTTTTTTTTTTAAGATTTTATTTCTTTATTTGACACAGAGAGAGAGATCACAAGTAGGCAGAGAGGCAGTCAGAGAGAGAGGGGGAAGCAGGCTCCCTGCTGAGCAGAGAGCCTGACTCGGGGCTCGATCCCAGGACCCTGAGATCATGACCTGAGCTGAAGGCAAAGGCTTTAACCCACTGAGCCACCCAGGCGCCCCTTGGAAGTATTCTAAGTAACAACAGAAGAATTAACTGTGCGGCTGCATCTGAAACCTATGAAACCTTATTGGAGCTGATAAAAGAAGACCTATATGGAGAGGCATCATGCATTTCCAGATTCAATATATAAATGTATCACTTATTCAAAGCCAACCTATAAATTCAGTGCAACTGTTACCAGAATTCCTACAGGATTTTTATTCTGAAGATTGACAGAGAGATTCTACAGTTCTTATCAATAAAGGAATATGAGAGGATAGAAAAAAGATGAAGAGTTATGGGGGACATTTATCTTCCAAGATAGCAAAAACACTCTTTGATAGAGAATCTAGGAACACGTTCATTGTAGATATTTAAATTTGGTTTACAGTATAATTCGTGTTTCTTTTTTTTTTTTTTTTAAAGATTTTATTTATTCATTGGACAGACGGAGATCACAAGTAGGCAGAGAGGCAGGCAGAGAGAGAGGAAGGGAAGCAGGCTCCCCGCTGAGCAGAGTCCGATTCGGGGCTTGATCCCAGGACCCTGAGATCATGACCTGAGCCGAAGGCAGAGGCTTTAATCCACTGAGCCACCCAGGCGCCCTAATTCGTGTTTCTAATGGAAGATCAAGGTGCTGGCAGATCCAGTGTCCAGTAACGGCCCACTTTCTGGTTCGCGAATGGCTGCCTTCTCGTTGTAACCTCACGCGGTGGAAAGAGATAATCTCTTCTTTGAAGGGCGCTCGTCCCATCGTCTGGGCTCCACCCGCGTGATCTGCTTATCTCCCAAAGGCTTCATCTTCACATACCATCATATATTGGAGATTAGGTTTCAGCATATGCAGTTTGGGGAGGGGAACACCAACATTCAGTCCATGGGACCAGCTAACCTGGCTGTCTCCCACCTTTCCTGCCGGGTGCTGGTAATGGCAGAATGAGAAAAGCCACCATCAGCCCTGGGCTGCACCTGGAGACGCTGGATTGGCCAATCAAGACAGCACGTAAGAGAGCCAGGTCATTGTCCTGCAGGGCAAGCAGTTGTCAGAGATGGCCACTTCTTTCTATGTTATTGATTTTATTTTTATTTCTTGGGTTGAGTATTTTAAGTATTGGTTTGGCGTACGCGAAGTTTTAAATTAGGGTGACCAGTTCCCTAGGATGTGGTATTGGAGTAAAGACCTGAAGGAAGCCAGAGAATGAGTCAGGCGTCTGTCTGGGGGAGGGCGTTCCAGGCAGAGGGGATGGCAGGGCAAAAGCCCTGGGAGGGAGCCAGGGGGCTGTATGGCCGGAAGGCAATGAGCAGGGATAGACAGGTCAGAGAGGTCACAGAAGCCAGATCCTGTTGGCCTTCGGAAGGAAAACCTGGTAGGGGTCTTCCCAGAGAGTGTGGCCAGTGAATAGGCTAATAGTCTCCATGTGCTTGGGCTTCACAGGAATGGAAGCCAGCAACAGCGTTGTGGATGGTGGTCAAGGAATTGAGAGGAAAGGGGAGAATGGGGTTTACCTGAGGATGGAAAACATTTTAGAAAACTTATGCTTGGAGGAATTAGAGTATTGTCCATTTTCAGAGCCTGGGATTTCTAGGTGAGCGTTCTGTAGAAAGCCTCTCTATGTGGTGCCAAAGGAAGAGGTGGGGTGGGGGTGGGGGTAGGCTTATCTCCTATGTGGATTCCATCACTACCCACCTCGCTGGGCTTGAGGTTTTCTCAGCTTGTGTGAAGCGTCAGGCAAATGCAAATTCAGGCACCTGCTCCTCCCAGTGAGTTGCTTCTCCAGCACCCCCGGTAGAGAAATATGGAACAACCACTGTCCTCAGGTCCTCCTTGGTCCAACCATGGCCATAGCAGCGGTGGGTGAAGTGGTGTGTCATTGCCCTCAGGGGAAGGCGAGGGTCCTAGAGAATACCCAGGATTTGGAGGTAAACTACAGGCATTAGTCCATCATTTGTTGCTGTTCTTTGTGTCTTAAAAATGGGGAAAATTTGGGAGCCTGGGTCAACCTGATGCCCTATTATAAGTCATAGTGGCAAGCGGAAGATTTGCGAGGTTAATTGGCATTCGGTGGAAGGGAGGCGGACCACAGCTGTTTCTTATTTGCCCAAATGTTTATGCATGCGAATGTTTAGTCAGAGAAGTGGCCAGTGCGGTTTTAGACCTCAACGTTAAAGTGAATTCAGATTTTAGCCCACAGGACAAGGAGTGGTAATAAATAAAAATCTGTAATTAATAAAACCATCTAAAATGGGGGAGAGGATTCAGAAAAGGGACTTTGTTCTCCACTCTGATTCTATGCAGACTCCTTTCAGATCAAAGTGTTTGTTCTTTGTTTTTAACTTCCTATTGCCTCCCTTTGCATTAGTGAGAGAACACTGTCCTTCTAATCGTTTCCAAGTTAGAGAGCACAAGAGGCAGACTTGAGTTAGATCCGTGGTGTGCAGTTCTTGGAAACTGATGATGCACTTTGGGCAATTTGATTTGTGACAATTACAAGGATTAACCATGAAATATAAAAACCCGCCTAGTATTGTACTTTAAAATGAGCTCTGAGCATGAGACTCTCACCTACGTTTCCCTTCATATAACGGAAGTGTCTGGACTGGTTTCAGGACTAAAGCACAGATAAAATCAGGATGACAAGAGGATCTGTGTGTGTGATCTCTTCTAAAATCGGGGAAGATAAGAATACACACATGGCCCTTTATTCCCTGGGTTAAACCTAAGGGTGATTTGTTATTGACTCACTCCTTCTGATTGAAACTAGGAAGAATAGTGCTCTTGAGTCTTTTTCTCACTGAAATGTCAGGTGCTTCCTGGAGCAAATTCTGTGGTAGAGAGGAAAACCCGAGCTGACTAGTTCATGGAACTGACCCTCATTTTCTCTTTCAGTGCGGGGAAAAAAAAATCCAGAGTCACCTGTAAGCCAATGCCCTGTGGTAAATCTTAGAGACTCAAGGTCAAGATAAACGCTTATATTTTTGACTTTGAAATTACAATCGTGTATGACAATGATTTCAGCAGATGAATAGCACAATGTATGGGACTTTTCCAGTATTCTTCTTTCTAAATTTCTTTTATTTCTTTCTAGCATAACACAGCTGGTATAAACTGTGAAAACTGTGCTAAAGGTTATTACCGCCCTTACGGTGTTCCAGTTGATGCCCCCCACGGCTGCATCCGTAAGTTTCATTTTGACTTGGGGTGTCTTAGACTGTCTGTACTGTACTGTTTCGGGGTGGCCATCAGGCTAAACTCTGATGGGTTGGTCGTTCCCTTCCTTCCCTCTCTCTTCACGCTGTTGATTCTGCTCCTTCAGCTGTGTGACCCCACGCAGCTACATGATCTCCCTGGGCTTCAGATTTCTTGTATACAGATGGGAGTGATAATGCAGGCACACTGTGAAGATAGTGTGATTTGATTCCAGACCACCGTGATAAAGCGATTATTGCAATAAAGTGGGTCAACTGAATGTTTTGGTTTCCCAATGTGTATCAAAGTTTTGTTGACACCATGCCATTGTCTAATAAATGGCATTATGTCTTAAAAAAATGTATATACCTTAATTAAAAATATTTTGTTGGCAAAAAATGCTAGCCGCCCTCTGAGCTTTCAGTGAGCTGTCATCACGGGTCACAGATCACCGTAACAAATATGATAATGGAGAAGTTGGAAATAGTGTGAGAGTTATCAAAACGTGACAGGGACACAAAGTGAGCAGGTGCTGTTGGAAAAAGTGTGCTGATAGACTGGCTCAACGGAGGGCTGCCAACAACCTTCAATTTGTAAAAATCATAGTATCTGCGAAGCACAATGGAAAAAGCACAGTAAAATGAGGTGTGCCTGCATATTCCGTAAGATGGAATGACATGCCGTCAGAAGCACCTAGGAGGACACCAAGCTTTGGGCTTGTCACACACCAGCCCTCTAATGAATGATAGTTCCTCCATTTTCTGTTGTTTTGACAAGTTTCTATGATATCCAATAATTTCAGATTTTTGTATTAGCGTCCAGACAATATAGTAATGATTTCACAAGGATTTGATAGTGGTCATGATATCTAAAACAGCTGTGATTTATTGGCCTGTGATTTATTGGGTACTTCCTATATGCAAGGCATTGTGAAGTAATTTCACACATGTGCGATTATCCCAACCCAGTTAGGACACCATTATTATTCTCGTTTTTAGATATGGGGAAACCATAGGCTCTCAGAGGTTCAGTATGTTGGCCCAACTAACAGAACCGCTAAGTGGTAGCTCCAGGTACAGGTCCAGTCTGTCTGCTGACTTTGTGCCGTATCGTATCCATGATACTGCAGAATGCCACTGGGTTTTCCCCAGGGAATTTAGGTCATAGGTCAGACTATGGACTTTGCCCTACATGTGTCATCTCTTTTATGCTCTCTGGCTGTCACCATTGGAAAACAGTTCAGGCCTCTAGTGGGCTGCTGTGCCGACCGCCAATTCACTCATCATGTCATTAACATCAGAGGGCATCCAAGTCCAAAGAATGTATGAACTCCGATTTGCCTCTCTGTTGGGCATTTGTCTTTGTTCAAAGAGTGTTCCGTTTTCCCTCTCTCTTCCACATCATCACACGAGGTATGTCCATCACTTTTCTTGGGCCCACGAAGAACAGGCCTTAGCAAAGGAGACCAGGACATCGCAGATGCATTGCGAATCACTTCCCCGGAATCACTGTTCTCTGTGATTCTTGGCTCCCCATCACTGTTCTAGGTTCTTTCTTCATCACTGAAGTGGCCTTGCAGTCTCATAAGGATGTTACAGGCAGAACATAAAGAATCCACAGGACCCATTTGTCCTAAGCAAGTTAAGCAAAGGACACCAGATGAAGCCAGCCTTGGGGGCAATGCTTGCTGCCCACAGCTCCTCCAGCTTTCCAGTTCCTCCCGGGGCATGTGCTTAGCTGGTCCTGACAGTGTTTTTGCTGTTCACGGTCAGGATGTGCCAGGTCAAGGGAAGCTCCCAAGGAACGAGTCAACTTCATACCTCTTGAACCCCAAGTATGTCTGTCTGGAATGCAGACCTAATAGTTGTGTTGGTTGCACAACTGCCTTCAATAAGTCGTGTCACTGGAATCTAACATTTGGGTTGTGGGTGTGTCAATAGACATGTCTATGACAATGTCTAATGTCATGTTTAATGTCTAATGACATGTCTGTCAATAGACATTGATCAATGTCTATGCATCCTGCACTTGTGACCCCATTGCACCGAGGTCATGATGACCACCACGTGGACATTCACAGTTGGCTTATGGCAGTGGAGGTGGGGGGCTGTGCGCAGCAGACTTCCCAGGGGCTGCAGCACCCCCGCCCCCAGCCCCTCTGGTTGGAGTCTGTGCAGACCTTGCCTCTGATGCACCAGCCACACAGCGCTCAGTGTAATAAACTGTATTCTTGAGAACTCAGCGCAGGTGCCTTCTAAATAAGCTTATCTCTGAGGGTCCCTGGGGTTTGGTCGATGCACACGATTAAGCAGGTGGGAAGTGGAAAACAGGCTGTGCCCTTTCAAGAATATCCGGGGGCCGAGAGTGACGTAGTAAACACTGCCTGCGGGGTGCTGGGGACAGAGTCGCCTTCCTGAGTGCACCAGCGGGCTGAGCCTCTGAAAGCCGGCGTTTCCCGTAGCTTGCAGCTGTAACCCCGCACACGCGGATGACTGTGAGCCAGGCTCAGGCCGCTGCACCTGCAAGCCGAATTTCCGCGGAGAGAACTGTGAGAAGTGTGCCATTGGATACTATCGCTTCCCCTTCTGCGTGAGTAAGTAGCCGGGGCAGGTGGATGGTCGTCCCTTCTGGGCCCGTAGCTGGTGCGTTCACAGCTGGGGGCGCGGCGGGCAGGATGGAAGCACCACAGACACGGGGTGGGGCGAGCACGTAGGTTGTGTTCGCGTGAAAGTGTTTGCAAAAGTTCAGAGCACATTTATCAGAGCACTTTCTGTAGTCTTATTTATGCCCAGTGATTATAGACACTACCATCCCAGTAGGTCAGAAAGGTCACATCCTGGCAATTTCAACTCAACGGGGATCCATGGGTGTGGTTTTTCTTCACAAAAGAACTTGGAAGAATTGTCAAGGGTTCCAGATGTTCATGGGCACACACATAGTTCTGGCCTGGCTGGGAGATGTGTTGTCCCTTTCCCATGGTCTCCTCGGCCAGGTGACCACAATCCCCCACCTCCCCCACTGCAGTGACCAAAGGGAATGTCTCAGCATCTTGGAGAGAGAAAATATGTACGTGGTAGAAACACCACAGAACAGGAAACAGGAGAGTCTGAAATCAGCCCTGCAAATTGTAACAAGAGCCATGGTTCTGTTTGTTCCACTGAAGGGTGAAAACTGCACTTTTGTGTTAGGACAGAGAACACTGTCTTGACCTTCCTCCCGACCCCGCTTGCCGCATTGGTTCTTGTATTCCCGGCTTTGCAGGGCAACGAAAGCATAGTGTGTTGTGGGGACATGGGGAGAAGGATATATACGAATGCGGTGGCTCTATGTCCTGGCTCACACCTGCTGTCCCAGGAGAATCATTAAACTAGCTCCCACTTGCCACATCTAGTACCCTAGTCTGGATGATGAATTATATGATCATTTTATATGGAAAGAAGCCAATTTTTTAGGCAGCAGTATTCAGTAACACTGAATTGAGGCTCAATGCATTTAGAATCTAATTATTAGATACAGGCTAAGCAGAAACGGGGCTTGCCTTTTTAGTGACAAAAAGAAACATGAAACAATTTTATGGCACACACCAAATTTTAGGGGGAAAATTTGAAAAAATATTTTTTTAAAAAACTGTTCTCAGTTTTACTTTAAAAAAACAATAAAGATGCTAAAGAAAACTAGCTTATCCCTGCTTAGATGGGGGCATATCTATTGTGAGAACAAAATATCCATTTCTGTTCATTTAACGTACAAATCAGAATGTCTGACCAGTCTGGTTTCAGCTGCATACTCAATATAGCAGTATTGTCTTTCTCTAAATCAGGCTCCACATGCTACTTTTCATGAAGTTATAAGGGCTTCTTTCTAGTTTGTGCAGTTTAGTATTTTACTTGGCTGTCTCCTTAATCTTTCTCTGTATTTTTTTAAAAAATGACTTTTCTAGGAATTCCCATTTTCCCTATTTCTACTCCAAGTCCTGAAGATCCAGTAGCTGGAGATATAAAAGGCAAGTACTCTCTCTTTTGGTTTAACTTCAATGGACGTGTCGTGCTCCGTATTTTTTTTTCTACTTCCTATGCCCGCTACTCTGCCCAGGTTCAAGTGGTCCTTACCGGAGCCTGGCGGGTGCCTTGCAGGTGTCTCCCATGTCATTTCCTCACCACCCATCATTCTCTATGCCAGTCTGTCTTTTGCATGATGCTCCCTGATTAAGGAGACTAAACAGAGCTTGAATTGTATGTCTCTTGCTCGCTTGGAAACTCCCAGTGGCAGTCAGTTGCCTACTGCCTTGTCTGGGTCTA
Source organism: Martes martes (assembly GCF_963455335.1). Lineage (NCBI taxonomy): Eukaryota > Metazoa > Chordata > Mammalia > Carnivora > Mustelidae > Martes > Martes martes. The sequence continues at coordinate 47,086,264 of NC_137901.1, read as the reverse complement.
CATATAGAGACCCTGACAAAGGATTTGAGTCCACGCTGTTTATTCTGGAGATGATCCCAGAAGACATCAGTAAGGGAGTGAGTCAGGGAGTGAAGGGAGCTGTTATGAAGATGCATTAGCAAGCTAGGTCCTCCTACAGAACCTGGAACTCCATCCCTCTAGGCAACTCTAGGAGACAGCCTAGAACTCGCTCAGCATTATTCCAGCTGACAGGATAACCTCCGTTACCTGCCACCAATGGAGGGCTGCTTCTGGGGCTCAGTGTGCTGGGAGGCTGAGCAGCTCCTGCAACCAGATGGGTACCCCTGGGCAGGGAGTGGTGGAGATGTGCAGGGAACAGCCTTTGGGGTAGAGAGGTGCATGCCGAGAGGGCGTGGGTGCTCCGCCCACCACATCAATCATTCTGCATCTGTTTTAGGATCACCTGTTACGTGTCCAGCACTGTTCTGGCTGCTGGGGACTTACCAGTGAACAGAACAGGGAAAAATCTCCTGCTCTCCTACAGGTTATATTCCAGTGGAGGGACTCATATGATAACAAAAGTAATATACAAACTAAACAAATGAAATCTCTAATACATTCGATTATGATATGCAGTGTTGTGTCCTGTACAAGGGGGCTACTTTTAAGGGGGGCGGGGATAGCCTTTCTCATTGTAGACACAAACTAACGCATACGAGGAATATTCTAGATCTTGAGGTTTGATTCTGGAGCTGGGGGCAGTGTCCTAGGTAAGCCCACAAGAGCTCACACAGGGACACACCCACTCAGGAAGGCCCCCTGCTCCAACATCTGGGCACACCACCGCATGCACACAGCCCGTGACTGTGCCCCATCTGGACCATGCCCACCTCACCCACTGAGCTCGCTTCTCTGACGGTCTCATGCTCCTCTCACCAGTGGGGGGGGGAGGTTGTGCCAGGGGTATGTGAGCACATGTGCCCCTTCTCCTGGTGTGTCCAGAGTGTGGGTGAGCAGAGAGGGGGCACTTGGGACCAGACAAGAAGATGGTCTCTGGAGAGCCCTTTTCTGCTGCAGATTTCCATTTCTGCAACAATACAGCAGCTCAGGGGGTATGCTGCCGGTGGCCTTGGCCATGAGTGCTGTGCAGAACTTAAGTCTGGGAGAGAAGGGAGGGAATGTGAGGTTTACAGATTTCAGTAGGGTTGTCAGGGGGGACCTCATTGAGGAGATAAGCAAGAACCTGAGGGGGTGAGGAGGTATCTGGGGACAAGCAGCCAGAGCCAGGAAAGAGCCAGTGTGAAGTCCTTAGGACACATGCTGGGGTGTTCACTGAACAAACAAGAGACCAGAGTGTGAGAGCAGAGACCAGATGGCAGGCCCCTGTCAGCCACTGTGAAGACTTACCCTTCTACTCTCCATGAGAGAGGAGCCACGGACCGTGTGCTCAGAGAAATGATATCGCATGAGGCGCTCTGTGGCGACTGTGTTGAAAACCAGTTGCAGGAGGAGAAAAGAGAAAGCAGGGAGATGCCCTGGAAAGCCATAGTGATAAGCTATAAGGGAGAGATGATGGTGGCTTGGACCCAGGAGGTGTCGGTGGAGGCGACAAGAAGCGGACAGAGTGTGAAGTTAGAACCAACAGGACCTGCCAGGGGGTGGCTGGCCTGGAAGTGGGATATGAGAAGAGAGGCTACTGGGTGACTCCAAGGCTCGGAGCAAACAGGAGGAAGAGGTGCCATTTGTTGAGGCGGGAAAGGCTGCAGAAGACAAGTCAAGGGGGGGCTGGGAGAGGGCAGGTGGACGGGGTGATGGGAACGGAGGGACCCTCTCTTCTGGCTGTTCTTTTTTTACTCTGTGAAGTAAGAATCAAGGTCAGGGCAGGAGGTGAGGTTGGGGAGGAAGCTGCCGGCTTGAGGAGATGGAAGATACGCGTTGTCCCAGGATGCAGGAGAGAGAATGGGCTTGGGAAATGTCCTAGAATTGGGGGGCACCCCGGAGGGCTCACCTCAAGCCAGGTAATGTGATCCAGCTTATCTTCCGACTTTCTTTCCTGCTTGTGCCCTATGCATCCCAGCTCCTCGGACCAAACCACGGTGCTGTGCATCGTTACACCGAGTGTTGTCAAAGCCTTCACCAGATACTTGGTCCCTGGAGGAGCGCAGCCATGCTTCTCCTGCGGGCAGTACCCACTCTGCCCATAGCGGGTGGGGTCCTGTCCGCAGTGGCTGTCTGCTAATGCTTTCTTAATGTTTGTTCATTGACTAAAGTGGAACTCAGCCTTTGAGCCTTGATTACACCACACATCTTGGGTTTTCTTCCGTAAGAATGTTTTAGAACTCCCATTTACGGTCTGTTTCCAGTAATCCTTTTGTTATTCAATTCCTTTTTATCCCCAAGCAGACTGGCGGTGACTTTGGGGAAAAGAAATTTAATTGAACTTGAAGGGATGGTCTGACATCTGTTACAAAAATACAAGGGAAGCCTTAGAACACGGCCTCAAGGAAAAGAAGTTTCAAGGAACGAAGTGAGATCTGTTCGGGAATTTGAATGCACAGATATTGTTTCAATTTGGTCTTTTATTATTGCATTTTAAAAACACCCACTTTGGGACGCCTATGTGGCTCAGTGGGTTAAGCCTCTGCCTTGGGCTCAGGTCATGATCTCAGGGTCCTGGGATCAAGCCCCACATCGGGCTCTCTGCTTGACAGGGAGCCTGCTTCCACCCCCTCCCACCCCCCCCCCACCCCCGCTTGCCTCTCTGCCTACTTGTGATCTCTGTCAAATAAATAAATAAATAAATAAATAAATAAATAAATCTTAAAACAAAACAAAACAAAACACAACACTCACTTTGGGGCCCGCCTCCCAGTGGTGAACATTAGAAGCCCAAACATCTTGGGGCACCTGGGTGGCTCAGTTGGTCGAAGATCTGACTTTTGGTTTCAGCTCAGGTCATGGTCTCAGGGTCCTGAGATCAAGCTCCCTGCTCAGCGGGGAGTCTCCTTGAGATTCTCTCTCCCTCTGCTCCTCCTACTCATGCTCTCTCTCTCTCAAAAATACATAAATACATCCTTAAAAAAAAAAGCTCAAACATCTTAACTGTCAGAAGATGCAAAACCCTGGGTAATAGTGAGAACCCCTCTACCCCTGAGAATTTTAATTCATTAAGGCCCATTGGTGTTTCATGTTTCCACGTTTTCTAGTACAGTGGTTCTTAAACAGGGCTGTGTTTTAGAATCCCTTGCTTTTTACAAAGTAGAAATTCCTCTGCAGCACCCCAGATCCTAATCTAGCTTTTCCAGGTAGAAGTCCAGCCTTATATTTTGAAAAAGTTTTCCAGATGATTCTGATATATGTCTCTTGTTCAGAACCGCTGCTCTCGTTACTAGAAATCCCACTTAGTGGTTGGCAAACCCTTTCCCCCAAACGGTGAGATGGTAAATACTTTTCGATATGTAGGCGAAGTTGCAAATACTTGATGTTGTTGTTGTACCAGGAAAGCAATGGTGGACAACATGTACATGAAAGATCTTGGTTGTGTCCCTGTAAAACTTTTTTTTTTTTAAGAGTTTATTTATTTATTTGACAGAGAGAGACCACAAGTAGGCAGAAAGGCAGGTAGAGAGAGGGGGTGGGAAGCAGGCTCCCCGCCAAGCAGAGAGCCTGATGCGGGGCTCGATCCCAGGACCCAGAGATCGTGACCTGAACCGAAGGTAGAGGCTTAACCCACTGAGCCACCCAAGTGCCCCACCTGTAAAACTTTCTTTACTAAAACAGGATGGATTTGGTTCTCAGGCCATCATTTACAGATTGTGGGATTATATCAGAATTTCTGGGTTTAGGATTCTATACCCAGGCAATTGCATTTTACCGGGAGATTCCAATGCAGCTAAGACTGAGAACCACTTTACTGGATACTCCATACAGTCAGTTCCAGACAGGTTGACTTGAAGCAGAAGAACAGAGCAGTTTTGCAGATCAGAATGTTTTCATTATATTTCATGACCTTGGATATCATCGAGGTTTTCTGGGTCCGAGGGATCATTTACATCCACTTAATATTTATTTCCAGGAAGTCGGTGTATCATCGACACGTGTTCAAAGGCTCCTTTTGAAAAATGATGGTATATGCAAAACATACTCTAGAGAGACACCAGCCTGCAATGCAGACGCCTGCCTCTGAGTTCAAACAAAGAATGGGGGACCAGCAAACAACAGGGCAGAAACTTACCCTAGGAGACTGAGGCCATGTGCGGATGATTATGTAAAGCTGCCCCTGCGGCCTGAAGACATGGGTGCCTGGGAGGTTTCTTGACAAATATCATGAAAAGGGTTTGAGTCCCCCCGTCACTTTGTAATTAGCTACTTACCTTTGCCAGAGCTTTGAGGTCACTGTGGTTGGGGCTGGAGGACATGCTCACGATGGGAACTCAGAGATTGGGGTGAGAGCTGCTAAGACATGCTTTCCTGGCTGTGTCCTTCCCCGGGGCCAGGCACGTCATCCGCTTGGCAGGGTGGGCCAATCACTCTTGTCATGGAGACCTGTCAGATGAGGCTTAAAAGAGGGACCCGCAAATTCTGCCATCTCCGTTCGAAGGCTCTGCGTGGATGCCTGTAAAATAGAACTCAAGGAATGGTGTTTACTAAAAAGAATTGAAGGTATCCAAGAGTCTATTTAGTGTTTTCTTCCTTCATTAAACATTTCCTGAGCACCTCCTCTGTACACACACAGGGCACAGTCCGTGCTTCCTGGAAGCTTCCAGTCCTGGGGGAAGGCACAGGCGGGTAAACCATTACAACAGCAGGAGCTAATGCTACAGCTGGGTGAGAACACAAAGCCGGGGAAGCCTGTAGGAGGGGCGTCCTTACAAAATGAAGGGAGGGAGGGAGGCAGGCAGGAAGGAAGGAGGAAGGTAGGAGCTGTGGGAGGGCTTCCTCAGAGCCGGAGAAGGATGTGAGTTGTGGAGCATGTTGGAGTTAGCTAGCCAGAGGGACAGCTGAGGGAAGGCATGGGGACAGGAGCAGGGATGGCAGGAAGGTCACTGAGGCTGACTCAGGGATAGGGAGGAAAAGTTCAGGGGGAAGAGAGGATTAGAGGGGGATGAGAGCCGACAGCCTAGAAGATTGTGAAGGCTTACTGTGTCATGCATGTCAAAGACATTGGGTTGTGTCTTGAAGGCATTGTGTCACCTTTGAGGAATTTAAGCTTGAAAATGATATGAGAAGTTTGGCGTTTTAGAAAGATCACTCCTGACACCAGTATGGGAAGCAGACAGCCTGGTTAGGAGGCTCTCAAAATAATCTAGGCAAATGAAGATGAAGCCCCGAACGGAGGCTCTGGAGCTCTGGAAACAGGAGAAGATTCCAGAGACTTTTCTGAGCTATAATCCCTATGACCTGATGATGAGGTGTGGGGAGATGAGGGTCAGGGAGATGTGAGGGCAGCCTCCAGGTTCTGACTGTGTGGGACGATTTACTAGGTAAGGAAGAAGAAACGTTGAAAGGTGAATTTCAGAAACAACTTAAAAAATGCTTAGGTACTAGATGCTTTCTTTTCTGTTTATAGGTGGTTGTAAATCAGGATTCTTTGGGCCTTGGAGCCAAAGTATCTTACTGTATCAAGTATCAAGTATCAAGTATCTTACTGAGTTCCAATGCTTGGTTTTAGTGCCCAGACTGTAACCGACAGTACGACTTTCCCTTCTCTGTGGACTCACACGGTGGTCTCAGAGTTCCTGGAGGGTGAGAACGGAAACCACAAAACCTGTCGTGACCTGGGCTCAGAAGTCACACCAGAGCACTTTCACTTCCTTATGCCAAAGCATAAGTCATGAGGCCATTAAGTGATTTCAATAATTTATGTGTTGTGAAAAGGGAGCCTGGGTGACTCAGTCAGTTAAGCATATTACTGTTGATTTCAGCTCAGATCATGATCTCAGGGTCCTGGGATCAAGCCCCACATTGGGCTCACACCGAGCATGGAGTCTGCTTGAGATTCTCTTTCTCTCTCCCTCTGCCTCTGCCTCCACTCATGCTCTCTCTCTCAAAATAAATAAATAAAATCTTAAAAAGATATATAAAGTGTTGTGAAAGACCAGCACAGCTAAGATAGAGAAGAAGAGAAGAGAAAGCCTATTGGTGCAGATAGGTTGCAGAAGACCTTCCTAGGAGTTGACTCTGAACTAAGAAATAAAGGATGAGAAATAAATAGAGGGAGAGGGAACAGCCAGAGCAAAGGTCCTGAGGCAGGCAAGTGTTGATTGAAGGGATTGGAAGGAGCTTGGCTGCTGGGAATGCTTTGTGCCTAGAGGGTTAAGGGAGATGACCCAAGTGTGGCCCCCCAAATCCATGGCGGGCACATAGTAGGGCTGAATTTATGTTGGTTTCTTTTCTTCTAAAAAATGGAGATAGAAATATGTTAAATTCAAGATGGTCATTAGATAGGAATCTATTAAAGTTTTATTGCACAAGGCTCAGATTTGGAAAAAAACAAAAACAAAACAAAGTGTTTCCCCGGGGGTAGGTGTTGAAAGATTGTAGCTGCTTTGCGAAGGAGTGCCCACCCTCGATGTTTCTTAATGGCATCGCTGACCTTTCCTTCACATTTGTTTATTTCCCGTTAATGAGTAGTTTTCTAGGTTAAGAATGTCTAGAAGCCATAGGTAACTCTTTACATTTCCAGGACAGAAACCTGAGGGAAGGTAGGAACTGAGACAGGAAGGAGGCTGGAGGCCCCCCTCTGAAAATCCCTTCTCTTTGCAGGGTGTGACTGTGACTTGGAAGGCGTTCTCCCCGAAATATGTGATGCCCATGGAAGGTGCCTTTGCCGCCCTGGGGTCGAGGGCCGTCGGTGTGATGCCTGCCGCTTGGGTTTCTACTCATTCCCTATTTGCCAAGGTAAGGGGGCAGCACACAGCCCAGTGATGGTCCGTCCCGAGAGGTGAGGTAAGGGGGCAGCACGCAGCCTGGTGATCATCCGTCCCTCGAGGTCAGCTCCCTGTTGAGGAGATGCAGAGGCACTTGCTGGCACAGCTGTGTAGCCTGCAGGTTAGCAAGTGAGCCCCCGGCTTATAGATGCTAGTGACAGGTGACTGACCCCCTGCCTGGGCCATATCACCTCCCTCCTTGTGTCTTTCCCATCCTCCCCTTCCCCTCCCCGGTGGTCAGCGTGTGGGCTCTGGAGCTGCCCAGGTGCAAATCCTGACTCCGGAAGCGACGTGGTAGCTGAGTGTTTGGGAGGCTGCTGGGCAGACAGGGAGAGGAGGCGGGCATGCCGGGGAGAGGGGCCGCAAGCATGAAACCACAAACTTCTCCCTACCACGTGTTCTGTGTCCTAGCAAGAGTGTCCGAAGGGGACAGAGGGTGGGAAGAGGAGGTGTCTGACCCAGTCCCTAGAGCAAAAGAGGAACATCTTGAGTGTTGGGCCAACGAGTGAATGAATGAATGGCTTTGCCCAAGTACTCCCCTGTCTCCCCACCCACTGCCTGCTGGCATTCTTCCCCCAGCAGGGGAGGGAAGAGAAGAAGAGAGGATTATCAGTCGGGGCTCAAGGCGGGAACTGAACCCCCACCCCTCGCCCCGGATGTTATCAATAGACAGGGACTTGCACTCTGTCCTTAGGTGCTCAGCCCTACTATTAGGGCTGGAGGGAGGCTCCTGATAGACAGGCTGAGCCTTAAACCAGATTGCGGTAGGTAGCCCAGCTCCGGGACAGAAGGTCTGCCATCCTGCTGCCTTGAGAGCCATTGCTTGGTCCCCGGGAAGCCAGATGGGGCTCAGCTGTGGAAATGCAGGGTAGATGTGGGAAGGCAGCCTTCTCCTTACTCCCACCTTTCTGATCTTGTTCGAGTACTAATTATTTGCAAAACCAAGTTGGCATCCGGACATCCAGAACCCAGCTCCAGGAGACTCTGGGAAATGCTGTTTGGAGCTTGCCAGCCCCAGAGCACATTGGAGGCTGCAATCTGTCTTCAACAATCTCATCCCCCAGGTCAGCCGCTGGAAAACCATGGAGGCAGGTGCAGGCAGGGCCCACCCTCCCCACTCCCAGAGCTGGAGGCTGGAGTGGTGAAGCTCCAGGCTCATACTAGGTGTCCCTTGTGGCAAGTAGCTAACCCTGTCTGCTTCTCAGTTGCCTCGCAATCCTACAGGTTACAGATGCACTGACTGCAATGCTCTTAAGAGGCCGGGAAGCACTCACTTGTATGGAAAAGGGAACGCTTCCTTTTCCTCTTGGTCCCCCGGCACACCCCGCTCACAGACCTCTATCCTCTGCCCCACTGTCTCAGCTTTTCCCCCGGGAGCCACAGAAGCTCCTCCTCAACCAGAGGACTTCAGGATTAGCTATTGGAACGCTCAGTATGCTTCCAGCAGAAACATCCTTTTTCGGGTGATGCTCATGGTCACATCATGTGAATCATACTGGAGGCAAATTCTGTTCAACAGCTTCCAGGGTCTTGCATGGCAACCTCGTCCTTGCTCCTGACATTGTTTCTGTGGAAATGTATCCCAGATCATGAAGTTGCACACACAAGTTGGGGATGACTACAATTTGATTTTAAGCTGGAGACCCCGTGTGAGGAGCCAGTGGGAAGCAGAGGGAGTGGAGACCCTCCATTGCAGACGTCCACGAGGGCCCAAGCCCAGAGGAGCTGATGGTAGGAGAAGGGAAGGTGGTGGAAGATGAGGTCTTTTCACCAAAATCAGGGGAAGGCTTGGGGAGCCAGGCTGTGTAGCTCACTCCCCTCCTGTAATAGGCAAGAATTTTCTCGCGGCTCTTTGTTTTGTTGACACCCCCAATTATAGCGTAGACGTAAGCTGTTTGGGGGCAAGATGTGGACAGAATGTCTCATGTTAATTTCCCCATAATCTGCCAACATCCAGGCTGGTTCTGCTTCAGCAGCCATGCTCATGATTGAAAGTATCCCAAAGGTTTTCTTTTCCCCCTGCTTACCAGTCCCAACTCCAGACTCATTCTGCTAGAATGAATCACAGATATTCCAACCTAGGGATTGCCCTTGGGCAAGGCTGTCAGATTGTGCCTTTGTGTCTGTGGATATAAAGGTGAAGAATAATACAATATCTTAAGAATGCCCTTTTCCCCACACTGCTTCACTACTAGAACGAATTCATTTTAAGGCAGTTGGAAAATACGAAGGTGTATTCATGACAGAGCAGAGGGAGATGGGACTTCCAGAATGGCTGAGTAGGGAGCTCAGTGGGACTCTCTCCAACAGAACAAAACTTTAGCTGGTAAAGAATTTGTAATAATTATTTAAAATCTCTGGAAATTGTCCTAAGAGCAAATGAAGAAACATTTATTTAAGAAAATCTAAATATCAGTAAGATCAAGTCTGATTAAGATCAAGCTCTGTTATCCCCGCCACCCCAGCTGTGTTTTAGAAGCTCTACCCTGGGCATGGACAGCCAAGAAGACGGGGGTTCACTTTCTTCTAAATTCCTGTTCTGGGGCTCCAGTGTCACCTGGGGACAAGTAGGCTGCTGGCATTTCTCATTGCCCCCTGGCTTGTGTCGTAGAAGCTCTATTCCAGGCAGGCTCAGCAGAGAGGACCATGTCTTCTTTCTCCGCTCAGCCCCACCAGTATGGTGGAGACTACACCAAGCCCTATGGGCTGAAGATACCAGAGCCGGATCACCCACACCCCTGCTGGCTCACAGAGCGGGGGTCCCAAGCCAGGCGAGGCAAGCTGAGACAACCAGGAGTGACCACTCCCATGCCCGGTGCCTGCTCATAGAGCAGAGGTGTCACGCCAGGAAAATGGGTCCTCATCTTCAAGTGTGGTAGTCAGGGGCTCTGACCAGCCGGGAGGACAGGGAGGTCATAATGATAAAGAGGGAATTATTTTAACAGAGCAGGGCAGAGGGTGTTGTAGATCTTGGCGTGGAGCAATTACAAGGAAGCTGGTGACTCAGGACGACAGAGCAAAGGGAAGTTTTATTAGAGATAATCAGAGGAAGTTCAGCCAAGAAGAGCCCTTCTGATGTCACAGACAAGTCTGCAGGTTGGGAAGGTTGTGTGCGGGTGCTAGATCGCACCTCTTTAGGAGGAGTCCCATCAAACGGGGGGAAGACTCAGAAGCATCGCCACGCAGCACACAAATCCATTATCAGAGGATCGTAGCCACACCGGCAGAAGGGGTTTAAACGTTGACCAAATAAGCTGCTCGGACACAGGGTAACTCCTAAGGAGAGGAGAGGGTAACTCCTAATGAGAGTGTAGTCATTGAGGGTTATCTAGAACTGTGTGGTGCCCAAGGCTGCGCCCTCTCAGGAGCGACCAGAGAGAGGATGAATCCAAACTAGTCGTCCCTGGCTGAATGTAAGGGGAAAATGTGAATTTTCCCAACTGCCGTAGCCGCCTCCAAGCTATGCGCATATACAATGGGACAGGGTAAAAATCTGCCCGGCCAAGCAGGTTCAAGCACAGTGTTCAGCCAACAGGTTGTATGTATGGACCCAGGGGTGCCGCCGGGAAAGCCAGGCCAGAAGATAAACACAAGGGGCAATGTCTGAGTGGGAATGTCAGAGGCTGGACATTGGAGGGGGAAACAGACCTTGCAGATCTATCTCAGCCACGTCATTAACCAACCAACCCACCAAGCCAAGAACAATCCTGGTGTTGCTACGGTATGTTACCTAGAATGTCCCATTTTCAAAAAAAAAAAAGAGAGAGAGAGAGAGAGAGATGCAAAGAATCAGGGAAGTATGACCCATATGAAGGCAAATAGCAGCCCGTAGAAACAGCTTTTGAATGGGCTCAGGTGGTAGATTGGCGTGTGTGTGTGTGTGTGTGTGTGTGTGTGTGTGTGTATGTGTGTGTAGTGTGTTTATTGGGTCACAGTGTCCTATTTATTTCTTACTGTGGACGTAGCTATAAAAATCTGAAAGCTACCTATGTTAAATAATCCTGGAGGATTTTGTCTATGATTCTGAGTAGCTGGTCTCTTTTCCTTCATTCTACTCTTTGGTATTGTGGCTTCAGACTCTCTAATAGTTACTGTCTGAAAATCATGGAGTGTTTGGGTGAATTTAGGATCCCTCTTTCATCTGGAAACTGTTGCCCAGCAAATCGCAACGATCTTCTGATAAACCCGTTTCACCTGGGCATAATTCCTTCCTAAACCTGTGCAGGGGGCAGGCAGCCACTCTCTTACCCTTTACACATTATCTACCGGACAGGAGTAAGAACCAGAGGGCATGAGGAGCTCATCTGAGATGCACACCCGTTTCATCTTTCATCCATAGTCTTGCCTTTACTCTTCTGCCTTAAACCCAACAAGAAGGAAGGAGGATATAAATGTTAATGCCCTGAGATTTGGCCTTAAACTGGGTTTTGACTTAATGATTGCTCTCTTACCTAAGAGAGTTTGGAAAAGCCCTAGAACTTACCAGCATGTTCATGTAGGTACAGGGCGACATTCACCAGCACTGAGTGAAGTTGAAAAGAACCACGAGTTTAGTTACAGCAGGAGCTGTGTTTTTTCAGTACATGAATTATATGACACTCTGTGTCACCTTTATGTGGTTTAATTTGCACAGTTTCCTTAAAGGGGCACCATGATTCTGATTTGCTTATAGGAGTTTATAGGAGCTCTGCCCATTGAAACCTGGATTTCTATAATAAACCTCAAACTCCCATCATTTTTTCCACTTAAAAATGACTGTTTTTTAAGTATATGCCCTCATTCTTTGAACTGCAGAGCAGTATTACTCCATCTAGATGGAATTTGGTTATCTGGCTCATGTATCTGGAGCAAAAATGAGAGAACCAGGCAGTAAGACCCCTCAACCCCTATTGCCTCTATAAAGTGAAAAAGGGCAGTTTCAAAGATCTGCGCTAAAATCCATGCATTTCACTACTAGAAGATCCTGTAGGCCCTCTCTTACCTATGTCTTTTTTTTTTTAAATAATTGTGCCAAGTTTGGTTGTTTTCTAAGCCACACGCATGGTGAATTAGAAACATAGAAGGGTGGGGAGAACTGCTAAGACGGCACACTGACCGTAAGGGAGGAAACAGAAAAGCAGACATGAAACTGAGGAAGTGTAACTGCTTGGGACCATTTGGTGAGAAGCAGATAGTCCTACTCAACTCAGGAGGTACTGAGGACGTCACTGTTTAGAATCAGGAAATGAGTACCATAATAATGGCTCTTGGGTCATGATGTAGCGGTGAAATTATATCCAAAAACACATTTCAGGAGGATGGAAGATACCTAATACATTTTGGTAAGAGCACTATTTTGTAAGAGTACTTTTAAAATGAGAACATCTTGGTGATTGAAGAGTCCATTTTGACTCTATAGTTTCATGTGACAGAAAACGTAACCTGAACAGACTTAAGGCACAAAGAATTTATTGGCTGTAATTGAATAGTTGAGGCAGCATTGGTTTCAGGAGCAAGTTGATCCAGGGGCTCAAAAGATGTTGGCAGGGTCTGTTTTTCTCCATTTTGCAAGCCTGTTCTATTGTAGATTGGCTTCATTTTGAGGTCTCAGGTGGTGGTAAGATGGTAGCTGACACTTCTCAGACATACGTTGCTATAGACTGAATCGAGTGCCCTTTAAATTCGTATGTTGAAGCCCTAACCTCCAAGGTGACTGTATTTGGAGTAAGGAAGTAATTAAGGTAAGTAATTGATCTGATAGGATTAGTGTCATTCTAAAAAGAGACACCAGTGAGCTTTGAAATATACTCTCTCTGCCATGTGAGGCACAGCAGGAAGACAGCTGTCTGAAAGCCAGGAAGACAGTACCCAGTGACCTCAAGTCTGCTGGCACTGTGATCTTGGACTAACCAACCTCTAGAACAGCAAGAAAGTAAACGTCTGTTGTTCAAGCCACTCTGGTCTGTGGTATTTTGTTACAGCAGCCTGAGCAGACTGACATCCATCCTTCCAGGTTCAAGTCTAGGGAAAAGAGCATGCGCTCCTCCAGGCCAAGTCTGGTGCTGATTGAATCATGTGCCCATTTCTGGACCACGGCCGGTGGCCGTGGAATGCCGTGCTCTGACTGGCCAAGCCCGAGTCTCCCCACATCCAGGGAACCACAGCCAAGTCCACAGTCTGAACGGCGTGGGTGGAGTAAGGGGAAGAGCTGCCCCATCCGCATCCCCACCCCCGGCCCTGCCACCGCAAACTCAGGATGCCGTAACCCAGACAGGCTGGCGGAACTGTGTGTCGCTGAAATCCACAACTCTCTGAGAAAACCCCAAAGTGGTCAGTCCTATAAGAGACTCGGAAGACCTATGAGGTGTAACTGCAGCATCTTTTTTTTCTAAGAAGATGTCCCCTGACATGGAAACTCTTTAATCAGCCACTGTGCATAATGCAATGTTCCTTGTTTAAATGATAGAGTCTGGATTTTTCAAAAAATAAGAAGGTATCTTCTCATTTATATTTTTGGTACAGTTGCTTTAGAGCTCTGCTTCCAAAGCCAAATGAAGTCCTCTGAGCTCACGGGCCAAAAGGCAAACCACAGAAACACGAGACTGAGAAGGTGTGCCAAGGGGCTGCAGAAAGGAGCCGAGGGAGAGCAGCAGGTGCTCCCTGGCCCCCTGGGTGAATGTGTGTAGCCAGCCTCTGCTGGGTTCTGTCTGGTTTAAAGTCATGGCTCAAGTGGAGGAAGGGTTCACACAGCAAGGCAAAGGGACAGGCACATTGTGCCCTTGCGGGAGAAAGCATAGTTCAGATTTTGGAATTCAAGCAGCGGGGTCAAGGGGAGCAGATCACCTCAAGTCCTGTCTCGGTGGACCCTGCCAGACCGCATCCAGCCCCAGAGGAGCCCACCACCACTCTTATCCAAGTTTTGCAAGAGAAGTACCATCCTCTGTATTCCTGGCATGGTGTGGGCGTGCACCTTGAAGCTTGTGTTCCATTTGGACTGCTAGGTTTCTGGAAGAATTCTGTCTGTGATAATTTCTCTTCTCTTGCTGTTTCCTTTTTCCAACAGCTTATGTGATCTTTTTAAGATTTTCCCTTGGGGGTGGCTTTGAGGCTAGTGCCCAAGGCTCAGACTCACTGAAATCTGAGCTTCGTCTAGCGATGACGTCCAACCCAGTATTTTAATTTGTGATTTTTTTTTCTTAAGACGAAACTGATTGCTTGGCCACTGAATTTTAGAATAAAATCAACATGACCCCAAATGCTACATCAGATGGTCCAGTATAGTCTAGCCAAAAAAACGTTCTTATGGCTTTGCTCTATACTGTGTCAAAGATTTAAAAAATCTTCTTGAGGAGGAACTTTAAAACCCTTCTAAGTTGTTCTTGCCAACGGTGTCTTGCGTTCATGTTTCACATTAACTTAATTTGCTCCAGACTTCCCTAAGTACAATGCCGTATTCTTCTCATTTTAGTTTCCACTCACGCAAGTGCCCTGCAGTTTTCTTTTTCATAGGTGAAAGTCAAATCGTAGGTAGGAGACCCCAGTGGAGAACTGTCTGTATGTATTTAGAACTTGTGTTTACCTCGATATGTGGTTTACCTCTTTATCCTCAATGATACCATATAACTGTAATTCAGTTAACTTGGTCCTTTGGGGGATTACTCCCCCCTTTTCCTCCTCCCACCACACCCCGACTTTTCCTCTCCCCTCCATTCCTCATTCCTGCTTTCCTCTCCTACATGTTTCTCCTCCTCCCTCTCCCCTCCTGCCGTGGTGCAGCACCTGGTCAGCCCTTAGAACAGCGGCTCGGAGGGAGTGGGCTGTGGAGACAAGTGGTTCTCCCATGACTAGGAGCCGAAGGGGGGCCAAGTACAGCTGTTCCCTAGCCTCAATGACACTCACCTGACCCGGGGCCAGAAACTGTCCCCATTGGAGTTTGCTATAGTCCTTGGGTTGGGGTGACAGGTCTTTCCTTAGAAAACTAGAAATAGGTCACCAGAGCAAGATTAACCTCCTTTCACCTGTCAGCACAGTCCCATGAATCAGACAAAACAGCCAAGAGAAGAGGCCAGATAGCCCCCGCTAATGATGATGGCGCTGCAGGGAAGGTTTCTGGCTCAGGACGGTTCTGGGAGACCCCCACCCCACTTTTCCAAGAGGGGAGACAAAATCCTAGGGCTGGGCATAGGGGGAAGTCTGAAGGCATGTTCGGTGCAAATGGGTCTTGAACTGGCCCTTCACTTTGAGTTCAGTTTTTGTCTAGGAGAACATCGAGGGGGTTGGTTGGAAGAACCCCGAGGATCTTCTGTAGGTTGAGTCTGCTCTAGGCCAGGTTAATCTGAGGGGGGGGGGGAGCGGGTGCCATGTTACCAACTGTTGGCTTTGTGGCTCTGGCTGGAGAAGGTGCCAGCCTGCGTTTCCAACAGAAGGCAAAGCTCCAAAGTCATGGGCAGTATCAGCGTCCTGGAAGCAATAAGGAGTAACATTTACCTTGTGACATACATGGTGTCGGTAGGGCCTCACCTCACCCAATGGGCTTATTAACTGATGGAGAAGAGGATGGCGTTACTCATAAAATACCCGTCTCTTGGTGGTGCTGCAGGGCTCAGTAAGGGAGTGGATGCCAAGAACCTGCACAGGGTGGACGGAAGGAAGATTCTAGTCGCTCCTTATTCTTTCATTGAACAAATGTCTATTTGGCATATACTGGGACCGGGGCTGTCTGTGATGCTGGAAGACACGGGGGAGTACAACAGACACACTCTTTGTCCCTTTGGA
This sequence comes from Martes martes, assembly GCF_963455335.1. Lineage (NCBI taxonomy): Eukaryota > Metazoa > Chordata > Mammalia > Carnivora > Mustelidae > Martes > Martes martes. The sequence goes on along the minus strand of NC_137901.1, from coordinate 47,070,620 downwards.
GCTCTTCTGTCCCTAGTGTTTATACTCTTTGGGGTTTATAAAAATGTCTGTCTTAAAGCTGAAACGAGGAGACGAGAGGTAAAAATACTCCAGAAACTTCAAAGGACTGGGACCAACACAAAGAGTAGCATGAAAGTGTTTGCAAGACATTGCAATATTTCCAAGAGGGAGGAGGGGTTGCCAATGTTGAGGTTTGGGTTTGGAATCTGGCAGCTGTCACTGCTCGTTGGATTGAAGTGAGACGTGTGATGCCAGATGGAGTAATTCGTGCTTTAAAACAATGTACGTGCCTTTAAGGCTGGGTCTTTGTTTTCATCTCTGGAGGGTAACTGTTTCCTGAGGCTCCCTAGACAACCTCTATGCCCCGAGAAGTCAGGGGCCACGTCCCCCACATTACGCTGGTTGGAACTGCCTCTGCCGGGCGGCCCTAGCTGCCTGCCAGTGTTTTTTGTTGTTGTTGTTGTTGTTGTTTTTTTTGCATTTGCTATCCTTTAAGACAGAAATAGCAGAAAGAGCTTATGTTAATCAGGGCTCTCCAGAGAAACAGAACCAGTAGGATGTAGGTGTGTGTGTATATATGGAGAGAGATTTATTTTAAGGAATTGGCTTCCATGATTGTGGGGGCTGGCGAGTCTAAAATCTGCAGGGTAAGCTGGTGGGCTGGAGACCCAAGAAGAATTGTTGTGGCGCCTCAGATCCCACGGGCAGGGTTCCTTCTTCCTCGGGACCCTCTGTCTTTCTCTTAAGGCTTTCAACTGATTGGATGAGGTCTTCCCCTCACTGTGGAAGGTGACCTGCTCTACTCAAGGTCGACTGATTGAAATATTAATTACATCTTTAAAAAAACAGCTTTCCCAGCAATACCTAGATTGCTGCTGGCCAAACATCTGAGCTTCATGGTGTGGCCGAGTTGGCATTATAAAAATTAACCATCCCAGAGCCCAAGAACATTTCCTCAGTAATGTGCCCCCTTGGTAGGGCCATGATCTCCACAGACAGGCCCAGGGGGAACGAGGGGCCGTGGAAGAACGCTGAGCCGGAAGGCAGTAGGAGATCCAAGTCCTTGGCCTGCTGTCTGCCAAGAGCAGGCTGAGTGGCACTGGGCACGTGTCTTCATTTCTCTTACCGTTTCTTGGCAGTGGTGGGGGTGAGGGTGGGGGAGGTGCTTTGTACTGTGTCAGTAGCTCCCTGGCCCTGTTTCTGGATTTTGAGCTCTCTGAGGTCAGCGAATGTGTGTTTTTCCTAATTACCTCCACCCCCACATAGCAGGAACTTGCATTTGGGTCTCCCTGGGCCACCTCTAGGCTCTATCCAGGCCCCACACCCCGCTGCCCTGGGTCTGACTGATGTCTTTTTCTCCAGCCTGCCAGTGTTCAGTCCTTGGCTCCTACCAGACGCCCTGCAACCCGGTGACGGGACAGTGTGAATGCCTTCCGGGGGTTACAGGACAGCGATGTGACAGGTGTCTCTCAGGACCCTATGATTTCCCTCACTGCCAAGGTAGGGAAGACGTCAGAATGCCAGAGGGCGGGCCCCTCTCCGAAATGTGTGCAGCCAGACTCCCAGACAAGCCCAGATGACCTACCACTCGTCGCCTGGACACACTTGACCCTCATTGGCCTGGTTCCTCCCCAGTTCAAGTCCATTGCAAATGCATGTATCAGACAACGTGTCCTCAAAGGCAATCAGAAATGATTCATTCTTAAAAAAATATTTTAAATTATTTAAATTAAATATATTAAATAAATAATTTTAAATTATTAAAATAATTTTAATATTTTAAATTATTTAGATTAAGTCTGTTATAAATTTATATTTCTTGAGTTGCATGTCAATTCCTATGTATAACAGTGTGGTCAAGGGGACCCCTTTGAGCTACATACACCAAGTGTTCCTTGACCCCTTCCTTCTTCCCAAGGCATCCTGGCTTCTCTCTGGTTCCAGGCTCACAGCACGGATGCTGACTGCTCTGTAATCCCCTGAGGGGTGACTCGAGCAGGTCTCCTTGCTAGCGGGCAGAGCGGGACCTATGCTGTGTTTCTGCCCCTCTCTCCTCGCTGCCCTTGGCCTTCTGGGGACATTGTTCTCCCACAGCACAGGTGCCAGGGGAGGGGGGTGACCTAGAGTCAATCTGAGAGAAACACTGTCACTGTCTTGGGCCATCCTCACTACTTACCCCTCCATTCCCCCCCCCCCCAGCTGGTGGGAGACTCTGAGACTCTGTCATGCTCTGTGGCAGGGGGCCCAGAAATAAGCTGCCCGTTGGTCGCATCTCCCCACACTCCTGGGGGCTTGTAGCCTCCAGTGGCGAGGGTCTCCAGCAGTGGCTCTAGGGGCCCCTTTCCCTGTTGAGAAGAGTTATTTGAGGAAGGCTGCACCAGACTCTCTGCTTGGAGGTTTTGGCTTTCTCTGACTCCTTCCTGCTCTTGGGAGCACTCTGAGCTCTGCACTCCCAGCTGTCTGAAAACAGGGCCACAGCGCCTACCTGATTGCCCAGAATCCCACTCATCAGAATCCTCAAGACACTGGGTTTTCTTGCTGGTAGAAATTGTAGCCAGCGTTCAGAGGGGCAGTTGGCTTTCGAGAAGGCTCAGAGGTCCCCAGGGTGCAGGGCTGTCTGAGTGTGTCCGCTCACCTCCAGGGGGTCAGGAGAGGAAGGAAGCATGGTGGCTGCTGGGCAGAGGGCTGGGACAGCCACCATAATTCCTCCAGAGCCAGATGGCCCCAGTGGTCAGCCTGGGCAAGAGCCAAAGGCCAGGCATGGCCAGGCTGAAAAATAGTAAAGAGGCGGAAGGATGTGTTCACTCTTACAGAAGAAAGAATGTGAGGGAACATCCAAACAGAAAAGGAGAGACACGTGCAATCATCAAGGGACAAGCTGAAAACAGAGGCGACAAAGGCAAAATGTCTACAAAATAACTTGCAAGAAAACAAGATCCTATTATGAGGTTATTTAAATTATTGGAAAAACCAGGCTCGGGCAGGCTTACCCAAACCCCCTTCCTTTCTAACCATGCTGGTGTAGAATGGGAATGCTGAGACATTGCAGGATCCCACTGCATTGAAGAGAGATTCTATTGGGCTTGTAATACCATATTGACTAAGGCAGGAAAACAAACTAATTCATTGTAGAAATAATTTTAGTACAGGTGGGGAACAAGAGGATTGTGATAATTAAGGAATTAAGTCTTGGTTGACTAAAAAAATTGTGCTTACCAAATCCTGTAGCTTCTATTCACGGGGCAATTAAAAAGTTTCTTGGTATAATATCGCCCTCTTCTGGACAGTCCTAAAGACGTTCAAAATTCTGGAGTCTCCTTTCCCCCCATCTCCTTCATCGTGAGTCAGAAATGAAATTTATAGTAGTAGGCAGGGGATGGAGTTAAGTGGCCAAAGGGGGTGATTTGGGGATTAAAGACCCTAAAGGTTATTCAGGGTGTGCCTTTTTCTGAATTACACGCAAAATCCTTGCCACCCATCTATCAAGAAATACAAATGCAGGTGCATCGTTTTTGAAAACAAATAAAACTTTTTAAAATGTGAAACATCAAAACAAACCAAGAGACAGACATAAAAACAGCAGGCATTTAAAATATTTCTAAATCACGTTCAGACTTCACAGGTCGCTGTGACCCAGCCGGTACCCTGGACTCCAATTTGGTAAGTAGAGGATTATAAAAGGGATACAATTCTTTTTTTTTTTTTTAATTTTTAAAAAATTTGACAGAGAGAGATATCACAGGTAGGCAGAGAGAGAGGGGGAAGCAGACTCCCTACTGAGCAGAGAACCTGATGTGGGGCTTGATCCCAGGACCCTGAGACCATGACCTGAGCCAAAGGCAGAGGCTTAACCCACTGAGCCACCGAGGTGCCCCAGGGATACAATTCTAACTGATGTATTTGGATACATATTAGAGACTAATGCACTGGGGAGTGTCCCAAAATTAAAAGTAAATTCAAATAAGACCCAAAGCCAAATTGTGAAAGAGGTCATTGTCCTTATTCAAAGTGCTTATGTGATATTGTGAATACCATGGTATTCTGATGAGGTTTCTAAGTGCTTTAGAAATGATCTGTCTTCTTAGCTTCCAAGCCTGGAGATGGTGGACCTCTGGGCATTCAAGGGACAGAGAAAGAGAGGTTCTGCATCCTAACAATGAGACAGTGACCCTTGTATCTTACAAAAGTACTTTCAGATAAACATCATTGTCTACTCATCCTCAACATGTTAAATACTCAGATACTTTTCCATTTAAAGGAGTTGTTCATGCTGTCCCAGAATCAACGGATAAGACAGTGTTAACAATAAAAGTGATTTTTAAATGTTTCTTTTTCTGAAACATCAGAAATGAAAATGAAAAAAATGAAAATGTCCAGTTTTGTTTTAACCACAAACATGGATTATGTGTAGAAAAGAATAAGTGAAGAATAAAACAAAAGCCTTGAGCTGTCTGTTGAAATCAACATAGTACTTTTTTCCCCTCTGGTTACACTTAATTACTTATCCAAAATATAATTCTGTGACAAGCTTTGTTCAGAACATATGTTTGAAAACATGTCTTAATTTTGAGATGTCAAGTGTTAGTTTGCTTTTCTTTCAAAGGGATATTGCCAATGCAAGGCTCACGTGGAAAGTCCTTCTTGTAGCATCTGCAAACCATTATATTGGAATCTGGCCAAAGAAAACCCCAATGGATGTTCAGGTGAAGTTTTTACACATAATAATTTATGATATTGCAAATTCCTCTTAATTTTCCCTACTTCAGTGACTAAACCCATGGAAGAGCTATTTATTTAATAAGTTCAATTTGTCTGAAATTTTGTGTAAATGTTTTGATGTTTTTTCCCCCTGCTTTTGGCAGAACTTCTGTCGTTTTGAAAATCTCAGCAAGGGATTTATATCCCATTTCCATATGTATTTTGGTGTTTGCAAAGGCAGCTACTTGATAAGTGGTTTATACTGCCTTCTTTTTTATACCCTCCTTTTAGGCCTGGTTTTATTTTCATTTTATGCTCAGATTGAAGCCAGGACAGGAACTTTAAATCACCAAGCTAAAGGTGGCTAAGTGGAGTGAATATGTCCTTAAGTAGAATGTCTGTCTGTCTGTCTGTCTTTCTTTTTTTTTAAGATTTTATTTATTTATTTATTTATTTGAGAGAGAGAGTGCGAGAGCACAAGCAGAGGGGTGGGGCAGAGGGAGAAGTAGAACCGGACTCCCCACTGAGCAGGGAGCCTGATGTGGGACTCAGTGTGGGGCTCGATCCCAGAACCCCGGGGTCATGACCTGAGCCGAAAGCTGACGATTAACTGACTGAGCGCCCCCAGTGCTCCTTGAGTATGTTTTCATGTAAGCATATCAGTAATGACCTTGACATTAGAATCATTTAAAAATCCCATGCTGTTGCAACCTTTGTCTTAGAATGGTCATAAAGTAGCCATTACTCCTTGTACATGGGTGCTTTCGATCTGGTGGCTCCACTGACCCCAGAAAGCTGTCCCATTTTAGGCTTCAGTGGAGCAAACCGGAATTCTGGTGAGGTTTGCCTAGCAGGGACCACACATGCCACATGGCTGCTGTGTCACATTTCCAGCAGCCTTGGTCCAAGGATGCTCTCTTCTCTTCACAGAATGCCAGTGCCACGTGGCGGGAACAGTGAGTGGAATCGGAGAGTGTGGGCAGGTAACGCGGCCCATTGTCCCTAAACCAGTGTAACGTTAGAGCAGGGGATATTGGGGTATCTGTGGGAAGGGGTTAGTGCCTCAGTGATTGTAGGGGGCATGCTAACCTCCCTGGACATTTTCAGACCCTCGCTAACTGCTTCAAGTTATAATACAGCGAGTCAGTTTTAAATCTTGAAGACTAGCAAATTGTGCGATCTTACCAAACTTTGTCATCCGGCTTATTCTGCAGCGAGATGGTGACTGTCACTGCAAGTCCCACGTCAGTGGAGATTCCTGTGACACGTGTGAAGATGGATATTTTGCTTTGGAAAAGAGCAATTACTTTGGGTGTCAAGGTAAATAGTTCCAGTGGATCCTGAGGAAGGTCAGTGTTGATGGGCAAAGACTGGCAGGAGAACCTCTCTTCTGAGTTCCCTTGTCTTCATGCAGTCTTTCTGATGGGATGGGACTAAAAAATTCTGTTCCAGGGAGTTTGGCCAAATACTCAGTCGAGATGAATAATAAACTGTAGTTGGGGCTGCCTCTGTTTCTCTTCTCCCAGCACATTGTTGGTTTAATTAGAGAAAACGTCACTGGGACGGAGTGGGAGGCGCCTGTTAATTTCGTAAATGACATCAAGACAGTCATTTGGAAGATGTACTTTGTATTATCAGATCAGCTTGTACCAGATCTTAGAGGTAACACTGTGTTAAATACACCTGCAGGCGTGTGGCCCCACAAGCTGCTGTTGCCTCCTCCCCACAGACTCTCGGTAGCAGATGTCGGTTACAAGAGCGCCACCTGCTAAATCGTGGTTGGCTCCCAGGCTCCTGGCCCCTTGTCCTGGACAGCAGTGTAGGGGCTGACCTCCAAGAGCACCTCCAGCTCACACGTGGGCCTTGGGGGGGCACCTCCCATGTCGCTCCGGGAGGTCCCTACATATTTCTAACATCCGCAGGCTATGAGATGTGGCAGGAGTAAGAAGCAGCCCCGTCCTTACTGGTTTCTGCTTCTCCATCGCCACATGGAGATGCTTTGATGGGTCACTGCTGTTGTTCTCTGACCTTTAGGGTGTCAGTGTGATGTTGGTGGAGCCATCAGCCCCCTGTGCAGCGGGCCCTCGGGAGGATGCCGGTGCCGAGAGCATGTCGTGGGGACAGCGTGCCAGCGGTGAGTGTCAGGGCAGGCCCCTCCCGTACTGCTGGGCTGGAAGACTCGCAGAGAGTCCTGGCTGTGCCGACGGTTCTGGTGAGGAGACGAGAGGGCAGAGGAAGCTGTACTGTCCTGGGAGATCTGGACACTGGTCAGTGGGCCCAGTTAAAGCAGGAGGGAAGGTTGCCCTAAAGACATCCGCCTCCCTGGAAAGTTCCCACAGGTACAAAAAGCCAGGTGGACAGGACTAGAGCTGGACGCTTGAGGGGAGTTCCCGTGGCTGAACCTCTGTGCGAAATTCACAGCTGGGAGGGGCCTGGCGAATGGGCAGGCTCCAGGGCCCAGTTGATTCAGGCCCAGCTTCTCCCTTGGGACCCATGACTGAAGGCAGGAGAGGCCGAGTTCATTATACTGGGTGCAGTGGGAGGGAAGGCAAAGAAAGCTCTAGAAGCGGGATGAAGTCCCTCATCTCCTGCAGAAGCTAATTAAAATGAACTGTAGGAGCAGGGCAGTGAGTGGAGACTGAGCTCCCAGAGGAGCTGTCACGGGGACGGCCACTTCCTGTCTCCGTGTCCTGTCGTATTTAACAATTTCTAGATTTAAAAAAAAAATTTCAATTCCAGTATAATTAACATACAATGATATATGAGTTTCAGATATAAAATACAGTGATTGAACAATCTTATACATTACTCTGCTCGTCATGATAAGTGCACTCTTCATCTCTTTCACCTGTTTTACCCATCCCCCACCCATCTCCCCTCTGGTCACCACCAGTTTCTTCTCTGTAGTTAAGAGTCTGTTGTTTGGGAGGTTTTTTGTTTGTTTGTTTGTTTTTTAGTTTGTCTTGTTTTCCTTTGTTTATTGGTTTTGTTTCTTAAATTCCACATTTATGTAAAAGCATACGGTATTTATCTTTTTCTAACTGACTTATTTCACTTAGTTTTTTATCTTATCCTCCAGATCTATCCATGTTATAGCAAATGGCAAGATTTCATTCTTTTTTTTTATGGCTGAATAATTTTGACCATATACATATACACATACCACATCTTTATCTGTTCATCTATCGGTGGGCACTTGGTCTGCTTCCGTCACTTGTCTATTGTAAATAATGCTGCTATAAACTTAGGGGTGCATGTGTCTTTTCAGGTTAATATTTTCCTATTTGGGGGATAAATAGCCAGAAGTGGAATTGCTGGCTTATATGGTAATTCTATTTTGAATCTTTCAAGGAACCTCCTTACTATTTTCCATAGTGGCAGCTCCAGTTTTCATTCCCACCAACAGTGCAAGAGGGTTCCTTTTTCTCTACATCCTGGCCAACACCTATTGCTTCTTATGTTGCTGATTTTAGCCATTCTGACAGGTGTGTGTCTCGTTGTGGTTTTGATTTGCATTTTCCTGGTGATGAGTGATGTTGAGCATCTTTTCATGTGTCTGTTGGCTGTCTGCAGGTCTTCTTTGGAGAAATATCTGTTCATCTCTTCTTCCTATTTTTAAATTGGATTATGTGTTTTTTTGGTGTGGAGTTGTATAAGTTATTTATAAATTCTGGATGCTAGCTGTTGATAAGATACGTCATTTTCAAATATCTTCTCCCATTCCACAGGTTGAATTTTAGTTTCGTTGATTGCTTCCTCTGCCTTGCAGAAGCTTTTTATTTTGATGTAGTCCCAGTAGTTTATTTATTTTTTTTATTTCTTTTCAGCGTAACAGTAATCATTGTTTTTGCACCACACCCAGTGCTCCATGCAATACATGCCCTCCTTAATACCCACCACCTGGCTCCCCCAACCTCCCACCACCCCCCCCACCCCTTCAGAGTCCATAGTTGTTTTTCAGAGTCCATAGTCTCTCATGGTTCACCTCCCCTTCCAATTTCCCTCAACTCCCTTCTCCTCTCCATCTCCCCATGTCCCTGTAGTTTATTTTTGCTTTTGTTCCCCTTGCTTCAGGAGACATGTCTAGACGAATTGCTATGGCCAGTCTCAGAGAAATTACTGCCTGTGCCCTCTTCAAGGATTTTGATGGTTTCAGGTCTCCCATTGAGGCCCTTAATCCATTTTGAGTTTATTTTTGTATATGGGGTAAGAAAGTGGTCCAGTTTCATTCTTTTGCATGTAGGTGTCCTGTTTCCCCAACACCGTTTGTTAGAGAATTTTTTTCCCCATTGCGTATTCTTGCTTCCTTTGTTGAAGACTAATTGACCACATAATTGTGGGTTTATTTCTGGGCTCTCTATTATGTTCTGTTGATCTATGTGTCTGTTTTTGTGCCAGTACCAGTGTTTTTGATGACTACAGCTTTGTAGTGTATGTTGAAATCGCGGATCGTGATACCTCCAGTTTTGTTCTTTTTCAAGATTGCTTTGGCAATTTGGGGTCTTTTGTGGTTCCATACACATTTTAGGATTATTTGTTTTAGTTTTGTGAAAAATACTGTTGGCATTTTGATAGGGATTGCCTTAAATGTGTAGGTTGCTTTGGGTAATACGGACATTTTAACAATATTTGTTTTTTCAATCCATGGGCATGGAATGTCTTCCCATTTCTCTATGTCCTCTTCAATTTCTTTCATCAATGTTTTCTAGTTTTCAGAGTATAGGTCTTTATCACTTTCATTAAGGTTATTCCTATATATGTTATTATTTTTGGTGTAATTATAAATGGGACTGTTTTCTTAATTTCTGTTTCTGCTACTTCATTATTAGTGTATAGAAATGCAATGCAACTTTACTGGCTTCATTTATTAGTTCTAGTACTTTTGGGTGAAGTTTTTAGGGGTTTCTATGTATAGTACCATGTCATTTGCAAATAGTGAAAGTTTTTACCTCTTCCTTACAAATGTGGATGCCTTTTAGTCCATTTTGTTGTCTGATTGCTGTAGCTAGGACTTCCAGTGCTATGTTGAATAAAACTAGTAAGAGTGGACATCCTTGTCTTGTTCCTGAGCTTAGGGAGAAAGTGTTTTTCCCCATTGAGTATGATGTTTGCTATGGGTTTTTCATATGAGGCCTTTATTATGTTAAGGCATGTACCCTGTAAAGCTACTCTGTTAAAATTTCTTATCATGAATGAATGTCCTACTTCAGAGTTTTTTCTTCATCTGTTGAAATGATGATATGGTTTTTATCCTTTCTGTTATTGATGTGATATATCACATTGATTGTTTTGCAAATATTGAACCACCTTCGCATCCCAGGAATAAATCCCACTTGATTATGCTGAATGGCTGTTTTAATGTATTGTTGGATTCTGTTTGCTAATATTTTATTGAGGATTTTTGCATCAATGTTCATCAGAGATATTGGCTTGCAATTGTATCTGTGTGTGTGTGTCTAGTTTCTTTACCTAGTTTTGGTATCAGGGTAATGCTGAATTCATAGAATGAATTTGAAAGCTTTCCTTCCTCTTTCATTTTTTGGAATGGTTTGAGAATAGGTATTAACTCTTCTTTAAATGTTTGGTAGACTTCATCTGTGAATTCATCTGGTCCTGGACTTTTCTTTGTTGGGAGTTTACTTTGATTACTGATTCAATTTCATTGCTGGCAATCAGTCTGTTCAAATTTTCTATTTCTTCCTGATTCTGTTTTAAGAGGTTATATGTTTCTAGGAATGTATCCATTTCTTCTAGGTTGTCCAGTTTTTTGGCTTATGATTTTTCACAATATTCTCATATAATCCTTTGTATTTCAGTGGTGTTAGTTGTTTTTTCTCCTCTTTGATTTCTGATTTTGTTTATTTGACTCTGTCTCTCTCTCCAATGATTCTGTTTAAGGTTTATCAGTTTCATTGCTCTTTTCAAAGAACCAGCTCCTGGTTTCGTTGATCTGTCCTATTGGTATTTTTGTTTCTATTTCATTTATTTCTGCTCTGATCTTTAGTATTTCCTTCCTTTTGCTGGGTTTGGGTTTTGTTTGTTCTCCTTTATCTAGCTTCTTTAGGTGTAACATTAGGTTGTTTATTGGAGATTTTTCTTGCCTCTTGAGGTAGGCCTGTGTTGCTGTAAGCTTCCTTCCTAGAACAGCTTTTGCTGGATCCCAAAGATTTTGGAACTTTGTGTTTTTGTTTTCTTTTGTCTCCATGTAATATTTTTATTTCTTCTTTGATTTCTTAAGTGACCCACTCATTGTTTAATAGCATGTTATTTAACCTCCATGTATTTGTGTTCTTTCCAGATTTTTTCTTGTGGTTGCTCTCTAGTTTCACAGTGCTGTGGTCAGAAAAGGTGCATGGTGGGGCGCCTGGGTGGCTCAGTGGGTTAAGCCTCTGCCTTCAGCTCAGGTCATGATCTCAGGGTCCTGGGATCGAGCCCCGCATCGGGCTCTCTGCTCAGCAGGGAGCCTGCTTCCTCCCCACCCCTCTCTGCCTGCTTGTGATCTCTCTCTCTCTGTCAAATAAATAAATAACATCTTAAAAAAAAAAAAAAGATGCATGGTATGACTTTGATCTTTTTGAATTTGTTGAGGCTTGTGTTGTGGCCTGATATGCGATCTGTTCTGGAGACTGTTCTATGTGCACTTGAAAAGAATGTGTATTCTGCTGTTTTAGGCTAGGATGTCCTGAATATGTCTGTTAGATCAATATAGATTTTTTTGGAAACTCTGATCCCTCATAATTTTCTTTTGGAAGAAAAAACTAATTTTTAATATTCTGGCTTTTAATCATACACTGGAAACTGTGAAATGCAACTTCTAAATTGCAAGTATCTTCACTACTTCTGCATTATCAATAGAATAATGAAGAAATCTGTAGTTAAAGTAAATTTTCTGTATTTTGTTAGTACGGCATTTCTCTCCTTTCCCTTGATGTTTTCAGCATTTGAATTCTAAAAGAGCAATCCAGCTGAGCTTTCTTCAGTCATTTCTAAATGGCAGTCACTGCTGGGTCACATAATAAAGGGTCTGTGAAGGAGGAGGACACATCTGTGGGTATGTTTCCCTGCAGACTAACGAGGCACATGACAGACTGGAGGAATTTTGTAAATAGGTTCAGAAACATTTTCCACCCATGTTTTATCTTTTTTCCACCTCCCTGTTGATAAAGTGAGCTTTCCCCCACTTAACCAGCTAAGTTTCCTTCCACCTATGTAGTAATTGGCTATTTTTCAGGTAAAAATAATGCAACCGAATAAGAATTAAATTACCCACCCTGAGGCAGAAATACTGATTTTTTTACATTACAGCCAATACGTACATATAAAATTTAGAACATGTCCTTTGATTTAGTGGTAAGTTGTAACTAGGTTATAAGGATAGCAAACCAGCATCTTTGATGCCATATTGGCTTTTCTCCGGGTTGGTAAACCTTCTGTCCTTTTGTACTAAATTCCTGCCAGATATTTGTTTTTGATATTGTTCATTTTTCTTACAAGTTCAGAAGGCATTCACTTTCACTTTGTTTTCTGAATAATTTTTGTGGTAATAAATGTAATATATGTTCACTGTAAAGTTTTAGTAAGTACCTAAAAGTAAAAGGAAAAAAAGACCTACTTTTCCACCACCCAGAGATAACTCCTTTTAATATTTTTTTGTATATTTTTTTCTAGGCTTTTTCTGTGAATACAAATTAGTATATTTTCTTCATAGAATTCGTATCCATTTCTTCACTTCACATGATATTGCAGACATTTTCCACTATCATTAGTCTTCAGAAATACTAATGGTTACATAGTATTTCATAATTTTTAAATTATTTCATAATTGTACTTTTACATTATTTCTAAGTCTTCACTATTATAAATGTTCTTTTATGTTAATTTTTAAAAAAGATTTTATTTATTTAATTTGACAGAGAGAGAGATTGCAAGTAGGCAGAGAGACAGGCAGAGAGAGAAAGGGCGGGAAGCAGACTTCCTGCTGAGCAGAGAGCCCAATGCGGGGCTCGATCCTAGGACCCTGAGATCATGACCTGAGCCGAAGGCAGAGGCTTAACCCACTGAGCCACCCAGGTGCCCCATGTTAATTTTTTGACACTATATATAAAATTATTCTTTAGAATACATTCCTGGAGGTGGAATTACTGGGTCAATGGGTAAGAACATTTTTAAGGACTTTTGTCACTTCCAGAAAATTGTAAGCATTTATAATTCTGCTTGCAATATAGGGCCATAACCTTTTATTTCCTTTGACTTAATTATCTTTATGGCTTTAAATCCACTAACTGCTGTTGGTTTGTTACTAGATTGTCAAAATATGTCATTTTGAAGAACTTCAAATTATTTGATTATGAAATGTCGCATAAATAGCATAGTATTTTTTATCATTCTCTGTGCCATTATTGGACTCTTGAAAAGAATCCGTATATAGACTTACAGTTTAAGAAAATTCAAGGCATAAAAAAGTCATCATAATGATTAAACTATATACATATAGTTTAATATATATTAAATACATATATATTAAACTATATGTATATAGTATATATAATATATTAAATATATTATATATTAAATATATTAATACATATAATATATAAATATATTTAATATATTTATATCTAATTTATTTAATATATTAAATATAATAAATATATAAATATATATTTATAAATAAATATAAATAAATATATATTAAATACATATAAATATATATTAAATATATTGAATATATTTAATATATTAAATTATATAATTATTATATGTTATATAATAATTATATAATATTATTATATTACATTATATTATATATATTTATATTATAAATACATATAATATATAATTATATATTATATAAAATATAATAAATATATAAATATATAAATGTATATTTATAAATAAATATAAATTAAATATATATAAATATATTCAATATATTCAATATATTTAATATATTTAATTATATTATATATATTTAATATATTTAATGTATTAAATATATTAAATATATATGATATAATATATATAGTATATATATATTTATAAATATATAATATATAAATATATAATACATATATTTGTAATATATGTATTATAATATAATTATAATTATATGTATTATAATTATATATAATTATATATTATATATAAATATTATGTATTATATAATATTTAAAATATGTCAAATATTATTTAATATATTTTATTATTTAATATATATTTATATATTTAAATATATATATTTAAATATATATTTAAATGTATTAAATAATATATTAAATATTTATTTAATTGAATTTATTTAATTAAATTTATTTAATTAAATATTAAATATTTAATTAATTTAATTTAATTTATTAAAAATTAATATATTTTAATTAATGTACTTAAATATATTTAAATATATATTTAATATATTTTATTATTTAATATATTTAATTATTTAATATATTTTAAATATCACATTGTTTTAGTAAATTATATTATTAAATATATTATATTTATTTAATATATATTAACATATTAAGTATATATTAAATATATTAAATATATACTAAATATATTAAATATATACACATACACATAAATGTATCTAACTTGTAAACTTAGCATATGAAATATTTTATGTCACATTCACTATGGCATATATGGTACTTAGCAACAGTGCCTGGTGCATATATATATTAATATTTGTGTAATGAGTGAATATGAGTATATAAATGAATGGATGGATGGATGGATGGATAGGTTTATAGTAAATAACGTAATTTGATTTTGGTAAGTTGTTGGCAACCATTTAGAACATATTAAGGGTTGCTACCATTATGGGTTGTGCTGAGTTTCCCATTTAATTGCTTAGATTGATAGGTGTTGGGTGTGTTTTATGTGAATGTTTACATGAATGAAAGCAATAATTTAAAGAAAAAGCAGGGTGATTTCTCTTTTATTTCTTTTCATTTATTGTATCTGTTGATTTGGTAGGAGTTTTTTGCAGTAGGTATTGAGTTTAAAGAATATTTGGATTATTAGTGAACTTACGTGCTGTACCCATGTTTACTTTTTATTTGCAAAAGCCCTGAGAACAACTACTATTTCCCGGATTTGCATCACATGAAGTATGAGATTGAAGATGGTACCACACCTAATGGAAGAGAACTTAGGTTTGGATTTGACCCCCTGGAGTTCCCTGAGTTTAGTTGGAGAGGATATGCTCAGATGACCTCGGTGCAGGTATGTAGCCAGCAGAAATTGCTTCATGGCAGGGTGAGGCATATACTTAGCCAAAACACTCTCAGCGAGTCCTTCCAAAAGGTGAGCTGTCCCCAAAACTGACTCCAGGATCCTTTCTCCAGACTATGGATGGGGTGTGGGGTAAGATTGGATTTTAACTGATAAGTATATGTATCAGTCACAGTTCATTGTTAATTTAATTTGGTCACCAAAATTAAAAAGAAGGGGTTAAAGAAAACTAGTGTTTATCTCTAGAGCTTTTTAAAAGCAGTTGTTTCCCAAGTGGGATTAGTCTATATTTTAACACAAGAGACAAGTTTCTTTAAAAACATTTGTAGAGAATAAAAATGGGTTGACTTAAATAACTCCAATAGTGTGTGTGTGGTTGATATTTGACCAGCGCTGGTTGTTTTGTTTTGTTTTGCTTTTTTAAACTCTGAATTACTCTATGAATAGAAACTAAGATCAATGAGGAATTTAATGCTATTTAATTTTCCTTTCCTGTATTTCTCCTTTCCTTCATTCTTCTCTACAGTATCCAACGCTCTTGGCTTCCTGTTGGGATAGTTAGGGAATTTACAAATTTTCTCGTTACAATTACAAATTTTCTCATTTAAAATGTATACAATATTTACAACCAACAATTTCTGTATAATACTTGAAAAGTTTTGTTCTCAGGATTTCTCTTTGAGGTTAGTCCCTTGAAATTGTGTTTCTCAGTGGAGAAATTCAGAACATAAGGTGTAAATTGATGACCATGGTAACCCAATATTTGTCCTTAGCAGATCCTATACTTGTTATGTTTACATAAGTCACCCCTTAGAGGAACAGGGACAGGGTCACAATTCTCTTGGAACCATCATTGGTTCTAAAGTTGCTTCTTGCCTGATCAGGGTCCCCCATCAGGATCTTTTCTCAAACAGTGCCTAGGATCCATTTTTTTTTTTTTTAAGATTTTATTTATTTATTTGACAGACAGAGATCACAAGTAGGCAGAGAGAGGAAGGGAAGCAGGCTCCCTGCTGAGCAGAGAGCCCGATGCGGGGCTCCATCCCAGGACCCTGAGATCACAACCTGAGCCAAAGGCAGAGGCTTTAACCCACTGAGCCACCCAGGCGCCCCAGATCCTTTTTTTTTTTTTTAAATTTACTTATTTATATTAGAGAGAGAGTGCACATGAATGGGAGGGGAGGGGAGGAGGGAGAAGGAGAGAGAGAGAGAGAATTTCAAGCAGGCTCTGTGCTGTGCATGGAGCCCAGCTCTGGGCTCAGTCTCACAGCCCTGAGATCAAGACCTAAGCTGAAACCAAGAGTCGGATGCTTAACTGACTGAGCCACCCAGGCGCCCCAACAGTACGTAGGATCGTAAGACCTCACTTCTTTCTCCTTTTCCCCAATATAAAATTCAGTTTCGTTAGTATTCCAATCTTCATGATTCAGAAAAAAGCAGTGGAGTCCATTAAGTCAGAATAGGATGTGAGTGACTGAGATTCCAATCAAGGTGGATACCTTCTCCCAGTGTTTACAGTTTGAAAGAATGACCAGTTAACACAAAGGAAATGAAATTTTTTTTTTGAGATTTTATTTATTCATTTGACAGAGAGAAAGAACACGAGTGGTGGGGAGGGGCAGAGGGAGAGGGAGAAGCAGGCTCTCTGCTCAGCAGGGAGTGTGACACGGGACTGGCTCCCAGGACCCTGGGATCATGACCTGAGCCAGAGGCAGACGCTCAACTGACTGAGCCACCCAGGCACCCTGCAAAGGAAATGAATTTCAAACGATGGAGTTTCTCTGTCAAATCACCCCTAATTTGTTCCTTATACATTTTTGCATTTTTATTTTCCAATATGGAACTAACCCTTAGAGATGGATTCTGTCAAGTTAAAAAGCCCACATTTGAGTGCAGTCTTTAGGGTTTCCTATATATGTTATCATGTCATTTGTAAATAGTGAGAGTTTTACTTATCCCTTGCCGTTTTGGATGCCTTTTATTTCTCTATGTTATTTGATTGGCGTGGCTAGGACTTCCAGTGGTATGCTGAATAAAAGTGGTGAGAGTGGACATCCTTGTCTTATTCTGAACTTTAGGGAAAGGCTCTCAGTTTTTCACCATTGAATATGATGTTGACTGTTTTTCGAATAAAGTCTTTATTATGTTGAGGTGCGTTCCCTCTAGACCTACTCTGCAGACGGTTTTTATCACGAGTGGATGTTGTACCTTGTCAAATACTTTTACTGCATCTATTGAAAGGATCATATTGATGTGACATATCACATTGATTGATTTGCAAATATTGAACCCCCCTTGCAGCGCAGGAATAAATCCCACTTGATCATGCTGAATGATTTTTTTAAATGTTCTGTTGGATTCTGTTTGTTAATATTTTAATGAGCATTTTTGCATCTCTGTTCATCAGAGATATTGGCCTGTAGTTCTCTTTTTGTAGTGTTTTATCTGGTTTTAGGATCAGGGTGATACTGGCCTCATAGGATGCATTTGAAAGTTTTCGTCTTCTATTTTTTGGAATAGTTTGAGAAGCATAGGTATTAACTGTTCTTGAAATGTTTGGTAGAATTCGCCTGTGAAGCCATCTGGTCCTAGACTTTAGCTTTTTGGGGGTTTTTTGATTACCGATTCAGTTTTATTGCTGCTAATTTGTTCAAAATTTATATTCCTGCTTTCATTTTGGTAGGTTATATGTTTCTAGGAATTTATCTTTTTCTTCTAAGCTAACCAATTTGTTGGCATATAGTTTTTCACAACATTCTGTTACAACTGTTTGTATTTCTGTTGTGTTTGTTGTTACTTCTCTTTTGTTAGTGATTTTGTTTATTGGGCTCTTTCCTTCTCTTATTTTTTGATGAGTCTGGCTAGAGAGTTAACCAATTTTGTTGATCTTTTAAAAAAATCAGCTCCTGGTTTCATTGGTCTGTTCAATTATTTTTTTGTTTGTTTGTTTAGTTTCTGTATCATTTATTTCTGCTCTGATCTTTAGTATTTCCTTCCTTTTGCTGGGCTTGGGTTTTGTTTGTTCTCCTTTTTCTAGTTTCTTTAGGTGTAACATTAGGTTGTTTATTGGAGATTTTTCTTGCTTCTTGAAGTAGACCTGTGTTGCTGTAAGCTTCCTTCTTAGAACAGCTTTTGCTGTATCCCAAAGATTTTGGAACTTTTTGTTTTTGTTTTCTTTTGTCTCCATGTAATATTTTATTTCTTCTTTGATTTCTTAAGTGACCCACTCATTGTTTAGTAGTGTGTTAGTTAACCTCCATGTATTTGTGTTCTTTCCAGATTTTTTCTTGTGGTTGCTTTCTAGTTTCACAGTGCTGTGGTCAGAAAAGGTGCATGTTATGACTTCGATCTTTTTGAATTTGTTGAGGCTTGTGTTGTGGCCTGATATGTGATCTGTTCTGGAGACTGTTCTATGTGCACTTGAAAAGAATGTGTATTCTGCTGTTTTAGGGTGGAATGTTCTGAATATGTCTATTAAATCCATCCAGTCTAGGGTGTCATTCAAAACCACTGTTTCCTTGTTGACTTTCTGTTTGGATGATCTGTCCATCAATGTAAATGGTGTGTTAAAGTCCCCAATTATTGTATTACTATTGATTATTTCCTCTGTGCTTGTTAATAACCGTTTCATTTATTTGCATACTCCCATATTGGGTGCATAAATATTTATAATTGTTACATCCTTCTGTAGGATTGTCCCCTTTATCATTGAAATGGAATATTATTCAGCCATAAAAAAGAATGAAATCTTGTCATTTGTAACAATGTGGGTGGATCTAGAGAGTATAACACTAAGCAAAATAAGACAGAGAACGACAAATACCATATGATGTCACTTATATGTGGAATTTAAGAAACAAAGGAAATAAGCAAAGGAAACAAAGGAGAGAGAGAGAGAGAGAGAGAAACCAAAAAACAGCCTCATAACTATAAAGAACAAACTGGTGGTTACCAGAGGGGAGGTCAGTAAGGGGGGTAGGTGAAATAGAGTTGAAAGAGTACACTCATCACAATGAAAAAAAATAAAATATTTTTTTTAAAAAGCCTACATTCTCTTTGGATAGAGACTGAGAACAATTCCACATGACTTGGGCATATTTTAGTTACATCTAGATTTTATCACTAATATGTTTGGAGTATTTTAAACTTTGCTTAGCCAACATACGTTTCTGTGACCATTTAGAATTTTAGGTATGTGAATCGGACCCCGGAGCGGTCCCTCTACAGGGGTGGTGGTGTCCAATAACACTGTCCTTTCCTTCTCTTCTGCCTCTTTGTTTCTCCCAACTGATGGTTGCCCCTGTCACTATGGCTTTCCTTACACTAGTCCAGCTAATATTCACTCTGTCTGCCTGATTCCAGAAGGGTCCAAAGGGGATCCCAGTTGCTGAGGAAACAGGTTTTCACTTTAACTTTAATTTTAAGTGTTTTTAATTTATTGCTGGGTCTGCCTATTTTCATCTTCTACAGAGTTAGTTATTTGGTGCTTGCTGAGTGGGAGAGTGAGTGAGTGAGAGAGGGAGAGATAGAGAGAGAGAGAGAGAGAGGGCATGTGTATACATTACAGGTCCACTAGTGAGACCTGAATGGAGTGTAGTCACTGTTTGGCTAGCATTGACTACACTCCGTCTAGGTTTCTCTAGTGGAAACTGGTCCACTAGCTAGACACTTTTAGCCAGTTGTCTCTTGGCGTTTTGGTGTTTTTCAGAATGAAGTGAGGATCGTGCTTAATGTGGGGAAGTCAAGTCACTCTTTGTTTCGTGTTATTCTGAAATACGTTAACCCTGGAACGGAAGCTGTATCTGGTCGTGTGACAATTTATCCATACCGGGCTGAAGCAGGTAGGTGAATTTTCAAGCCTCTTTTGGATTAGGAAATGACTGATTAGTGAAACATTCTCTCCAATTTTCACAAAGTTACCTCCTGAGAAGAGTTGAAGTCCGATGTAGAGTCTGAT
Source organism: Martes martes (assembly GCF_963455335.1). NCBI lineage: Eukaryota > Metazoa > Chordata > Mammalia > Carnivora > Mustelidae > Martes > Martes martes. Next base: position 47,050,729 of record NC_137901.1, on the reverse strand, counting down.
GAGGGTGGTGCCCTAGTGCCCTGTCCTTTGCTACTTTTTCAATCTCTAAACATCCTGCTTATTCAAATTTTGCTGTTAAGTTTATCATTAACTGTCTTTTTAAAAACTTGATGTAACAACCTGTGTGTTTTGGCTGAACCCCAGGGGTTATGATATCACCACAGGGTAAAGCTAATTCATCACCCATTTATGGTAGAGTGGGTGTCACCTCTGGGGTGGTATTGGAGGGATCTTGGCCTACTGCCCTAAATTTTCCCATTGTTTCAGGCACCCCAAATAGGCCAAGGAGAAATGGGTGAGGGGAGGAATTTTAAGGTGAATGGTGTGTAAAGCATGAAGCCCAAGAGAGCTCCAGAGAGGAACATGCAAACCTCACTGAAGGGTGAGGGAATCCTGAGGGCAGAAGATTAGCCTGTCAGAGGACGGATCTTGTCAGAGCACGAGGCCTGGAAGTCTGTTCTGCAAGAGTTAGAGCGTCTACCTTTCCTGGCAGCTGATTCCAGGAAGAGCTAGGAATCTCACATGGACACAAAATGGCGCCTGTAGAAATCCAATTTAAGGTTGAAATACAAGGATCTCTGCCTCCTCCCAAATACGACTGTCTACTCTGTGCTGAATTATCCTGTTTTCTGGCCTATAATCCCTCACCTTTCTCGTCCCATCGTTGAGGAGCAAAGGGCATGTTGGCTGTGGACACTGCCTCCTGTCCCGAACCTGGATCTAGGGGGTGTTGGCAGAGAAAATGCAAGGGTTTGGAGCAAATGTTTCTTCTGAAGAAAAAGGCTCGGGTGGGCTCAGCTCAAATTAAGCAGTTTGGTTTGTTTCTGAACCTCTCTAGGAGGTCCTCTGTGTATTCCATGCAGAAGAAAACCTTTGTATTCCAAAAACAAACAAACAGAAAACCACAACTTTTTCTTATTTCAGAACGAACACATGTTCTTCCATAGAAAATAAAAGAACAAAATAATTTAATATCAAATGTAATGACTAGAACAGTTACTCTGTGCCATGAACTTCTCTAAGCTGTTTGCATGTATTAATATACTTAATCACTTAACAAATTTAAATGGTACTCACAAATCCCAGGACACCTAATCACTGTCCACATCAATATCTTTCTAGTCTGTTTATATGCGATGCAAGCCTACCGTTTTTAAAAAATCAATAAATCTGATCAGTAAGGTGATGAGTAACCACCTTAAACTTTTTCAGATGTAAATGGAATGTTTAAAGCTGAGTATCCAAGGGACGCCTGGGTGGCTCAGTTGGTTAAGCGGCTGCCTTCGGCTCAGGTCATGATCCCAGCGTCCTGGGATCGAGTCCCGCATTGGGCTCCTTGCTCGGCAGGGAGCCTGCTTCTCCCTCTGCCTCTGCCTGCCTCTCTGTCTGCCTGTGCTCACTCTCTCTGACAAATAAATAAATAAAATCTTAAAAAAAAAAAAAAAAAAAGCTGAGTATCCAAAATCCCAACAGTCACTGCTAGACAAGCGCCTCAGGCGGTTCTTTTTATTTCTGATAGGTGCTGCTCAAAGCAAAGAAGTCATCTTCCTGCCGAGAAAGGAGCCAGCCTTTGTCACCGTCCCAGGAAATGGTGTGGCAGAACAATTTTCAATTACACCAGGGACATGGATTGCTTGTATCAAATCAGAGGGAGTCCTCCTGGTAAGAGACCCTCTTCCATGGAGTGTTCTGTGGGATTCTTTCCCCATCCTCCAGCATGGTCCCACCCACACTGACCCGCAGTGACCATAAGATATCAAAATCACAGGCAGTTCCCCTTTTAGACATAGGAAACTATGGTGACATTTGCCCTCAAATGACCTAGAAGCCAACTTAAAATATCTTTTTTTAAAAGTATTTATTTGAGAGAGAGAGTGAGAAAGAGCACGAGGGGGTGGGAGGAGAAGCAGGCTTCCCGCTGAGCAGGGAGCCCGATGTGGGGCTCCAAACCAGGACCCTGAGATCATGACCTGAGCCAATGGCAGAGGCTTAACCCACTGAGCCACCCAGGTGCCCCTAAAATATCTTTTATATTCTTCAGCCAGCTTCTCTCAGACAAAAACAACCAAACCAGCTATAACTCATAATGACTCAAAGTTACCAGAATAAATGTAAAATCTGAATGTGTATATGTCCCCACCCTTCAAAAGCTTCTCTGGGATTTTTTGTTATGAATCAGAAGGACGTCTTAGAAAATCAGCCTCTCTGGGAATTGTGTGGAATGAATCAGAAGAAGCTACAAGAGCAGACCCTAATATCAGTGAAGTTGGTGGTGGCGGAAAGAGAAGGGAGGACCTGTGCTTCTCTGACATTCCCCGCCTTCTTCTACCTCAAACATAGGCAATGGTCTTACCACACAGATGGCCTTGGACAAAGAACTCAGCATCAAGGGCAAAGCTCTGTCCTTGCACACTAATAGAATAGCCACAGAAGCCGTGGGAAATAAAGAGATGAAATTGCTATCTGAGATATTGATGTCTTATATAAAGTCTTCTGAAAATAAAGTCTTTGGCCAAAGCTTGGTTTCAGCCAGTCAGAGTGGAAAAGAGCAAGCTTTTCCTTCTGGCACAATCCTTTTGATTTGCTACATTAGCAGATCTTAGGCAAGTTCTTTAACTCCAAGACTGCCCCAGTTACCTCTTACTTGTAATAGGGATGTGTTTATCTAGGTCCTTTCCAAATCTGGGATCTTATGAGAATAATGTGACAGTTTATGCTATTCGTTCAGTCCCTTTTTTTCTTGCATCTTCTTGGTAGAAAGCTTTGTTGCTTTACAAAAGTTTTAGAGTTCTTCAAAGACTTTAGAAATGAGGACAAGGAAAATCCCATTGGTGCCAATAATGGGTACAAAGTTGGATTCATGGAAAGAAGGTCATTATGTTACTCCACAGGCATGGAAGATGCTTGATGACATTTAGTTAGTGCCATGGTATAGCGACTCATATATATGTTTCCATGTTATGATCCCGTTTTCTCTAGAGATATCTTATTGAACATCTACTATCAACCCTTACTGTTCTAAGATCTGTGGGACCATAAAACAATGAGGAGCTGTGGTCCCAACCTAAGGAACATCAGTAAGAGAATAATAACCACTGTTAAATTAAAGCCCACTGGGGTAGTGAGACCCCCGTGGTAGACCACAGAGTCCCCTGGGCCACCATCTCCTACTTTTCCTCTCCATGCATGTCTCTTCTTCTCCTTCATAGACAAATTAAGGGCCCTGATGAGAGAAATAGCTTTATGGTCAGCGTATGAGTCTCTTCACAGTTGTGGCAGACATCCCCCCTCCTTCCCTCTGCTCACAGCCAGTGGTGCCAGCATTCTTCTGAAGCTGTCAGACCATTGGCGTCTCAGAAACCTGGAGGTCTGCTCTTTCCTGAAGAGCTGTTTAGCTGAATTTACACTGTGGGATTCATTTGGCACATTCCGTGGAACACAATCTTCCTCTCATCTCCTAGGACAGGCAGTCAGCCAGTTTCAGCCCGTGATTCACCAGGATCACAAAACATCGGTTTTTTTTTAATACCATGCCAGGCGAACATTGCTTTGGGGGGGGAATAAAAAGCTGAAATACCCGATACACAATTCGGTGTTCTGATGTGTGGTGATGAAAGCAACCGGTATTTCAAAGGACCAGATTATCAGTTGAGGGTTTATTATCTTTGTTTATTTTTGAACTGATACACAGTCCAGAAGAGGGGTAAAATCTCCCCCCCTGAGTTGTGAAAACAAACATGTTCACCCTGAGATGCTTATCTCCCTTGCTTGGAGCACCTGTGACAAGTTGCTTTGTGTGTTTTGGGGAGTCAGGGAGGGGAACAAAGCAGCTGCTGGGGACAGTTTAAGTTAGAGAGCTTCATCTGGTTATTATTAACCTCGTCAACCTAATCAAACCATGCCTGATAGTTTTATTACTCAGGAAGGGCCACCATCATCTGAGTAATTGTCCTCTTGGTCTTCATTTCCTAGGACTACCTGGTCCTGCTTCCCAGAGACTACTATGAGGCCTCCTCCCTGCAACTGCCAGTCACCCAGCCGTGCGCCGACTCAGGACCACTCCAAGAAAAGTTAGTAGGGGCAGTGGGGCGTCACTGGGGTCCTCTGAATTAGGGACCTTTGGTGCAAGGATTTGAGAGAGGTCTCAGCTTCACAAGCACAGCGAGTTTCATGGGATAATTGTTTAATGGTGGTCTTTCTCTGAGGCCATTGACTGTCTTATATACAAGAATCACAGAATACTTTGAACCCTGTAGTTGGCATTTAGAGGGACGCCCACCCTCTAGCCTGTGGAAATACGGATGCTTGGCCAAGTAATACCTTCAAGGTCGAGCATCTGATGAGGGGGAGGGCTTAAAATAGAATCTGGGTTTATGGACCTTTCCATTTTTATTCTTCACACAGATGACAGTTTACCACCCGATTTCCACAGTAGGCAGGTGGTAGGAGTTGGTTGAAGGAACGATGAGTGAATAGAACGGGGAGAGTTCTTTGGGGATGTACTTTGATGTTGTGTTTTGTTCTCAGTTGTAACTGTTGTTATTTTGTTGTTGTTGTTGTCGTCATTGTTGAAGTTGCTTGCTCTACCAGCATTTGCCAGTGACCCGATTCCCCTGTGCCCTGGCTTGTGAGGCCAGACACTTCCTGCTTGATGGGGAGCCAAGAGCCTTGGCAGTGAGGCAGCCCACCCCCGCACACCCCGTCATGGCGGACCTCAGCGGGAGAGAGGTGGGGCAGCCTTTTATTTACTGTCAAAGCTATTACTACCTCCCCGTCTGTGTCTGCTGAAAACCCTTGGCCACAGCTGCTTCTCAAATTCAGGGGAACCTGGAAGGATTTCTCAGAGGTGTTAATTATAGGTATACTGAGTTCTCTGATCCAGGCTGTGGCTGGGCAGTACGCACCATGGAGCATAGTACGGTTTGTCTTTGAGCACTTTCTAGACAGGGCAGGGAATGTGGGCAATCACAGAATCCTCTCCTTTTTAATTCCCTAGACTTATAAGGGTGTGTCTTGCTCTACCTGATTGGAGCAAGATCTTTCTAAACAGCCTCCAGAAGCTACACAGCTTACCCTAAAAGGATGCACGGCTCGCTGACTGTTCAGCCCCTCAGGCTAAGCAGTTTGTAAGGGCTGATTTCTTTGAGCTCAGAAATCTGGAACTGCTGCATCCCAAGGCCCCTCCCTCGTGGCTTAGAGGACAGGTTACTACGGGTTTGGGCATTGCTTTTCTTCCCCGAGTTTGTAAACCTCAAAACAATTTAAGACTCTACTGATTTAAGATTTGGGTTAAAAGTCCTGTACATCAACACTAAGAACAACAGTGCAACACCTCAAAATAAAGACACTGAAAAAACAAAACAAAACAAAACACAACTTCCTTTACTGTATTTCCATTCCTGACTTTTTACAACATTCTCTGTTTTGTACCATTTGAGGCCAATATTCATGCTCGAATGTGTAGACTGATAACATATATGGTATTAATTCTCACTGAATATTTTGATGTATACCTTTTTGTAAACTATATTGCTAACATTTCTAGGGTAGCTCTTATAGGATTTTAAGGATATTTCTTTAGTCTTCATTTCATTTTATTTGAGTTTTTGTTTTGCAAATAATATATATATGTGTGTGTACTTGTTGTAACAAGTAAAGCAATATAGATAAGCATAAAGAAAAGCTAATGATCTCATCCCCACTGCATTCTAACAATCTGCTGTATTCCTCCCAACCCATGCTGTACACACACACACACACATGCACACATACACACATACATACATACACCACAATATGTACATTTATAACACATATATACCTAAATATGCTCACACGCATACAGTGTGTGTGTTCCCCAGACAGCAGGGAGGTGCTGTTGAAGTTGGCCAGCCTCCAGGATATGATGCTAATGACTCATCAGGAAGTGTCCTTGCCTCTGATTCAGCCCAGAGCCACGGCACTGAGGTGTTGGGCAAGGCCATATTTGCATGGTGCATAAAAGTAAACCCTGGGCTGTCCAGTTTTATTTAACAGTCTGTTTTACCATTGTATCTAAATGCTTACAGACTTGGGCTGTCTAGTACAGCAATGACTAGCCCATGTGCTTTCCATAAATTTAAATTAATGAAAGCTAAGTAGAGCTAAACATCCCCTTTCTCAATTGCACTGGCCATATTTCAAGTGTTCAATAATCACAGATGTCCAGTGGCCACCTTAACAGAAAACACAGATTATAGGATGTTTTTGCTATCACAGAAAGTTCTATTGCACAGTGCTGTAGTGGATCATTGTGCTAAAATTCAAGGACTAATGGCTTTAGAAGAGGTCATAGAAATCATTTGATTTCCCTTCCTGTGAAGGAATCCTTTCTAAATTATCCTTATTAAACATTCACTTAGCCTCTGTTGAATACTTAAATCGATGGAGGAGTCACTTCTTCTAGAGGTAGGCTAACTTTTGGTCATCATTAGCCACCTGGAGCAATGCAGAGTAATCCTTCCTCTGGAAACCATATGTAGTGTCTGCCTGCCTTCATGTCTTGGGTCATCAGTAACTAGCTGTAAAATCTCTCTGGGCCTGAATTTACTAGTATACAAAATGGGGATAAGAATAGTAGCTACCTCATGGTTACTATTAAATAAATAATCCATGAGGGGCTCTTGTTGTGATCAAGTGATCACTCAGTAACCATTAGCCATACTGCTATTACATGTTCTAGTCAGCACCATGGGCCAAAAGAGCAACCCACTAAGAAGACTAGTTCATATGAATAGTTTTTCCTCTTCTAGGATACAGGGAGGTCTGGAAGGATTCCAGGGGGAGGAACTGAGTACATTCAGGTCTCCCAGAAATCTTCGAGGGACAGAGCTACATGGCTCTCACAGAAGCCTTCCCCTTCTCTCCATGTGTTTGCCTATTCACCTCTCCTTCTATGAAATGACTTCTTTTGTTTACTCATAGCTCTTTGTCTCACACACATGCCATGAAGTCTGCTCTGGTCCCATTTCTTTGTTAACTCCTAGCTCTGGCACTTATTGCCACCTGAGTCTCCCTTCTTTATTCTTTCTGAGAAAGATAATCTGGACAGCTCAATCTTTTAAAGTCAGATCACACTGTTGTACACCAAGCCTCTGTCTCTTGTAAACAAATTCATAGCCATATATATATATATATATATATATATATATATATATATACACACACACACACACACACACATACATATATATATGTACATATATGTGTATATATATAAAATTTCAATTTGATCATCTCTGTTTTACAATGTGATTTTAATCCATTTATATTTATTGTGATTTCAGACATATTTGGACTTTTATCATTTTATTAATTTTATTAGCTCTTTAAAATCCAGTTTAGTTAACATATACTGTATTTTTTGTTTCAGAGATAGAATTTAGTGATTTATCAGTTACATGCAACACCCAGTGTTCATTCCATTAAGTGCCCTTCTTAATGCTCATCACCCAATTATCCCATCCCCCACCCCCCCAGTGACCCTCAGTTTGTTTCCTATAGTTAAGAGTCTCTTATAGTTTGCTTCCCTATTTGTTTTCATTTTATTTTATTTTTCCTTTCCTTTCATTTATTTTGTTTCTAAATTCCACATATTAGTGAAATCATATGGTATTTGTCTTTCTCTGACTGACTTATTTTACTTAACATAGTACCCTCTAGTTCCTTCAACTTTGTGTACACACACATACACACACACACACACACCCCACATCTTCTTTATCCATTCATCTGTCGATGGACATCTGGGCTCTTTCCATATTTAGGCTATTGTGGACATTGCTGTTTTAAACATTGGGGTACATATGCCCTCTTCAAATCACTATGTTTATATACTTTGGATAAATACTGAGTAGTGCAGTTGCCAATAGTAGCTGAGTAGCTCTATTTTTAACTTTTTGAGGAGCCTCCATACTGTTTTCTAGAGCAGCCATACCAGTTTATTAGCTTTTAATTTACTTTCTTAAAAATAATTTTCCTACTTCTGTTTTTTTGTTTTTGTTTGTTTGTTTGTTTTTAAGTAAGATTTGGGGTCAACATGGGACTTGAACTCATGACCCCAAGATCAAGAGTAACATGCTCTACTGACTGAGCCAGCTGAGCACCCTCTTCTTCTGTTTGATTGGGAGTTTTCTCTATCTTTCTGCTTGTTTGATAGGTACAGATTGTTTTCTAATATTTTAGTGGTTACCCTTAATATGTTAAAATATGTTCTTAAGTATATATTTTCCAACAAGGTTTAAAGTTATTCAATAATTCTGATCTCTTCTTTTGTACAACACAGCCTTTAGAATGCTTATTTATCCATTGTAAACCAATCTCCTACTTATTGAAATTTTATTTTTACCCTTTTCCCTGACTTTCAGATAGATTGTAAGTTTCATCTTAATTCAAATGTAACACATACCAACCCTCCCTCTCTTCTCCTTTCCTTTCTTCTTTTTTTCTCTTCTCCATTTCTTCTTGGAGGTATCTCCCCTGGAATCTTTCATCTCTCTTCTTGACCCTGGAATATAGTCTCTGAGCCTGAGGCACAGCTATTTCATGAAATTTTCATCACCACCATCACCACCCATCACCCATCATTCTAGATATTCTCTTTTTTATCTTCATTGTATTGAATCTTCTTTTTTCTGACTGTTGGAACTTCCTTCAACTTCTTTATTTTTTCTTTTTTTGCTTCCTCATTTTGGTAGATTATATCCTCTAGAGGCTTCCTGTGAAAGGCCACACAGGAGCTACTTTTTTTGTTGTTGAGAACTTGCATATCTGAAACTATCTTTATTCTACTCTCAATCCTGATTTTTTTACTTTGGTTAGATGTAGGATTTTAGATTAGAAATCATTTCTCCCCAGAGTTTGATAATGTTTCCTCATTGACTTCTAGCTTCAAGTCCTGCTCTTGAGAAGTTACATTGTGGTTCCCAGGGTTTTGATTGCAATCTGGTTTTCCTTTCTTAAAGCCTTTGAGGTTATTTTTTTGTTTCTTATGTTCTGGTGTTTCACAAGGATGTGCCTTAATATAGATAGTGTTTCAGCCAATGTGCCGGGTTCTCAGCCCTTTAGCCTGGAAATTTTTATCCATTATTCTGGGAAACTTTCTTGAGTTATTTCTTTGATACTTTATTTCTTTATCTTTAATCAACATTTGCAATCTCTTGATCTTGTTTTATGCTTTGGGAGATTTCTTCAATCTTTTCTTCCAACCCTCACCCCAGCTCTACACACACACAGACACTTAGGTTTCAGCTTTCTCTGGTCTGATTAGTTGACATTCATCTGCTTTCCAGCTTCCAAAATTTTGTTGATTTCTCTGGTCTGTTGGGTTTTTACTTCTCTTTCCTATTCTCTTTCTCTTTGTGTGTTTATGATTTTTAAAATCCTGACTCTAATTTTTGTGGAGTTCTGAGAGGGAAGATCAGTAAACATGCGTGCTTAATCCACCATGTTTAACCAGAAATCCTAGGATGGACTTTTATTTGTGACATTCTAAAGTTTCATTATGGTATGTTTAGGTGTAGATTTATTTTTATTTATCTATTTAGTCCTCAGGTACACTTTCAGAATGAAGATTCATGTCTTTCATCCTGGGAAATTCTCATATGTTATAACTTCAAGTATAATTTTGGTGCCATTTCTTACATTTTTCTTTTCTGGAAATTAGACCGGGTGAGTCTTGGAGCCTCACAATCTATCTCCAAACTGCTCTTTCATATTTTTATATCTGTTGTCTCTTTGTCTACTTGGTGGGTTAATTACTCAAGACTTCCTCAGAATACATGAATGTTTCACTCTCTCCAGTCTAGATTTTAGCCTATTGATTCAGTTTAATTTATACTGTTAATCTCAAAGATTTCTAACTGGCTCTTACTCATGTTTACTTTTCCTTGCTTTATTTCTGTCAGTTTAGCTTCATAACTTTGTTTACCTTTTAGGATTATTTATTTAGTTAGTTGACAGACAGAGATCACAAGCAGGCAGAGAGGCAGGCAGAGAGAGGGGAGAGGAAACAGGCTCCCTGCTGAGCAGAGAGCCTGATTCTGGGCTCGATCCCAGGACCCTGGGATCATGACCTGAGCCAAAGGCAGAGGCTTTAACCCACTGAGCCACCCAGGTGCCCTAACTTTGTTTACTTTTTAAAGAGATTACTCTTTCATTTATATTTTTTAGTATCTTAATGCCCTTGGAGGCAGGTATATTTTAGAATTAAGAATTTTTAAGATTCTCTACGTGCATGCGCGCGCGCACACACACACACCATCTCCAGGAGTGTCCTGGCCAACACCCTATAACCAAACATGTTAATATTTCTCCAATGAAAAGCATGAATAGGCACTCCAAGAGAAATACATGAAGACCGTATACATGGACTTAGTTCAAGTCATATTTTGCCACCAAGTGTTGATTGGTTAGGTAAGATTAGCTTTTGCCACCAAACAAGATCCAAAATAATTTCCTTTTCCAAGTTTGAAGATTTCAGATTAAGGACCAGTATATTCATTTTAAAGTCTTTATCAGACTGTCCTATAAAATTCATTTCATCTGAAGTAAACTCATCTTCTGATTGATGATATCATTGCCTATTTCTGACATTAGATTTCTTTTTGTGTTTTGGAGGCTTATCTTGTTTGCAGGCTTATTGGCTTATTTTGAATGGAAGGTTTTTATCATCTCCCTTTATATTTGTCTCAGCTTCATAGTTTTGCAATGTCTTACCAGTCCGCTGGACCCTTAGCTCAGAGGCAAGCATTACAATGTGCCACTTCTATTGCTGATACTACTGTGAGCACAGATTCAGGCACTGAGTCAGTGGGTGGCTTAAATCAGTTCTTGGTCATGAGGCTACATCTTTGATATTTGATCCCCGAATTCAACAGCTTCTTATAATGCTGAGATCTAAGTGGCAGATCATCAGCAACTTTTTCAGCTTTTCATGATTTGAGGGAACCCTTACCTTTGCCTTCAGAAAATGAGCCTGAGTCTAACCACTGTCTCATGAGGCATCTTTTGTTTTCTTTACTCTGCATGAGCTGAACTGCTGACCAAAACAGCATGCTTCCAGACCTGGAGGACAACAGGCTCTGGGCTTCAGCCCCAGTGTATTTTGAATTTTTCTTTTACTTATATTCCATCACTTTTAATCTCAAACATATCTTTTTGTTTTCCTTTCAAAACATTTTATCCATAGTTGCTGTCTCTTGGAGCAGAAGGGGTGCAGAAAATGTGAATTCACTTCGCCATCTGAACTGGAAGTCGCTGTCACCTTTTAAAGATGCTAAATTCTATCTTCCTTTTTATTAAAACCCTCCTTTCTCTTCCCAGTCTCTCAGCCATAATGCTTCCCTCCTTCACAACCAAACTTCTCCAGCGAATTAGACAATTCTACACTGTTTCTAATTCTTTCGCTTCCATTCACACCTCAACCCACACCAGTCTAGCTTGCTTGCTTGCTTGCTTGCTTCCTTCCTTCCTTCCTTCCTTCCTTCCTATATTTTCTTTCTTTCCCAGGGTTTCCAATTATGTTCTTTTCACTAAGTCCAACAGATAGTTTTCATTCCTCCCCTATTCACCTGTTTAACTTCTCTAAAGCTTTCAGTACTTGTCAAATACCCCTCACATCTTAAAATACTCTCGCACGTTGTTTTCCATAATTTAAGAGTGGTCTGGATCTCTTCCTACCTCTCTGGCTGCTTCCTCAGAATATCATTTACAGGCTCAACCTCTGTCTAGCCATTGGATATTAGAATTTGTTCAGGCTCAGTCTTGGCCTTTGTCTTTTTACTTTATATTCTCTCCCTAAGCAGCCTCCTCCATGCCTGTTGTGATAGATACCAACTCTACACAGATAACTGCCTAATTGGTATGTCTAGTCATACTTGTGCTTTTAGGTGCAGAAGAGCATAGCCAACTTCCTTCCTGACGTTACCTCTTAGGTGTCTCAGAGAGATCTCAAATTACATTTTAGTGTCCCTACCTAAGTAAATGGTACCACCATCCATCTAATTGTATAAATCAGAATCCTTAGGGTCAACCATGACTTCCTCTGTTCTCCCCCTCACCAAAGACAACCCATCTCTGAGTGTCCATCCCAACCTTTTCTTAAATGTTTCTACTTCTCTCCGTGTATCCTTCTTGCCCAGTATATGATATCTTTCATAAGGATCTCAGCAGTAACCTAATTAGCTCACTCGCACCAGCTCCTGCTGTTGCATCTCCCAGTATTGACTCCATACAATTGTCAACATACCCGTGTTGATAGAAATATCCAATCATCCCTGACCCTCTCACCCCATCCTCATCCATATACAACTGGGAAATTTCAATAACATCCTATTGATGTTAGTTCAATAACATCCTTTTGTCTATGGAGACAAAAGATTTTAACGACCTCTAAGGCTACCCCTCTTACCTCCCAGTTTTGTCATAGCTCTTCTTGTTCTCTGTTCCTGGCCACGGTGGCCTGCCTTCAGTCTCTTGGACTGCATATCTGCTACCCTACAGCGGGTACGTGACAGGGTAACCTCCTACTGTAGCTTGTTCCCTCTGCCTGAATGCTCCTCCCTCCCCTTGGGGCTTGTTCCTCATCCTCCAGCACTCAGCTAAGTTATTTCTTCAGGAAGTCTCCCCCCTTCCCTAGCCTTCCTGGCCTTCTCAGGCAGCCCCCTGCCCACCTCCTCAGAACATTTGTCATACATGTAATTTCATACTATGTTGATTTAATAATCTAAGTATTTGATTGAAGTCTGTCTGAGGATAGAGACCAAGTCTGTCTTGTTTCCCGTCATATAAGCCCATCAGGGGAGCTGGCATACAGTAGGTGTTTAATAAGAGGTTGACCAAATCATTTTGAAGACTCATTTTGACATCAGATGTATTAATCATCCCTCTTAGCTTTGTGTAAGCACCAGATTTGATATGCCCACCTTTTATGTCTTTATCTTGAAACACTCATAACTAGGTAAGGGCAGTTCTATGCAATAAAACCAAAAGGAACCTTCCAGCTTGACACTGAAGTTCCCTTTTACTAGGAATATAGAAATAACTGATAACAAACAGCAACTAGTAAAATTTCCATTTGCCATCATTTGTCTTTTATCTGAGTTTCTCAAAGCCTACTTTTACCAACAGATGTATTCAAAAGCCTTCCTACAAGTCTTCCAAAAAATCAATCTATAGGACTCAGAGTGGAAAGAACAATAGAAATTTATAATAGAGTGCTGTGATAAAACTGGCAGCCAATAATAACTTCTGGGAGAAAAGTGAATACATCATTGGCCTGTGTGTGCTTTATGGTGGGTGAAAACAGACAAACTCTTGTCTGGAGATGCCCAGGGGAGAAACGCTGGTAATAAACTTTGAACATGGACCCATATTTCACTCTGTAACAGAGTGGAAAAGTGGTGTGGATAATCCACTTTTTTTTTTCCCTGAGGGAAGTCTTTCTATTATATAAGTGATAGAAAAATCACTGTGGAAAATATTAGTTGTGCGGCTCAGGGCTGTGCAGAGAGAACAGTAAATGTGAATTTCCTGAAGGCAAGGGGCAGGAAGATTTTAATTAAGTGTGGTAAAGCTTGGCTGGGCCTGAGCTTACAGACTGAAAAGAGTTAAACTATATAGAATGTAGTTCTAATATTGGCTCAGACATTCAATATGCACCTATCCTTTGACTCAGCAATTCTACTCCTAGGAATCTTACAGAAATACTAGCTTAAGGATATGCATATATGTATGTTTTTTTCCCGTGTAACATATAAAGCTATATGAATATATATAGAGAGATACATCTATATAAATTATATAATTTATAATATACATATATACACATATGAATTATTATTGCATATAACAAATTATATAATTTATAATAACATATATTTATTATAATATATAAATTATATAATTTATATATAACATAATAGATTATAGATAATATATTATTATAAATTATATTTATATAATTTGTATATTATATTTATGATTTATTAAATTTATATTATATAAATCATATGATCTATAATAATATATATTATATATATCTCTAATATATAAATTAGAGGCAAACTAAGTGTCCATCAATTGGGGATTAGTTAAATAAATCACTTTATGATCATACTATATAGAATGGTAGGAAGCCATTAGGAAAATGAAGTTTATCTGCATGTACCTGCTATAAACAGAGAAAATACTGTTGAGTAAAAAATGTAAGTCATGGCAAAAGGCAATAATTACAATTATAATCATCAGTGTTTATTTAGTATTTGTGACATGCCACATACATTTCTGAGAGTTCTTCCCATATTAATTCATTTAATCCTCATGATAATCTTAAGAGGTGGATACTATTGTTATCTTCATTTGTGCACTGGAGAATACTGAGGCATATAGACATTAAGTAACTTGTTCACAGTCATGCAGCTGGAGGCAGTATGATTCCAGACTCCAAGCTCCTAACAAGGCATGGGCATTTTTTTTTTTTTTTTTTTTTGGTGAAAGGCCAGATAGTAAATATTTTTGGCTTTGAGGGTCATATGGACTCTGTCGGAGCTACTCGGCTCTGCTGTGATGTACAAAAGCATCCATGATTGCCTACTATGAGCAGTATTTCTTTAAAAAAAAAAAAAGAAAGTACATGCATGTGCATTTTCAGACATGGACAGTGGTTTGGAAGTATGAAAACCAAACTATTATTAGTTATCGTCCCAGAAGTGGGGTGCATGTATCACCTCTCATTATCTGCAACCACAAAATTTTAAGTTCATTTTTTAATTTGAAGACCAGCAGAAGAGCCTCAAGGCAGACTACCATTCCTTTTATCATCTGCTGGAGATACCTTTTTACCTCAAGTTTTAGAGTGTCTTTTGCCTTGAGAAACAAAGCAAATATATAGGTGAAAGAGTAGAAGCCCCTATAAGTAGGGTTGCCGGATTTAGAAAATAAAGATACAAATGCCCCACTCAATTTAACATGCAGACAAACAATAGTTACATGTGTTGTGTATCTGCATTTCAAATTTAGTAGCACATCCTGTATTTTATCTGGCATTCCTACCTAGAGGACCATGTTTCTTACTGTGATAACCTATGAAACTACTTCCAAGTGTCTGCTCAGCCCTGGTTTCACTGTTGCTATGTAAACGCATCCAGTGCATTTCACATCCACGTGCTCGGGCTCTCTGACAGGTGGAGCTGCACCTGCGGTTGCGGGTTCCGCAGGTCGGCAACTACGTGGTCATGCTGCAGTATTCCACGGAAGTAGACCAGTTGTCTGTCGTTGATGTGCACATGGAGAGCCCAGGGTCTGTCCTGGTAGGCCAGGTGAACATCTACAGCTGCAAGTACAGGTAACCAGTCCTGTCCCGGGGGATTCCTTTGTCCTGGAATGATCGGGAGGTCAGCTTTGGGAACTCTGGTTTTTATCTGGATTGGGAAGTTGTTTCCTTTTTGAGGCCGATCTTGAAGCCAAGCAGAAGACTGTGCTCTCAGGTTTCACCCCCAGTGTAGTATTGGGAAGCTTCTCTGTGGACAGCTTGAAAACGTTGCATCTTCTTGAAAAACTGTGTGTTCTGTTCACCACTTTGGCTCAGATTCCCATGAAGCCACCACAGTCCTGGGCGGTGCAGGGAGCTCAGTGCTCTTGCCTCAAATGCTGGGTAGAGCACATGGCTGCATGGGAAAGAGAAAAGACTGTGTATCACAACTGCCTGCCCAACACGCCCTACAGAAACTGGGAATAATTAATGTTTGATGATCACCAGGTGAAAAATAATTAACCAAAGATTTAAAAATTCACCCTGATTCAGTTACTGTCTTCCAAGA